>NC_135340.1:84028834-84653834 GCF_023851605.1 Tamandua tetradactyla
TGAACTCTCTCTGCCACTGATACTTCATTAATTAAATCTCTTTTCCCCCTTTTGGTCAGGATGGAATTGTTGATCCCATGGTGCCAGGTCTGGATTCATCCCTGGGAGTCCTCTCCCACGTCGCCAGGGAGAATTTCACCCCTGGACGTCATGTCCCACGTGGGGGGAGGACAATGATTTCACCTGCAGAGTTGGGCGTAGAGAGACTGAGGCCACATCTGAGCAACAACAGAGGTTCTCCAGAAGTAACTCTTAGGCATGCCTATAGGTAGTCTAAGCTTCTCCGCTACATACATAAGCTTCACAAGAGTAAGCCTCATGATTGAGGGCATGGCCTACTGATATAGACATCCCTAAAGTTTGACACAGTATCAGGGGATCCCCTGATGGTAAGGTTTAATAGTTCCATATTTTTCTCCCTTCCCACAGCGAACTTTGCCAATACTTTTTGATTATCTGTTTAATATACTCTAGGATGTACCAGGCATTACAATAATCTATACAAGATTAAAGGACCTCTTTCTTATTCTGTGCCCCTGTGTTTCAGTTGTTCAAATGAGCTATACACATAAGTTGAATTAGATTATGCACTACAGAAAATTTCAGTTCCAGACCAAATAAAACTTTTTCCATTGGTCTCAAAGAGTATGTATGGTTCTAAAATATAGACACTGTCTTCCTTACTCCTATGTTCTGAATTACTTTAACCCCACCCTGTTTGACTTCATTTTTATCTCTAAATATCAGGTTTTACATATATATATATATATATATATATATATATATATATATATATATATATATCAGCCTCTCAAAATCCAGAAATAATAATCACCACTCTGGACTTAATGTGTCTGCTCTAAAAGCTTACAATCTAGGCCCCTGTTGATTTATAAGCATTTTCTAAAGGTGACCATACCATTGTTCTTTTGTTTCTGGCTTATTTTGTCTCACCAAATGTCCCACATGTTCATTCACAGCGTTCCTTTTTGTAGCAGCACAAAGTTCCTCACGACTTTGTTCCTTTTTGTAGCAGCACAACCTTTGTTCATAAGTATACACCATCATATGCCAATCTACTTCTCCATCAGTGCATCCTTCAGCCACCTGCATTCATCGGGCATCATGCAGAAGGCTCAAAGTCCACAGTCCATCAACGCTCTCAATTTTAGATAATTTCATTGTTCTCAAGAGAAAGAAAACCAGTAAAAGCACCCTCACCAAACAGAAAATCTAAACCTCCTCTAAACTCTTGTCCCTCCTCACATTATTTACCTCTACTGTTGCTATGGTAGTGCTGATGGTTTCCTTTTGAACCTAGCTCATCGCATGCAATTGCAGTTTCCCCCTGTGCCCTGGATTTAAATACTCTTTATACAAGAATCACATCTTTGAAGTAATTCTTGCAAAAATTCATATATCTAGTGTTAATCAGTGGGACACATACGTCTATACAACCCCTTTCAATCTTGTTCCTCTTCAATATGGTAATATTACTTACAGACCCACTAGAGAACCACCTTTACTGATGTTCTTTGGTGGTTTTTGAGATCCAGCTTCATTCTATTGTGATCAGAGAAAGTGCTTTGAATAATTTCAGTGTTTTAAAATTTATAAAGACCTGTTTTGTGCCCCAGTATGTGATCTATCCTGGAGAATGTTCCGTGAGCACTAGAGAAGAATATATATCCTTGTGCTTTGGGGTGCAATGACCTATATATGTCTGTTAGGTCTCATTCACTTATCAAGCTATTTAACTTCTCTATTTCCTTGTTGATCTTCTGTCTGGTTGTTCTATCTACAGAGGAGAGTGGTGTATTGAAGTCTCCTACTATTATTGTTGAAATATCTATCACTCCTTTCAGTTTTGCCGTTGTCTGTCTCATGTACTTTGGAGTTCCTTGATTGGGAGCATAAACATTTATGATTGTTATATCTTCTTGGTGAATTGGCCCTTTAATTAGTATATAGTGTCCTTCTTTGTCTCTTATGATGTCTTTACGTTTAAAGTCTATTTTGTCCAATATTAGTATAGCTACTCCTGCTTTCTTTTGGTTACAACTTGCATGGAAAATCTTTTTCCATCCTTTCACTTTCAATCTACTTGTATCCTTGTGTCTGAGTCTCTTGTAAGCAGCACATAGCTGGATTATGCTTCTTAATCCATTCTGCCAATCTGTATTTGTTAATTGGTAAATTTAGTACATTAACATTCAAAGTTATTACTAAAAAGGTGTTTCTTGATTCCATCATCTTATCTTTTTAATTTTATTTGTCAGATCTATATATTCTTTTCCCTCTTTCTCTTTGTATTCTTTAAATTTCCCTTAGTGGTACTCTTCAATTCTGTGCCCTCCTTCAGACCTCCCTCTCCTGTCTTTTTTTTTCAGCCGGCAGAACTCCTTTTAGTATTTTTATAGGGACAGTCTCTTGTTGACAAACTCTTCCAGGACTTCTTTGTGAAAACCTTAATCTCTCAATTTTTAAAAAAATTTTTAAATTGTATAGTATAACATATGTACAAAGCAAAGAAATAAAAAAGCAATAGTTTTCAAAGCACTCTTCAACATGTAGTTACAGGACAGATCCCAGAGTTTGTCCTGGGCTACCATACAATCTTCTCATATTTTTCCTCTGAAACATAGGAGGCTAGAGGGCTTAAATATTTTTTTATCATCACAATCAACTTTTTTTCCCTTCTTTTAGGTGAAAAATAACATATATACAAAAAAGCTATAAATTTCAAAGCACAGCACCACAATTAGTTGTAGAATATATTTCAGAGTTTGACATGGGTTACAATTTCACAATTTTAGGCTTTTACTTCCAGCTGCTCTAAAATACTGAAGACTAAAAGAGATATCAATTTAATGATTCAGCATTCATATTCATTTATTAAATCCCATCTTCTCTGTATCACTCCACCATCACCTTTGATCTTTCCATTCCCTCAATTTTGAAGGACAATTTGGCTGGGTACAGAATTCTTGGCTGAAAGTCTTTCTCTCTCAGGATCTTGAAAATATCATACCACTGCCTTCTTACCTCCAGGGTGCTAGTTGAGTAGTCTGAACTCAGTCTTATTTGGTTTCCCTTGTATGTAGTAGATTGTTTTTTTCTTGCCACTTTCAGGATTTTCTGCTTCTTTTCAACATTTATTCTGTTTGGAGTTCATTGGGTTTCTTAGATTTGTATGTTTATGTCCTTTATGAGGGTTGGGAAGTTTTCCCACATTATATCCTCACTACTCTTTCTAGCCTTTTACTCTTCTCCTCTCCTTCTGGGACACCAATGATTCTTATATTTGTGTGCTTTGCTTTGTCTATCATTTCCCTGAGTTTCAGTTCAATTTTTTCCATCTTTTCTTTGCCATTTGCTGTTTTGAGTCTTTGAAGTCAATTATCCTGTCCTCTATATCACTTACTCTTTCTTCTGTCTCTTCATATCTGGTGTTGTGTGCCTCTAGTGTGTTTTCTATTTGGTCAACAGAATCTTTAATCTCTGTGCTATCTGCTATTTTTCTATTTATTCTTTCAAATTCCTCTATATGCTCTTATATTTTCTTTTGATCATCTTTATGTCATTTGTTATCCTACTTATTTTATGAAAGAGAGTTGTGTGAACATCTTTTTTTAAATTAATTTTTAAATTTTTAAAAAATATAACAACAAACACAAATATTCTTAACTATGATCATTCCGTTCTACATATATAATCAGCAATTCACAATATCATCACATAGTTGTATATTCATCATCATGATCATTTCTTAGAACATTTGCATCAATTCAGAAAAAGAAATAAAAAGAAAACAGAAAAAAGTTCATACATGCCATACCCCTTACCCCTCCCTTTCATTGATCAATAGTATTTCAATCTACTAAATTTATTTTAACATTTATTCCCCCTATTATTTATTCTTATTCCATATGTTTTACTTGTCTGTCAATGAGGTAGATGAAAGGAGCATCAGACACAAGGTTTTCACAATCACACAGTTACATCATGAAAGCTATATCATTATACAATCATCTTCAAGAAACGTGGCTACTGGAACACAGCTCTACATTTTCAGGCAGTTCCCTCCAGCCTCTCCATTATATCTTAACTAACAAGGTGATATCTATTTAATGCGTAAGAATAACCTCCAGGATAACCTCTCAACTCTGGAATCTCTCAACCATTGACACTTTATTTTCTCTCATTTCATTCTTCCATCTTTTGGTCAAGGTTTTCTCAATCCCTTGATGCTGAATTCCAGCTCATTCTAGAATTTCTGTCCCATGTTGTCAGGAAGGTCCATACCCCTGGGAGTCATGTCCCACGTAGAGATGGGGAGGGCAGTGAGTTTGCTTGTTGTGTTGACTGAGAGAGAGAGGCCACATCTGAGCAACAAAAGAGGTTCTCTTGGGGGTGACACTTAGGCCTAATTTTAAGTAGGCTTAGTCTATCCTTTGTGGGGTTAAGTTTCATATGAACAAACTCCAGGATTGGACTTAGCCACTGCTTGTGAGGATATCAAGAATTCTCCACTTGGGGAAGTTGAATTTTCCCCTTTTCTCACCATTCCCCTAAGGGGACTTTGCAAATACTTTTTTATTCACTGTTGTATGAACATCTTTGATTAGTTGTTCCAACATCTGTGGCTCCTCTGGTGTTTTAATTCGGTTATTAGGCAGGGCTTTATCTGTCTTCATTGTGATATGCTTAGTGATCTTCTGCTGTCTCCTGGCATGTAAATATCTTGATTGATTTACTTTGGGAGTTGATTTCTTTGAGTAGTCTAAGGCCTTGTGTTTGCAGGATGGTTGTACAGCAGGGAGCAGGGCACAGGGTGGAGCACTCAGCACGGTGATTTGTTTCAGGGCAGATATGGGCACAGATTGGGGATGTTACACTGATGCTTGTGAACATGGATGCCCAGCAGCTAGGGAGGATGTAGCTGTGTGGATACATGGGTCTGGGGGGCATAACTCTGGTGTGCACTTGTCTAAAGCACGGGGCCCTTTGTGCTCATGCATAGAGCTGTGGCAGCAGGTCAGCATTACATCTTCATGGATTGGGGACAGATGTGACCTGTTGCATGGGTTGGCACTTTCTTAGAGCTGGGAAGTGAGACTGAGGGCTGTGTGCATGCACAGTTCTAGGGCTGCTGTAAAGTGCAGTTCCCAGAACTGAATAATGTGACTGGGGGCCCGTGCACATGCAGGGGCCTGGGAGTGCCTTAAACGGATGCGCTGAGCTCAGGGAGGGCAGGGTGTGGCTGTGCGGCACTAGGGGTAGGGGGGAGTATCCTAAGTATGGAGGTTAGTGCCTGCAGCCTTTATGCACTGGCGACAGCCTGCAGGGAACGGGGAGGGGGAGGTAGTGCTCGGGAGGGGTGCAGGAGAGGTGGGTTGGGCTGTACTTGGGGTGGGGGTGGGGGGCGGGTATGCACGCCAGGGGCTGGAGGTGTGGGGGCAACTGGAGCACGGGGAATGGGAGCAGGTAACGGGGTTCAGGTGTGTGGGGTGTGGGGTGAATCGCCAGTCATGGGACTATGCTGGTGAGGGTACCGCACCCAAGGAACGTAGCCTGGCTTACTTCCTAGTCCTGTGCTCCTGTCCATACTCTCCCTCGGGCTGTGCACCTCCACTCCAGGCTCCAGCTTTCTGCCTCTCAGTCCCTCGGTCTCTGCAACCAGGGCTCCCCTGTGTGATGCAGAAGGCTCTCCCAGGTCAGCCGCACTCCTGAATTGCTGCCCCAGTTGCCTTCCTGTGCCTTCTCTAACTTTTCCGTGGAGCAGGGCTAATCTCAAGCTACTTTAGTCAGCTGTCTCCCCAGAAGATTTGGTGACATGGAGTAGAAAGAGCAGGATCCTCTGGTAAGATGGACTTTGGTTCAAATTCTCACTCTGGCCCATTCACCCGTCTGTCCATTCATCTACCTATACCCTCATCAAATATTTGAGACCACCCTACATGTCAGGCACTGTGCTAAGCTCTGTGGACATAGTGGTGAACTGCACAGACCCAGGGTCTACCCTCAGGGGGCTGATGTTCTAGCAGGGAAGAGAGACATTCAACTAATAATCACCCAAATGTATTATTACAAACTGTGGTAAGGACTGTGAGGAAACATGCTAGATGCTGTCAGTGTGGACTGAGGTTGAGAATGGGAGAAGCCAGGGAAGGCTTCCTGGAGAAGGTGACATTTAGGCTGACAATGGAAGGATGGGAGGAAGTAACCAGGGGAAGGGTTGGAGTGGGCATTCTTGGCAGAGGGGATAGTATGGGCCAAGGAATTTGTGGTCAGAGGAAGTACAAACCTTTGAGAGCAATATGGCAGGAGCTAGAGGCCAAGTGATGTGAGAATGTAGGGGCTAGGTCCCATCATCAGGACTCCTTCTTTCTCTAACAGCAGCAGGAACACATTGAAGAGTTTGGGCCTTCTGTTCCCCAGCCCACTTTAGGAGTGGCTATGATGGGACTGGAGTGTAAACTTGGGTTTTGGTGTGGCAAAATCAGGCTCTAGATTAGAAATGCACGTGGGGAGAGTAGCGGTCCACATATGGGATAGGAGTGGGACCCCCGGGATATGCCCCCATCCCCATTGGCCGAGCAGTGTTTTTTTTTTTTTTACGTGGGCAGGCACCGGGAAACGAACCCGGGTCCTCGGGCATGGCAGGCAAGCACTCTTACCTGCTGAGCCACCATGGCCCGCCCACCGAGCAGTGTTTTTGAGGCTCAAAGCTGTTCAGATCTCTTAGAAGATAACAAAAATGAAAACTTTATCTTCAGGACTGTTATTTCCGAGGGAAGTAATAGGTCATTTACAACAGGGATCCTTCTCTCTCTTTCGCTCTTTTTACCGCATCATGCTTTTTCAGGAACATCAAATTTATTCCAAGCTCGAACTCATTGAGCCCCAAGGCAGTTAGAACCAGCTTTAAAAATCCAACCCCATCCCCTCCCACCCCCACCATCTACTCACATTGTAGGAGAACGACAATTGCAACAACCATTGCTCGCATGCAAATGATCTGCATGAGAATCTTACATGGGCTGAGAGTTTCACAAGCCTATCTTTTTTCCCCTTTTAACTGAGGTTTAATATACATATGGTCAGGTGTAACATGTGCTATAACCTTATGTGCACAGCTCAATGACATTTTACAAATGTAACTACCACCCTAATCAAAATCTAGAATGTCTGCAGCACTCTAGTTTTCCTGTGTCCGCTTCCCAGTCAGTACCACCCCTGCCCCAGAAGTTACGTCTAATTTGACTTCTATCACCATTGATTAGCTTTGTCTGTTCTTGAATTTCAGATAAAGAGAATCTACAGTATGTGCTCTTTGGTGTTTTGCTTCTTTTGCTAATCTAACGTCTGTGATATTCAATCATATTGTAAAATGTTGTCGTAGTTTTTCTTCATTGTTATTTAGCATTCCAGGGTATGGATATACCTCAATTTATTTATCCATCATCCTGTTGGTGGATGTGTGGGTTGTTTTCAGTTGGGGGGTGTGCTGATTTGAAACTGTTATGTACCCCAGAAAAGCCTACGTTCTTTTAACCCATCCCTGTGGGGGCAAACGTACTGTTGAACCTTTTAATTAGGTTGTTTCCACGAACATGTGACCCAGCCCATTCAAGGTGGGTCTTAGTTTGTTTGCTGGAGTCTTTTAAGGGAGAAACATCTTGTTCTCAGACTAAGAGAGCTTAGAGAAGTAAAGAAAGTAAAATCCCCAGGAGAAGCCAGGACCCACAGAAGCTGAGTGCCCTTCTGAAACCAACCCAGGAATAAGGGCTAGCAGACATTGCCATGCGCCTTCCCAGATGACAGAGGAACCTCAGATGCCATCAGTCTTTCTTCAGAGTCAATGTATCTTTCTCTGGATGCCTTAATTTGGACATTTTCATGACCTTAGAACTGTAAACTTGTAACTTAATAAATACCCTTTGTAAAAGTCAATCCATTTCTGGTATATTGCATTCCAGCAGCATTAGCAAACTGAAAGAGTGGCTGTTAGAAATAGTGCTCTACTAATACTCTCTGTCACATGCCTATAGGTGTAATACATGTACTTATTTCTATTGGGCAAATACCCAGGAATAGAATTGCTGGATCATAGGGTAGGCTTTTGTTCAGCTTTAATAGACGCTGCTGAACAGTTTTGCAAAGTGGTTGGACTAGATTGTATTCCCACCAGCAACTAAGTGACAAAATACAGTTCAAACAAGCTCAATCAAAAACTGTATAGGCTCACACAACCAGACCTGGGGCAATGGAGGGCGCAGCTGCCTCAGGTTCTCTCTGCTTCTCCGTGCACATCGGCACCAATCTCTCTGACTGAAAGCTGGCTTCCTCCATGTACCACCCTGGCATCATATCTCACAGTTCTGCTATCATAAAGCTATACCTCCTCCTCTTTTAATGTCATAAAAGTTCCAGGGAAGGCCATTGGTTGGCCGAACCAGGGTTCAAGCTAACCCTCGAGGACCTGTGATTGGCATCCCCATTACAACCCCATTGTTAGAGCAGGGAGAAGCAATTCCCCAAAGACAGGGAATTCTGTCCCCACAATAGGTGGAACTATCTACCGTAAAGGGGGAAGTGCAGTTCAGTGGTGGAGCCAGATGTCCGAGCTTGGCCCCTGCTCAGCAGCATCTTCCTCTTAGGTGAGTGATCCTGGGAAAGTCACTTAGCCCATCTGATTTTAATGGGTTCCTAATGGGTAAAATGGGACAAGTACTACCTCACAAGGCTCTTTGTATATTAAATAAGTCATAGTACCTGGAGCTCATGACCATAGCAGATGCTTAATAAACTTCCCTCCCATGCCTGCTGCTCCATTAGAATAGGAGTTCTAAATTCACAAATCTTAGAGCCGTGCTCTGTACCTAACAGCTGCTCCTCCCAGCTGGCTGAGAAAACAAATGATTGTAGATAAAGGGTCATCACCCTGGGCTACAGAGGTGCCTCCCGGTGGCTCCCTCAGGCTGGTCTGCACCGGATTCAGAGAGGAAAGAGGTTCAGATGCTGAATCAGGTAGGAATAACGTTCCTGATGATCCCCCAGCAGCGATTTATTTTTTAAAATATTTTTATTAGAAACAATGAGCAAACATACAAACATTCTTTTTTCAAAAAACATTTTTATCGAGAAAACAAATATAAAAATTCTTAACATGAACATTCCATACTTGGTGTCCAATCAGTGGCTCACAATACCATCACATAGTTGTATACTCATCACCATGATCATTTTTTTGAACATTTGCATCTCTCCAGGAATAGGAAGAAAAAAGGAAAAACTCATATATGCCATACCTCTTACCACTCCCTTTCATTGACCACTAGTATTTCAATCTACTCAATTTATTTTAACCTTTGTTCCCCCTATTTTTTGCCAAATAGTGATTTTAAAAGAGGATTTCTTTTTCCTTTCTTTGATATAAAAGAGAGCTGGAGCTAGGCAACCCAGTTCTGGGACAGTGGTCCTTGCTGCCAGCAGGGGCTGTGACAGTTTGGAGCTGTAGGTACTCCCAGGAAAACACTGGAGGTGAGGTCAAGACCAAGTCAGCAGAGGTTGGCAGTGTCCTCAGGGTAATTTTGGGAATGTCGTCTCAGGGTGGAGAAAAGCTGATTACTGTGCAGAACACATTTTCCCTTCCTGGAGGTCTGGCTAAATGGACACACAGAGCAGCTTGCAGTAACAAAGCTGATGGTGTCAAGGTTAGATAGGCAATCAGTAGAGAGAAAAGCCACCTGGAGGGAGAGTCACTGACCGGTCCGGGGCCCCAGGCAGTACCCAGGGAGACCACACCCAGGCCCCTTCTAAGGGAAATGCCCATATGCTGTAGATGGCCAGATCTGTCCCAAGTAATCCTGTGTCACCCCTTTCCCCTTGGTCTTAGCTGAGTGGATTAAAGAAAGGCACCTAACCTACTGGGCAGCCAGACCACAGGCTGGCCAGCCACCCAGGCCCTGGCTGAAAAAGTCTTCTAGGATAGTCACATTGCCAGTTGCAGGAACTTGATCTGGCATTGTGGAAAAGATTTTGCAGGTGGGAGCAGAACCAAAGGAAGCAGACACCCGGGGAGTGCTCTGCCACTTGATGCCTGGGCTGGGCTTAGATTCTGTGCTGTCTCTGAGTAGCCCAGCTCATGGGGGCTCCAGGAGCTTTTCTCCTAGCTACCAAGGGAGCCAGTCCCTGCACACACTCCCCCGGCTTGGGCAGGTATGAGGGCCTCCGTTCCCTGCAGCCAGCATGCCGACCCACGGGGCAGTTTTAAATCAAGGTCATCATCACTGCTGCTTGGCCTTCCGGCTGAGATCAAGTGTAGGATCTGTTGTTACCAGTTGCTTCAGACAGAAAATCAGCTCATTCCAATAGTGGAATTAAAGTCAAGCTTTTGGAAGTTCATCCTGATGAGGGTGAAACATCTGACATTATTGCGAATGCTCTTGTAGATTCAGTTAAAAAGTTCAACATTGAAGAAAGATTATTTGCATTTGCAGAGAAATTATGAATGTGAATTTTTGTAGAATGCAGCAGCGTGGTAAAATAATATTCATAACCAATTAGGAAATCAATGGAGCAGAAACATACTTGGAATTGGTGTGCACATATAATTCACAACTGTGATAAACAAGCTGTGATGGTATATCAGTTGAGATAGAAATAATAGTTGCCAAAATATAGAGACATACAGAATAACTGTATTATGATATTTTTGTAACTGAGCTGATGTCAAATATAAAACATATTTTGATGTGGCTGTAGGGCAAAAAAAGGGTGAGGAGAGTGAGGCACTTGTTCCAGGAACAAAATTTAAAGGGTACCTAGGTAACTTTCCAGAAGCCTGCAACGTCCGGATAGGTCCCTGGACCAGATAAGTCCTGAAATGCAGAAGAACCAGCCTTTCCAGAACATCAGCTAGTTCCATCTCCCTATCCCATATTATTGACAGCCCCTTCCAACAAGAAAAAGTTAGAATGGACATAACCCAAATACCCCTAAAGAGTAGGAGAAAGATCAAAGGTGATGGTGGAGTTATACAGAGAAGGTCGGGTTTAACAAATGAGTATGATTACTGAATCATTATGCTATTTCTTTTAGTCTCCAGTATCTTAGAGCAGCTAGAAGTAAAAACCTAAAATTGTGGAATTGTAACCCATACTAAACTCTGAAATCTGTTCTACAATTAATTGTTGCAAGGGGCTCTGAAATTTATTGTTTTTCTGTATATATGGTATTTTTCACAAAAAAGTCGATTGTGATGAAAATGCACAGCTATATGATGATATTGTGAACCATTGTACACTTTGGATGATTACATGATGTGTGAATATATAATACATATCAATAAAAATTTTAAAAAGTAAAAAAAATTTTAAGGGGTGCCAAAAACTACAGTAATCAAGATAAACAATATTTTACTGCAATATTTAATAGAAATAAAAATTAATGAAAAAAAGCCATGGCTAACAAAATATCAAATTTCCCAATAAAGATATCAGTATTATGGATATTTCCTTTTCCCTCATGCTTCAGTTCTGCTCAGCAGAACACTGCATGACAGTACACATTTTCTCTCTTTGCTATCTGTCATCAGTTGAATTTTTAAAATGTTTGACTCTTTGAAGAATTCCTTTGTACATCATTTTAAATGTCTATATTTTAAGTGGCATGAACGTTTTGCAAATGAGTCCTTTAAATTTCATACAAAAGCAATTGAAAAACCTTTATGGTGTTCAACAAATTTGCCAAAAAATTAACTTTTGAAGCTTTCATATAATTTCAGGTGTTGAAAACAAAGCTTTTCGGAGCTTGCAGTTTATCGAACACCGGAAAATAATTAGAGGCATTTTTTCAAAAGCAAGGAGAAGTTGAACAAATTAAGTAACATGATTTATCAGTGTGATATTGACCTTGACACCTGGCTGAGGTAGCACAGCATTTGTCAGGTTTCACCACTGGAAAGATACTCTTTATTTTCCCCCATTGCATGCTATACTCTTCTGGAAGTCATTATGTGCAGCCCAAACTTAAGGAGTGGACAGCTGTGCTTCACCTCCTTGAGGACAAAGTTTCTACATAAATTATTTGTAATTCTTCTGCATGGGAGATTTGTCTTTTCTCCACCATTTACTTATTTACTCAATCATTTATCCATATTAGTTCTCATGGATATTTATTTTATACTGTGGGTTATAATCTTAAACTACCTTATTTATTTTGTTGTTCTGTCTGTTCCAGGTTTGGCCACTGAGAAGGCATTCAGTGGGCTCCTGTGCCCCTTTGACATATCCCCTTCATTGTGGCACTTATCTTGGTTTTGTTGTGTGTGTTTTCTTTTTTGAGCACTTCCGTCCTCCCTGGCACTATAAGATGCTCTGGGTTCATCTTGTATATTTCCCGACTCAGTCCTAGATTCAGTAATTTCTCCAAGGAACCCTGGTTCCTTTCATTGGAAAATGGTATTAGAAACCAAGATCTGGGTTCTCAGTGTGTCCGTTGTTCTGAGATGTCACTGCTTGTAGGCGCTCTCAGCGGACAGAGCAGGGAAATACATGTGTGTGTATACTAACCTGTGTATATATACCTCGCTATAAATATTTCTATGGTAACTGTATAGATAGTAAACTAAACATGAGTTCTTACTGATAACTCCAACTCTAATATATTACACATGGATCATTCTGGCTTCCTCCCCTTTGTTTATCTGTAAATTTCCACTCAACAGTGAGAAATCTGAGTCCCACCATCTGGCATACATTTACTCAATTGTTCCATTTCAGTATATATGTATCACAGTATCAGATTTGTCAGCCCAGACCACTATGGAAAACCTTATCAATTAGAGTACAAGCTACGTGCAGTTCCTTTACAGTTAGTCTTACAGATTCCACTCAGTTCCAAAGTTACTTAGGTCAGCACCAGTTTTTCCTGCCTCCATCAGTGGCTGTTTCATCCATTTTTGATGCAGTTATATTCTTTCATCAAGCTGCAGTCCATCCTGGAATCCCCTGATCTCCTAAGTGTTTTTGTTTTTTTTAAATTTACATACATTAAGATTCATTTTCTGTGCTACAAAGGTCTATTTTAGGTTTACAGAAAAAAATGGAAGTGCGCATAAGAGAAATAAGCAAGGGCTCTGATCATAGGAAACCTAGACCTGACACATAGTAGGTCCTCAAAAATAATTTGTGGGGCTGGATCATTGCTCCCTCATCTTTTTTTTTCACATGGGCAGGCACCAGGAATCGAACCTGGGTCTCTGTCATGGCAGGTGAGAACTCTGCCTGCTGAGCCACTGTGGCCTTCCCTGCCCCCTCATCTTAGAACACCTCTCCCCGCCACATACATATCCACATTGCCAGGCATTCAACACTCCCTTTCTGTCCAGGGTCTGCTAAATTGCCACCTCCTTCATGAAGCCTTCCCTGATAACTATAGTCTATTTGTTTCTCCTCAGGTTTACACTTACCCATGTTCATGGCTTGCCTTGTCTACTAGGCTGCGAGCTTCTTACTTATGATAGATTCATCTGGGCCTGACTTATTTCCAGCTCTGAATCCTAGATCTGCACATGGTAGGGCCTTAGTTAATATTTGTTACACGAATAGAGTAAATGATGCTTTTCCTGGCCAGGCCCACGTGGTTGGGACCACCCACCCCTTTCTCCTGGGGCTGCAGTGTTCAGCAAGGCCAACCAACTTCCACACCGGAGTCTCATCAGACTGCTGCAGGTGACTCTGAATCCTGGAAGATGAGAAGGTCTTTGGCCCTGGGAAACTTCAGCTGACCCCCATGTGGTAACCAACAAGAACACAGATGGGCAAGATGACAAGGGTGGACAACAGATGTTTGGAGTCATAACTGTGAAGGACAGGACCTTTCAATAATATCCCTGGAGAGAAAGAAGCTGTGGGCAAGTTGAGCAGCTGTGTCGGTGGCCATTCACATCTTCGACATCCTCTCACCTTGACTCTGTTCCCCTGTTCCTATCTGCACCCCTATTCTTTGCTGTGGCTTGTGGCTCTGCCCCCACGTGGTTCCCAGCAGCTTGTCATTGCTTCCTAGTATCTTCTTGGCCATCCTTCCAATGCAGCCTCTGACCTCATACCCTGAACTCATCGATCCATTTATTGTCCATCTACAATTCTCCAGTTCCAACTCTAAGCCCCAATCCCAGTGCTCTGCTGCGACCTGAAACAAGTTAATGCTGATGCAGTAAAAATCTGGTTGAAGAAACAAGGCATACACAGGTGAAAACTGAGTCAGTGCCACCAGGCTAGTTGAATATAGAGTAGGCACCATTAGATGATCCATGTACCCCCACCCCATGACCCCCAGGGATCACCCCTTGCCTGGAAAGTGCTTCCCAGGGCCACTTGGAGGGCGAAGGGGCCACACTGTGTTAGTGACCTCATTGCTGGCCATAGGTAACGGACCTGCAGTGGACGTGTAACTTCGGATGGGTTATCAGATTCCTTCCCAGGGATGACACGCTGTGGCACAGATCCCTTGGGGGCCGCACTGGTGGCACATAGATTTGGGGACACAGGGTGGCTGAGAGCTCCTGAGTTTTACCTCCTGGGGCTTCAACCATTGGAGGAAAACTGATCCTCTCGGTCTAATCCGAAAACTTCTGTTAAGGACTGTGATTGGCCCAGCTGGGGTCCGCGGGCCAGCCTTGGCTCAGTCGCCCCAGGCCAGAGTTGGGTCACGTGTGAGCGCTGGCAGCTGCTGTGCGTTTGATATCAGCCAGTGAGCACACCTGCCCTTTGCTGGGGAGGATGTTACCTCATCCCTCAAGCTTGTCCACTCCCACACCACCTGGAGAAATGGCTTGGACAAAGAGTGGCTGGGACCTTGCATTCTTGGTCTACCCTGTGAGAACACACAGTGCCGCTCAGGTTCCAGCAAACTTCCTGTGTAGTAAAGAATTTGGCCCTGCCCAAAGAGAGGTCTGGCTTTTACCCTTGGCTTCTGGGAGGGGATGCCTGTCACTTCTGACCGGAATGGCGCTGTTTGGAGTGCGGGGTGACCACAGAACCTTGAAATCCTCCCAGACTCTGCCCCATGTGTGTCTTCCTTTGGCCGATTTTAATTTGTGTCCTTTCACCGTAATAAAGTATAACCATGAACCATAGTTGCTTCCAGTGTGTTCTATGGGGGCTTCAAGGGAATTATCAAAACTGAGAGTGGCCCTGGGGACCCCCAAACTTGCATTTGGTGCCAGAAGAGAGGACGGGCTTGTGGAGGATGAGGCCCACACACAGTTTGCAGTTTGGCTACCTCAGGACACCTCCCAACAACCTCAGGAGGTAGGGATTCTTCTCCCAGCCATGTTTCAGAACAGGCAGCCGAGGCTCAGAGCGGTTACGTGACTTGCCTGAGTGTCCTCATCGCTGCTGAGTGGCTCACTCCCTGTTGGGGACGCTGAGGCAAGAGGACTGGACACCACTGAATTCTGTGACAAGGTCCTGGATTGACTATTCTGGAGGACCAAAGAAAGGCCACTGACAACTTCAGCTCAAAACAATGGAAGTCATTGCTAACAAACTACTTAAAATCTCCTCTTCTTATTATAAAAGTAACATGCTCATGGTGACAAGCTCAGGCAGAACCACAAGGCCTACTCTATCAGACCCCCTTCCAGCTTCCCTCCCCAGGGATCACCACTGTCTGGGTCCAGTGAGGTCTGCTAAAGAATTTGAAAAGACTTTAAGCAAGTGGAAATCGTAGTCCTTGTTTCAGACAAAATATCGGCAAGAATGTGGGAGCATTTGGACTGCAGCATTTTTAGACAGCTCAGAAATTGCATTTGATACTCTCATTTATTTGTTGATTTGTTTTTTGGGGGGTGGGGTAGGGGGAGGTGCATGGTCCAGGAATCGAACCTGGGTCTCCCGCACGGAAGGCGAGCATTCTACCACTGAACCACCCATGCACCTGCCATTTATTTGTTTTTAAGGAAAGAAAATTAGGTGTAAAAAGTCTCTGGCTTGAGAATACTGTTTATCCTTGAAAGTTGCCCAGAGACCAATCCCTCGGGCCGAGACCCTCCTCAGAGAGTTGAAGGGACAGGAGTGGCCTCCCCAGTAGGCCTCGCTGGCCACAGCCCTGGCCAGAGCCCTGCACAGTTGGCCCAGGAAGGCCCCAAGAGCCCAGCGAGTCCAGCTCCCCCACTTTAGAGTGAAGGGCTGAGGTCCAGAGGGGAAAGCTCCTTCCTCAGGGTCGCCCGGCTCAGTGCCCGGCACCCAGCCAGGGCTTCCCCCAGCCAACAGCTATGTTGAAAACTTAACACTGACACTGAAAGACACGCAGGCCCTGTTCCAAGCCAGGCAGTGCTTGTCCCTCCTCTAGTGCAAGGGCATGTTTTAGAGGAGAGCTCCCAGAGGAAACCAGGCTGGCACTAGGAGAATGGATCCATATCGTGGGGAGCCCACTACTCAGGAGGTCTCCTCTCAGACCTGTGCCTGGGGGCAGTGTGGGGTGCTGGAGGCTTCTGAGGCCAGCCAGTTCTGCTCACTCACTGGTCCCCAGGACACTCACTGCAGGACTTTGGACAAGGCCCCCAATCTCACTGCACCTCAAAGTCTTAATCTGTGAAATGGGGAGAGTCAGAATCCCTCCCTCGTGAATTTGGTATGAACATTAGAAGAGAGAATGTGTGCAAAGGGGCTGTTTTGGTTTGCTAAAGCTGTTGGAATTCAACATACCAGAAATGGATTGGCTTTTTTTTTTTTTTTGGCATACTGTATGGCATGTCACATTTCATTATTTTTCTATCTGAGTTTCCCATTACTGCAGAGCCATTTTTTGAATTTTTGTTTGTTTGGTTTTTGTTTGTTTGGCTCGTTTGTTTTTTTCAGGAAGTGCATGGACCAGGAACCGAACCCGGGTCTCCTGCTTGGCAGGTGAGAATTCTACCACTGAACTACCCTTGCACCCCCCTGAATTGGCTTTTATAAAGGGGATTTATTAAGTTACAAGTTTATAGTTCTAAGACCATAAAAACATCCAAACTAAGGCATTCAGAGAAAGATACCTTAACTCCAAAGAAAGTGCAGGATTTCTCTGTGAGCTGGGAAGGCACATGGCTGGCGTCTGAGTCTTTGTTTCCAGTTCGCTGCTTTGCGTTTCTGATTCCAGTGGCTTCCTCTCCAAGCATCTGTGGGCCCTCACTTAGCTTCTATGACGCAAAACTTGGGCTTCTGGCTTGCCATGACAATGTCTACTGGCTCCTCTCCCCAATTCTGGTTTCAAATGGCTCTCACAGATCCTGTGGGTCCTTCTGGCATTTTTCTCTGCATCTCCGAAGGCCTGTGTCTCTATCGGCTCTCCACATTCTTTCCCTGAGCTTTCTCCAAAATGTTGCCCCTTTTAAAAGGACTCCAGTAAACTAATGAAAACCCACCTTAAATGGGCAGAGTCACATCTCCATCTAATCAAAAGGTCACACCCACAATTGGGGGTGCCACATCTCCACTGAAACAACCTAATCAAGAAGTCCCACCCTGCAATATTGGATCAGGATTAAGAGAACATGGTTTTACTGGGGAACGTGACAATTTCACAGCAGCACAAGGGTTTAGCCTGGTGACATGGTAGTTAAGAGGTACAGGCAATAGTTTGTTGCTACCGTGTTTTATTATTACTAACAAACTAAGGTGCACCTCAGTTTCAAAAATAAGTGATGTAATCATAAAGGCAGATGGATTTGCAATTTTTAAATCTGGCCGAATCAGGATAGAGAAAGGTTGGTGGTGCCCAGAAATGAGGCCAAATGGCTCCTTGTGAATGCCTGACGCACCTGCCTTAGCATTACTTGCTGGGAGAGTCCATTAAGGAGCAATTGGACGAATGATCATCAAGGGTGAGCCGGGGCCGCCTCTTGGCACCCAGGCCATCCATCTCTCCAGGAAGGGCCCTGGGCACTGCCAGTGCCAGCACCTGGCCCCAGCAGGGAGGGAGCAGGCGACCTGGCTGGCTGCAGCTGGGCTGTAAAGGGACAGTCGCAGATGGCAGCCACCTGCTCGGCCGTGCCAGAATGCTGTGAGCAAGGAGGAGCTTTAGTTACCAATGCACGTGCATTCAAACACACACTCTCTCATCCACGAGCCTCCGTGCACTCACTATCACACTGTGCTGGACAGAAGAATGGCCCGTCAAAAACAGTCCACATCCTAACCCCCAGAACCTGTGAATGTGTCGTCTTAGTTGGCAAAAGGGGCTTTGCAGGTGCGATGAAAGATTTTCAGGCGAGGAAAGTATCCTGAATTTATCCAGGTGGGCCCAGTGTAATCGTGAGGGTCCTTATAAGGAAAAGAGGGAGGCAGGAGAAAGAAAGAAAAGAGCTGCAGATGCTATGCTGCTGGCTTTGAGGATAGAGGAAGGGGTGGTGAGCCAAGGACCTGGGTAGTGGAAAATGGAAAAGGTGAGGAAGCAGATTCTCTCCCAGAGCCTCTGGAAGAGCACAGCTCTGCCAACCCATTTTGGACTTCTGACCCCCAGACTGTGAGATACTACATTTCTGTTGTTTTAAGCCACTAAACTTGTGATAATTTGTTACAGGAGCCACAGGAACCGAACACACACGTGTAGTCCTGGCAGCAGGCTCTCAAACCCTGCACACAGGTTTGCAAACTCACATCCAAGCACCGGTCTACACACCCTCCCCAAGAAACGTGGGATTGTGTGCACATAAGACTGTTCACATGTGCAATGGCACACATGCCCACACCTCCTCACACAAGCAAGTACACACACCTATTCCAGTGTGTTTACATTCTCCCTTCAAGTCATACAGGCATACACACTCCTTAAAGGAAGCCTCACCCGCTTGCTAGCCAAGCCGAAAAGCCCCATCATTATTCATATCACGTGCTGGCACTTCATGGGGGACAAATGCTTGCAGGTAGCTGCTGAGCGGAAAAGAAGGGGCTCCTCTTCTGAGTGAAGCGGCTGTTTCTGCCAAACCCCTCTGTCCCCCAAAGCATTTGCTAATCGTGATTTCAAAATAAGCGCTGGAGCTGTTGGAAGCTGACCCCGCAAAGAACAGAAAAGGGAGGTGTGCTTCAGTTGCAGCAGGAGGGATTATGGTTAGACTCTAAGTGTCTTCCTGACAGGTTGGCTAGCAAGCCCAGAAGCTATGGTGTCTTGGAGCATCCTGGAGGAGCGGCGAGCCTCTCTCCTATCCTCAGATGTTTGGCATGTTTTGGGGGTTTTTAAAAATATTTTTATTAACAATAAACAAACATTCTTGTTTGTTACAGTGGTTCACAATATCATCACATAGGTGTGTATTCATCACCATGATCACTCTTTTTTTGGACATTTGCATCTCTCCAGCAAAAGAAAGAAAAAAGTAAAACCTCATTCATGTTTGGCATGTTTTTGAGGAGTTGTTTCTAAAGATGCCAAAATGGCAATAATGCTTGTTTAGGATTCTCTCCAGGCTTCACCCCCAGTCAGCCAGGACAGGTGGCCTGGGGAAGTCGGGCTAGATCTCTCCAGGTGAGAGGAGCTGACCTGGATTCTCTGGAGACCGAGGCTGGGGTGCGGGTGGGGAGTTGGGGTGGGCCCGGGGAACCACTCTCCTGACTTCCAGCACCATAGTTTAGTTTTGCCTATTTTTGAGCTCTTTAAAATGAAATCATGGAGTGTTGTACTCTTGGGTCTGGCTTCTTTCACTCAGCATAACGTTCGTGAGAATCATCCACACTGCTGCATGCAGTTGTAGATAATTGCTTCTCATTGCTGGGTAGTCCTTTGTGTAAATGTACCGCAAAGCATCTATTCCTTTGTTGGTGGCCATTCTGATGCCAGTTTGGGGTTATTACAAATGGCGCTGCTGTGAACATTCTAGTACATGGGGTTTAGTAAACCCAAGTATGCATTTCTGTTGGATATCTACCTAGGGGTGAAATTTCAACATCAGAAGGCAGGTAGATTTCAGCTTTAATAAATACTGTCACATAATTCTCCAAAGGGACTGTATCATTTTGTGTTCCCACCAATATGAGATTCCCAGGTGCTCTGTTTCCGTGGCAATACTTGATACTATCAACTATTTTGTCATTTTAGCCATTCTGGTGGATATGTTGTGGCATCCCATTAGGGTTTTTATTGTGCATTTTCTTGATGAGCATGATTTTGGCATTTTTTCATATGCTGATTGGCTTTTTGGATGGCTTTTTTCATGAAGTGTCTGTTCCAACCATTTGCCCCCTTTTTTGTTATATTGGTGTTTAGATTTGCTAAAGCTGCCAGAATGCAATATACCAGAAATGGATTGGCTCTTACAAAGAGGATTTATTACGTTACAGATTTACAGCTCTAAGGCCACCATGAAAATGTCCAAATGAAGGCATCAACGGAAAGACACCTTCACTGAAGAAAAGCCGATCACATCCAGGGCTTCTCTGTCATTTAGGAAGGCACATGGTGACATCTCCTGGTCCTTTTCTCCTGGGTGGTTTCAAAATGGCTCTCTCTGCTCATGTGGGTCCTACCTGATCACTTTCCAGGGTCTCCAAGCATCCAAACATCTGTGCTTTCTCTAAAATGTCTCCCTTTTAAATGACTCCAGTAAGCAGATTATGACCTGCCTTGAATGGGCAGGGTCACATCTCCATGGAAACACCTTAATCGAGAGGGCCCCCCCAACAGTAGGTCTGCCCCCACAAGAATGGATTAGAAGAACATGGCTTTTCCGGGCTGCATAGCAGTTGCAAACCAGCACAATTGGGCAATCTGGTTCTTTTTTCTTAATACTTTGTAGGAGTTCATGAAATATTCCGGACATGAGTCTTTTGTTAGATATACATTAAAACTTTCTTCTCCCACTCCATGGGTTGCCTTTTTACTCTCCTAGTGGTGTCTTTTGATGAAAAAATGTTCTAAATGTACTATAGTCCAATTTATCATTTTTCCCTTTTGTGATGTATTACTTTCCTATTGTGGCCATAACAAATTACCACAAATTTAGTGGATTAAAACAACAGAAATTTATCATCCTAGAGATCCGGAGGTCTTAAGTTCCCAAAGTGAGTCTCCTATAGTCAAGGCGTTAGTGGGTCCACGTTCCTTCTGGAAGCTCTAAGGAAGGATTTGTTCCCTTGCCTTTTCAAGCTTGCAGAGGTGGCCAGCATTCCTGGCTCATGCCTCTTCTACTCCATCTTCAAAGCCAGCAGCTGTGGGCTGAGTCCTCATGCCACCATCTCTCTGATCACCTCTCATCTGCCATTTATAAGGACCTCTTCCATTTACATGGACCTTTGTGATTACATTGGCCCCACCTGAATAATCCAGAATAATATCCCCATCTCAAGGTCAGCAATTAATTCCGTCTGCAACTTTAATTCCACTTTGCCATGTAACCTAACATATTCACAGGTTCCGGGCGTTAAGATGGAAACACCTTTAGGGGGCCATTATTCTGCCTATATCATATGGTTAGCACATTTCTGTCCTACCAGAAGAAATCTTTGCCTTCTCTGAGGTCATGAAGGTATTCTTCTAGGTCACCTGTGAATATCTTTACCGTTTACCTTTTGCATTTAGAGAAATTGTTCAGCATTTTAACAACCAGCATGGCTGTACCAGGGTGTACTGACTGAGTAGCAGCCTGAAGACCCCACTTTAGTCAGTCAGCAAATAGCATGTGTTTAGCTTGAGTATGTGGTGCCAGGAGTGGAAGGGACGGAGATGGGGCCAGGCAATGCAAAGTCTGGGACATTGGAACTTTACTGAGGAAGCAATAGGGAGCCATTGAAGGTTTGGGGGTTAGACAGCAATACTAGACTTCTGGTGCAGCATTGTCGAGCAGGGAAGAGATTAGCCTAAGCCAGCCAAGATGGAGAGATCACTTAAAGGCTACATTGGCCATTCTGATAAGGGACCCAGGCTGATTGGCAGCATGACACAGACATGACCAGGGAGCATTATTAAACTGCCTGAGATGAAGGAGCCTTCAAGATCAACTTGCCCAACACTTTAGTTTCAATGAAGGTTCAGAGAGGGAGAGTACATGTCTAGAGTCAAACAGCAAGTGTGGGGCTAAGCCAAGACTCTCAGGCCACCTGTCTAAACCACAGAGGTGCTTCCCAGAGCACAGTGGAACTGACCCACCAGGGGACCACCTCCTGCTGACATAGCAAGAAGAGCAGAACTAAGGTCCAAGAACCCTTTGCCATTGCTGAGACCAGGGATGAGGACACTGAGGTCAGAAAGATGGCGCCGTTGCAACTGCCACTCAAAATCCACAGGCTGGTGATGGACGCTAGAAAAGTGCTAGAAAATCCTAGTTCTGGAAACTTTTTAGCTACAGAGCTTGGGGTGGGCATAGATGACAGCTTTCTCTCCCATCTCCTTTCAATGGGCCTTCCTGCAACACAGCAGCTGGACAGCAGTTTGAATACCCTGGGAGAAGTTTCCCAAACTCACCTAACACCTCCTGATTTTTGCCTCTTCTGCATACATGCCATCTTCAGGATTTTGCCGATGGATATTTGCTTAATTTATTTGCTTACCATTTTTCTAAAAATATTTACACCTTTACTTTACTATACTTACTTTTAAATAAATCTTCTACCACTTCTAAAATTGAAAAACCATCATTATGAATCATAAATAGAAGACAAGTACAAAAATAAGTACAATGCGCTGCTACAAAAAGGAACAAAGTCGTGAGGCATGTAATGATGTGAATGAATGTGTGGGACATGTGGTGAGGCAAAATAAGCCAGAAACGAAAGAACAATTATTGTATGGTCTCCTTTAGAAAAGGCTTATAAGAAAATAGGGGCCTAGATTGTAAGCTCTTACAGCAGACACACTTAGTCCACAGTGGTAATTATTATTTTTGGATTTTGAGAGGCTGTTTTATATATATATATATAACCTGGTATTTAGAGCTAAGAATGAAGTCGATCAGGTGGGATTAAGGTAATTCAGAACACAGGGATAAGGAAGACATTGTCTATATTTTAGAACTTCATCTACTCTTTGAGATCAAAGGAAGAAAGGTTTATTTTGTCCGGAACCTAAATTTTCTGTAGCACATAAGCTAACTCAACCTGTCTGGACAGATCCTTTAAACGACAGAAACACAGGGAGCCCAGAATAAGAATGAGGGCTTTTAATCCTGTATAGCTTAATGTAATGCTTGGATACATCCTAAAATATTTTAAGCAGATAATCAAAAAGTATTTGCAAAGTCCTTTGAGGGATAGGAGAAAAAATATGGAATTATTAAATTTTATCACTGGGGAAACCCCTGATACTGTGTCAAACTTTAGGGACACCCCAGTCAATAAGCCAAGCCCTTGATCTTGAGGCATGTTCTTGTGAAGTTTGTGTATGTAGCAGAGAAGCTTAGCCTACCTGTATGTATGCGTAAGAGTTACTCTGGCGAACCTCTGTTGTTGCTCAGATGTGGCCTCACTCTCTCTAAGCCCAACCCCTCAAGTGAAATCGTTGCCTTCCCCACTACGTGGGACATGACATCCAGGGGTGAAAGTCTCCCTGGCAGCGTGGGAGATGAACCCCAGGGATGAGTCTAGCCCTGGCACTGTGGGATCAACAATGCCATCCCGATCAAAACAGGGAAAAGAAGTGTAACAAATAAGGTATCAGTGGCTGGGAGAGTTAAAATAGAGACAAGAGGCTACCCTGGAGGTCACTCTTACACAGCTTCAGTTAGACATTGCTATCCATCTGTGTTAGTTAGGGTTCTCTAGAGACACAGAGTAACAGGAAATATCTGTAAATATAAAATTTATAAAGGTGTCTCATGTAACCACAGAAATGTAGAGAACAAAATCCGCCCAGCAGGCTGTGAAGCTGATGATTCTGATGGAGGGTCTGGACGAACTCCACAGGAGAGGCTCGCTAGCTGAAGCAGGAAGAGAGCTTGTCTCTTCTGAATCCTCCTTAAAAGGCTTCCAGTGATTAGACTGAGCATCACTCTTAGCAGAAGACACTCCCCTTGGCTGATGACAAATGGAATAAACTGTGGATGCAGCTGATGTGATCATGATCTAATTCTATGAATTGTCCTCATTGCAACAGACAGGCCAGCACTAGCCCAACCAAACAGGTACCACCACCTGGCCGAGCTGACACAGGAACCTGACCATGACACTATCATAACCTGTCAAACCTCAACCAAAACCATTCCTGCCAATCCTAAAGAACACCTAGGGCATTATATAAGATTCTAAAAATCCTCCATGCACTAGGGTAACTTTCCAGAACCCTACAACTTCCAGATGGGTCTCTGGACCAGGTAAGTCCTGAAACCTAGAGGGACCAGCCTCTCCAGAACATCAGCTAGTTCCATTTCCCTACCCCATATTATTGACAGCCCCTTCCAACATGAAAAATTTAGAATAGGCACAGCCCAAATACCCCTGAAGAGAGGGAGAGAAAGATCAAAGGTGATGGTGGAGTTATATAGAAAAGGTAGGGTGTAACGAACAAGTATGATTGCTAAATAATTAAACTGATATTTCTTTTAGTCTCCAGTATCTTAGAGCAGTTAGAAGTAAAAACCTAAAATTGTGGAATTGTAACTCATACCAAACTCTGAAATCTGTTTTACAACTAATTCTTGTGCTGTGCTTTGAAATTTATTGCTTTTTGTATATAGGCTATTTTTCACAAAAAAGAAAAAAATGTCGATTGTGATAAAAAAATTATTCCTTCTAGCCTCCTACATTCTGGAGCAGCTAGAAGGAAAAATCTGAGAGGATGGGTAGCCCATGACGAACTCTGGGATCTGTCCTGTAACTACTTGTTGAAGAGTGCTTTGAAAACTATTGCTTTTTTCTTCTTTGTTTTATATATATGTTATATTATATAATAACAAAAAATATGTACAAGGAAAAAAAAACTGCTACTGAGTTCCAGCGAGGTCATTCCAGCCATTGGAGACTCTGAACTTGAGGGCCTCTTTATTAAAAGATTAGCAAGTGTCTGAGAGGTTTTAAACACTTGCTAGCACCAAGCCCAGGCTTCCTCTTGTTTCTAATCATAAGGATTGAAAGATAAATGGGAAAAGATATAACTTCAAATAACTCTATTTAATGCCAAGTCTGCATACCCCTTA
Organism: Tamandua tetradactyla; assembly: GCF_023851605.1. NCBI lineage: Eukaryota > Metazoa > Chordata > Mammalia > Pilosa > Myrmecophagidae > Tamandua > Tamandua tetradactyla. The sequence continues at coordinate 84,053,946 of NC_135340.1, forward strand.
CACTTGTCTCCTGGACCACCAACATTTATGCTCTTGAAAAAGTGCAGGCTTTGTCTGCTTTCTCTCAGAATGACCCACAACTCACTAGCTGTGTGAGTTCAGGTGGGCGACTTAACCTCTCTGAGCCTTAGTTTCTTCATTGGCAAAGGGAGGAAAACAGTACCTCCCTTTCAGGGTTATTGTGAATGTTAACAAGGTCCTAGGTGCAAACCCTTTTGGTACAGCTTGGCCCGTGGGAAGCCCTCTGTCAATGGCTGTTGTTTTTGCTATGAGCTGCTTCTGCAGGTCAGATTCAAAGCGGTGAGGTTATTGCTTTCAGAACAAGGTGCTAGGAGGCCAAGTGACTGGATGAGTGTGGAAGTGTCCAGCACCAAGTTGGTGCTCCGTGCCTTTGTCGAATTTGAGTCAAATTTTCTGCAGCACCTTTAATTCAGTCCTAAGAAGCCCATGCATGTGTCCGGTCCTGTGCCAGGGATGGTGGAAGATCCTGAGATAGGAGGGCAGAGGGGAAGCTGGTGGGCCAGAGAGTCATGTGCTCCCTGCAGTTATCAGGTGCAGAGCCTGAGAGCACTGCCTCCTTGTGCGATGCGTCCGAGGCACTCCTGTTGCCTCACCCTGACCCTGGCCCTGGCACCCACCTCATGGCTACTCTGGAAATTCAGGCTGAGTAGAGAAAAGCTGGGCACAGTAGTTGGATTTTGTTTGGAGCAGAAGTTTGTGGAGTGTGACTGTGTTGAGAGCGGAGAGGGTTTGGGGACAGCAGCTCTGGAGATTGCATGGAGGAGGTCGGTTAGAAACAAGGCAGAATGCTGTGAGGAGCCTGCGTGGTGGGTAGAGAGGGTCAGGAGAAGGCAGCTGCTCAGGTCACCCAGGCCTTGCAAAGTTGTATGTTTCTCCTTGTTCGGTGGCTGTGGAGCCCCTGACTCAGGCGGGAGCAGACAATGCAGTGGGCACTGCTCCCGCCCCTGGGGCTTCACCTGCCAAAGCTGCAAAGCATGCAGGGCTCCTCAGCTCTCACCAGCCATTCCTCTGTTCACTAAATTTTTCATTAAGGAAAATGGTCACCAAAGAGTGGCAGCTGGGTAAAGTTTGACCAGCTCTCACATGGGAGATTTAAAAACCAGACACAGAAGTGGGATGGTGCCTGCCTCCCTCCTCCGTCTCTCCTGACTGCTGGTGCACTGCCCCCACCTCCAGGCGTGCAGGAGAACACCCCTGAGGACACACTCATGTCCACAGGCACACATGGAAGTGCACAGTTATGCCAGCACCGTTGGATGGATGCATGGCATGTAACACACAGGTATGCAGTGTACCAACCCGCAGGTGTACAGAGGACACAGTGTAACTCAGGGTGAGGTGCATGGGCTTTGGGAGTCCTGCAGCCTGGGTTTGCATCCCAGCTCTGCAACTTACTAGGCAAGTTGATAAGCCTTCCCCAGCCTCAGTTTTCTGGGGATTATAATAGACCCTCCCTCATGGGGCTATTGGAAGGTATGCTATTTTGAAACTGGGTTGTACCCCAGAAAAGCCATGTTCTTTTCCTAATCCAATCTTGACGGAGCAGACCTAGGGCTGGGTGGAAATTTTGATTAGATTGTTTCCATGGAGATATGACACACCCAATTGTGGGTGTGACCTTTTGATTAAATGAAGATGTGACTCCACCCATTCAAGGTTGGTCTATTTGTTTACTGGGGTTCTTTAAAAGGGGAAACAGTTTGAAGTTGCTTTAAAGCCGAAACAGACAGAGACATTTGGAGAGGATACCATTGACCTTTTTTAAGTCCAGGTATCCTCTGGATGCCTTAGTTTGGACATTTTTTATAGTTTTAGAACTGTACACTTGTAACTTAATAAATCCCCTTTATAAAAGCCAACCCATTTCTGGTGTATTGCATTCCAGCAGCTTTAGCAAACTAACACAAGAGGGTCGAATGAGGCCCTCCATATACAGTGCCCACCATGGGGCCTGCGCCACGGGCAGCACTCCATCAGCGTGTGCTGTCATCACCTCTCACTGAGCACGCAGACAGACACCACGGAGATATGCCCCAAGAGATCCTCCTTCTCAAACGCTTGAATCTCTTACTCACACCCCCTTCACTGCCTTTATGTGGTTGAGCACCTGCGCTGGTTTGAAAAGGTTTATGTAATCCTGAGAAGCTGTATTTTAATCCTAATCCATTTTGTGGGAGCAACAGTTTCATCTAATCCCTATTCAGTAGGTTGGAAACTTGATTAGGTCATCTCCATGGACATGTGACTCAATCAATTGGGGATATTAAACTTGATTAGATGGAGATGTGTCTCCACTCATTCTAAGTAGGTCTTGATTAGTTTACTGGAATCCGATAAAAGAAGAAGGATTTGGGAGAAAGCTTCAGGTCACCTCAGAACCATGAAGCAGAGAGTCTACCAGCCAGTGACCTTTGGAGATGAAGAAGGAAAACGCCTCCCTGGGAGCTTCATGAAACAAGAGGCTTGGAGAGAAAGCTAACAGATGCCACCATGTTTGCCATGCGTCCTTCCAGATGAGAGAGAAACCCTGACTGTGTTCGCCATGTGCCTTCTCACTTGAGAGAGAAACCCCGAACGTCATCGGCCTTCTTGAACCAAGGTATCTTTCCCTGGATGCTTTAGATTGGACATTTCTATAGTTTTGTTTTAATCGGGACATTTTCTCGGCCTTACAGCTGTAAACTGGCAACTTATTAAATTCCCCATTTAAAAAGTTATTTCCTTACTGGTATATTGCATTCAGGTGGCTAGCAAACTAAAACAGCACCTTAAGGCCATCTGAGCAGTTTTTGACCACTTCCTCTGAAATTGTGCTGTATGGGCTGTTAATTTTTCACTTTGGTAAGGGTGTATCTATCATCTTAGGGTCTCAGCAAAAACGTCTACATTACAATCCTACAGAGAGAGGAGAAGGAAGCAGGGGGCAGAGATGAAGGGGAAGGTGTCCCGTTCTGGTGCCAGCCCTGCCTGAGGTCCAGCTGCTTCTCCTCCTTGACCCCTCCTCCTCAGCCACATTCATGGCCTTCCGGCAGCTTCCCCCTTTTGATTAAGTTGGCTCTAAAAGTTGGTTTCTGTTACTTGCAGCCAAAACCAAGTCAGAGCCAGGGGGAACAAGATGTGATTCCTCCCTTCCTGGAACTCAGCCCAGTGCAGGGGCCAGGCAGGCGAGCGGGCCCTGGCAGTCCCGTGGGGGAGGTGCAGGCGTGGGGGGTGGGCAGAGCCCAGGGCTGCAGAGCCAAGCTCGGGTGGAGGGGAGAGGGATTTCTCCGAGGCAAGGATGCTCTGAAGCAGGATGGGAAGGGGAGGAGCTGATAGCCACAGCAGGGGAAACAGCTCCTGCAAACACACCGGCACCAAAGGCCCCTGGTGGATTTGATGCATCAGCAACAACAGCTACAGTCCGTTCAGCAGGCAGAATGTCACAGTCCTGTGCTGCCTTTGTCTCCGTGCCCATGGGTGGGGAGAGTGTGATCCCCCCAGTCCCAGGCTCAGGCAGCTCTGCCTTTTCCCTCCAGGAGATCCCAGGAAGTACTGAGAACCTCGAGCCCCAGGCTGAGGCTCCTGGAACACCCATCTTTGAGGTCATGGAGAGAGGGGGAGAGGGAAGCACCTGTATCCTCCACAGGGATAGTAAGGACCGAGGGGGTCCCCGTTCTGGAGAGGGAGGATGGGGTAGGGGAAGTGGGGAGCAGGCAGCGAGTGGAGGGCAGAGCTGGGGCTGTACTGCATGCATGGCAGCAGAGTGGGGACAGCTAGGGGGGGCACCCCCGGGCACTGTGGGCCTCTGGTCTGATACACCACACTGGGAGGTGCAAACAAGGAACTCCGATGGCCTTTTGCACTCACCCAAATCTGTACAGCTGACCCTAATGTAAAATGACTTGTATTCACATCCCGAGAGAGAGAGTGACAGAGACAAAGAGGGCAAAGGTGAGCTGTGACTCTGTGCCAGGCACTTCCTAGGTCCATGGTGCTATCTCATTTCATTGTTTCCCCCAGTCTGGGGGCAGGGGGGGATTGGGATTCGTATGCTCATTTCTTGGGGCAGTGGGCCGCATGCCCAAGGTCGCACAACTTTGTTGGCAGAGTCCCCGTGTTATGGTAAAGACATTCCAGTCCACCGTCTCCTTGCCAGCAGATGCACTGTCTGGGGCCCAGCCTTGTTGCAGAAGGAAGCAAGCACCTCCGCCAGCAGCCAGGAGATGTCATGCACCCGTCTCTTAACAGCAGCTCCTGGGCTTCACCTCCCGGCTCATCCTTGCAGCGACCCTGAAGTATTATCCTAACTCTTCCCCTCCTTTCCTAGACACTCCACCCCCACCCATTTTATCCACTCTTAGTTTACGTGGGTTTCTAATAAGTGGTATGGTTTAAAGAGCGCCAATGGGTCAGAAATCCTAAGGCAGATCTATTGGCATGTCTCTGTTTCTCTGCCTCTACCCGGAAAATTGAGATTAAAAACAGGTGTTTCAGGACTGAGGCTGTCCCAGAGCAAAGAATCTTAAAATCATTATGTAATTGATTCCAAAAGACAAAAAAGAAAAGAAGAGCAATTTTATGGAAGAAAATATGACTACATATTGTATCTGCAAGATACTGCATTTTAAAAATAATACACATAGAATTTAAAATCAAGGAAACGCCTCCCTTTAATGTTTTCTCCGTGAACCGGGGAAGCCTGTGTGTACAACAGGAGGGCACACGGGCCAGCTCGTTGCGCAGGTGCTGAGTTTGGAAACGGCTGGCCTGGAGATGGGAGACCGGTGCCACCTCCCTCCAAGCCACCACCCTACTGGGACATTGGACACGTCCCCACCCTGTTCTGGGCTTCCGTGTCTCCCCAGGTGCATTGAGGGGATGGGGGTGGACCAGAGAACATCTGAGGTCCTTTTCAGCTCCAGCCTTCAAGGATGGCTCAACTCCTGCATCTCAATGTCACGGTCAGGACCCCCGGGCCAAGGTCAGATGTGACATCACCCCTCTCTCCAGTTCCCCATCTGTGCCCACACCCCCGCCCCATGGGAAACCGCGGGTGGGAATTCTTAGCCAAGAAAACGCTTCTCCTTCCTCTCACAGGGGACCCCCATCTTTCTCTGGCTCCCAGGCCTCAGCCTCAAGCCCCCAAACATTTGTCTGAGGGGGATCCAGGCTATTAAAGTAATTTACATAGTAATTAACAAGGTTCCATTAGCTGCCTCTTGGAGCCAGAACACTCTGCCTCTATTTCCCTTTAGGGGTCCACCAGCCCGGGCTGGGACTGCAGTTTGGCTGTTGGAGCGGCGAGGGGAGGATTCTTCCCTGTTCACGTGTCCCGGCTCCACGGCCAAGGACGAGAAACAATGACGGCAGAGGGCCCCAGCTGGCTGGGTAATGAGGTCTGAGGCCGGGAGGCGCCGTGCGAGCACTTGGGCCTGAAACCCCACGAAGAAAGGCAGAGGCGAGTGTCACAGCCGCGTGTCTGTTCAGCAGGCCTGACCCTCGTGCCTCCACGAACTCCTCTTTCGAGATGACACAAAATTTCTCATGTCTTCCTTGCCCGTCTAACAATAAATTATGTGTGACTGTGATAGGGTGCAAAACTATCCGGGTTACTACTTTGACTTTCTCAGCAGCCCTGGGAAGGAGATATTATTTTCTTGGAACAGAGGCGGAAATTGAAGCCCAGAGAGGTGAAGTGACTTGCCCAGGGTCACACAGCCTGGAAGTAGGAGAGTGGAACTAGAGTCTGGGTCCTCAGACACTATCTAATTTCTCCCCACTGGGTCAGTGGTTTTAAAACATCTTTGTGAAGTCCCCCGGGACTCTAGGTAGGGCTTTCCTCAAGGATAAGGGATTATTGGGAGAACTGGCAACCCTTCCCCCATACATACAACCTCGATTTCAACCAGAGCCAGAAACCAGCATTTAAGTGCAAGTAGTTCATTTGGGAGGTGATCCCAGGGAGCACCCATAGGAAAGTGGGGTAGTGAGACAGGGAAGGAAGGGAAACCGCCCAGGAAGTGTTGCAGGGCACTGCTGTGGCGACTGGGGCTGGGCCTCTCTGGGGACCGCCGGGAGGCTGGGTGAAACGCCTTCAGAGCCACCCATTCAAGGAGGGAAGAAGTGGGGTCTTCATCCCCCACCTCCTATCTGTCTTCTGTGGAGGGCTGCTTGTGGGGGTATAAAGTCCCTGGCGTTTCCACCCTGCCCCCATGTCCAAGTAGCATCTCCCTGCAGCCAGGGATGTCTGCAGGATGAGAGTGGCAGGGTCTTGTGGTAAGAAGCCACTGGTATGTAGGCAACAGTGAGTGCACAAGGATGGGTTCTGCCAAAGGGTTGGTGACATCCATACTGCATGCTTCAAATACCCTATTTCTGGGTGTTTCCGAAGTGACTCTCCCTGGCACACGCCATGAGTCAGCAACAGCCTGAATTGAGAGGCCAGGTCTCCTGACTTGTTGACCAGCACTCTTTCTGCCCTCACACCCCTCCCAGCCCCTGACCCTACCCCTCACAGCCCCCCACTGTGTGGTCCCGTCTCACAATCGTCCCCACCCCGCCTCCCTCACGGTGATTCGGCAAGGCCTTGTCAGAAGCAAACCTGAATGTGTCTTGGAAAACACTAAATGGTGCAAATTTACAAGACTGAGCCTTTCATGAAAGAAACTCAGTACCCAGCACACAGTAGGTCCTCAACACACCAAAGATGACCTGGGATTTTGGCTTTTCGCTGTCTGATATGGGGCAATCCCTACCCCTTTTTGGATCTCAGTTTCTGCATTTGAAACTAATGCTCTGCCCACTTCTTTGGGCTTTTTGTATATTAGGCGTGGTGTATGGCACCTACTAGGTGCTCAACAAAACCTGCACCTATGAAGAACATTTGGGAAACTGCCCAGGGCTCTCACCCCAGAGGGAGCGGGTGGCCCCATGGCGAGCTGGCAAGAATGCATTGTGAGTCAAAGGAATCCAGCTACCCCCCAACCCCGCGTCCGCCTCGGGTTTCGTCTCACCCCCCCGAGCATTCCCGTGCCCCTGAAGTTCATGAGTCAGGTTTTCCGGCTCCTGCTATTTCTCAGCTCCCTGCCAGCCAAACTGTTTTGCAGACCCAAGTCAATAATGACAGATTCTTCCCTCCTGGCCCTCCACTGGCGAAACCGCGGAAAGTATGTGCAGCATGCAGCCCGGGAATGTGCAAGCTTCCATTCGCTTGGCTTGGCAGGGGCCAGCGGTTTCTCAGCCAGAGCTTTTGACTAAGGCTTCTGCAGCTCCGGTTTCCAATGAGCTTGTCGGTCAGCTCAGTTTTCTGACAACGTTCATACCTTTTTTTGCACCCCTTTGGAAAACCCTGAAGCAGGCTCTGAGTCATACCATCGCCTGGAGCAGGGCTCTCTCTCGGTTGGAGACGTGGTTGCAGATGCACTTCAGGAGAACTGGCCTTGGCCTGGGAGGGGTCTGCTGCCCACCAGAGGCCCCAGTGGAGTGAATTCAGAGGATTCTTTGCTGAAAGGGACACCCAGAGTTCTTCCAGTCCACCTTCTGCCTCCAAAAGGAACTGATTAACCCATTCCTGGCCTCTGAAACTGTGTTTTTTTTAGGGGAGGGGCAGGGTGGTGGTGCATGGTCTGGGAAATGAACCCGGGTCTCCCACATGAAAGGCGGGCATTCTAACCACTGAGCCACCGATGAAACTCTGTTTTAAAAATAAATGGAATGAGGGATGAAAGACTCCCAGGGATGTGGGAGACGACTCCCGGGGATGAGTCTGGCCCTGGCACCATGGGATCAACAATTCCAACCTGACCAAAAGGGAAAGAAGAAGTATAACAAGTACGGCATCAGAGGCAGAGAGAGTTCAAGTAGAGTCGAGAGGCTACTCTGGAGGTCACTTTTATGCAAGCTTCAGTTAGACATTGCTACCATCATAACCTGCCAACCCCCAACCAAAACTATTCCTGCTAATCCTAAAGAACACCTGGGACAATATATAAGATTCTACAAAGGTTCCACGCACTAGGGTAACTTTCCGGAAACCTACAACCTCCAGATGGGTCCCTGAACCAGGTAAGTCCTGAAACCGAGAGGGCCCAGCCTCGCCATAACATTAACTAGTTCCATCTTCTTACCCCTTATTATTGACAGCCCCTTCCAACATGAAAAAGCCAGAATGGGCATCGCCCCAATACCCCTAAAGAGTGGGAGAAAAAGATCAAAGGTGATGGTGGAGTTATACAGAGAAGGTACGGTTGAACAAACGAGTATGATTGCAGAATCATTATACTGATATTCAATAGCTTAGAGCAGCTAGGAGTAAAAATCTAAAATTGTGGAATTGTAACCCACGCCAAACTGTTCTACAACTAATTGTGCTATGCTTTGAAATTTATGGCTTTTTTGTCTATAAGTTAGCTTTCACAAAAAAGAAAAAAAAAGTTGATTGTGATGATAAAAAATATATAACATATATACAAAGCAAAGAGGAAAAAATTTATTCCTTCTAGCCTCCTATATTCTGGAGCAGCTGGAGGGAAAAATCTGAGAGGATGGTATGGTGGCCCATGACAAACTCTGGGATCTGTCCTGTAACTACTTGTTGAAGAGTGCTTTGAAAACTATTACTTTTTTCCTCTTTGCTTTGTATATATGTTATATTTTACAGTAAAAAAAATAAATGGGATGGAGGGAAAGAGGGAGGATAGGAAGACTGTGAATTCCACCTAGATGTCAATTGTACATCTGCTCTGACTCAATTTCCTGCTATTATTGTAAAATAGCAATAATGATGCTTGCTTCCAGGTTGCTGTGAGTTTCAAGTGGCAACACATGAAAGTACTAGTACAGTTCTTGCACACAGTACATGCACAATACTTTTTCCTCTTTCTTATTTCTTTTTTTAAAATTCTTTTTAAAAAGCAGTTTTATTGAGATATATTCACATACCATACAATCCATTCAAAGTATGCAATCAATGGTTTTTATTATTGTTCTAGTTGCTAGATGCTGGGATGCAATATACTGGAAATGGAATGGCTTTAAAAAAGGGAATTTAATAAGTTACCAGTTTACAGTTCTAAGGCCGTGAAAATCTCCAAACTAAAGTAAGTCTATAAAAATGTCCAAACCAGGGTACCATCAAGAGGTTACCTTCACTCAAGAAAGGCTGATGAGTTCAGCGTTTCTTTTTCAACTGGGAAGGCACATGGGGGACCCGGGGGCATCTGCTAGCTTTCTCTCTCAGCTTCTTGCTTCATGAAGCTCCCTGGGAGGTGTTTTCTTTCTTCAGCTCCAAAGGTTGCTGGCTGGTGGACTCTGCTTCTCATAGCTATGTTGTTCTGAAACTTTCTCCAAAATGCTTCTTCTTTTAAAGGATTCCAGTAAACTTATCAAGACCCACATAGAATGGGTGGAGACACGTCTCCATCTAATCAAGTTTAATACTCACAATTGATTGAGTCACATCTCTGTGGAGATGACCTAATCAAGCTTACAACCTACAGTACTGAACAGGGATTAGAAGAAACCATTGCTCCCACAAGATTGCTTAGGATTAAAACATGGCTTTTCTAGGGTACATATATTCCACAATTTTAGGGTACATAAATCCTTTCAAACCAGCACAAATACATTCACAAAATTGTGCAGTTATCACCACAATCAATTTTAGAATGTTTTCATTACTTCAAAAAAATAAGCCACATTAAGAGCCCCTTAGCAGCCACCTCTCAATCCCTCTATGCTTCCCCAGCCTTACACGACCACTAATCTATTTCTGTCTCTGTACATTTATTTATATTTACATTTTATATGAATAGAATCATACAATAGGTAGTACATTGTGTTTGGTTTCTTTCAGTATAATGTTTTTTTTGTTTGTTTTTTTAAATAATTATTATTTTTTGAATTAAACAAGTTGTAGGTTTACAGAAAACTCCTGTGAAAAATACAGGGTTTCCATACACCTCCCTATTGTTGACACTTTGCGTTAGTGTGGTTACTGTTGTTATAAATTGATGAAATAATATTAAAATAGGACTATTCTCTATAGTCTGTAGTTACATTAGGTTTATTTTTCCTCATATACCTCCTGTTCTAGTTTGCTAGCTGCTGGAATGCGATAAATCAGAAATGAAAACAGCTTTTGAAAAGGGGAATTTATTAAGTTGCAAGTTTATAGTTCTAAGGCCGTGAAAACATCCAATATTAAAGCAAAGTTATAGAAATGTCCAATCTAAGGCATCCAGGCAAAGATACCTTGGTTCAAGAAGGCCAATGACGTTCAGGGTTTCTCTCTCAACTGCAAGGGCACATGGCGAACATGGCAACATCTGCTAGCTTTCTCTCTAGACTTTTTGTTTCATGATACTTCCCCAGGGGTGTTTTCCTTCTTCATCTCCAAAGGTCTCTGGCTTCATGGGCTCTGCAGTTCTCCTGGCTCCCTCCAAAATGCTTCCTCTTTTAAAGGATTCCAGTAAACTAATCAAGACCCACCTGGAATGGGTGGAGTTGCGTCTCCTCTTATGAAAGGTTAATGCCCACAATAGGGCATGTCATATCTCCATGGAGATGATCTAGTCACACACCTACAGTCCTGAATAGGGATTAAAAGAAATGACTGTTCTCACAGGATGAATCAGGATTAAAACATGGATTTTCTAGGGTATATAATCCTTTCAAACTGGCACACCACCCTATTATCAACACCTTGTATTCGGGTTGTACATCTGTTATAATTCATGAAAGAACATTCTTATACTTGTAGTATTAGCCCCAGTCCGTCATCCACAACAGGATTCACTGTGTTATACAGTCCCATATTGTAACTTTTAACTTCCATTCCAGTAACATATTCAACCCTAAATTTCCCCTGTCGGCCATATTCACACACAGAATTAATTACACTCACAAAAACGTGTTACCATCACCACCATCCATTCCCAAGTCTTTACAGTCAGTCTAAATAGAAATTCTGCACAAATTAAGCATCAGCTCCCTATTTTCTACCTTCAATCTATCCCCTAGCAACCTATATTGCAGATTCTAAACCTCTCTCTCTATATGTCTACATATCAGTGAGATCACACAATAATTGTACTTTGCCTCTGGCTTATCTCACGCCACATAATATCCTCAAGGTTCATCCATGTTGTCACATGCATCAGAACTTCCCTCCTTTTGACAGCTGAATAATATTCCATGGTGTGTGTGGACCACAGTTTGTTTATCCATTCATCAGCAGAAGGACAATTGGGCTGCTTCAAATCTTTTGGAAATTGTGAACAATGCCTCTATGAACGTCGGTGTGCAAATATCTGTGCCCATCCTTGCTTTCGTGGGTATATATCTAGCGGCAGCATGGCCAGGTTATTTAGTAATTCTCTATCTGGCTTCCTAAGGAACTGCCAAACCTGCTTCCACAGTGGCTGTACCATTTTACATTCCTGCCAGCAATGAATGAGCGTTTCTATTTCTCCACATCCTCTCCAAAACTTCTAATTTTCTGTTTCTTCTTGAATAGTAGACATTCTAATGGATGTGAAATGCTATTTCATGGTTTTGATTTGTATTTCCTTAATAGCTAGTGATGCTGAGCATCTTTTCATGTGCTTTTTTAGCCATTTGTATTTTCTCTTTGGAGAATATCTATTCAGGTCTTTGCCCATTTTAAAATTGTTTTGTCTTTTTGTTGTTGAGTTATGGGATTTCTTTATATATTCTGGATCTTAAACCCTTATCGGCTTGTATTCCAAATGTTTTCTCCCATTGAGTAGGCTGTTTTTTCAATTTTGTGACAAAGTCTTTTAAAGATGCACAATTTTTAAAAAATATGTTTATTGATAAAACTGAACATGCAAACAGTCCGTACATGGTGTACAATGAATGGCTCACAATATCATCACATGGTTGTGTATTCATTGCCATGATCATTTTTTTTTTTTGAACATTTGCTTCACTTCAGAAAAGGAAAGAAAACAGAAGGACTCATATATAAAATACTCCTTGCCCTTCCCTCTCATTGACCACTAGTATTTCAATCTACCCAATTTATTTTAACCTTTGTCTCCTCTGTTATTTGTTTATTTTTATCTATTTTTTTACTCATCTGTCCATACCCTAGATAAAAGGAGCATCAGACACAAGGTTTTCACAATGACACAGTCACATTGTAAAAGCTGTATCATTATACAATCGTCTTCAAGAAACAAGGATGCTCTTTGTCCGCCGGCCCGGCGCGGCGCTCATGCCCTGCCAGCCAGCCGCCCTCCTCTCCCTCTTCCCCCTTCTGCTCCGGTGGCACTCCATCCGCCATCTTATCCTTCCCTTCCTCCTCCTGCTCCGGCGGCTCTCCAACCACCACCGTGCCCTCTTCCGCCATCACCGGCTCCTCTGCCACCAGCCTCGACACCCTTGCCACCCTCACCTTTCCTCCTCCAGAACAGCTACTGGGGGAGTGGAGACAATACAGAGCAGCTCCCGGAGCCATGACGGAGATCAAAGGGATGGCGTACCCCATCCTGGAACGGCTGACTGTCTGGGAGAACCAGCTCCGATGAGATCGCTGAGGGGCGCGGGCTTTCCCGGGCGGGATGGCAAGCGGCCGGAGTCCCTCCCTTCCTCCTTCCCAGGCTAGCTGGCAGAATTAGGCAGGCGGTCCCCTCGGGCCGCGGTGACTGGCGCCCCACCACGCGAGGCCCCCCGGATCAACTGAGAGAGTTGGGTCGGAAATCCCCAGACTGCGGAGAACGGTGACCGGGGGGTCCCTTCCAAACATGTGACTCCCCGGTCCGGCTGGGAACAGTGCACTCTCCCGGGCTGCAGCAGCTGGCGCCCTCCCACCACGCTTGGCGCCCTGGGCTGACTAGGAAATTCGGTCGGGCGCTCTCCCGGGCTGTGGCGGCCGGCAACCCTCCCCGTGTTTGGACCCCCGGGCCTGCTGGCACTCTTCCAAGCCGCTTCGGCTGCCGAACCTCCCCCACGGCGAGAGTTTTCCAAAGTTAAAGGACCTACAGCAACTTTTACTGGTGGAACCCTCAGACAAACGTGTGCCACGAGCGCCACCTACTGGGCAGGATAAGAAAAACAGAACCCAGAGATTTCACAGAAAAATCTTTCAACCTGTGGGGTCCAACACCCAGGGAAATCTGACTAAATGCCCAGATACCAGCAGAAGATAACGGATCACGCTCAGAAAATTGAAAATATGGCCCAGTCAAAGGAACAAACCAATAGTTCAAATGAGATACAGGAGCTGAAACAACTAATGCTGAATATACGAACAGAAATGGAAAACCTCTTCAAAAACGAAATTGATAAATTGAGGGAGGACATGAAGAAGACATGGGCTGAACAAAAGGAAGAAATAGAAAAACTGAAAAAAACAAATCACAGAGCTTATGGAAGTGAAGGATAAAGTAGAAAAGATGGAAAAAACAATGGATACCTACAATGATAGATTTAAAGACACAGAAGATAGAATTAGTGATTTGGAGGATGGAACATCTGAATTCCAAAAAGAAACAGAAACTATCTGGAAAAGAATGGAAAAATTTGAACAGGATATCAGGGAACTCAAGGACAATATGAACCGCACAAATATAGTGTTGTGGGTGTCCCAGAAGGAGAAGAGAAGGGAAAAGGAGGAGAAAAACTAATGGAAGAAATTATCACTGAAAATTTCCCAACTCTTATGAAAGACCTAAAATTACAGATCCAAGAAGTGCAGTGCACCCCCAAAGACATTAGACCCAAATAGGCGTTCTCCAAGACACTTACTAGTTAGAATGTCAGAGGTCAAAGAGAAAGAGAGGATCTTGAAAGCAGCGAGAGAGAAGCAATTCATCACATACAAGGGAAACCCAATAAGACTATGTGTAGATTTCTCAGCTGAAACCATGGAAGCTAGAATACAGTGGGATGATATATTTAAGTTGCTAAAAGAGAAAAATTGCCAACCAAGACTCCTATATCCAGCAAAATTGTCCTTCAAAAATGAGGGAGAAATTAAAACATTCTCAGACAAAAAGTCACTGAGAGAATTTGTGACCAAGAGACCAGTTCTGCAAGAAATACTAAAGGGAGCACTAGAGTCAGATACAAAAAGACAGAACACAGAGGTATGGAGAAGAGTGTAGAAGAAGGAAAGTCAGATATGATATATATAATACAAAAGGCAAAATGGTAGAGGAAAATATTATCCAAACAGTAATAACTCTAAATGTTAATGGACTGAATTCCCCAATCAAAAGACATAGACTGGCAGAATGGATTAAAAAACAGGATCCTTCTATATGCTGTCTACAGGAAACACATCTTAGACCCAAAGATAAACATAGGTTGAAAGTGAAAGGTTGGGAAAAGATATTTCATGCAAATAACAACCAGAAAAGAGCAGGAGTAGCTATACTAATATCCAACAAATTAGACTTCAAATGTAAAACAGTTAAAAGAGACAAAGAAGGACACTATATACTAATAAAAGGAACAATTAAACAAGAAGACATAACAATCAAAAATATTTACGCACCGAACCAAAATGCCCCAAAATACGTAAGGAATACACTGCAAACACTGAAAAAGGAAATAGACTCATATACCATAATAGTTGGAGACTTCAATTTACCACTCTCATCAATGGACAGAACATCTAGACAGAGGATCAATAAAGAAATAGAGAATCTGAATATTACTATAAATGAGCTAGACTTAACAGACATTTATAGGACATTACATCCCACAACAGCAGGATACACCTTTTTTTCAAGTGCTCATGGATCATTCTCAAAGATAGACCATATGCTGGGTCACAAAGCAAGTCTTAACAAATTTAAAAAGATTGAAATCATACACAACACTTTCTCGGATCATAAAGGAATGAAGTTGGAAATCAATAATAGGTGGAGTGCCAGAAAATTCACAAATACATGGAGGCTCAACAACACACTCTTAAACAACAAGTGGGTCAAAGAAGAAATTGCAAGAAAAATTAGTTAATACCTAGAGGCGAATGAAAATGAAAACACAACATATCAAAACTTATGGGACGCAGCAAAGGCAGTGCTAAGAAGGAAATTTATTGCCCTAAATGCCTTTATCAGAAAAGAAGAAAAGGCAAAAATGCAGGAATTAACTGTCCACTTGGAAGAACTGGAGAAAGAACAGCAAACTAATCCCAAAGCAAGCAAAAGGAAAGAAATAACAAAGATTAGAGCAGAAATAAATGAAATTGAAAACAATAGAGAAAATCAATAAGACCAGAAGTTGGCTCTATGAGAAAATCAATAAGATTGATGGGCCCTTAGCAAGATTGACAAAAAGAAGAAGAGAGAGGATGCAAATAAATAAGATCAGAAATGGAAGAGGAGACATAACTACTGACCTCACAGAAATAAAGGAGGTAATAACAGGATACTATGAACAACTTTACGCTAATAAATACAACAAGTTAGATGAAATGGACGGGTTCCTGGAAAGACATGAACAACCAACTTTGACTCGAGAAGAAATAGATTACCTCAACAAACCAATCACAAATAAAGAAATTGAATTAGTCATTCAAAAGCTTCCTAAAAAGAAAAGTCCAGGACCAAACGGCTTCATATGTGAATTCTATCAAACATTCCAGAAAGAATTAGTACCAACTCTCTTCAAACTCTTCAAAAAAATCGAAGTGGAGGGAAAACTACCTAATTCATTTTACGAAGCCAACATCACCCTCATACCAAAACCAGGCAAAGATATTACAAAAAAAGAAAACTACAGACCAATCTCTCTAATGAATATAGATGCAAAAATCCTCAATAAAATTCTAGCAAATTGTATCCAACAACACATTAAAAGAATTATACATCATGACCAAGTAGGATTCATCCCAGGTATGCAAGCATGGTTCAACATAAGAAAATCAATTAATGTAATACACCATATCAACAAATCAAAGCAGAAAAATCACATGATCATCTCAATTGATGCAGAGAAGGCATTTGACAAGATTCAACATCCTTTCCTGTTGAAAACACTTCAAAGGATAGGAATACAAGGGAACTTCTTTAAAATGATAGAGGGAATATATGAAAAACCCACAGCTAATATCATCCTCAATGGGGAAAAATTGAAAACTTTCCCCCTAAGGTCAGGAACAAGACAAGGATGTCCACTATCACCACTATTATTCAACATTGTGTTGGAGGTTCTAGCCAGAGCAATTAGACAAGAAAAAGAAATACAAGGCATCAAAATTGGAAAGGAAGAAGTAAAATTATCACTGTTTGCAGATGATATGATACTATACATCGAAAACCCGGAAAAATCCACAACAAAACTACTAGAGCTAATAAATGTGTACAGCAAAGTAGCAGGTTACAAGATCAACATTCAAAAATCAAAAATCTGTAGCATTTCTATACACTAGTAATGAACAAGCCGAGGGGGAAATCAAGAAACGAATCCCATTTACAATTGCAACTAAAAGAATAAAATACCTAGGAATAAATTTAACCAAAGAGACAAAAAACCTATATAAAGAAGACTACAAAAAAAATGCTAAAAGAAATCACAGAAGACCTAAATAGATGGAAGGGCATACAGTGTTCATGGATTGGAAGACTAAATATAGTTAAGATGTCAATCCTACCTAAATTGATTTACAGATTCAATGCAATACCAATCAAAATCCCAACAACTTATTTTTCAGAAATAGAAAAACCAATAAGCAAATTTATCTGGAAGGGCAGGGTGCCCCGAATTGCAAAAAACATCTTGAGGAAAAAAAACGAAGCTGGAGGTCTCGCGCTGCCGGACTTTAAGGCATATTATGAAGCCACAGTGGTCAAAACAGCATGGTATTGGCATAAAGATAGATATATCGACCAATGGAATCAAATAGAGTGCTCAGATATAGACCCTCTCATCTATGGACATTTGATCTTTGATAAGGCAGTCAAGCCAACTCACCTGGGACAGAACAGTCTCTTCAATAAATGGTGCCTAGAGAACTGGATATCCATATGCAAAAGAATGAAAGAAGACCCATATCTCACACCCTATACAAAAGTTAATTCAAAATGGATCAAAGATCTAAACATTAGGTCTAAGACCATAAAACAGTTAGAGGAAAATGTAGGGAGATATCTTACGAAACTTACAATTGGAGGCGGTTTTATGGACCTTAAACCTAAAGCGAGAGAACTGAAGAAGGAAATGAATAAATGGGAGCTCCTCAAAATTAAACACTTTTGTGCATCAAAGAACTTCATCAAGAAAGTAGAAAGACAGCCTACACAATGGGAGATAATATTTGGAAATGACATATCAGATAAAGGTCTAGTATCCAGAATTTATGAAGAGATTGTTCAACTCAACAACAAAAAGACAGCCAACCCAATTACAAAATGGGAAAAAGACTTGAACAGACACCTACCAGAAGAGAAATACAAATGGCCAAAAGGCACATGAAGAGATGCCCAATGTCCCTGGCCATTAGAGAAATGCAAATCAAAACCACAATGAGATATCATCTCACACCCACCAGAATGGCCATTATCAACAAAACAGAAAATGACAAGTGCTGGAGAGGATGCGGAGAAAGAGGCACATTAATCCACTGTTGGTGGGAATGTCAAATGTTGCAACCACTGTGGAAAACAGTTTGGCGGTTTCTCAAAAAGCTGAATATAGAATTGCCATATGACCCAGCAATACCATTGCTAGGTATCTACTCAAAGGACTTAAGGGCAAAGACACAAATGGACATTTGCACACCAATGTTTATAGCAGCATTATTTACAATTGCAAAGAGATAGAAACAGCCAAAATGTCCATCAACAGAAGAATGGCTAAACAAACTGTGGTATATACATACGATGGAATATTATGCAGCTTTAAGACAGGATAAACTTATGAAGCATGTAATAACATGGATGGACCTAGAGAACATTATGCTGAGTGAGTCCAGCCAAAAACTAAAGGACAAATACTGTATGGTCCCACTGATGTGAACGGACATTCGAGAATAAACTTGGAATATGTCATTGGTAACAGAGTCCAGCAGGAGGTAGAAACAGGGTAAGATAATGGGTAATTGGAGCTGAAGAGATACAGACTGTGAAACAGGACTAGATACAAAAACTCAAAAATGGACAGCACAATAATACCTAATTGTAAAGTAATCATGTTAAAACACTGAATGAAGCTGCATCTGAGCTATAGGTTTAGTTAGTTAGTTTGTTTGTTTTTGTTTGTTTGTTTTTGTTTTTTTGTGTTTTTTTTTACTATTATTATTACTTTTATTTCTTTTCTCTACATTAACATTCTATATCTTTGTCTGGTGTGTCGCTAGTTCTTCTAAACCGATGCAAATGTACTAAGAAATGATGATCATGCATTTATGTGATGATGTTAAGAATTACTGATTGCATATGTAGAATGGTATGATTTCTAAATGTTGGGTTAATTTCTTTTTTTTTCCATTAATTAATAAAAAAAAAAAGAAACAAGGATGCACAAAAGTTTTTAATTTTGATGAGGTCTCATCTATTTTTTCTTTTGTTGCTTGTGCTTTGGGTATAAAGTCTAAGATACCATTGCCTAGCACAGAATCTGGAAGATGCTTCCCTACATTTTCTTCCAGGAGTTTTACCGTCCTGGTTCTTATATTTAGGTCTTTTTGCCACTTTGAGTTAACTTTTGTATACAGTATGAAATAGGGGTGCTCTTTCATTCTTTTGCATAAGTATGTCCAGTTCTTCCAGCACCATTTGCTGAACAGACTATCCTTTCCCAATTGTGTGGCCTTGGCAGCCTTGTCAAAAATAAATTGAAAAAAATAAAAAAATAAAAAAATAAATTGGCCATAGGTGTGAGGGTATATTTCTGAACTCTCGATTAAATCCTATTTGTCAATATATCTATCCTTGAGCCAGTACTAGGCTTTTTTGACCACAGTAGCTTTGTAATATGCATTAACATCAGGAAGGAAGAAATTTGTTCTTTTTCGAGATGTTTTTGGCTATTTGGGCCCCTTACCCTTCCAAATAAATTTGATAATTAGCATTTCCATTTCTGTAACATAGGCTGTTGGAATTGTGTTTGGGATTGCATTGAATCTGTAAATCATTTTGGGTAGAATTATCAGCTTAATGATATTTAGTCTTCCAATCTATGAACATAGAATGTCCTTCCATTTATTTAAATCTTCTTTGATTTCGTTTAGCAATGTTTTGGAGCTTTCTGTGTATAAGTCCTTTACATCCTTGATTAAATTTATCCCTAGTTATTGATTCTCTTAGTTGCTCTTGTAAATGGATTTTTTTTCTTGATTTCCTGTTCAGAATGCTTATTACTAGCACATAGAAACAATACTGATTTTTGAGTGCTGTTCTTGTACCCTGCCACTTTGCTGAAATTGTTAATTAGCTCTAGTAGCTTTGTTGTCAATTCTTTGGGACTTTCTATATGTAGGATCATGCCATTTGCAATTAGTGAAAGTTTTATGTCTTCCTTTTGAGTTTAGATGTCTTTAATTTCTTTTTCTTTTCTAATTGCTCTGGTTAGAACTTCCAGTACAGTGTCGATAGCAATAGTGTCGATGGGCTTTCTTGATCTTAGAGGGAAAGTTTTTAGCCTTTTATCATGTTGAGGAAATTTCCTTCTATTCCTAGCTTTTTGAGTGTTTTATCAAGAAGGATGCTGAATGTTGTCAAATGCCTTTTCTGCATCAATTGAGATGATTATGTGTTTGTTCCCTCCCTTTTATTTTGTTGATGTGGTGTATTACATTAATTGATTTTCTTATGTTTCATATCTGGGATAAAACTCACTTGATCATGGTGTATAATTCTGTGCCATAGTATTCAATTTTCAAACATTTTGTAAGGATTTTTGCAACTATATTCATAAGAGGAATTGGTCTGTAATTTCCTTTTTTTTCAGTGTCTTTATCTGGCTTTGGTATGAGGATGAGGTTAGCCTCATAGAATGAGTGAGGTAATGTTCCCTCCTTTGAAATTTTTTGGAAGAGTTTGAGCAGGATTGGTTTTCATTCTTGGAATGATTGGTAGAATTCACCTGTGAAACCATCAGGTCCTGGGCTTTTCTTTGTTGCCAGGTTTTGATGTCTGATTCAATCTCTTCTAATTGGTCTGTTGAGTTCTTTTATATCTTCTGGGGTCAGTGTAGGTTGTTCATGTGATTCTAGGAATTTGTCCATTTAATCTATTTGCATTTTCTCTTTCTTTTTTCTTTGTCTAGGTAAAGTTTTGTCAATTTGATCTTTTCAATGAACCAAATTTTGGTTTTGTTAATTTTGTCTATTATCTTTTTTAAATTTCTATTTCATTTATTTCTGCTCTAATCTTTGTTAGTTCTTTCCTTCTGCTTGCTTTTGGGTTAGTTTGCTATTCTTTTTCTAGTTCCTCCAAGTGTGCAGTTACATCTTTGATTTTAGCTCTACTGTCTTTTTTAAGATAAGCATTTAAGTCTATTAATTTCTCTTTCAGCACTATCTTCACTGCATCCCATATGTTTGATATGTTGTGTTCTTCTTTGCATTCGTATCAAGATATTTACTGACCTCTCTTGAAGTTTCTTCTTTGACCCAAGGATTGTTTAAGAGAGTGTTATTTTGCCTCCATATATTTATGGATTTTCTTTTCTCCACCTGTTATTGATTTCCAGCTTCATTCCATTATGGTCAGAAAAGATGCTTTATATGATGTCAATCTTTTGAAATTCATTAAGATTTGTTTTATGACATAACTGTGGTCTTTCCTGGAGAATGATCCATGTGCACTTGAGAAGAACATATATTCTGCTGTTTTGGGGTGAGCTGTTCTGTAAATGTCTTTTAGATCTAGTTCATTGATCATATGATTCAAATTCTCTGTTATATTATTGATTTACTGTCTTGACATTTGATCTCTTGATGATAGCAGTATACTGAAGATTCCAACTATTACTGTTGAGGAGTTTATTTCTCCCTTCAGTTTTGTTGTGTTTGCCGCATATATTTTAGCGTCCTTTGATTAAGTTCATAAATACGTATTGTTGTTATTTTTTCTTGGTAGATTGCCTCTTTTATTACTATGTAATATCCTTCTCTGTCCTTTATAACAGCTATTGGCTTAAAGTCTATTTTCAGGTATTGGTAGAGCTACCACAGCCCATTTTGGTTACTATGTGCGTGGAATATCTTTTTCCAACATTTTACTTTCAACCCGCTTGTGACTTTGGATCTAAGGTGAGTCTCTTGTAAACAAGATATAGTTGGGTCATGCTTTTTTATCCGTTTTGCCAACCACATCTTTTGATTGGGGAGTTTAATTCATTAACATTTAGTATTGTTACTGTAATGGCAGTACTTACTTAAGCCATTTTGTCCTTTGGTTTTATATGTCAATTTTTGTGTCTCTCTTTTACTTTATTGCAACCTCTTTTTCTGTATAGTTGATATTTTATGATGTATCCAACTGATACTTTTTTCATTTCTATTTATTTATATATATAAATTTTTTTTTAATCTTCTTTTTTTCTCTCTTTGTATACTGTATGGCAGGGGTCTTACTTCATTCTTTTTCCATGTGCGTATCCCTTCATTGCAGCACCATTTGTTGAATTTTTGCTTGGTTTGGTTTTTTGTTTGTTTGTTTAGGAAGTGCATGGGCCAGGAATTGAACCCGGGTCTCCTGCAGAGCAGGTGAGAATTCTACCACTGAACTGCCCTTGCACCCCCAGTTTCTATATATTTCTAAAGTACTTTCTTTGTGGCTACCCTGGGGCAACCTACATATATAACCTACTACTTTGAAAAGATAACAACTTAGGTTCAATAGCATACACATTCTCTGCTCCCACATCTTGTTTCCTTTCTTTATGTTGTTTTTGTCCCACTTTAACATTTTATATTTTACACATCTGTTATCAGGAAATATGCCTTTCTCTTGTTCAATTATATTCTGATTCTTATATGAAGTAAAGAGTAGAGTTGTATATTGAATGTACAGGACTATTGAGTTTTGTATTTACCCTTCTAGTCATGTTACTGACTGTGCTGGTTATAAGCTGGTATGTACCTCAGAAAAGCCATGTCCTTTTTCCTGATCCAACCTTGTGGGAGCAGCCATATTTCCTTTAGTCTGATTCAATATTGTGGGGTGGAAACTTCAGATTGTTTCCATGGAGTCGTGACATACCCAGTTGTGGGTGTGATCTTTTGATTAGATGGAGATGTGACTCCACATATTTAGGTGGGACTTCATTCGTTTTCTTTAAAAGAGGAAACATTTAGGAGTTGGTTGAGAGCCCACAGAGACGCAGACATTTGGAGATGCTTGGAGTGCCTACAGAAAGAGCAGACACCTAGACACAGGTATTTGGAGATGCAGAGCCCAGCAGACATTGCCAGGTGCCTTCCCATGAGATGCTAAGCAAACCAGAACCCAGAGTTGTGTCCCAGAAGAGCTTAGTGAAGGTCCATAGATGCTTAGAGCAGAAACCACTGGCATCAGAAGCTGGAAGCAAAGGAACTGAGTACAAGGACCAGCAGACGCCAGCCACATGCTTCCCATGTGACAGATATTGGCCTTTGTTGAGTCAAGGTATCATTCTCTGGATGCGTTAGTTTGGACGTTTTTATGGCCTTAGGACTGTAAGCATGTAACTTTATAAATTTCCTTTTTAAAAGCTGTTCTATTTCTGGTATATTACATTCTGGTAGCATTAATAAATTAAAACACCAATGATCTTTTTTTTTCACACCACTCCAAGCCACTCTCTCCCATCTTTTCCTTTCAACCTGCAGAACTCCCTTTAGTAATTCTTGTGGGGCAGATATTTTGTTGATGAACTTTCTCATTTTCTGTTTATCTGTGAATGTTTCAAAATTTCCCTCATTTTTGAAAGACAGTTTTGCTGGATAGAGAATTTTTGGCTGGCAGTACCTTAAATATATCATGCCACTGCCTTCTCACCTCCATGGTTTCTGATGAGATATTGGCACCAAGTCTTATTGAGGATCCCTCATTTGTGACAAATTGCTTTTCCCTTGCTGCTTTCAAAACTCTCTTTTATCTTCTGCATTTGACATTTTGATTAGAATGCATCATGGAGTAGGTCTATTAGGATTTATTCTGTTTGGAATACATTGCACTTCTTGTACATGTATATTTATGTCTTTCATAAAAATTGGGAAAATTTCAGCCATTATTTCCTCAAATATTCTTTCTGCCCCTTTTCCATTCTCTTCCCCTTCTGGTACACCTATGACATGTATGTTCGTTCACTTCATGATATCACTCAAGTCCCTGAGCTACTGCTCAATTTTTAAAATTCTTTTCTATCTGTTCTTTGGCTGTTATGATTTTGATTGTCCTGTCTTCTAGTTCACTGACTCTATCTTCTTCCTGTTCAAAAATGATATTGTATGTGACTCGTCTATTTTTAACCACTGCTATTGTGCCTTTCATCCCCATAATTTGTTGTTTCTTTTTATACTTTTTGATCACACATTGTCTTCTTAATGTCCTTTATCTCTTTATGCATATTTCCTTCATCTCCTTGAATTGATTTAGGAGATTTGTTTGAACATCTTTACTTAGTTGTTTCAACTTCTGAGTCTCCTCTCAAGTTTTAATTTTTTCCCTTGACTGAGCCATATTTTCCTATTTCTAAGTATGGCTTGTAATTTTTTGCTGATATCTATGCATCTGTGATTAACTTAATAAGTTAACTCTGGATGTATGTTTCTGACTTTTGTCTAGGATTTTATTGTTGATTGACTTTGAGTTAAGGCTCTTAATTGATGCTTGGTCTAACTTATTCTAGACCTTTAGAATAGTCTGTGCTTAACAGTTCAGACTTCTTCAGCTCTTCATCTGATTCTTGTTCTGGATTTGTAGTGTAATTTTTAAGATTGTCCTTTTTGTGCAGTTGTTTGACCTCTAGTTGAGAGCTTCCTTTCTTCTATTCCTTTTCTAGGAATCTTGATCTGCTCTGTTTGTTTTCATGCAGATTTTTCTTCCCAGCTTCTAAGATTTGTTTAAATTCTCTCCCTCACTCAGTGCCCTGCTTTCTTTTGCTTTTCAGTTCTGGAAACTGTCCTATCTTGCAGCAGTGCAGTTTAACTCCACTTCCATTTTTTTCCCATGAGGTTTTCTGCCTCCAGTTTCTCCCCTGCTGTGGTATCCCACCCCAAGGAGCCAGATGGGACAATCCACAAAGATGGATCACTTCAGAAAAGTCCATTTTGACTTTCGGTTGTCCAGCTGACTGAAACTGGGTTGAGTGAGGGCACAACAACTCTTACCACCATTTCTATTGCATCCCTCTCTCTTTTTCCTCCCTGGGGGCCCTTTTGTACGCAGTACTCCCCAGCATCTTGTGCTCTGCCTTGGTCTCTGCAGACTTATGTCCCTGTGCCTGGATATGTGTGGAATTCTAACTCGCTGCTGTGAGTCACTCTACAGCCTCTGTCCCCATGGGAGGCACCCAGGCAGTGCTGCCTCAGTGGGACCTCAAAGTCACACAGGACTGAGCCAGGCAGAGGGAAATGGGAATAGACCGGTGGACCAAGATGGAATTTTCCTACTTAACATTTTTTGTTTCTTTGATTCAGTGTTTGTGGACTCCTTCTCCAGTCTTTACCATCCTCCAGAGTTCTAAGTAAGTAGGATTTGTTCTTTTATTTGCTAAACCTCTGGGGAGGCTTTTTTCAGGGAATTTCTTATATTGCCATGTTGATGATGTCACTCTCTTCCTCATTTCTTGGTCACTGATTCCCCTGTCTCATTATAAAACTGCTTGGTGAATGAACAAATGAATGAATGAGTGATTTTCTAAATACCTTCTGCTCTTCATAACCTCTTCCTCCCTCCTCAAGTCCACAGTCCAAAGCCGTGGAACAAATATTCACTGAGCATCGATTCTGTGCGTCATGCCGCGCTAGGCCCCCTGGAGCCACATTTCCTGTTATACGGGACTTTCTGGTACCATGGGGAAAATGACAGGGTGGAGAAAACATCAACTGGAGATATGCTCAGAATCACCCCTCAACAGCTCACACATTCGCTCATTCCTGCAAAAATAAAGTTTTGTGGCAGGGGGAGGATCCATCACCCCTCATCCTTGTGGCAGTTTCAGGGGCTCTCAGAGCAAGACCCTCAGTTTTACATCCTTGGTTCTATTTGTTGCCAAGTGACATGTGAGAGTGCTTTGGAAATTAAAGAGCACATGATACTCTCTGCCTAGAACACCCTTCCTACCTCATCCACTTGAGATCTCAGGACTCAGTGTGGGCTCCCCTTTTCTTAGACATCCTCCTTAACCCCCAGAAGCATATTTAGCTCCTTCCTCTCTGGGCCCCACCACGCTTTGATCCCAGGGTGGATACACACCCTCACCTGACCTGACTGTGTCCATGCCTGCCAGTCCCATCCCCAGACAGGGACCTCCTCAGTGCCTGGCATGTGGTGAGCACTCACATGGACTTCCCACAGGGTGGTTCTCCATCCATCCACCCATCCATCCATCCAACCAACACAGACGCTTCACGTGTCCACACATGCCAAGCCCTGCATGAGGCACCGCCAGCGTGGCAGGGACGAGGCAAACGCGGTCCCTGTCCTCCTGAGGCTTATAGTCTAATGGGATCTTGATAAATATCTGTGAAATTAAATGGAAGTGCTTATTTTTTCATTCTGGTTCCTGGGCTGCTGGGCGTCACCGTCATCGAGGCTTCCTGCCTCTCTCTCCCAAGGCCCCCAGCGTGTTCTTCACCTTCTTGGAGACATATTTGGCCATGGGCCACCTTTCTGCTTTTCCTATAATATTTTGGGGTCTTGGGGCTCTGAATGTGGTTATAGGTTCAGGAAGAAGGAAGAAATCAGAGCTGAGAGAGACGAGGCATCAATGAGCTGTTCTCATTGTCTCCCAGGAGCAGGGGTGGTGAAGTCTGCTCTGGCCAGATCCCTCTGAGTCAAGTGGCACAAAGAGAGCAGAGGAATTAATTTCCTTATTTTGGGGTTACTGAACCCTTCCCGAGGTAAGCTTTTACAATAACTTGTGGGGGAAAGTGCCATTGTTATTATCTCAAACTTAACAGGTGAGGAACTGAAGCTAAACGTGAGACGATGGCTCAATTGGCAGAGTCAGGTCTTAGACTCGTGAATTCCAACACCCTGTCCGCACCCTTCCCGCCGTCTCCCTGCCCCCCAGCGCAGATGCTTCTCAAGCCTGGGACTGTGACTAACCCTCCCTTACCTGTGCAGGCAGCTCCCACAAATGTCCCATGCCAAGGGTCTCTGCCCACCTCTCCCTGCCCTGCCAACTTCAGCCACATCTTGGTGCAGAATCCTGCTGCTTTAGATCCCCACAAAGTCTGCATTTTCATCTTCCAGCTGGAGGAGGGTCTCCTCTGCCCTGTCCCATGCCATTTTGAAACCAAAAGGGCAGCTTAGTGTCAGAATGAATCCCAGCTTCAGCCTGATCCCACGGGGAGCACGCCCCTTCCATCAAGTGCACAGTGTACCCCACTGCTGTTTAGGCTGCTGGCCGAGGGGGCAGGTGGGGATAACCTCCCTTCTGGGCGAGCGGCTGTGAGCTTTAGCGGCCAGCTCTCCCAGCAGACAGGAGGGTGCCCTGGCCACGTGTGGGGGGGTCTGGGTGGGGCACCCACAACACCCTCTGCAGGGAGCAAGGGAGGATCAAGAAGGACAGCCAGGACTTTCCCCAGGCCTTTTCCAAGTTGCTGCGCAGTGCTCTGCGGCTCTGTACTCCATCTTTCCATGGGGAAGGGGCAGAGAAGATCAGCAGAAGCGACCTGCCTGTGAGTGGGGGCAAGACTGGGTCCCAGGTGGGTCTGAGCAGACCTTGATGACAGGGTAAAGGCCTGGAGGGGCTGCAGGGAGAGAAAGGGTTCTGCTTCTCACCACTCAGCCCTCAACCTTCCAGGCCCCCTGTTCTGCAAAGCACTCGTGGCCTCTCTCCCCCACCTAGGCCCAGCGACCCCTCCCTACCTCTGAGTGCCCTCTGCACTTTGAACCCACAGGTTAACCAGAGTGTCAAGGTCTGCTTGCCACCCCGTGAGCTCTCATAAGCGAGGGCTTCACGTCATTTTGGTTTTCCAAGTGCCTTGGCATTTAATAGGTGTTCAATAAATATCATGCAGCAATAGATTCCTTAATTTATTAACGAAGTGGGGGAAAGGGTCAAGACCCCCTTTGATTTTCCCCCTTCACCGAGGGCTGCACAGGTGCACGGGGGGGGGGGCCTGCTGGCCGTGCCCCCTCCCACCCCGGCACCCCCAGCCCCTGCAGGCGAGGTGGCCAGTGGGACGCGGCAGGGACTTGGGCCCCCGCTGGCCTGCTGCCCCGGCTCCTCGGCCTTAATTTATATGAAATGTGACTACATCACTCAAAGCCTCGCGCCTGGCCTCGGTCGGCACAGGTAATGATGATATAGGCTCATTTATGCAAGATTATCCTTTTATCACATTTCCAGACTCATTTATGAGGCTCATGTTTCCCCCCGAGGGCGTCATCAAGCAAGTTAAGTTGTACTATTTCCCTCCCGCGGTGAACTGGCGGGAGCCTCCCTCGTTGACGGATGAGGCCCGCTGCCTTTGCCAAATAGTGTCGGCGTGATGGATCTCTTACTTGTGAATATTATAGCTGGAAATTAGCATGTTTATTGAGGTAGAATGTGTTTGTTTACATTCCACTACCCATGGCATTACCTCTTATGACCTGACTTATTTAGTTGAGGATAAGCACAAAGGATCCGCGTTTTGGCACCCGCAAAAAAATTAATGAACTTCCAGAGATAGAAAAATCCAGGCTTAAGTAAACGGGCCGGCGAGGTGGGGTGGGGGACAGCGGGGCCCCGGCAGGGCTCTGGGGGTTGGGGTGCAGAGGGAAGTAGACCCGTGGCCGGTGCTTTGGCACTCACCTGGGAGGGGCAGGAGGTCAGGGGACGGAAGAAGGACCCGGGCTCCCCGTGCAGGACGCAGGGCCAGCCCCCAGCGGGTTTCTGGAGGTTTCTGGCCCAATGGAGAAGCAGGGAGAGAGGTCGAGGATGAGGACTGTGAACCACTTTCCGGGGATTCTCCTGGCCTTACCTCTGCATGGCGGACACGTGGGTGAAGCAGCCGGGTCAGGTTTACGGGCACAGGCGGCCAGGGAGGCTGTTCGTGCAGGTGAAGGGATGGTAGCACCAGCGAGGGGTGATGGGGCCCCAAGAGGCCAAGTTGTCGCCTCCAGGCTGCTCGGTCTCCTGAGCCCTCTCCCCCACTCCCCACTTGCTAGCAGGCAGCGTGGGCTTGGGTGAAACACCGGCTAACCCAGCATCCTCTTGTTTTAGAGGAAGAAACTTAGGTCCAGAGGAGTGGAGGGAGTTGGCCAGGGTCGTGGAGGCAGAGGCAGGGCCGGAACCCAGGGCCCTGGACACCCTGACTGCTTTCCTGGTGGCTTTACACCCGAGGCCTGTCTTCTAAGAAGGGGTGGGGGAAGGACCCGCTAGGATGCTGCTTCAGGGACCCGGGAAAGCCTTGTTCCTAGGCCCGGCCAGCCGAGGCCTGAAATTCCCTCTGTAAAACATGATGCCTTTGTAGTTAATCACCTTTAAAGAGCAGAGTCCCTTGGAGAGGCCTTAGTTTTTCGTTATTGCTCCCTCAGTGTGCAGAAGTGGCCTGGGAAGGTCTCAGGGAAGCAGGAGAGATCAAGGCTGAGGGTCAGAGCCCCAGAATAGCATGACTGGAGCCCCAGGGACAAACTTGTCCCCCGGGATTACTTTTCCAAGTCAACAAACCCGTTCTCATTGTTCCCTGTTCTGAGCCCCTGAAACGGAGATGGGAAATGCACTGTGGACCTCAAAATCAGACCTGGGCTCCGATTTCACTTCCTAACTCTGTGACCACTGCCACCTCGGACAAGTCATTTAAACCCTGGGATCTGCATTTGCCCGGCAAGGAGACGGGGGTGGGGGACACTGCGACACCTGCCATCCAGGTTGTGGTTAGGTTGAAAGAGGCCGGCATGTAACATGGTCAGCACGGGAGCAGCCCCTGGTAACTGCCCATGAACTAGTGGTCATTTTATTGTCACCATTTTTCCTTCCCAAATGCTACAATGTATCCCAACGCTGAGACAAGTAGGGATTGGTGGAGGGAAGTGAAAGGGATAGAGAGAGAAGGGGACCAGCTGGTACCTCCGTGCTCCCCATCTGGCTGCATTGGGAACCTCGATTTGTCTCTGAGTTAGCAGTGGGCCAGCATGATGTCAGGCAGACACGAGGCGCTCGACGCTGGCTGGCTGATGGACACATAGATTGGTTGCTACAGATCTGTGGTCTCCAAACTTTTTCTGTAAAGGCTCAGACAGTAAATATTTTGAGCTTTGTGGGCTACCTGGTTGCTGATGCAACCACTCAACTCTGCCGCTGTAGTGCAAAAGCAGCTATAGACGGGGCATAAATGAATAAGTGTGGCTGTGGTCCAATAAGACTACTTTGATGGGGCAGGTCATGGTGGCTCAGTGGCAGCATTCTCGCTTGACATGCCAGAGACCCAGGTTCGGTTCCCGGTACCTGCCCATGCAAAAAAAAAACCTTTAATGATGAAAATCAGGAGGCAGTTGGATTCGGCCCACAGACCCTAGTTTCTGGGCCCGTGATACGTTTGAGTATTCTGAAGTTTTGGCTAGGGTCCTCAAAGCAGGAGTCACAGCAACTCATCTCTGGGAAGTGAGGCCATGGTGGGCTCTGGAATCAGGTAGCAGGGCACAAATCACAGCTCTTCCACTCTTTAGCTGTGTGGCATCGGACAAATGTCTTAACCTCTCTGAGCCTCCATATCCTCATCAGTAAAATGGGGTGATACTAATAGTGCCTGTTTCTTCGGATGCTGGTGGGGATGAAGAAAGGCAGTGCTCATGAAGAACTTAGCACAAAGCCAGGTACATAGTTAATGCTGGCTATTATTATTTTCAGCAACATAGACCCTGCATATAGTAGGAGCTCAGAATATGTTCAAGGAGGAGAGGAAGAAGACGAAGCAGAGGAAGCAAATGGTGAGTAGAACAAAGACAGGATCAGAAAACAACATAGATACATGGGTCAAGAGAGTGGATGTAAAACACAAAATTGGAAAGCATGTGCATTTGGGCCTCTCCCCCAGCACAGCTCTACTCAGACACCCCTTCCTTACACACACACACACACACACACACACACACACACACCCCTACCCATGCATTCCTGCCCACTGCAGTGCAGGGGCTTTGGTGGAATTCTTCTGGAAGCACTGTCTCCGTGACAAGTAAAATTGCTTTGGGGTCCTGAGCACACCTTGCACAGCTCCTTCCTCACGCTCTGTCTGGGGGAGGCAAGGAGGAAACTCAGATCGCTGCAGAAAGTTTTTTCTCCTACCCCCCCCCCCCCCACACCAGTTCTAAAGCCTTGGGCGGGGAGCTGACTTAGATTCCGGGCTTTGCGGAGAATCTTTTTCTGCTCTGTAGGGCAGAAACTGAAAACATAAGTCAGTTTAGCCAATTAGGAAGCACCAGCTGTATGGACTATTCCATAGTTTAGAATCGCTTTACTCCAGCTCCTTGAAGGTGGGGACAGTGCCTTCTCCTCTTCTGGCTTCCCTTCCCCGTCTTGGCTCAGAGAAGGGGCTCAAGAAAGACTGGAACACCTGCTCAAAAGTAGTCTCTGGCAATTTAACATCTCCTGACGACTGTACCATGCTTTTTAAAAAAAATTTTATTAATAAAATCAATCGACATACACACGAACATTCTTTTTTTAAATTTTTATTAATAAAACCAATGAACATACAAACATGAACATTCTTAATGTATGAACATTCCATACGTGGTGTGCAATCAGTGGCTCACAATATCATCACATAGTTGTGTATTCATCACCATGATCATTTCTCAGAACATTTACATCACTCCAGAAAAATAAATAAAAAGAAAAAAGAAAAAACTCACACATATCACATACCCCTTACCTCTCCCTCTCATGGACCACTAGTATTTCCCTCTACCCAATTTATTTTAACATTTGTTCCCCCTATTATTTGTTTACTTTTAATCCATATTTTTTACTCATCTGTCCATACCGTAAATAAAAGGATCATCAGACACAAGGTTTTCACAATCACAGTCACTTGCGAAAGCTGTATCATTATACAATTATCGTCAAGAAACGTGGCTACTGGAACACAGCTCTACATTTTCAGTCAGTTCCCTTCAGCCTCTCCATTACACCTTAAACTGCAAAGGGGTTATCTATATAATGCATAAGAATATCCTCCAGGATAACCTCTCGACTCTATTTGAAACTGTTAGCCATTGATGCTTTATTTTGTCTCATTTCTCTCTTCTCCCTTTCAGTTGAGAAGGTTTTCTCAATCCCTTGATGCTGAGTCCCAGCTCATTCCAGGATTTCTATCCCATGTGGTCAGAAAGGTCCACACCCCTGGGAGTCATGTTCCACGTAGAGAGGGAAGGGCAGTGACTTTGCTTGCCATGTTGGCTGAGAGAGGCCACATCTGAGCAACAAAAGGGTTCTCTGGGGGTGACTCTTAGGCCTAATTTTAAGTAGGCTTTGCCTATCCTTTGTGGGGATAATTTCATATGAACAAACCCCAAGATTGAGGGTTCAGCCTATTGATTTTGTTGTCCTCACTGCTTGCAAGAATATCAGGACTTCTCCATATGGGAAAGTTGAAATTTTCCTCTTTCTCACCATTCCCCCAAGGGGACTTTGCAAATACTTTTTTATTCACTGTTCAAATCACTCTGGGATTTATCAGGGCATCACTTTGGATAAACCTACAAAAAATCCCTACTCAAGTTTCCATGTACTTATGGTGTTCACTTAAACTGTCCATATATGTTATATTAGGAGATGCATTAGTCAAAATACAAATTTTTGTACCATGTTTTTTGATAATACAATGCATTTCACCACCTCTTTCAAGCCTCACTCCTCCTACAGAGTGGGGAGAGGGTCATTATTATACAAATCCTACAGAGGAGAAAACCAAGGTCCAGAGAGATTTCGAGACTTTCCTAATATCACACAATCAGTAAGGAACAGAACAGGGATTAAAATCAGCAATTTCAGCAACAAAGCATCAGATCTGTCATGAATAAACCTACCTCCCAGCCTGTCTGTCCCAACCATAGGCAATCAGCAAACAGAATTGCTGTAAGGGCCCCTGGGAAGTAGGCGGGCCAGAAACCCGATCTCTCAGAGAGAAGGGGCTACTTTTTGTCCTTTCAAGTTTTGAGACTTACAGTCCAGAAACATGGGGGTCTTGGATCTGTCAGTGAAGACCCTAAGCTGAGTGAGTAGATTGGGGCTGGGGTTGGGGGTGACATTGCTGTAGATTGTGGTCACCCCAAGGGATCCCTCCTGGCCAGAAAGGGATGGGTGGGCCATTATGACCAGCTCAGAGATCGAGCTTTCTATATTCTGATAATGCAGGAAGCCCTGAACCAGTTAGGAATAGCATTTGGCTGCAAGTAACCAAGACTTGAAAGCCAAGGCTTAAAAACAAAAACCAAAAAACAGAACACACAAAAGACGGGACCTATTTTCCCCTCATGTACCATGAGATCAAGGGGTGAGCAGGGCTGGTAGAATGAGGCCAAGATGTCATCAAAGATTCTGGAAACTTCTAACTTTCTGGTATGCCATCCTTGGTAAGTGCTTCTATCCTCAAGGTCACGTCATGATCACAAGATAGCTGCTGGAGCGCCAACCATCAGGATCACATTTTAGGCAGGATAAAAGAGGAAAAGGGAAGGTAAGAGAGGGAGCCATAGAGTCAGCTCCGTTTGAAAGGAGGATTTTGGGAACCCACCCAAGAAGGGTACAACTGCAGCTTTCAAGTCATTGACCAGAGTTGTTCATGTAGCCAGCCCTACCTATAAGGAGGATTAGGATATATATGTATATATTAACAAAACAAGCTTGGGAAGCCTTTATCACAGTACCTGGCGCACTGTTAATGCCAGCCCTGATACACACACGCACAGGTATTTTTTTTTTAAGCTGATACATTGCTGCCTCAATCAGGGTTATGTCAATAAGGAAGAAGGGGAGATTGGATATAAGGTAGGTAAACTTCAGTCTCTGCCTCTGTTCCCTGATTTGCTAGGTGAATACACTAGCGCCCAGAGAGGGATAAGTAACTTGCCCAAGGTTGCACAGCTAGTTAGAAGTATACCTGAGACCAGACCCTAAAGTTTCTGACTCTGAGACTGGTTTTTCTTCCATTGTACTATACCCATTCACTCCACAGTCACAAATTTAACCCCACATAATATCATTATTATGTATTAAGCATTAACTACGGGCCAGGTACTGTGATAAAGGCTTCCCAAGCTTGTTCCGTTAATTGAACAGCAACCATTTGAGGTAGGCATTTCTGTTGCATCCATTTTACAAAGGAAGAAACTGAGGCTCAGCTAAGTTAAGTAACTGCTGAAGGTCACAGATAAGTAAGTGCTGGAGTGGGCTTCAGATCCAGGTCTCCAGCCCAGGAGCAGTTGGGGACTCAGGGACATCCTCAGCAAGTCGCCGAGTCGAGGTGACCCTGGGAACTTCTGGGAATGCCTTCAGACCGCCCCAGACAGACAGCAGCCAGCCTTCCCCCAGCCAGGGGGCTCCCGCTCCCCACCCCACCCACCTGGCCAGCCTTCCTCTCTGTGCCTCCTCATTCCAGCCAATTACTCCTAATGGAGTGATATGAAATGTAACTAACTTGGGGAAATATCTGTGTACTTTAATTAAATCAGTTCGCAATTAGCCATCTGAGTAATGAGGCTAAGGTGTTTTATCTCCCTGTGAGCCAGCGGGCGAGGGGAACCAAAGGCAGAGGGATTTTGTGCAAATGATGTGGCCCCAGCATCGAACTTCCTCAGGGATATGGCAGCAGGTGCTGGAAGCCCCAGGAGAGGGTTTGGCCCAAATTTACCATGATTAAATAAACATGGCACTCCGAGAGGAGCTACTAATTTGTAGAACTGAATTTTTAATGGCTACAACATGCTTTTCTTATTAAAGAAATACCAGGGCTTTTAAACCAAACACCTCATGGCAAAAGGCTAAAAATTACATGTGTCCACTCTGAGCCCCCCGAGACTGCAGTCACGCAGGTCGGGACTAGGGTGAGAAAAGTGAGGCATGTGCCTCAGCTGCAAAATGTAAGTGGGTGTCCAAACTCGGTGATAAAATCACATTTTAATGCAACATTTTCTTTGATTCTTCTTTTCTTTTCTTTTTTTTCATGGGCAGGCGCTGGGACTCGAACCCCGGTCTCCAGCATGGCAGGCTAGAAGTCTACCTGCTGAGCCACCGTGGCCCGCCCTATCGTTTTTTTTAAATGCAACATTTTAAAAAAATCAAAATCAGTGCAAAAAATCCACAATGAACAAAATTTCAAAGTTTTAAACAAAGTCAGGATTGGTAACAGTGCAATGCTGGGCCTCGTTGGAGCCTAAGGCAAAAGGAAAAATCAGTTATATTGATCTTGTCTTTATGTGAGTTTTTGGTCTTTTGTTCAGCATGGAATTTTTGCATTAATTTTAATAAATATATTGTATTAAAATGTTATTATAAAATATTTTTAATTTTAAAAAATATTGTATTAAAAATGTTTAAATATTATATTAAAATTGCTACTGAACTTTTTGGTGTCACCTTGAATGGTACGCCCGAGGCAAGGGCATCTCTCCCTTCCTCCTGGTCCCAGCTCTTGCCCCCTGGTTGAGCCTCAGAGTTTACGTCTCCTTTGGTAAAATGATCATCTTGTGTGTCCCCTAGGGGCTCTGAGTGGCAGACTTCCCCATGGCTGACAACTTGGGACCCTTGACTGGGAAAGCAGGAATCGACATTATGATTGCTCCAGCAAGACTCAGAGACAAGAAGCAACTGGCCTGAGCTCACACAGCTGCAGATGGCAGAGCTAGAGCTAGGACTACGATCTCTTGAGTCCCAACAGGGCTATTTCTTTTTAGAGGAAAGACTCAGGGTGTAAGCCTCCACAGAGCGGCTGTCCACGCTAGGAGGCCCTAGTAAAATGATTCAGGGCAGA
Source organism: Tamandua tetradactyla (assembly GCF_023851605.1). NCBI lineage: Eukaryota > Metazoa > Chordata > Mammalia > Pilosa > Myrmecophagidae > Tamandua > Tamandua tetradactyla. The sequence goes on from NC_135340.1 coordinate 84,089,038, forward strand.
TGATATGGCCAGGCTGACCCAGCTCCCTCCCCAAATCCCTTCTACCTGGCTGGCTTCCTGTGACAGGTGCAGAGGGGACCACATGACCCAGTTCTGGCCATGGAGACATAAGTGGAAGTCATGGGATGGGGCTAATGGGAACAGGCTCAGCTGACTTCTTTCATCTTGGGGCATTTCCTCTTTCTGCCCTGGACTTGCTGTCCATGCCTGGAAGCGAGCAGCAGCCTCCTGGCCATTAGGATTCCCATAATCCCTCTGTTCAAGCCCTGACTGCCTACCCTGACTTCTTTTCCAGCGAGTTAAATGAATGCTTGCTGTACAAGTCACAGGTAGCTGGATTTTCTGATGCTCACAGCTTGACTGCAATCCCACAGCTCCATCACCCCGAGTGAAAAGGGCAGGTTTTGGTGAAATTCATTTGATAGGCACATGACTCAGTCCCTGCTTTATTCGGGTGTTTGCTCTTTGCCACCTTCTCAGGGAAGCCTTCCCTGACTACACTATCTAAATTGGCAACTCCCATCACATTGTCCCTTTATCCTGTTTTTTTTTTTAATGGCCTGTATCAATCATTACCTGACCTTATGTGATTCTTCGTTTATTTGCTTTCCCCACTGGAATCGCTTTTTGCAGGTGGGGCTTTTTTGTCTTGTTCCATGAGTGTACTCCCCTGGGCTGAAAACAGCGTGGCACATAGTAGGTCCTCAATACACATGCTTTGAACAAATGAGCAAACTCTGAGTCATTCGGTCACTGAGCCTGCACTTCTGCCTCTGACTCCTGCCAGCCCTCTCCTAATTCATCCCTGGAATTAAGATTTCCCTTCTAGCACAGGCTGTTAGTACCTAATGAATTCCATTATTGATCCTTTTCTCCCCTGCACTGGACCCAAACGGACACCCAGATCCCAGCCGGCTTGCCCATGGGCTCTGCCCCTCCCAGCTCTGTCTCACTGGGCATCCATCTCCCACCACTCCCAGCGCAAGTGATTGCTGGACGCCCCTCAGTCGGGGACCCCCCTTCCTGTTTCTTCTTTGTCCTCATTCCCCATGTCATCATCACTAGGGGATCCCAGGCTGGGGAGACGCGGTGTGAGGACCCCCCAGCTTTCCCACGGACAGTTCCTCAAAAGCCATGATCTGCTGGTTCTGATTTCCAACATGGAGCACGCCTCTAAGAAAACAAAACAAATGGGTTTGGTGTGCCAGACTCCATTAACTGGCTACCCGAACTAATCAACGCAGGAATTCAAGGAAATTGCTGGAGCAAATTGAGAAGCCAAATGATTTGGGTTTCTTGATTGAGACTGGAAGAATAATTGTTTGAGGGTTCCATTGAATAAACTCTGTTTCCTAACCCCAGATCCTGTTTTGATATTTCTGCCTCTATTAGTGGTGTGACGCCACTAAAATATATCATTCTGATGGGATCGCTGATAGGAACATCAGCACTCATCTACCCCAAACCTTTCATTTTATAGATGGAGAAAATGAGGCCCAGAGAGGGAAAGGAACTCCTCCAAGACCCACAGGGATTAGATTTTCATCCAGGATGCTTCCACTTCTGAGAAAGCTGGTGGGAGAGTCGTGTTCAGAAGGTGTCCTTCTGAGATGGGATCTTTGAGACATTCCAGTTGCCTAAAGCAGTTGGCTCCTCACCAGGAAAACTTCAAGCAGATATGATGGAAGGGGATCTTCTTTGCAATGCAAAGATGGCTGCACCATAGATGCCCCTTCTGCTGAGACCCCGGTCTTTATCTTGTGATTATGACAATGTCACAGAGCCAGAGGGTTCCACAGTATCACCAGGTGTAAGGGATGGACTAGACACCCTACTGTGGGCTGGAGAGGAAGCAGGGACTGTTCAGGCGCTCAGCAGCCAGGTCTAAACTCCGGGTTTCCAGAGTCCCCACTCAAGTGCTGTTCCCTAACCCACAGCATCCTTCCCCCAGCATCAGGCCGTGGGGCTGGGAACCAGCAGGGTAAGTCCCTGACAGCCGTCCTTAGCAGATGCCCCTCTGGCTCTCCAGGGGAACTGGGAAAAGGGGCATGGAACAGTGGGTGAACTGGGGAACCAGAAGAGGCTGGGGCATCATGGTGGTATGTGGCCAGGGAGGTGTTGAGATGGAAAAGGAGAGGCGAGTGCACTTGAAGAGAGAGTAGAATCCAGTGCACAGAGAGATATTTGTGATCAGGGAACCTGAATGGAACCAAGGTGCATGAGAGATGTTCAGAGGAAATTCATTCATTCTACACATTTTGTTGAGCCTTCATCATATGCCACTTCTACTCCTAAGAACTGCCCTAGGAAGGAGACAGTAGGTTTTTTTCCATTTGGTAGTTAAAGAAAGAGGTTCAGAGAAGTCAGCAGTTTGCCTAATGTCACACAGGAAGTGGTAGAGAAAGGATTTGCCCCCGGTAGTGGAGGTCTCGTTCCACTATAGGACATGTAAACTACTGCTATCTGAGTCCCACGAATGGGCTCTCACGGAAAGGCACTTGGATGGGCTCACAGGAAAGGGGGCTCAGCATGCCAAAGACACCTGTGCCCCCATCTCAGCTGGGTCCTGGCTCCATATTTCAAGTGGAAGTCTTTCTAGTATTCAAAGAAAGCCTCCTGACCCCTCCAATCAATTACGCTTTCATTCTCTCCACAAACATAATCGATAGCATCTCTAAATCAGGTGCTAGAGTAGACGGCGGTGATACAGGGAGCAAATGGGATGTGGTCCTTTCCCCCAAGGAATTCAGTCTAGATCTGTGTCTGTTCTTCTCTAGCTCAAGCATCACTCATACGAATCGACTGCATCATCCCTGGCCGTGTGGGCCGCTTGCCCCCGGCCTCTGGGCTGCAGTGCCCCTACCCCAGCTGTGGTTTGGCAGGCGCTGTTGGCCATGAGTCTATTGCCACCTTCCCTCTGTTCTTCTAATAATGCAATTAATGGAATCCAAGCTGGCACTAGTTCTTTTAGCAGCCACATCACATCTTTGGTTAGGAATTAGTTTGTGGATTAATAAGAACCTGCTGTCAAGCCCAGTATCCCCCATCCTATGCTCAGGCAAATGTGAAATGGGGAACTTTACATTTTTCTGTCGTTAAAGTTCACCTTATTGCATTCAGCCTATTTTTTTGTAGCCTATTAAACACTTTCCAATCCAGATTTTGCCACTCAAGTACGGCTGCCATGCCTGGAAATGCAAAAAGAATCTGTTCCTAAAGTTTTCATTTGAGGCAATAAAATGCAGAAGAGTACAGAGATAAAGATGGGCCCTTTAATGTTTCACCAGAGGCCTCCTTCCACTCAATTGCTCCATATTCTTTGTGTGGGGTTGATTAACCAGCTGTGATTCTGTGAATCTGAACTCTCGTCTTGCCCTGTCTCTGTATTTTGTTCACGAGGCTAACAAGAAAGACTTACAAAATGCTTTGCGGAAATCAAAATGCATTGTCTAAAACACCCCACCCGAAGGGAAGTGAGGTGAGTTTGGCATGAGTTTTCTCCATGAATCTCTACTAATTCCTAGTGGTCACCACTTCTTTATTTCTTTTTCTTTTCCTTTCTTTCTTCTTTCTCTCTTTCTTTTCCTTCCTTCCTTCCTTCCTTCCTTCCTTCCTTCCTTCCTTCCTTCCTTCCTTCCTTCCTTCCTTCCTTCCTTCCTTCCTTCCTTCCTTCCTTCCTTCCTTCCTTCCTTCCTTCCTTCCTTCCTTCCTTCCTTCCTTCCTTCCTTCCTTCCTTCCTTCCTTCCTTCCTTCCTTCCTTCCTTCCTTCCTTCCTTCCTTCCTTCCTTCCTTCCTTCCTTCCTTCCTTCCTTCTTTCCTTTCTCTCTCTCTCTCCCTCCCTCCCTTTCTTTCTTCCTTCCTCTCTTTTTCTTAATTATTAATAAACTTGGAGGAAAATACTAGTTGCAAAAGAAAGTTCTGTAAAACGAGGCAACAACTTTACAGGTCAAGGATGACATGATTCCCTGGCGGCAGGAGACTCAGCTTCCCCCTCTAACAGCAGGAGGAGATGCAAACACGGGAGAAACTAACAAGAAAGCTGCCTCAGAGAGGACATGCTAGGAACAAGGCCGCAAGAGGTTTCCCATGAGAGAACAATTTAGAAGCTGAATCTGGAAAAGATGGTAGAGGCATTATTTGGTCTGGCCCTGGAATTGAGGCCACAGCAGAGAATGGCCCATGGTGGACTGCTAGAGCTGAAGGCTGCACGCAGCCTGGGACTGGAGGCAGATTCTGTATAAGACATAGTGCACCATTTGTTCTTCTGGGAGCTGAAGGTACGAGAGGGAGCTGTGGCAGCAAGCAGAGCTGTGGGACATCTCCAGGAGCCCTTACTCTTGCTGTCACTGAAAGGACTGGCTTTTTAAGACAGGTGTGGCCCTTAAATCCTGGTTAATTGCCCTTAGGTGTCCTGCCTGCAAGTCTCACTGCAGCCACCAGAGGTGTTCATCATTGAAATAGATTGGGTTTTCCAAAGCCTGCCACCTGATGGCTGCTATTGTAATCACAGGACCAACGTGCTGGGAGCAGCTTTGGGTAGGAGAACCAGGCAACGGTAAGGCTCTGAACAAATCGTTCAATCTGCAAGTGAGTGTGCTGATTTGTTTTAGCATTTTTTAAAGTCGCAGGAGCCAGAAACAATTGAAGGCGGTGAGGAAAACACTGAGGGAGGGGAAACAAAGAAGAAAGGCCAAAGGAAAGAGATTTAATAGGAGTACTTGAGTGTTGGGGATAGATGGAGGGAATATGTCCAGACAAGATGGAAGACAGAAATTTAGAAGAAAATGACATTACCTTGATGAAATGGAGGCGTACCTGACCGGTGCCTTAGACCTCAGCACTCTCACACACTTCTCTGGCTTAACCACTTAATTTGATTCAACCAGCCTCTGCTGAAGACAGAAGTGCTGGAAGAGAGGTAGCCGGGCCTGAGCAAGCAGGAGCAGCTTTCTTGCCTCTTCATCTAGCTGTCCAGAGAGTCTGGCTCCTGAATTCTGCAGCACACTTGGGGCCTCAGGGAAGATGTCTTTCTGCCTCATGCATTCTTGTGAGGACACACCATCCCTACTTAAGGCAAACACAAAGGCCTCCAAGGAATGAGCACTGGAAAGTTCCCAAGGAGTGTCCCCAGGTGGCCAGAAGGGCTTGGATTTTCCCAATTTGATGTTTTGCCTATCTCCCTCACAGCTTCTACCACGAATGTGATAGCAACCAAATACTTCAGCGAAATTCCTCTCTTCCAAGTCTAGCGCAGACAAGAGCCTAAGTTTCCTCCGTAGCAAGAATCAAAGGAGGCGAGGGCCAAGGAGTAAGTTGGGGAGCACTGCTCTCTGTCCCCAAGAAGCCGAGTCCTCTTCCATGGGGGACTTGGGGTCCTCATGGAAGACTGATCTGATATGCAGAGAGATGTTGAAGGAAAGGCTCACAAAACCATACTCTCCTTCTTCCTGACATCCTCTGCCTTGCTAGAAAAAGGACAACACGTCTTGGAGCAAAAAGGACACTAGAACCCAATTTTGTCACTACTCCATGCCACCTGCAGGGGGCATCCTGGCACAGAGGAAAGTACAGCTTTGAAATCACAGAGCCCAGGGTTGAAATAATCCTTTCTCGGATGCTTCCTGGCCAGAAGACCTTGGATGTGTCCCGTGACTTCTTTAAGACTTACTTCAAAGTCCACAACCAACCCGGAGCCTGTAGCCTTTTCCACTTATTGTGTAAGGATCACATGATATGGGAGATGCAGACGCCAAACACGGGACCAGAACTGGGGGGAATCTTCTTCCTGATTCTTCAATCCTTTCTGTAATATGGACTTTGATCATATATCCCCCTTCCCTCTCTCAACCCCAGAGTTTCCACCTCTCCAGGCTGTCAGGTCCAGTCTTGGGGGGCTGTTCTTACCAACAGTGTCTCCACCTTTGATTATTTTAAGTGGGAATCTTGGTCACCAGACTTAGCTCAGGCAAGACTTCCTTGGGAGACCACCCTCTATTGGAGCAGATTTCGAGGCAAGGTCAGTGCTTTTTGCTCCTTCGTCTCTCCTGATTGCAGACCCTGCGTGAGGGGGGGGGGGGGGCCAGCCAGCCCTGCCTTGCCCGGCTTTTGTTAGATTTTGTTACAACCTTAGCGTTACTTAACTGTAGAGGACTTTGGAATGTGTGTGTTCGTGTGTTAATAGCAATTTGTGATAGATGCCTTTGGCGCCCACACATTCAATAACACCCACACTCACCAAAAAAAAAAAAAAAAAAGAAGAAGAAGAAGAAGGGGGGAGGGGAGGCGCTTTTATGGGAGATAACATAACTGCTTGCAATTTGGCTATTCATTGTATCTTTGGCATTTTATGTACTGCATTAGCAGAGGCAATTTCATGCATATGGATATAATGCATTAAGTGGAGGCATTTAAATATAGTGAAACTAATTTTATGATGATTAGTTGAAGGAAAACATTGCATTCGTATCATCTATATAGAAGCCAATTTGCATGAAAATGCCCAAAGTTGCTATGCCAACATTTTCTGTGCTGCTGGTCGGGGTCGTCTCCGAGTCAAGACTTTGTATTAAAAATCGGTCTCCAGTGCCCATGTCTTTTAATTCATTGCAAGCTGTAGGCCATTTGCTCACAAAGCGCTCGCAGTAAAACAAATGAATAGCTAAAATACTCATTTGCATGATTCCCATTTGAAAACGATTCCCCTGAAATTAAAAAAGCGTGTTCCTCGGTTGTGAAGATGGATGGGCCAGGGAGGCGGGCAATTAATATTTTCGGCGTTCTCTTTAAAGCCCTCCCAAGACTGAGAGCAGCACATGCCAGACAAATTGGGCCCCACAACAGTTTCAGAGCCTCGGCAGCAGCAGCTTGCTTCCACTGTCTCCCCTTTATTGTCTCACTTACATTATGCAGTAATTAAAACTATTTACCATTCCTACTTATCCGCCATCTGCTACCATGGAAGGTTCCTCTCCTTTAGAAAGCCTTCTTAGAGAGCAGCAAGGAGAGAGAAGCAGGCCTGGTGCCGGCCGAGGCGGGGGCTTTGCGGGGAGGGCTTCCCCTCCCCCTGCCGCGTCCGCCTGTCGTTCCACGAAAGGAGCTATGGAGGAAGGCACCGGGTGTCAAGTTGAGTTTCTGAGCGAGTTGGTTGTATACAGGGTGGAGGGATGGAGAACAGCTTCCTTCATCTTTTGGGAGGCGTCTTGGCTTAGATCTGTGGTGATCCATGTGTCTTATGGGTGCCTGGGCCTGGATCCACCTGGACGGGGTGTGGGGGGCTTTGGGCAGGTTGCTGGGGTCTGAGGCAGAGCCGCCAAGGGTGGTTGTGCACGATTGTGCACGCTGCCCGCTGCACAAGTGGGCCCAGGGCAGGGGGCCCTGTGGAGGCTGAAGCCCATCCGCCTGCGTGAGGTCCTGCAGGGGCTGTGTGCACCCCACGAGGACATCTTTTTTCTAATTCACACAAAGGCACCCCATGGCCTCAGGGAGGTCTTGGCCGAAGGAAGCCATTTTGAAAGCCACCGAGTTGCTACCCCTTTTCTAGAGCAACTTCAGACTGGATATGCGGAGGGACAGGCCTTGTGCAGGCTTAGCGTCTCGTCTGCCTGCAGACACTGCGCTAGGATGTCCAAAGAGCAGGCTCCTCTGTGAATAGTTTCACTGCCTCCTGGGCCCAGCACCCAAAGCCAGCACAGACCCGAGGAAAAAGAAGCCACACTCGGCGGGAAATGGGCACTGCCTCTCTCCCCAGGGCAAGGGTGGGCCGCAGACGCGTGGCAGACAGAAGGCTCTGTCAAATTTAATTGACAGTTGATGCTCAGCCTGGATATCACTGCCCAGCCCTGATGCCTCCCTGGAAACTTCACTCACTCACCGGTGCCTTCTCATTTTAATTGTCTTTTCCTGGTTCAGAGCCAGAGGGTCGGTGTTAGCCTAGAGCTGAGCCCTTTAGCCAGGACTCTCTCCCGAGGCCCCAGGCCATGCACGGCTGTGCACTATGTCTGCCGAGGCCTGGAATTCTCCTGCCCTGAGTCCTCGTGTCCTCTACCTCTCCACCTCTGAGGAGGTGGCTCCTTGCTTGCTCCAGTCCACAGAGACGCCCCCTTGGCCTTACCTGCCTTGTCTGGGTGTGCCTTGGCGCCTGGTACGACGATGGCACCCTCTCCCTCAGCAGGTGGCCTTGTCCTCCCAGCGGCCGGCAGAGCAGAGAGGATGCGGGGCGGCTCAGGATGAAGTGACAGGGCTTATTCCTTGAGCCATGGAGATGTTAAAGGGAAGGTGTCAGTCCAATACGAGGGAAGATGCATTTCAAACTGGAGCTTTGCCCAACAATGGCACGGACTGTCTCCGGAGGTGGCGAGTCCTGCATCGTCGCAGCAAAGACGCGGTGGCACGTGGGAATCACACAGCAGAGTCTCTACCCCTAACACACAGGTCCCGTCCAGGAACCGAGAGCCCTCCTGCCGCCTAGGCTACCCAGAAACTGACTCCCACTAGAGGGACAGAGAAGGAGCACTCATGTGCTGTGGGGACCGCGTAATTAAAACACAGACTCACGTGGGCTAAAGCTACACTCAGCCTAGAGGACAGCTCTAAGGTCCAGCCACGGTCCGGAGGGACGTGATGCAGTGGCCTCTCCAATGCTCCCGCAGAGACAGCTGCTCACACGGCGTCCAGGAAACAGGCTGCCCACCCACGCCTCGGCCACATGCTCCCTGGAACCCTTCAACCAGCCAGGCTGCCAGGGGCGGCCCGTGCCCTGGAAAGGACACTGACCTCAGAGTCCGTAGCCCTGGGTTGGACTCTCTCCTCTGCCTTTGACCATCTGTTTCCCCCTAGGTCAGTTAAAAGACTCTCTCCTCCCTAGCCTTAGTTGTCCCATCCATTTAATGGGCTCATGCCTGCCTGTGCTTCAGGCTTGTCATGAGTCCTTTAGTTAATAAACAGTATTTCTGTGGCCCACTCTGTATCCCCAGAGCAAGCTGTGCCCTCCAAAACAGAGGGAGGCCTCTTTGTACACTGCGAGGAGCTCTGAAGCTATAAGACCGCACCCAGGCAAAGCCCGGTCTGCAATTGAGAGTCGGGTGCTTGAAAAAGTGGGGCGCGCTCATTCCCCTTGCTGATGAAGGGGAATGATTGCGCCCATACCCAGCACTGCCCAGGGCCTCCCTACGCCCAGCCCTGTAATGCGGCACCTCCCCTCACCCCAGCACCCATTCTCTGAGGTGGGTGTTATTATCCTCGCTCCCGGGTGGAAAATTCGGGGTCTGGAGGGTGTGGGTTCAGTCCCAGAGTCCAGCGCTCTTTGCCTCACTCGCTGTGTGAGCCAGGGTAAGTCCCTTGCTCTCTCTGAGCCTCCAGCGCCTCCTTTTCACCCCACGTCCCCGGCAGTTCTCCATCCCGCCGTGCCTTTCAAATCCTCTCCTGACTGCTAAGCCTGCATCTCTTGGCAAATCACTATTATGATGATAAAGCTATATTATTAAGATTTGAGTGAGGGAGTGTTATTCCCAACTGCTGAGGAAGAGATTAATAAAAGCAAACCAGGAAGGGAGGGGAAAAAAAAAAAAGACAGGAAATGCAAAATCAACCCCATGGAAACCTTCACCTGCTTTGTGTTGGAAGCGACTGGCAAGAGGAGACGGGAAAGCCACCTCACTGCTTAGCAACCACCAGCAAAGTCCGATACTGGGCCAAAATAGAATCCCATGCAGGAACCCACCCATGCTTCACAGCCCTGGAAAAAAAAATTTTTTTTAGCATAGAGAAGCCATTTAAAGCAGAAAAATATTTGTATGTAAAAGGAAATATTTTCGGTAGGAGTTGAATACCAAATGATTTTGGGTCTCTGTGGGGAGTAATGAGGCATAGCAAACACACAATTCTATATGCATGTAATATTATCATCCCACGCCTCGGAAAGCTTTTAAATCACAGAAATGCAGTTAGGGACCATTGTACAAAATAAACATCCCACTTGGTGTCTTGCCTGCCCTAAGTTCCTTGATCTAAAGCAGCACTGCCAGATTTTTACAGCCCCGTAAATTAACGTGGTGCTGATTTGATTGAGCTAAATTAATAAGACTTGTGCTTTGTTGCAAAATAACTATTACAGTATGTTGTGGGGACACACTGCCGATAAGGAAATTGCAGCCTTTAACAATCCCACTGAAGTTTCATGGAGGATTTCAAAACCGATTTTAATTAAAACAAAAGCTGATGTGTGGCAATAATGTGGGTGTTAAGGGGAGAAAATGCAAAATGTCTTTTTAAATCCATTTTAATATGTCTTAAGGACTGGATGATGAATGGGGTAAGAGCCGGCGGCTGACACGGCGCCGGGAGGCTGCCTGTGCTCCCTGCTTTAGCATCCTTGGCACCTCGGGCCCACCCTGCAGGTTATCTCGACTTCTGGGTAAGGGGTTATCTCCCGGCTTAGGGACCCAGGGGCAGGGGAGCTTTTCGGGGCCTTTCTCAGGGCCAGGAATTGTGGCAGAAGCCGAGTGCCGTTGTCCCAGCCCCTCGGGTTGGAGCAGAGGCCGGCAGTGCCTGCTTGGGGCCTGGAGACCTGGCTGATCCCTGCTTCCCCCACTCACCTGTGATCAGCTCCCTGGCTGCGGCCAGCTTTCCAGACACCAGGTGCCTCTAGGCACTCTGGGGGTCAGGAGTTTTAATAAGCAGCAGCTGGAGTGTAGTGGTACCTCAAGGAAACTGAGGCAGAACAGCCACGCCTGTTGGCCCTGGGGATTCAAACTGGAATAACAGGGTGCCCCCCAGATCAGAGCAGGGCAAGCATTGGTGTGGGGTTGTCTGGACGGCCCTCAAGACCGCCCCTAAGTCTCTGTCCTAGTTTGCTAACTACTGGAATGCGACACACCAGAAATGGAACGGCCTTTTAAAAGGGGGAATTTAATAAGTTGCAAGTTTACGGTTCTAAGGCAATGAAAATGTCCCAGTTAAAGCAAGGCTCTAGAAATGTCCGATCTAAGGCATCCAGGGACACACACCCTGGTTCAAGAAGGCTGATGATGTTCAAGGTTTCCGTCTCAACTGGAAGGGCACATGGTGAACGCGGCGACATCTGCTAGCTTTCTCTCCAGGCTCCTTGTTTCATGATGCTCCCCCAGGGGCGTTTTCCCTCTTCATCAACTAAGGTCTCCGGCTGCCTGGTCTCTTGTGGTTTCCATGGCTCTGAAGCTTTTTTCCAAAAACACTTCCTGTTTTTAAGGATTCCAGTAAACTAATCAAGGCCCACCTGGAATGGGTGGAGCCACATCTCCCTCTAATCGAAGATGAACACCCACAACTGGGGGCGCCACATGTCCGTGGAGATGACCTTATCAGGCTTCCAACCTACCGTCCTGAATAGGGATTAGAAGAAACGGGCGCTCCCACAGGACTGGTTAGGATTAAGCCAGGGCTCGTCTAGGGCATATAATCCTTTCAAACCAGCACAGTCTTCATCTCCCATTACCTCAGTTTCCCCTAAAAAGCTGTAAAATGGGAACGATGATGGAATTTATCTCCCAGCTGGTGTGACAATTAACTATGGTTAGGGCCTGGTGCGTAAGTACCTAAAAATGTTGGTGACTGTTAAAGACAATACCAGTGACAACATCTTCCCTTTCACTTGTCATGTCTGTAATCAGAGACACTTAGTCCTTCCTGAGGTTCTGCTAGATAATATGAAAAATAATAATATGGCTAGGTACCAATATCTTGCTTGCATTTCTGCGATGTGCCCAGGCCTGTCCCGAACAGCTCGGCCTGTGCAGGGTCTTATCGGTTCTCACCGCAGCCCATGAGGCCCTGAGGCCGTCTCACCTGTAACTCTGGGCTGTGTAATTGTGCCCAGGGTTACACAGCGTCAGTAGCCCTGGGATCCGGCCGAGACTTGTAACTCCAAAGCTCTGCTCTCCCAGGTCAATGGCCTTCAAACGTCTTTGAACGTGGTCACAATGGAAAAATACATTTTTCCATATGACCCGGTGTGGCAACTATATATATATACACACACATATGTACACACATACACAGAAACTTATAACTAAAGTAGAAGTTTCACGAAACAATACTCACCTGCATTACATATGGTACACTCTGATGTTTTTATTCCATTCTATTTCCTTTTTAAGAGATATTGCTCATGACCCCTTAAATTATTTGCGACCCATTCCTGCATCCCTCTCAAGCCTGTTTGAAGAACGCTGCACATACACACCACCCCGAGCTGTCTAATTCAATCATCTCAGCTGCCCCCCGAGGTTGGCAGCGGTGAGTGCACTTTTTTTTTTTCCAGACAGGGGGAGGGTGGTGAGATTGCTTGTTGTGTTGGCTGGAGAGAGAGGCCACATCTGAGCAACAAAAGAGGCTCTCTTGGGGGTGACTCTTAGGCCTGAATTTTAAGTAGGCTTGACCTATCCTTTGTGGGGTTAAGTTTCATATGAACAAACCCCAAGACTGGGGGCTCAACCTATAGCTTTGGTTGTCCACACTGCTTGTGAGAATATCAAGAATTCAACTTGGAGAAGTTGAATTTTCCTCCTTTCCTTTCTCACCACTCCCCGAAGGGGACCCGCAAATACTTTTCCACAGTGAGTGCACTTTATAGGCGAGGAACTGAGACTCAGGAAGGGTCATTTCCCCTAAATCCCCACCCTGGTGCGGACTTCACTAGCTGCGGTTGCCGGGTGTCTTGTCTGCCCCTCCACCCCCACCCCAATAACCACAGAAGGCAGTTCTCGGCCCATCGTCTCCACCAGCCCGGGAGCGGGCTGAGCTCGGGCACCAGAATGCGGGCGTTCTGTAGCCCTGGTTGAAGCCTGAGGGCTGACGCTGGGATGGGGGTGGGGGGCGGGAACAGGTGCTTGGACTGGACACCCCGAGCCACGGGGGGGCCGTCTGAAGGCGCTGAGCGGTGGGAGACGGCATCAGAGCAGTGTCTTAGAATGTCCTGGGAAGGAAGACAGCAAGGAGGATGGATTAAAAGGGATGGGACTCCTTAGGAGGCTGTCCAGTCCTACAGAACCGAGGCTCCCTTCCCACAGGGAAATTTCCACCTCCCTCTGCCACGGAGTCCAGTCCCTTGGCTGTTCCTTCCTCGGGTTTTATCCCAAAGGGGCTGCTCTGCCCTGTGGTGGAAGATTCCATTTGCCCCATGCAGAGGAGACTGCAAAGGGACTAGGCGGCACCTGGGACAGCTGCACACACATACCCCACCCCCCGGTAATAAGGTCTGGCCGCCCTGTCCATGCCCTTGCACACTTAGCTGCCTCGTTCTGTGTACCCAAACACACCTACACCAGCGGGGGTACAGGGCAAGCATCACTCCCACCGAGACGCCCACAGCAGAGCCGTGAACCCCACGAGTTTGGAGTCAGACAGCATGGGTTCAAATGCCAGCTCTGCAGCTCGTGCAAGGTGACCTTGGGCAAGTCATTTCAGTCCTCTGAGCCAGTCTATAAAATGGAGACAATAATAGTACTTGCCTTATGGGGCAATTGTGAGGATTAACTGAACCCATTGCAGAATAAGTGACGGCAGCTGGTAAGCATTTGACAAGAGGTGGCATTACTACGTATGCACTAAGCAGTGTCTCAGCAAGGCCCGCGCTGGGGTGTGGGCGTGGGGGGCTGGGACAAAAACCCACTTTAGTCAAGGACCTGCCTTCAAGATGCTGAGGGTCCAGGAAGGCAGACAGACAGCGGAGAGCTGGAGAAAGCCCTACTTGCAGACGTGTGCTCATGCCGCAGTGTGTGGCTGGGTTTCTTCCCAGGTGGTCACCACAGACATTGATGGTCTGGAGACATCACGCACAAACACACCCACACACACAAACACGTGCACACACCCCACCCTGCTGAGCGGCTCTCATTTTCTGCTTGCCTCTGTGTTCTCAAGTCTCAGAGATTGGAACCCAGCTCTTGGGCCTCCAAGTTCGCTGCTTCCCCAAAAAGCTACAAAGCAAAGCTCCCCATTCTCCTACTTGCCTCTGATACCCTCGTGTCCCAGAACATCAGAGCAGAAGGAACCCTGAGCCTATCAACTGGCTCCACTCACTTTACAGATGAAGCGGAGGTCTGATCAGGGCAGGGCTGGCTTGAATCCCGCAGGGATGCAGTCGGGTCAGCTGGGACCCAGGGATCTCGATTTCCAGAGCAGGACTCCCTTTACCACCTCTCAGCAGACACCATGTGCCCCTTCTCTGCTTGCTGCAGCCAGGAGGGCCCAGAGTGGAGAGAGAAAGGGGGTTCCTGCCCAGGCAGATGCCTCTACTCAGGAGCTCTTAGGGCCCATATTGCTAGCCTGAAATTAAATGGATTTTTAAATTTTTGTTCCCTAATTTCATCTTTAAATCACCCTCTTCCCCCCCTCTCATATATAGGTTTTTATCATGAACCTCACCTTATCTCACATCCCTTTTTTACCCCCTTCATCAACCTTCCAATTTTTTTCATTTAAAAAAATTAGTATTAGTACAAGTATAAAAAATGTTCTTTCATGAGTTGTAACAAATGTACCACACTAGAAAAGAATTATCAGTTTTATTTTTTAAATTGGAACAGCTCTTAGTTTCTCCAAATGAATGCCTCTTACTCATATATTTTCAGATTTTTATTTCATGGGTTCTAATATTTTATTTTTAAAATCCAATTGATTTCATTATCTGCAAACTCATTAGTGTTGACTCGAATTCTTTTTAAATTTTGCTGTTTGAAAATTTTCTCATCTTTCATTTTTAATTTTGATCTTTTATGATTCTTCTATCCTGCCTTTTTTTATCTGACTCTAATCTTCTTTACTTTCTGGGGGAAAAGGATGAATAGGGGAGTCATAATGAAGAAGGGCCCCGTCCACCCCAGGGATGGTGAGCACTTTGCCCGCCCCCCCCCCCCCCCGCTGTCTCAGTGGGGGTCAATCTGGCATGGCCATTTAAGGAAGGGGCTTCAAGTCACTCACCCAGGGAATCTCACAATCAGCTCTTTCCAGGACGCAATTCTCAGTGTTGTCGTGGGACTTATTCATTGGAAACAAGTTGACTTCTGGCCATTCAGTCAACTGGGCCTTAAGAGAGAAGTTGCACTTTCTAAAAGCCACAGTCTTCAGTGTACCAAGTTCATGGACGTGGGATAACCAAGTCGGTAGCATGACACTTGTTGATGTTGCCTCCTAAATTCACTCAGACTGTCCACCTCTTTCCCTCTCAATGATGCCAGTCCAAGCCAACATCGTCTCTCACCCTGATCTCTGCAAAAGCCTCTTTACTGTTCCATCCAAACCTGCTGTGACCATCTCCAATCCTTCTTCAGCAGCAGCCAAGGCTGTCTTTCTTGGAGTGACATCTGTTCGTGTCATCCTGTGACTTAGAAGCCTCCATGGGTGTCAGCTTTAGTCTCCCTCTTTCCACTTTTGTGCTGTTTTCTCCTACTATGTCTCCTGAAGTTTCCCTCTCAGGACCCCGGGAGTGTCTGGCCTTGGGTTAGGTGCAGAAAATGCAGTAAACATTCAAGGAGCCTCTGCTCAGAGAAAGGCCCTGAGTTGAACACTACAGTAACTGGGAAGGATCAGACTTGGGCCAGACCCTCAAGGGGGTTCACAGTCCCATAGTCCCAAGAGCAGACATACCCTTCTCCATAGCCCTCAGGAGCAATGGAAGAGCGGAGAGACTTCCTGATGTCAAGTGGCAGCTCCATGGAATCCCAAGGTGTTAAAGACCAAAGCAATAAGTGTTAAGGGACATGTACCAGCAGGAGAAACCTAGCCAGAGATGGAGACCTGAGGGCAAGCAGGCACTGGATGTGGATGTCAGAGTATATAGGGCAGGGACTGGGACCAGGAAGAGGAACTAAGATAGAACAGAAGGATGTCACCAATTTGAGTGAGGCCAGGCAACAGTGGGAGGTCAGAAATATCAGGACCATCTTCCCTCAAGATCGCTGACAAATCACTCAGGGGCCTGGGCAGGGCTCATGTCCAGTGGATAAGGAACCCCCCCATCCTCAGCAGGATTTTTTGCCCAATAGCCACCACTCTATTACCCTCACCATCCACTGGACTGAACTATCCCACCTCCCTCTTTGGTTTCTCCAATTGAGGGGGGAAAAAAACCCCACGAATCTGTGGTTGTGAAAAAAACCCAGAGCAGACTTCCACTTCCAATAGCATGACAAGTTGGGTTATTCACATCAACCCTCATGGTAGAAGCAGTGGGAAATGCTGGATAAAATTTAAAATATCTTCTTAAAAGTATTAAAAATCTGAAAAGACAGTAAGAAGTTACTAGGCCAAATGAAGTGAAAGCAAGAACACGGCCACATGTGCCATGTGGGCATTTGCTCAACCAGCAAGCTTGAGCTTTAGTTTGACATCAGTGGGGGAGTTGAGGGACAGAAAAATAAAGTCCAGGGCCCAACAAAGATGGGTGTCTAATAGGAAATCCTCTGTCATAAAGATGGGGCCCCAAAAAACAAACCCTCAGGGTGAGCGCAAACCAGAAGGAAAACGATTTCACTCTTTCTACCCCCAGGGACTGCAGGAAAGTTGTCTTGTCATTGCACAGAACAGAAGGGAAAAGAGTCATTCATGAAAGATGGATTTGTACTCCAAATTCACATCACCAGAATGGTCAAAATAAGCTTAACCTTTAACCTTAAGGTCAAAATTTAAAGTAGTCTTGGATTGGTAATGCCTTGAGGTACCTGGCAGAAGCAAACAGAGATCTTTTTATCCTATACCTCAAATAATTATCAAAAATAATTTTCCAGGGAAAACGAACAACTCCCAGACAAAAAATAATTAAATAGTCAAGGAAATAAGGTACCAAGAATGAGAAACAACAGCCAGCAGAAACAGATCTTCAAGATTTTAGTTATTGGAATTATCAGATACAGAAGATAAAACAATGAATGTTTTTATTTGAAAGGAGAAAAAAGACAAGATTGATAATATCTACAGGAAACAGGAAATGTAAAATGTAAAAAACAAAAAAAGCATATTTTAAAAGAACATATTACATCTGGAAACTTAAAATATACTAATTGATGTAAAAACTCAGTGGCTGTGCATAACAGCAGATTAAATATAGTTGAAGAGAGAACTATTGAACTAGATAAAAGCAGTCAGAGAGAAATAGAGATGGGGAATATGAAAGAGTGGTTAAGAGATATGGGGGAATCCAAGGAAGAGATTTAATATACATTAACTTAGAGTTCTAGAAGAAGAGAGAGAGATAATTGGACCGAGGCAATAATCCAGGCAATAATGACTAAAATTTTCCAGACCCAAAGAAAGATGCCAATCCATAGTTTCAAGAAGCTCAACAAATCCTCTGATGATTAAAGAAGATGACATTCACACATAGATTCATTGTAGTGAAACTGAAGCACACTAAGATCATAGAAAAGCTTTTTAAAGTTTCCAAAAATGGGGGAGGGGGGATTACAATCTATTCAAAGTAAAAAAAGTTAGATTAGCAGTAGACTTAAAAAAAAATTTTTTTATTGTATAAAATAACATATATATAAAGCAAAGAAAGAAAAAAGCAATAATATCAGAGCACTCTTCAACAACTAGTTACAGGACAGATCCCAGAGTTTGTCATGGGCCACCATACCATCCTTTCAAATTTTTCCTCCTAGCTACTCCAGAATATAGGAGGCTAGAAGGAATAAATACATTTTTATCATCATAATCAATTTTTTGTTCTTTTTTGTGAAAAATAACATATATAACAAAAAAGCATTACATTTCAAAGCACAGTACAACAATTAGTTGTAGAACAGATTTCAGAGTTTGGTATGGGTTGCAATTCCACAATTTTAGGCTTTTACTTCTAGCTGCTCTGAGATAACTGGAGACTAAAAGAAATATCGATTTAATGATTCACAATCATATTCATATGTTAAACCCTACCTTCTCTTATATCTCCACCATCACCTTTGATAGTGGTAGACTTTTTAACAGCAACAATGGAATCCAGAAGATAGTAGAATATGTTTACCTTGTACTAAGTAAAAATAATCACTGACCTAGAATTTTATAGCTAGTGAAAATGTCTTTCAAAAATGAAGGTAAAAATTAAGACCTTTCAAACAAAAGAAAGAGAGAGAGGAAAGGAGAGAGAGAGGGAAAGAAAGAGAGGAAGAAAGAAAGAAAGAAGAAAGAAGGAAAGAAAGAAGGAAAGAAGAAAGGTAGGTGAGGGGAAGGAAGGAGAGAAGAAACAAAGAAAAATTTCCATAAGCAGTGCCTCACTGAAGTCAATGTCTAAAATTGTACTAAAGGGAGAAGAAAAGTTATCCCAGGATGAAGAGTCAAAATGCATAACAAATAAAGAATGCAAAAAACTGGTAACAATATAGGTAAGACAAATTAAACATTAACTGCTTTAAAGAATACTAATAATGTGTGGGATTAAAAGAAAAGGTGAAATCTGAAATATGGAGACAGCAACATATAAGTCAGGTGTTAAATGATTTAAAGCACTCTGAAGTCCTTGATTAGTCCAGGAGGAGGGTAAAGATATTGATTAACATTAGCCATTAATACATTTTTAATACATGTTTTAATTTCTAGGTTATTTATTTAAAAATTGAAAAAGAGGGATAAATTTTGAATGGTCAATAATATTCTACTAATTCCTAAAGAGGCAAGAAAGTATAGTAAAAGAAAAATAGAAAAGGTGGGGCAAATGGAAAGTTCAAAATAACATAATAGTATATCAGAAATTATATTAAATATAAATGGAGTAAATGCTCCAGTTAAAAAATGAAGATTATCAGTCTGGATTTTTTAAAAAGATAAACGTGAGGATACATACTAGCGGATGAAAAAAGGCATATGTGCAAATAGTTACTGAAAGAAAATTGATATATCTATATTAATATTGGGCAGACTAGACTAAGTCAAAAATAATTATTAGAGAGAGAGGGCTGCCATTATACAACAATGAAAACGAACATAATACAGCTACATGCAAAAACATAGATGAAAATGACGCACAAATGAAGAGTAAAAGAAGCAAGGCACTGAAGAAGATATCAGAATGATTCCATTCATATTAAGTTCAAAAAACAGGCAAAACTAGACTATATTGTTTAGGGATTCACAACTGGTGGAATAAAATAAAAATCACAGAAGGCAGGATAGTGGTTACATCTTAGGGAGGAAAAGGAGTTATGACCAGCAAAAGGCACACAGGAGTTTCTAGTTCTAGACCTGGGTAATGATTCTGTTTATAATTATACTTTATATAGTATGTGTATATTTAATGCATGTTTATGCATTTATTATCTATTTCACAGTTAAAAAAATTAAGATCACAAGGCAATGAGCTGAATAATCTTAGTTCTAGACCCTTATTCATCATGTGGTGTCTGTAAATTCTCTGATACTCTTCCTTCCAAGAAGTGGAGCCTAACCCCCCTCCCCTGGAACATGAGCTGGACTTGACTTGACTAAATCCACATGGGCAAGACTTGGCCACATGAAACTGTCAGAGAACATTTCAAGCCCACACATATGCACCATGCCTAATAGTTTATGGAATGACTGCATATACCCCAATAGCTCTCAAATTGTGGTCCCTAGACCAATATCACTGGAACTTGTCAGAAATGCAAATTCGCACACCCCAACCAAGACCTATTGAATCAAACGCCCTAGGAATGTGGCCCTGGAATCTGCATTTTAATAAATCTTCCAGATGATACTGGTGTACGCTCAAGTTTGAGAACTGCTGCTGTAGGAATGTCTGAAATTTGAGCTGAATTGTAAAGAACGACTGGAATCTGGAGAGGCAGAAGAAAGGACAAAAGTGGTTTCACATAAGGGCAATGGTATGAGCAAAGGAAGAGAGAAGAACCGCTTGGCATGTGCTGGGGATGGTGAGGAAACAAGCTGGATGGAATGGAAGTCCAGTGTTGGGAAGGGGCAGGAGCTAGGGTTCCATCAACAGGGCCTCCAATGCCAGGCAAGGAGCTTGGCCTTTGCAGAATAGGCCACCAGGAGCCATGGCAGGTGTTTGAGTGGGAGAGTATCAATAATCTGGCATATCCTTTAGACCCAGCAACCAGAGTTCTTTTTCTCTGGGCTTTAACTCAGCCGAATGCCTTCACTCACTCATCCTTCAAAGCTGCGAGACCCTGCTATGAGGCGAGAAGGGGACGAGTTGCAGCAGCTTCACGGGCCTGTCTCCTGCAGAGGACCTCTGAAGCCCCCACCCGACATACGCTGGAGCTGCCCCAGCAAGCACAGGCCTTGCACAGGTATTGAATTATGGATGGATGGAGCCCAGAAATAATTGCAAACATTATTGCCCCCCACACGTGTGTAATCCGCAGGGCTGCAGCAATAGCTTTTGTTGCTTTAACTCTCCAGGGTCATTATAAATTAGAGCTATCATGTTAACAGTGGGGCAGGAGACATGGGGAGAGGAAATCCTGTTTGAAGGCCCAAAAAGAGATGGACCCCTCAACTGTGCGCGTTGGTTACCCTCAAGTTTTCCTTTCGTTTGATCTATTCCCCCCATCCCTTTTAAATAACTAATTATTTAACATCTTTTAAAGCTTTGTTATATATTAGAACAGGCAGGACACAAATGAGTGCTTTTAATAATATAAAAGCCCATTAGCTTCATTTACTGTTAATGTTAAAATAAACATGAGGCAATTTAGATCTACTATTCCAATTTCACGGAAACTTTGATGTTTTTCTTCTCTAGTCACATAATTAAGGGAAAAACTACTAATGATATTAAGTTTGTACAGTGTTAATGACAGAATCAGGCACAAGCTGAAATTGCAGCCATTAATATGAAAAAAATAAAATATTTAACAGGGGAGATAGATGAGTGCAATTTTAATAAACCAAAATGAAGAAAATTAATTTTAGAAAGTTCCACAGTCTTTCACATGCTACCATTGCACAACCTGTCTAATGTATTATTTTTGTGGTCTGGATTATTTATTGATGGTCCAGAGGAATGGCCTGGTTTTTGCGTATTGCTTTGTGGATGATGATTTTGCCTTTATTTTTTCCCCCCTTTTCTCTTCTGTCCACCTCCAGCCCCCAAAGGGAAACGGCTTTATTTATAACATGGGATTTGACAGACGGTCCTTCCAGCAGGGTGTAGGTGAGGTACAAGGGATCGGGTATAGTAACCTACTGAGGAAATCCAGCTGTAGCCACTGGCCACCAGCAGCTAAGTGGTCACGGGAGCTGAGATGGTGGGGTGGTCTTGGAGGGGACAGCTGGCCCCAGAAGGAAGAAGCTGTCTCGGTGGTGACAGCTACCACTCTGGATCATCAAAGAGTTTCCTGGAAGACAGAGTCTCGTTTCTTAGCTTGCCGCACGGTAAGTTGAATAGTGTTGCCCCCAAATTCACCCAAAACCTCAGAATGTGACCTTATTAGGAAACAGAGTCCTTGCTGGTGTCATTAAGGTAAGGGTGAGATGAGATCATACTGGATTCAGGGTGTGCCCGAAATCCCATGAGTATGTCCTTATAAGAGACAGAAACAGACACCCAGGGACAGAGAGAAGGAGATGTGAAGATAGAGGTGGGTTGCAGTTGTGCTGCCACAACCCAAGCAACGCCTGTGGCCACAAGAAGCAGGAAGGGGCAAGGAAGGAATCTTTCCCAGAGCCTTCCCAGGGAGCACGGCCCAACCCACACCTTGACTTCAGATTCCGAGGCTCCATTACTGTGAGAGATCGCGTTCCTGTTGTTTTAAGCCACCCATCTTGGGATACGTTGTTATGGCAGCCGTGGGATACTAAGGCACCCCTGAAGACCAGTAAGGTGGAAATGAACCTCCCCGACCCACCACTCGGAAAGGCCATGAGAAGGTTCGGGACCCGGGAGCAGCCCGGGCTGCAGGGAAGGGAGCAGCGTGTGGGAGCAGGGCCTGACCCCGCCGTAGAGAAAGAGGTGTGGGTGGGGAGGGCCCGGGCACCTGCAGCACGCAGAGCTCACGGCAATGGAGGACGGGCGGGGCAACAGGAGGGCGTGCAGATGGCTCACGCCAAGGAACAGGAAGGGGGCACCCTGGGGGCCGGGAGGAGGTACTAGACAGGCTACTGAGCCCAGGGAGCTAAGCTGGGGCCAGTGAAACAAGCGCAGGGTGGAGCTGGGTTCTCGGGAGCCAAGCCAAAGTCCATTTATCAGAACAGCAGCGTGTGAACTGATGACCCGATAACAAGCGCTAAAGGCGTGCTGGCTCCGCGTGGGGCACTCCACGGGGACCTTCTCCCCTAACCCTCACCACAGTCCAGCGAGCTAGGTGCTTATACGTCCCCATTTCATAGAGGAGGAAAAGGGAGGTTTAGAAAGGTGAGAACTAGCCTGAAACGCCACCCCTAGGGAGCGAGCAGGACTGACAAGCTGGCCGCTGGCCACCGCGCTCGCTGCAGGGGGAGGGAGGATGGGGGCGTCACCTGGCAGCCCCATCCTCAGGCCTGCAGGGAAAACAGAGCCGGACAAGACAAGGCCGTGTGCATAGGGGCAATAGGGTAGGAACAGAAAAGCAGACCAGGAGTCACGTACACACTAGGGACATTTATTTTCTCTCATAACAAGAAGTTTAAGGTGGGAAAGCTCCATGCATTTGTATTTCAGCTGCTCAGAGACGGCTTCCAGGATTCAGGAGCTCTCCACCTGTGTCAATTATCAGGCTAGCCTCTCCGCTCCAAGCACACCCTTCTAAATTCCGCATTGATACCCAGGGCGTAGGACCCCAGGAACCGCTTGTCTGCTTTGCCAGCTGCTACCAGCTAAGCTCCACCAACAGGGGGCTGTGGATCCCTCCTGCAAGGCCGGAGGAGGGCTTCTTGCTCCCCGACAGCCTCACTCCAGCAAAGCTCCTTCAGGCGGCAGAGGCAGCGCCTGCCAGTAGCGCAGCTGAATCCAACTTGCTGCTTTTCCACACTCACAGATCCAGCCTCCTGACACCCCCTCCTTGGAATCTGATTCCCGGGCCCACAGGGCTCAGCCTCCAAACCGTCAGCTCCAGACCCCTTCTCAGAAGTCTGCATTTCAGCTCCAGGGAATGTCTCCTCTAAGTGAGTGTTGATCCTTCCAGCCTCTTTCCTTTGTTCCCCCAGCCCTAAAAAGGGTGATATTAGTGTTCTCTTTTTACCCATCCCATGACCTTGTAACCATCCTTTATGCATAGTTAGCAAATCTTCGTAATGTAGTCTTCTTGTTAACACAGCTGATACGGTCCTTGACTCCTGCTGGGACTCTCCTTGATAACACAGCTTTGGCCCCGTCATCTTAAACAAGTCGGGGATGTTATTTCTCAAGGTCAAAAAGCCACTGCAACGATTCCAGCGGACAAATGCTGATGACCAGACCCACAGGAAGAAAGGGATCGCTTCCCTTTTTGTCCCTGGCCCGTGTCTTTTTAAGCACAAAGAAACTTTATTGGCATATTTCCCATCTCATTTCATTGGCCAACATTAGGTCACATGCCTCCTCCTCAGCCAATACCTGAGGGGATATGGAATGGAGAATGGGATACTGTGACTGACTTAGACAAATTAGGGCTGGGCCCCTGCCACGCCCCTGGCCAGACAGAAGAAAATCAACTGAATGAAAGAGGCTCTGCAAGCAGGGGGGATGGAAGGGGAGTGGGTCCCCGCGGTGGTGCTGCCCCACCATCCCACCCTCTAGCGGGAGACGGAGGCAGTTACAGATGGGTGCGTCAGGGCTGTGATGGGGAAGGCAGCGCAGGGCGGAGGGAGCGGGAAGCCCTGCAGAGATGAGGGAGGCCTACAGAACAGGTGAGGTGGGCTGAGACTGGGAAGATGAAGCAATGGGCAAGGCAGGCCCTTCTGGACAAAAGATGTGGCCCCGGCTAAGGTCAGAGGATGGTGAGAATATGGCACAGCTGGGGAACCGGAAATTGTCAAGTGTGATTTGAGCAGAAGAGTACACATAGGGGAGTGGCGAGCTGTTTTAGTTTGCTAAAGCTGCGGGAATGCAATATACCAGAAACAGAAAGGCTTTTAGGAAGGGGAATTAATTAAGTTGCAAGTTACAGTTCTAAGGCTGTGAAAATATCCAAATCAAGGCATCCGGAGAAAGACACTTTGATTCAAGAAAGGCTGATGGGTCCAGGACACTTCTGTCAGCCGGGAATGCACGCAGCAATGTCTGCTAGCTTTCTCTCCTCATTTCATAAGGCTTCCCTGGGAGTGTTCTCCTTCTGCCTCTCCAAAAGTCTCTGGCTGTGTTGGCACTAAAGCTTTTTCCAAAATGGTTCCCTCTTAAGAGGATGCTAGTAAGCAACCCCACCTTGAATGGGTGGAGATGCCTCTCCATGGAAACAATCAAAACTGAACCCACCCAGCAATAATGAATGAGTATTAAAGAGCATGGCTCCTCTGGGGTACATGACAGTTTCAAACCAGCACACGAGCGATGTGTGGCCTTTAAGGGCAGCAGGATGTGCAGGGAAGACCTGCGAGGGCTCCCTGAGGCCGGGGCGGTGTGGCTTCAGTGCCTGCTTCAGCTCCATGGGGCAGGGAGCCGGGCTGTGGCCTGGAGAGGTGAGCGCCAAGGCAACAGGGAACCAGGAAGAGCTCCTGCCCCCACCTCTGTCCTAGTGGGCCCTCCCTTCCGCCCTCCTCTGCTTTCCTCACAAGCACTACCCTTTATAATATCACTGAACAGAAACCTAAGACGTAGGAAAATGCAGTCCTGGTCTTGCCCACAAGGAACACACAGCTTAGGTTCTGAGTCCAGGCAGACCCATGTGAAAATGAACCAATAACAGCAGCTGAAATAACATCAAAAACCAGGGGGCAGGGGCAGGGGCCAAGCAGACTGTTAAAAAGAGAGCTATGATCAGCAGCCCAAATGCTGTTATTGGAACTTGGTTTCTTTCCATCTCTCAGCTCTGCCCTCACTGTGTTGGCTTAATTTTCATTCTCCACTTGGCAGTTCTCTAGGCTTGCATTCTCCCAAGTTGTATTTAGAGTAAAGAGCACATTTTCCCAATACTTCCTAAATATGTCCCTGGATTTGTATTGATTGAATCAGTTTGGGTCACCTCTCCACCCCTGATCAGCCAGACGTTAGTCATATGAACCACCTCTGGGGAAAGGAATGGACCCCACCCAATCCACAGTCCAGATGGGTTGAATTGGGGAGTAAAGGTTCCTCCAGGGAAATTCAGGGTCCTCTGACACAGAAGAAATGCGAATGTATAATGGGTGACCAAAACAGTAAATGTTGCCTACAGATGTTTAAACTAAAACTGAATTAACTTTCAGCTTCAATATTTGAGAGCTGGATTCAAGCAAGGGTAGTTGTGGCATCAAACCCTTCAGGGTAGTTGTGGCATCAAAGCCTTCCTCCCTGGAAAGCAAGGGAGGGTCCTAGAGCTCTGGCCAAGGAAGATGCTCCAGGAGCTGTGGAAAAGAGTACTACCTCCCTGGTTCCTTCCAGAAAACATCCTAAAACTCCTTTAGTATCAGTTACCCCTCTGTGTTCAGAAATTTCACTATTAGTGTAATTGTCAGAGCTGCCCTGTTGTCAGCCCCAGCATCTGTGTCTGGCTTGATGGCCTCAACTTTCACTGAACTGGCCCTTGCTACTTTCAAATTAGTTCACTGATGTGTTTATTTTTGTATAACCAGCAGGACCCAGGAAAGCCTATATTTATGAAATGTTCATATTTTTGTTTTAAACACATCTTGAAGTGAACAGTAAATCAATTTTAGAAAATTTGAAAAAAAAAAGGGAGAACTGTGTGAGGCTTGTGGGCAGCTGAGAGGTGGGCACCTCAGGTGCAGGAGGGCCTGGGAAGGGAAAGGTACCCAGAGAAAGCGTGCCTCGTTACCACCGCTGGAGGGGACTGGTGGCAGGTTGTGAGTGTCTTTTGAGGCAGGGAAGGAGGCCATGACTTCATAGGCAGAGCCTGGCTCCTGGGGCTTTGTCCCCAGGCAGTGTCCCCACCTGCCCTGCCACCCACCCCCCAACCCCTTCTCCACTTAAATTCTCTATGCCTGGCTCAGAATCTGGTGTTTATCAGAACCTTAATGTATGTTTGTCAAACAAAGGATGGAGGGATAGGTGTTAGCTCCCCCTTTTACAGATAAGGAGATTTGGAGTGGTGGGGGGGGGGGGGGACTGTGGGATCGTATTCCAAGGAATTGCCAGCCAGGCCTGGGTTTTTCGATGCTGAGTGAGTGCTGAGCCTCTCCACCGCCCCCTCATTTCTTTGCTGCACCAATTCTGCAGAGCTCCTGGGAGCAGCCTAAACCACCCTGCTTCCTCCCTCTGCCCACTCCCTCAGCAGGCTGAGCAAAGCACCTGTGCCGGTTTCCCCACGCCCACGCAGAGAGTTACAGGAAATAATTAGGCAAACCACTTTCACTTGCACGCAACTACTTGTTTGGGGGTCTCGGCATTTGAGAGGGTTCGAGAGCGTGGAGGCCCCCAGCAGCTCCGGTGTGGGCACAGACAGAGGCACCCATTTTCTCCCTTTTCCTGCCTGTGAGCGGAGCCTTTACCTGGCAGGGCTGGCGGTGTCGCCGAGGCATTTAAGCTGTAATGTATGACAGGGCATGCTGGCGCCGCCAGCCCACAGCCACAGAGATGGATCCGCAAACCAAAGGGAAATGCATTAACCAATTTAACTGTCCGGAAATCCTGCATAATGAACATCCAAAGGTGTCTTATTACTAGCGCACTGTTGCTTGCCTTTATTTATTTGTTAGCATTTAAATTTTTCTTAAATTAATTCTTGGGTAGGAATGTCTCCACAAATGCAGGGCTGGGAAAAGGACTCAGAGTCTCTCTCAGTGAAGGACTCCAAGTCTAGCAGAGTTGAACCATTTTTTGCAAAACCAGTTGTTTGCAAAAGCAGTCACCCCCGTCAGACTGTTCTTATCACTCCCTGTGGGGAGGTGGGGGCATTTTGAGACCTAACAGGGGGCTGGGGGACTGTGAGGGGCGTGTGGAGAAAGAACTGTTGATTGCTTTTCAGGCTATGGTGCTAACTCTTGGGGTGACCCAGGCAAAGTGGCTTCACCTGCTTTGGGGCTTGGTTTCCGTGGCAGGCGCTCTCAGCACCCCACCCACACCTCCTGGAAGTACTGCTCCCTGGTTTGCCCACTGCAGGAGGTGTTTCCCCTTGGCACTGCTGACATTTAGGGCCGGAAACTCTTTCTTGTGGGGCTGTCCTTTGCACTGCAAGATGTTTAGCAGCTTCCCTGGCCTTTACCCCCTAGATGCCAGCAGCACTGTCCCCCACTCCCAACTGTGATGACAAAAATATCTCCTGACATTACTAAATGTCACCTGGGGGCAAAATCCCCCCACCCCCGCCCAAGTGTGAGAACCTCTGCTCTGGGTCTGATCCCTGATCCACGGGCATGTAAAGCCAACCCTGACATTAGGTTCACTTCTTTGCATTGAGGCACTCAGAGCCCCAGTTAGAATTCAAGACTGTGATCTGGAAGTCACGGGCAATAGGCTGTTGTCACCCATGAATACCCTGGTCCGAGCAGGTCTGGGGGATGGCTCCTGTCACCTGCTGGCATCCTTCCAGGCTTAGCGGAATGGCATCCTCCACCATGAGTGTCCCCGGAGGGTTTAGTGTGATGGCTCCCCTTCTCACCTCTTAGAGCCTAGAGGGAGTGAAACCTGTAAGTTAGGGTGTGCGTGGCTGGCTGTAAGGCAAGACCTGTAGCATTTACAGTGCTTGGAAGGTGTAGCCCAGTGGGACTGTGCCCTGGGGACTGAGTCCTGAGCAGCTTGGGCGTGCACAGTCTGGCATTGATCCTGAGGGTACCCAGTGGGTGTGCTCGATCCAACCATCATTACTCAAAGCGCAACTGTTAGTTCTAAATTCTGAGATACTGAGCTGCTTGTTTATAACCTGGTCATTCCCAGAAACTTCGGGATTTTTATGTGACACCTGAGACTCAGATTAGGGCTCTGAAGCTATGAAAGTCAGCAGTACCCCATACAGGAACTGTTTAAAAAGTTGGAAAAGGGATCTGACTTCAAGTAGAGATATGAAGGAAGCTGATCTGGATGGGACTAAGGTAAATCACAACACAGGGTGAAGGGTGATATTGTCCATATTTTAGAACTTCAACTTCTGGGTGAGACCAAAGGGGGAGATGTTTAGTTGGTGCAAAATTTATATTTGGGTAGTGCATTTCCTAATTTAACTTGTATGGTCAGTTTAGTTGAACATCATAAGTAGATGGAATTTTGAATAGGGCATGAGACATTGTTGGTTTGTCCACCTTAGTATGATGCCCCGATATATCCCAGAGTAATTTGGGCAGTGAATAAAGTATTTGCAAGTTTCCCTTGGAGGAGTGGGGAGAAAGGAGAAAATATTCAACTTCCCCATTTGGTGAATTTCTGATATTCTCGCAAGCAGTAAGAATAAGCCAACCCTCAATCTTGCGGTCCGTCCCTATGAAACTTATTCCTGCAAAGAATAGGCTAAGCCTACTTAAAATTAGGCCTAAGAGTCACACCCAGAGAACCGCTTTTGTTGCTCAGATGTGGCCTCTCTCTCTAAGTCAACTTGGCAGGTGAACTCACTGCCCTCCCTCCTATATGGGACATGACCCCCAGGGCTGTACCTCTACCTGGCAATATGGGACAGAGCTCCTACGTTGAACTGGGTCCTGGCATCACGGAATTGAGAAAGCCTTCTTGACCAAAAGGGGGAAGAGAGAAATGAGACAAAATAAAGTTTCAGGGGCTGACAGATTTCAAATAGAGTGGAGAGGTTATCCTGGAGGTTATTCTCATGTATTCTATAGCTATCCCTTTTTAGTTTATGGTATATTGGAGTGGCTGGAGGGAAGTACCTGAAACTGTTGAGCTGTGTTCCAGTAGCCTCAATTCTTGAAGATGACTGTATAACAATATAACTTTTACAATGTGACTGTGTGATTGTAAAAACCTTGTGTCTGATGCTTCTTTTATCTAGGGTATGGACAGATGAGTAAAAAATATAGATAAAAAGTAAGCAGATAATAGGGGGGACAAAGGTTAAAATAAACTGGGTTGATGGAAATACTAGTGGTCAATGAGAGGGAGAGGTAAAGGGTATGGTATGTATGAATTTTTTCTTTTTTCTTTGTATTTCTTTTTCTGGAGTGATCAAATGTTCTAAAAAATGATAGTGGTTATGAATACACAACTATGTGTTGACATTGTGAGCCAATGATTGTACACCATGTATAGAATGTTTGTATAGGGTTTATCAATAAAAATATATTTAAAAAAAATAGCCTAGGAACCAGTAGCATCAGCCTCACCTGGGAGCTGGTTAGAAATGCAGGCTCAGGCCCAATGCCAGCTGTATTTAATCCAAATTTCCCCAAGAAAATCTTAAACAAGATCCCCAAGGATTCATGTGCATTATAAGGTTTGAGAAGCACAGTTTTAGAAAACAAGAAATGTATATTTATTTAGGAAGGCCTGTGCTGGTCCTTGAAGAGGATACGAAGTGGGGCAGGTGCATCTCCCCATTGGTGAGGAGATGAATCCCATGGCCCCCTCCTCCAGCAGGGTCCAAACTCCTTTGTCACTACTAGCACTAGACAGTCAAAGCCTCCTCTCTCGTTCCAGACCCTTCTTCCACAGTTCCCTTGCCGGAATGAACAAGCACTTTCCCCAGCATACTCTCTGCCTTCCAGATCCCGACTCTCTTGGTTGTTGAAGTGGTCCCCTCAGCCTGCACAGAACCTTCCTGAACAACCAGGGGTGAAAGTCTCCCTGGCGGCGTGGGAGATGACTCCCAGCGATGAGTCTGTCCCTGGCATCATGGGATCAACAATTCCATCCTGACCAAATGGGGGGAAAGAAGTGTAACAAATAAGGTTTCCGTGGCTGAGAGAGTTCAAATAGAGTCAAGAGGCTACTCTGGAGGTCACTCTTATGCCAGCTTCAGTTAGACATTGCTACCTACCATAACTTGCCAAACCCCAACCAAAACCATTCCAGCCAATCTGAAAGAACAGCTAGGGCAATATATAAGATTCTACAAAGGTTCCATGCACTAGGGTAACTTTCCAGAAACCTACAACCTCCAGATGGGTCCCTGGACCAGATAAGTCCTGAAACCTAGCCCAGTCTCTCTAGAACATCAGCTAGTTCCATCTCCCTACCCCATATTATTGACAGCCCCTTCCAACGTGAAAAAGTTAGAATGGGCATAGCCCAAATACCCCTAAAGAGTGAGATGGAAAGATCAAAGTTGATGGAATTATACAGAAAAGGTAGGGCTTTACAAATAAATATGATTGCTGAATCACTAAATTGATATTTCTTTTAATCTCCAATATCTAAGAGCAGCTAGAAGTAAAAACCTAAAATTGTGGATTTGTAACCCATACCAAACTCTGAACTCTGTTCTACAACTAATTGTTGTGCTGTGCTTTGAAATTTATTACTTTATGTATGTATATTATTTTTCACAAAGGGAAAAAAAAGTCGATGTGATGATCAAAAAATATTTATTCCTTTTAGCCTCCTATATCCTAGAGCGGCGAGAAGGAAAAATCTGAGAGGATGGTATAGTAGCCCATAACAAACTCTGGGTTTTGTCCTATAACTACTTATTGCAGAGCGCTTTGAAAACTACTTTTTTCTTACTTTGCTTTATATATATTATACAATTTAAAAAGTTATTAAAAAAAATAAAAACCTTCCTGAGTCTAAGTCTTCAAGGATCACCTCCTCCTAGAAGCCTCTCCTTGCACTGCAGCAAAAGCGAGCCTTTCCCGTGTGACCTCTTTCTAGCCCCTTGCCTCCTCCTGTCTTAAGGACAGCATTCTCTCTCCCCTGGACTTAGCCATGTCCACAGTTCAGATCGTGGCAAGACAGAAACCTCCTTGAGAGCAGGAGTCAAGTGCAATCATTCCCAGGTTATACGGCACAGAGGGGAAGCTGTGAAGGTTTGGTCACTGCCCAGCAGACTGACCACGGGCGGCAACCCACAGAGGCAGGGGGGGCCCATGGGCAGAGGAGAAAAGAGGATGGAAACTGACGTTAACTATGTGTTAAGCGTGTAAATATATTATCCGTGTTCATCCTCATGGTAATTCTTTGGGGCCTGCTATCATCTCTGATAGAAAAGCAGTGTAGTTTCAGAGATATTAAGTAACTTACCTGAGGTCAGGCAAATAGGAAGAGATGGGGATGGGATTCAAACCTCAACCTCTCTGGTTCCAAAGTCCATGTAAAACTGTGCGATGAACTGGTTTCAGAAAATCCACAGTTCTCCTTGCTAGCATGTAAGTCATTGGAAAACTAAAGTTTATGGGGCAAAAGATAACTTTAAGGTCATCTGGTCCAGCCACTCATTTTTACTGAAGGTAAACCAGGACCCAGAGCAGGGAAATAGCTTGCCCAAGGATGAGGTAGGGCCAGGACCAGGTCCAAGGTCTAGTGACACCAAAGCCTAATCCCTTTGCTCTGTACCAGGTTTTGGGGAGTGGAGGAGCTCATCACCTCAGGCAATCAGGGAAGCCATCCTGGAAGAGGAGCCCTACGACCAGGGTCTTAAGAGGGAAAGGATTCAGTCAAGCTATCAAGAGGGGCAAGGACCCAGCAGATAGGAGAAGGACTTGATAAAGGCCTGGAGATGGGCCTGCATCTCCATGGACTCCCTGGGAGACGATGAAATCAGTCTGTGTGAGAACACAAGGAAAAGCAGAGGCCCCGCTGCAAAAGTTAGGTGCTGATTTGCACCTAAGTTGCATATTTGCCAAATCCCTTCCCTGCATTCTACTCACCTCACTTTCCCCCCAAGGACAAGGACAAGGGAAGGGGACTTTTACTGGGTTTCCATTTCATGCCAGGCAATAAATATTATAAACATAAACACATGCCATCTCATTTAATCCTCACAACAACACTTTGGACCAGCTCCATTTCACAATGTTAGGAAAAACCACCGGATTTCTTGAATAACGCACCTTTTCTGGGGTATCTGTGCCTTTCGTTAGCTTTGAACTACTTTACAATTCTATCTTAGAAAACTGATAGGAATGCAAATAATGCTTGTCCATAGAAATGCAAATAAATTTTGTCTGTTGGCATGCAATTAGTTATTATTTTTGTTGTTTTTTGCTTTTAATATAATTTTTTTACTAGACAAGTTATGAGTTTCCAGAAAAAGCATGCAAAAAATGTAGAGCTCCCATATTGGCCCCCCATTATTAACACCTTGCATTAGTGTGCTACCTTTGTTACAATTGATGAAAGAATATGATTATAACTGTACTATTAGCTATAGTCCATGGTTACATTAGGGTTCACTGTGTTGTACGGTTCTATGTTTGTTTGTTTTTTATTTTTATTGTAGTAACATATAAACAGCCTGAAATTCCTCCTTTAAACATATATTTGAATTTAAATACATTCAAATATATAATTCAGTACTGGTGATTATGGTCATAACGCTACATCACCACCATCCATTACAAAACTTTCGGGTTTTTTTGAGTGATGTTCTTTTTATTTAAATTTTTATTGACCAAACAAAACAACACACAAACATGAACATTCTTAACATATGAACATTCCATACATGGTTACAATCCACGGCTCACAATATCATCACATAGTTGTATATTCATCACTATGATCATTTTTTAGAACATTTGCATCACTCCAGAAAAAGAAATAAAAAGAAAAAACTCACACATACCATACCCCTTACCCCTCCCTCTCATGGACCACTAGTATCTCCATCTATCCAATATATTTTAATCTTTGTTCTGTCCATTTTTTTCTATACCCCTTACCCTCCCTTTCATTGATTACTAGCATTTCAATCTACTCAATTTATTTTAACATTTGTTCCCCCTATTAATTATTTATTTTTAATCCATATTTTTTACTTATCTATCCATACTAAAGATAAAAGGAGCATCAGACACAAGGTTTTCACAATCACACGGTCATGTTGTGAAAGCTATATCATTATACAATCATCTTCAAGAAACAAGGCTACTGGAACACAGCTCTACCGTTTCAGGCACTTTCCTCTAGCCTCTCCAATACACCTTAAACTGAAAAAGGGATATCTATATAATGCTTAAGAATAACCTCCAGGATAACCTCTAGACACTGTTTGAAACCTCTCAGCCACTGACCCTTTGTCTCATTTCTCTCTTCCCCCTTTCGGTTGAGAAGGTTTTCTCAATCCCTTGATGCTGAGTCCCAGCTCATTCTAGGATTTCTGTCCCACCTTGCCAGGAAGGTCCACACCCCTGGGAGTCATGTCCCACTTAGACAGGGGGAGGGCAGTGAGTTTGCTTGCCGTCCATTACTAAAACTTTTCCATGACCCCAAAAAGAAACCCTGTACCAATTAAGCATTAACCGCCCATTCCTTACCCCCCACCCCCCAGCCCCTGGTAATCTGTATTCTACTTTATGACTCTATGAATTTACTCAAATTTTTTCACATCCATAAGATCATATAGTATTTGCCCTTTAGTGTCTGGCTTATTTCACTCAACATGGTATCTTCAAGGTTCCTCATGCTGTTACATGTATCAGAACTTAATTCCTCTTTATGGTTGAACAATGTTCCACGGTGGGAATATACATTTTGTTTATCCATTCATTGATTGATAGACATTTTGGGTTGCTTCCATCTTTTGGTAATTGTGAACAACGCCACTATAAGCGTCGGTGAAAATATCTGGTGAAATCCCTGTGTCAATTCTTTTGGGAATATACCGAGAATTAAGATTCCTGGGCCATATGGTAATTCTATACCTAACTCCCTCAGGAAACACCAAACTGTTTTCCACAGTGGCTGCACCATTTTACAATCCCAACCAACAATGAACGTGTGTTCCTATTTCTCCATGTCCTCACCAATACTTGTAATTTTCTGTTTTTCAAATAGTAGCCATTCTAGTGGGTGTCAAATGGTATCTCATTGTGGCTTGCATTTCCCTAGTGGCTAATGATGTTGAGCATCTTTTCATATGCTTTGTGGCCATGTGTCTCCTCTTTGGGGAGATGTCTATTCAAGTCTTTTGCTCATTTTTTTAATTGGGATGTTTGCTTTTTGTTGTTATTGTTGAGCTGTGGAATGCAATTGATTATTACCTTGTAAATATTGATCAGTTTTAATACTATTTGTAAATCAACCTCAGATTGTCTATATATAATATGTGTGTGTGCTTTCATTCGCCTTTGTATAGGTTTTTAACACTCTACTGTTTTCCTCGTTAATTGGGTTAAATAAAATATTTGATACTTAGTCATTCTTATATTTGATATGAAATTGATTATTAACTTAAAAAAATCTATTCACATAGATGATGAAACAGAAACTCATACAATTTAAGTACCTTGCCCAGGTCACATTTTGTAAGAGCCATAGTCTAATTCCAAACTTTGTGTTCTTTCTACTCCCCACCCTTGGGCCCAGCTTTACCTCCTTCTTCTTATAGCTTTCCATTTTCTAGGAATATGGCTGTGCAGTTGTTTTAACCTCTTTGAGCCCTGGTTTCCTCAATTATCAATGGGGTATGTAAAACCTCCCTGCTCACCTCAGTTATTCAGATGGAATCATGCATGTAGAAGCACCTTGAGAAGGCTGAAAGCCTCTGCACCTCACCCCTCATGAGTGAGTGCATTAGAATAAAGAGGGAGGGCCCTGGCCTGTGGACTTAGGTCTGAGCGCAAGTTCTGGCTCCACCACTCACAGCTTGTGACCTTCTTCAAGCCAATCAATCCCATCTTGCCCGCCCCCAGCCCATGTTAAAAAAAAAAAAAAAAAAACAGCTTGCTGGCCTCACCCTTTGAGATTGTGATTGAGAGGGCCTGGGTTCTCAAGTCTAGATTTTTAAAAGCTCCCTAGGTGATTCTGATACCTAGCAGCTGGGTTTGGAGCCCCCTGAATTTGATCATCTCTGACTGCCCTTGACCCTGAAGTTGCACCGCCAAACGAGGTTGCCCATTTTTCAGCTCCTGGCTCCATCACAGGGTATTCTGAGATAATGGGTGTACATGTGTGTTGTAGACTGTAAAGTGCCATATGGAAGCCTGGATTATTGTCATCGCTCCAACGACTGTATGGGGAGGTGTAGGGAAATTCGAATGCAGGAGCTCCTGGCCCCTCTCCCCTGGCCTCCTCCTCCAGAGACAGATCTGGGCTGTTAGGAGCAGGGGCTCTCACGGGAACTATCTTCTCCCCTGTCCTCCTCTCCACATCCCTCAGCCAAGCTGGAGTGGGAGCGAAGCCACTGTCAAGTCCCCTTCATCTGGAAGCACTGTGCCAATGAGAGGTGGGTGGGGCACGTTTCCCCAGGCTCCCAGACACTCTTCTCAACCAGTGCAGATGCTCCATGATAGGTTCAATGAAAAAACCCTGGCATCAGTTCACATCCACCCCACAGTTTACTCCTGATGATTCTGGAGTCCCGTACACTTGGACATTTCCTGAGGCAACATTTCACCAGGTACAACTGACTTAAGCTCAGCCAGCTAAGCGGGTGAGGACTTCCTACCTCGTACTCATTTGAAGAATGGAAGGAAAGTCTGGTCTCCTACTCTTTCCCTCCACCAGAAGAAAGTATCGTGCAACTTCAGGGTCAAGGGCAGTCAGAGATGATCAAATTCAGGGGGTCCAAACCCAGCTGCTAGGTATCAGAATCACCTAGGGAGCTTTTAAAAATCTAGACTTGAGAACCCAGGCCCTCTCAATCACAATCTCAAAGGGTGAGGCCAGCAAGCTGTATTTTTTTTTTTTTAAAAAAAACATGGGCAGGGACCGGGAATCGAACCCGGGTTCTCTGGCATGGCAGGCAAGCGTTCTTGCCTGCTGAGCCACCATGCCCCGCCCCAGCAAGCTGTATTTTTAAAATCTCTGTAGGGCTTCTGATGCCCAAGAGCCCAGCCTGGAAACCACTCTTCCAAAACAACCTTTTTACTATCAGCAAAGAGGAGCCCAGGGGTGCACAGATGGGTCAAGGTCACTCAGGTCAGCCTACTGCACATTTAGATGCATTGTACCAAAAGGATGGGGTTTTAGAGGGTCAGCATTACCTTGGAGGGAAGCTGCTTACAGGAGCTGCGCAGGGGGGTAGAGGAGTGGGAAAGGAGCTCTTTGCTGCATTCCAGAACAGATCAGGCTGTGAGCAAACGAGAAGGAGCTTTAGTAAGCTGAGCTGAATGCATAATTAAACAGATAGCAAAATGGAGTGCAGTTCCACACACCTCCCGGGAGCCGGCTGGGGGAGATAATATGCTTTCCTGTCGTCAGAAGGCACAGGAGGAAAAACAACTGGGCCTGGCCGTTGGCCATTTAACAATATTGCTTTTGTAAACAAGTTGAAAAATCCAATAACTGTAAAACTTATGGCATGTCCTTAAAAGCCTATCGCTGTTTTCCCCATAAATGGATGAGCATTTCCGACTGAAGGTGTTCTAATTAAACAGTCGCATCCCCGGGGGCTGCGAGGTCGTCCTCGGGGAGGAAGGGTCTGACATCTCCTGGTGGCCTCAGGGTCAGGCATGGGGGGGCGGTGGGCACAGCTGGGGGGTAGCCACAGCAGTTTTTTTTTTATTTGTTTTGTCAGTAACCGTGTTATATTCAGCTCCACAACTCTCCTCCTTCTTCCTGTGGTCTTCAACTATCAGTACCCCCAAGAAAAGAACCATCTAGCAGAAACTGTAAGATGGACCCAGAGAAGTGAGGACCCAGTAGCGGCCTGCTGCCCTTCGTGCTGGGAAGAAAGAAAAGGCTGTTTCTTTCTTTGTGGCTGTTTCGTCCACAAAGAAACCCTTCAGTGGTAGAAGCCACGAAATAGTAGAAGGTCTGGTTCCCAGCCTGGAGGAACTCACAATCCTGATAGGAAGAAGATGAAAAGAGACCTGAAGGGAGGAAGCCAAGTACCTAGTGGAAAATGCAGGAGGGTCTGTGCCTGCTGTAGTGGTGGGGAGTGGTGAGGAGGGGGGAGGTGCTCTGAGAGCTGAGGGTAGGGGTCTTCATGGAGAAATCACAGAAACTTACATCTGGGCAAGATTCCAAAAGCCATTTGGTCCACCTCCCCATTTAAACTTGAGTTCCTGCCATAGCCTTCTCACCAGCCTCTGCTTTCACACCTCTAGCAATGGGGCACTCACTACCCACCAAAGCATCTTTGGAAGATTCTGGCTTTTCACAATCCTCACAACCGTCACAGACATGTAATGAATGTCACAGTGCGCCGAGTGCTACACCTGTTGAGCTCATTTACTAAGAGCAGCAGTCCTATGACGGTGGCACCAGTGGGCAGCAGGTGGTGTGCGGGCAAGGAAGCCAGAGAGGGAGGAGCCCAAAGAGGCCTGTGGGGCTGTCTCCACCACCCAGCCCACTCCCCCCATGGGGCTTGGGGCTGCCCTTATGGGCTAGTTATCTAAGCCTTTGTCCTTCCTCAGGAATGCCACCTCCTCCTCATCCCCATGGTGCAAATGGGGAAACTGAGGCATGAAGCAGTTAAGTCCTTTTCTCAAAGATACATAGCTAGGAAGTAGCAAAGGGGGCATTTGAACCCAGGGTCCCTGACTCCAGAACACAGGCTTTAACCACTGGGTGTTACTGCGCCTGCACCCCACTCCCATCCGCTCTACACAGAGGGCAGCGTTCCTTGTGAGAAGCAGTCGGTCTTCCTGAGCCTCCAGAGTGACCCTGAGCAGGCGGCTGCTTCTTCCCCCTGGTAAGAAATGTGAAGCCCCCTCTGGGGTCCCTCCCAGGCACATGTGGCCCCGGTCGTGTCATGCCCCTTCTTCATGGGGGACAGCGGCCCTTCCCCACCGTGCTCTCCTCCTCTGCTGCTCACAGAGTGGAGAGGCCACTCTGGGCTGGCTGGAACCGAGAGGGAGCCCCTGCCTTCTGCCTCCTGCCTCCTGCCTCCATGGGGATCCTTTGGTGGGAGTGCACTGCCGAAGGTGGGTGCGCTGGGGATGGAAGGGGGAAGAGGGAGGTGGCTTCCTACGGGAAGGACAAGGGCCCTGAGAAACAGCACCCAGCGGTGGGTGGAGCCAGCCCCACGGGCCTCTCTGGGCTCCTCCCTTCCTGACTTTCTCCTCCCCACCCCTGGGGCCCACTGGTGACTCTAGAAAACATGCCCCTCCTACTCCTTTCCCACCCCAGAATCCCAGCCAACTCCCACTTCCTGCCTCCCCTTTCCCCGTCTAAGCATTCCTGCCCTGATCTCCTGCTCCCAAGGGCCTTCCTCGGAGACCACTCACCTGATCACTAGGGAGCACCCAGGGGACCTGGTTTGGGGCCTGGACCCTTCACTGAGCTCCATGCGGCCTTGGGCAAGTCACCTAACTGCTCTCCAGGGCACGAATGTTTATCTGTTCCCTGATGAATCTCCAGGAACAGTCCCTGGCCGGGAGGTGCACCCCTGTTCCTCCAGCATCACCCAGCTCAGTGCAGCCAGGTGTTCAGGGAAGGGACTCCACCCTGATTGGTTTGAGCCAATCAGGGTAAGCCTCGCCTCCTTTGCCAGCAATTGGTTAAGGGAGGGACATGTGACCCCCCCTCCTGACCAATGAGATGTGAGAGGAGGGAATGCCTTGCTGCTGAAAGGGATGCGTGGGCACAGACAGCTTCGCACCTTTGCAGATGGGCTCAGCTGTGCGGTCCCCCTGCAGGGCGTGGGGAGGGAGCCGGCGGGCTGCGGTTGGCCGGAGCCAAAGGAGAAAGGGAAATCCGTGTCTCCCTGAAGGCGTTTTCCAGCGGCTGATTCACCAGCCCTGGAGCTGTCCCATCCCTGGACTTTTTTAATGGTGATAATAAATTCCTTTTAGTGGGCCTGTTGGGTCAGGGTTTTCTGCTCCTTGTAGCCAAAGCATCTTCACGCAGGGGTTTTCAAACGTTTTCAACCAAACCCCATAGTAAAAAACATTTTACATCGGAACCCAGTACTCACGTTCTTACGGATAACGCAAAGAATTCACAAAACAGTAGTGCCTGGGACACGTTCTAATATTTTCTATTCTATTCTAGTTTTTTTTAATTGTTCGTCACAAGTCAGTAAATTGATTACATGGTCCCCCAATGGTCATAACGCACAATTTGAGAAATACTGTTCCCCCACCTCCCCCCCAAAAACCACACACACACAGAAATACAGATGCCAGTTAGCGAGAGAACAGAGAATGAATTAGAAGACAAGAATCAAGCGAACCCAAAATAAGAAAACTCACACTCAACACTGAGATGTATGGCAGTGAGCCCAAAAGAGAGGGAGGGGGACACGGGGGAGGGGTCAGAGGCAGAGGGAGGGGGATGGACGGGAAGAGCCAAACACAGATGCTGACATGTCACCCCGAGAAGGCCAGAGAAGGAGACAGGGGAAATCAGGTGGAAAGCACAGGGGCCCAGGGACAGGGATTGGAGAGAAAGAGACATAGGGAATTAAAAATGAGCTGCAGAGGCAGAAACACAGACAGACTAGGAAATGGAGATGGTAAGATTGAAAGCCAAAGGAGGCACGCCCCAGGCTGAGCCGAAGGAAAAGGAGGGAGACAGTGTCTGGACAAAAAGCACTGTTTGAGTAATTGGCTGTGTGGTCTTGGCCGAGTCACTTCACCTCTCTTGGCCTCTTCTTCCTTTTTTGAAAATTGGGGCTAATAATCAATCCCTCCTTCACCTGAATGTGGAGAAACTTGTGCTGGGCGCCCTAAAACGTCACAATCTCCACAGTGCTGTGCTCCCAGACCCTCCCTGTACCTGGGCAGAGGGTCTTTACCTCCCCCCTCCCAGCCAAGACAGGCCCACTGCCCCGTCCACAGCAGTTCCCTCCTCCCACTCCTCTGCCCAAAGGAGGGAAACCCATTTCCCTGGGAACAGCTGTGTTTCCTCAACAAACAAATGTTCCCTTAAAACGTTTCAGAGGAAGAGCGGGTGGTAATGAGTGAGCATCTGGCTGATCGGCCCACTTTCTTTTTTGGCAGCTCTGGAGCCCGCCAAGTGACTATTCCCTAATGTTCACCGCATCCCAGCACCTGCTATTCCCAATCAGGCTTGTACCACTACGCCTCAATTAAGAGCAGATGCGGGAAAACAAACACCTTCCCCTAGAACCCTCCGTACTGCTCAAAATCCAGAGAACCAGTAAAAGTACCAGCTTCCGCCTTGGCATAGCATTCGCCCATTCGCTCACCCAGCTACCTGGGCCACGGCACTGGGGACACAGGCCTGAGCAGCCCATCCCCGCCCTCACATTGTCCTCACTCTCCCAGACAGACGCGCTTCCTCCTTAAAATGCAGGGCCTGACAAACTTTTTCGGTAAAGGGCCAGATAGTAAATATCTGGCTTTGCAGGCCATTCGGTCTCTGCTGCAACCACTCAGCTCTGCCGTTGCAGCATGAAAGCAGCTGCGGATGATCACAAATGGATGAGCCTAGCTATGTTCCCATAACATGGTATTAACAAAAGCTGGTGGCCGGCTGGATTTAGCCCACAGGTCGTAGTTTGCTGATCCCTGCTATATTGTAACAGCCTGGTCACATCTTGGGGTTTCTGTCTTAACTGTCCCTCCAGCCCATGGCACTGCATGAGCCCTAAACCCCTGCTCCTGAGCCACCACCCCCCCCGCCCCCCACTCCCTCCTTACACTGTTGGATGGGCCAAGGTAACACCTGACCCACGCTGGGCAGTCAGCATCTCTCCCTGGACTGAAGAATTGTCCTAGGAGGTTTGGGGTTGAGTCTGGAACTGATGCGCTCTGAGAGCACTTCCGGGGCAGAGAAGCCAAGAAAGGTGGATGCAGAGCATGCAGGGTGCAGGAGCCCGTGTGGGGAGAGGCTGTCTGCGAGCCCAGGGCCCTTCTGGTCTCTTCTACCGCTTCCTGAGCCCTGCTACCCCCAAGCCCTGAGCTCCCTGAGCTCCCCCTGGATCCTTATTTTAAAATGTGCTTTTCAGTTTATTCCGACTCAAGTTGTTACCTGTTTCAGTAACCAAGAGAGGCGTCGGAGAGCCGCCCTCTGCCTCTGGGCCCCATTCAGTTATCTAGCATTTGCGCCAGGCCTCGTCCCACGGGAGATACAGATGCCAGTGAGACGTGACCGTCCCCTCCAGCCCCTGCAGGTCACTTGGCAGGGGAGACGCACGGACGCCTGTGTGCCTGCCTCTGACAGGACCTGCTGTGCGCTGATAAGGGTGAGGGGTGGAGAGCGGGAGGTGGGGAAATCTGGGAGGGCTTGGCAGAGTTTCATTGGGCAGAAAAACAAGGAGCGGTGGCATGAGTGCAAAGCAGCATCTCCCAAACCCGGTTCATAAAACACCGATCCCCAGAGGGGCGACGGTGGCTCAGTGGCAGAGTTCTCACCTGCCATGCCGGAGACCCGGGTTCGATTCCCAGTGGCTGCCCATGCAAAAGAAAAGGAAAGAAGCCACTGATCCTAGGAGGGGTTTGCGGGAGATGTCCATCCCTTCCTCCCATGCAATGTCCATTGTCTCCTTACCACAGACCCCTGATTCCAACCAGGTGATAATGTGCCCCTTAAAAATACTCAGTCTCCCAGGCTACTCTGCAGCCAGCGTGGTCCTGTGGCAGTTCTGGCCGAGGAGATGTGATCAGGTCTGCTGAGTGGAGCATCCAGGATAAAACAGTTGACACTCAGCTGGACCTCGGCTCTGCTGTTTGCCTTTTTTCCTTCTTCCTGCTTGGAAGTGCTCAAAATGGCCACAGTCATTTCGCAGCCACGACAACAGCATCTCCGAGCCACCACATCAGTCCTGGACTGATTTCTGTCCTTCTGGATTCCTGGCTACTATTGGGGAGGATGGGTCTGTGAGTTGCAGCCAAGCATATTTCTGACTAATGCACTGTCACACGAGGATACTGTGGATCAAATAAGTTTGGGCATATCAATTCCCACTCTTAGAAAGTCACAAAACATATTAGATTGTTACAGATTCTGAGGAATCAAAGTAAAAAGAACTCTTTAACTCAGTGTTTCCCCAAATCTTTGCCCACCTGCTACCCTCCCCTCTTTTTCCCAGGACACCAATGGACATCATGCGAAACACACTGTTGGAAAGAAGGAAGATCTGGTTTGGAAAGCTGTGTGGCCTTGGGCATGTCACTTAACCTCTCTGAACTTGAATTTCCTACTCCATAAAATGAGGGAGGGTCATATAGATAAAGACAATCCAGGTAGAGTACCTGACACTGTACCCATTCCTGGTCGGCCACCAATTAATTTTCATTAGCTACTAGGATCATGTTTCAGAAATAATGTGGCATTAGAGAAAGAAGACCCTGGCTGGAGCTCTGACTCTACCACTTTCTTCCTGTATGACCCTGGGTGAGCCACTTTACTTCTCAATGCCTCCATTTTCTGAACTGCAGAGCAGAGATTACGACAGTCACTTGGAAGGCAGACTTGGGCAAGGCGAGGTATGTGAAAAAGCTGGGCACAGAGAAACTGCTCTCCCAGTGTCCATGGCTCTCTCTCTGAGCCCAGAGCTCTGTCCACCAGACCCTGTCATCACAGGCCAGATCATACCTCCTGAGAAAAACCTAACACCCGAGCATTTTATTTAGCACGGAGAGCTGGGCAGGATCCGCTTCCATGTTTTATTTCGTCAGGTATGTCTTCCCTCCCAATTCTTCTTTCCACCTTCCCTCGGGGATCGCTCCTGGGACTCCCCAGTGCAGAGTGTCCACTCCAGCCAAGCCTGTCACCCTCACACCCGAACTGCAGAGCTCCACGCGGCCTCCTGGGCTTCGCTTATGCGGGGCTCCCCACCCAGCGCAGCAGCCAAACCACGAGGTTCCAAAAAGAGCAGAGACGTGTGCTCTGAAGACCCAGGCTGGAGCCTTGGCGCTGCCCGCCTCTGGGGCCTGGGGAAAGCGCCTCCACTGTGAGCCTCAGTCTCTTCCTCTGTTGAAGGAGGGGATGACAACATACAGTCTCAAAAAATAAGAGTGAGGAGATGGTGTGGCTTGTTCAGGGGAAGATTAAGGGCAGAGAATATATAGATGTGTTTATAAGTGACCTGTGATGTTCACTGGTTATTATTTATCTTTTGTCTTCCCAGCTTCACTTTTGAAAGGTCACTAAGGACATTTCATTGTCCTCTCCCCTTTCAGAGCCCAGAACTTTCCTTCTTTTGTAACATGTATTAAGCGTTAACTTATGTGCCGGGCACCCTACTTGTACTAAATCATTTCATCCTCCCCCAAATTATATGAAGTAAATTCTCTCTTTTTTTTTTTAATTCTCTTTTTATTCCAGTTTTCCAGATGACCACACTGAGTCTCAGAGAAGCTAAGTCCCTGGTCCAAGGACAAATGGTAGATCTGTTATTCCAACCCACATATTCTGATGTTAAAGCTTGTGCTTTTCATAAACGCAATTTAAAAAATATATATTTTTGTTGAGAAATCTTCACACTCAGTCCATACATGGTGTGCGATCAATGGCTCACAATGTTATCACATAGTTGTGTATTCATCACCATGATAATTTTTAGAACATTTGCATCACTCCAGAAAAAATAAATTAAAAAAAGAAATAACTCATATATCCCATACCCCTTACCCTCCTCTCTCATTGACCACTAGTATTTCAAGGATATTTTTATCCTTATTTTTTTAACTCATCTGTCCATACACTAGATAAAAAGAGCATCAGACACAAAGTGTTCACAGTCACACAGTCACGCTGTAAAAGCTGTATAGTTATACAACCATCTCCAAGGATCAAGGCTACTGGAACACAGTTCAGCCGTTGCAGATACTTCCTTCTGGCCACTCCAAAATACCATAAACTAAAAAGGGATATCTGTATAATGTGCATAAGAACAACCTCCAGGATCACCTCTTGACTCTGTTTGAAGTCTCTCAACCACTGAAACTTTATTTTGTCTCATTTCTCTTTCTCAATTCCATGATGCCACTTCATCCTGGGAGCTCTGTCCCACGTTCCCAGGGAGATTTACACTCCTGGGGGTCATGTCCCATGTAGCGGGGGAGGGCAGTGAGTTCACCTGCCGAATTGGCTTAGAGAGAGAGAGGCCACATCTGAGCAACAAAAGAGGTTCCCTGGGGGCGACTCTTGAACATAATTATAAGTAGGCTTAGCTTCTCCTTTGCAGGAATAAGTTTCCTAGGGGTGAACTCCAAGTTTGAGGGCTCAGCCTATTGAATTGGTAGTCCCTACTGCTTACAAGAATATCAGGAATTCCCCAGATGGAGAAGCTTACTATTTCCTCCTTCCTCCCCGGTCCCTCAAGGGGACTTTGCAAATACTTTTTATTCTCTGCCCAAATTACTCTGGGATATATCAGGGCATCACACTAACCTGTCAAA
The DNA here is from genome assembly GCF_023851605.1 of Tamandua tetradactyla. NCBI lineage: Eukaryota > Metazoa > Chordata > Mammalia > Pilosa > Myrmecophagidae > Tamandua > Tamandua tetradactyla. The sequence goes on from NC_135340.1 coordinate 84,133,357, forward strand.
CCAACAAGATCTTAAGATTCCATGTAATTATGCCATAAACACAATTTTTATTGTAGTAATACATACACCACAAAATTACCCTTTTATAACTACTTTCATGCACCTATTCAATGATATTTATTACATTCATAATATCATGCTGCCGTCACTCCTGCCCATTACCAAAACCTTTTGATCAGCCGAAACAGAAACTGTACCTATTTAAGCAATAATTCCCCATCTCAATTTACTCCTCGACCCCACAAATCCCCTCCCCCAGTCCCTGGGAATCTGTAATCTGCTTTCTATCTCTGTGAATTTGCTTGTTCTGGGTATTTCATATAAGTGTAATCGTAAAATTGCCATTTTGTGTCTGGTTTATTTCTCTCAGTATGATGTCTTCGAGGTTTCGTCCATGTTGTGGCCTGTATCAGAACTGCACTCCTTTTCAGGACTGAGTGATATTCCTTTGTAGGCTTACACAACATTTGGTTTATCCATTCATCCGCTGATGGACGCTAAGGTTGCGTCCATCTTTTAGCAGTTGTGAATAATGCTTCTATGACCATTAGTGATACAAATATCTATTCACGTCCCTGTTCTCAGTCCTTTTGGGTATATACCTAAGAGTGGCATTGCTGGGTCATGACTGTTCTTTGTTTAACTCTCTGAGAAACCGCCTGTCATGGTCAGGTTCATGTGTCAACTTGGCCAAGTGGTGGTACCTGTTTGTCTGGTTGGGCAAGTGCTGGCCTGTCTGTTGCAATGAGGACATTTCATAGAATTAGATCATGAGCACGTCAGCTGCATCCACAGCTGAATCCATTTGTAATCAGCCAAGGGGCATGTCTTCTGCAATGAGTGATGCTTAATCTAATCACTGGAAGCCTTTTAAGGAGGAGTCAGAAGAGACAGGCTCTCTTCCTGCTTCGACTGGTGAGCCTCTCCTGTGGAGTTCATCCAGACCCTCCATCGGAGTCGGCTTCACATGCTGCCCTGCGGATTTTGGACTCCGCATTCCCACGTCACGTGAGACACTTTTATAAATTTTATATTTGCGAGTGTTCCCTGTTGATTCTGTTTCTCTAGAGAACCCTAACTGATACACCGCCTAAATGTTCTCCACAGCAGTTGCTCTATTTTACATTCATACCAGCAATGTATACGGGTTCCTATTTCTCCACATCCTCATCAGCACTGATTTCCTGTTTTGTTTTGCTTTTCCCCCCCCAATACTGGTCATCCTAGTGGATTTGAAGTGATATCTCATCGTGGCTTTGATTTTTATTTCCCTAAAAGCTAATGATGTTGAATGTGCTTTCATGTGTTTAGTAGCTATTCATGTATCTTCTTTTGAGAAATGTCTAGTCAAGACTTTTGTCAATTTTAAAATTGGGGTTGTTTGTCTTTTTGTTGTTGAGTTGTAGGAGATCTTATTATATATTCTGGATAGTAACCTCTTATCAGATATATGATTTCCAAATATTTGTTCCTTTCTGTATGTTGTCTTTCATTTCTTGATAATGCTTTTTAATGTACAAAAGTTTTTTATTTTGATGGGGCCCAGTTTATCTGTTTTCTTTGCTCTTTTTAAAATCCATTTTTGCTTTCTGTTTTGTTGTTGCAGTTGTTGCCCAGGCTTTTGGTGTCACGGCTAAGAATAAAGGTCCCGCAGACTTTCCCCCATGTTTTCTTCTAGGAGCTTTATGGTTTTAACACTTACATTTAGGTCCTCGATCCGCTTGGGGTTAATTTTTGTATATGGTGTGACGTAGGGGTCCAATTTCATTCCTTTCACATGGATATCCAGTATTCCCAACACCATTTGTTGAAGAAACTATTCTTTCCCCATCAAAAATTAATTGGCCAGAGGGCAGTGTGATGGTGGCTCAGTGGCAGAAATCTTGCCTGCCATGCCAGAGACACGGGTTCGATTCCTGGTGCCTGCCCATGCAAAAAAAACAAAAAACAAAAAAACAATTAATTGGTCATAGATGTGTGAGTTTATTTCTGAACTTTCAATTCTGTTCCATTGATCTATTTGTCCATCCTTATGCCGGCACCATTGCTATGGCTTTGTAGTAAGTTTTGAAATTGGAAAGTGTGAGACCTCTAATTTAGCTCCTCTTTTTCAAGATGGTTTTGTCTCTTCAGGTCCCCTTGCCATTCCGTATGAATTTGATCATTTGCTTTTCCACTCCTGCAAGAGGACAGCTGGAATTTTTTTCAGAATTGAGTTGAATTTGTATATAAATTTGGGCAATATCAACATCTGAACCATATTAAGTCTTACAAACCATGAACACGGAGTGCCTTTCTATTTATTTAGGTCTTTAATATCTTCATCAATGTTTTGAAAGTGTGCAAAGGCTTTTACAGCTTTGGGTACATTTATTCCTAGGAATTTTGTTCATTTAGATACTATTGTAAATGGGACAGTTATCTTGATTTCCATTTTGGATTTTTCATTACTGGTATATGGATTATTGTGTGTTGATCTTGTATCTTGCGACTTTGATTAACTAGAACTTGTGCTTTTAACTATGATAGTATCTTACTAAACTGTCATCTATCAAAATCTGTCTTCAGGGACAGCTCTTATGCCTAGCATTTATTTGCATGTCAGTATAAACTGGTGCCTACTTTCTGAAATTCTTCCCTGACCCATCTCAGGCAGAGGTGTTTGCTGCCTCCTCTCTGCTTGCATTGTCCTTTTTTTTTCACAATATTTTATTGCATACCTCTGTGTACCCGGCCTAGGCTGAGGATTCTTCTCATTTCATCTGTCCTGTCCACAGGCTGGCAAAGCAGATGCCATCCTGCTCATGTTGGGCAGAAACTCAAGTCTGAAGCCTGGAAAGAAACTTGCTGCAAGGCTCACAGCCACCCAGGGGTCGAGCCTGCACTCAGACTTGGTTTGTGTCTCTGGGCCTTGTGCTCCAGGCTGCCTCTCTGCAGGCCATTGTGGGAAAGCATTTTTTTCTAATTGGCTAACTCCATGGGGAAATTTGGGAGGGGGGTGTTTTGGGGCAAGTAGGTTCTGCTGCAGGAGAGGGGTGGTGGACTTGACTCCATCAAGGGGACCCAAGGCCAGGACCCCCCGTGATGCTGCCTCCCAGGAAGAGGCAGCAGAGGCTGTGGTTAGCAGGCGTGGCTCCCTGAAAGCAGGTGTGGAGGCTCCAGTGAGGCGGGCTGAGGTCTCCGGTCTCTGTCCCATCGTCCTGCTTATCCCCCCATCATCCACATCCTCAGGCTAGGGCTGGGGCTGTGGAGAAAGGAGGGTTCCTGACCTGTGGAGCCCTGGAGGCTCCTTGGGGTTTGGGCAGAGTTGAGCAGAGGAGAGAGAATGAAGGGGGCCCAAGAGGGAAGGAAACCTGTCCATAGCGATGCCCTGTGGTCCCCCACCTCCCCAGGCCATCTCCCCGTTCTGGTCTCTTCTTTGCCCTGAATGGTGATGACCCATATCTGTCATCACCACTTACCCCCAGGCCATTTGCTTTGGTTCCGGCCTTAGATGGGAGGGGCCAGCCAAGCCCTGCCAGGCCTGTGTCCAGTGCATGTGAGGACGGATGGGGGACAGAGGGCCAAGAAGACATGGTCGCTGGAGACAGGCAGCTGCCGACATAGCTTCCCCACCTCAGCTTCCCAAAGAGCCTCAAACTGCGAGGTGAGTGCAGATCCATTTGGGTGGGATGCTGAAGCTTCCTGTTAAGATGCAGCGGCTGCCTTGTTACAAGAGGGAGGAAGCCTCTCAGTCAACAGTGTCCTCACTTTTTCTCTTTAAACTATTTTATTTAAAATAACATCCTTATGTTCTGATTGCACTCGTATCTACTGGGCACCCACCAGCTGTCAGGCTTCTTGTACACTGCAATGCTTAGTCTTCCTGAAGGGCTGGGCAGTGAGGCCCCCCGAGGTGGGGGGTGCCCCAGGGTCACCCCAGAGTCACTGCTCTGTACTGCGGTGTGGACTTGGCACCTCCACTACCCATTCATGCTCAGGAAGTGGCCTTCTCTGTAGAGTTCAAGATGCAAGATCTGCAAGAGGAAAACGAAGTAAAGGGCCTGGGGACAGGCCGGTGGCAAACACACTCAGCCTGTCCTCACCCGGTCCTGTTCTGTGTCCAGCTCGCCATCCTGACTTTGGCCTGCTGACCCCAGTCCGGGTCACCGCAGTAGACTCCCCACACCTCTCTGAACTCTTCCTCGGAGGTCCCATGTGACAGCCTGGCGTGCAAAGCTCCTCGGGTTCCCCACAGTGCAGACCCACAGACACTCAGTGGGACGTGGCTCCTCCCAGAGAGGCCGGGGTGCGGGAGCCGGAGCAGACAGCAGATTCTAGCCCCGATACTGCCACCTGCAGGAGCTCAGGTGAATCACACCCATCTCACACACACCCACTGAGAGCCTCAGTTTCCCCATCTGGAAGTTTCTGAGGATAGTCATTCTCTATAGGATGGTCGTGAGGGTTTGAGATCATGTCTTCCAGCACCCCACCATGGAGAGCGCAAATCTGGGTATGTGATGGCAGCTGAGTCCAGCTTAGGTGGCTGGGTGCTGGGCTGGTAGAGACTCAACTCTTTCTCCAGAAGCCCAGGATCCCGGGCAGGTAGTTTGGGTGCCAGGGTGACTTGCTGAAAAAACTATTTATTATTGCATTTTAATGGTGGAGGGAGACAAAAGAATCTCTCTCCACCCTCTATCTGGAAAGGGAGCCCAGGCCTTGCCTTCCTCGGTTCCGTGATAACGGCCTGGGAGGTGAGGGAAAGGTGGGTGGGGTGACAGCGCTTGTATGTTTCAGGGGCTGTCACTCAGGTTTGGTGCATCTTGGGGGTGCATCTGGCTTTTCCCAGCAGGGAGGACTGGGGGCTTGGTGTCTTGAGGATCAGAAAGGGATAATGTGGTGCCTGGAAGATGGTGGGTGCCCCCCAATGCCCCAGTGGGAGGACGGAGAGGGGTTTGTGAGCTCTGAGGTGGGGTCCTGTGCCTGCTCCCTACGTGGTAGGGCCTTGATGGGCCGGTGGGGGGCTCAGGAGCTGAGACAAAGGGTGTGAGGCGGCTCTGGGTGCAGCCAACAGAGTGGGGAGTCTCAGCAGCCAGCACCACACAGCAGGGGCTGGAGGAGAAGGACCAGCCGACAGGAGATGGGGACGAAATGGTGGAAGGGCTGCGGCAGCGTCAAAGGCTGGGCTGGATTGGAGCTGTTATGTACCCCATGAAAGGCCATGTTTTGGTTTTGTTTGTTTGTTTTTTGCATGAGCAGGCACCGGGAACCAAACCCAGGTCTCCGGGATGGCAGGCCACAACTCTGCCACTGAGCCACCATTGCACCGTCAAGGCCATGGTCTTTTAACCCGTCCCTGTGGGCTGTTATGTCTTGAGCCTCAGTTTCCTCATCTGTAAAATGGGGAAGGGGCTCTCTGCCAAGGTGAAGAATGGAAGGTGATGCAGGACGCCTCAGAGACGCCCCCTGCTTTGTCCTTCCTGGTGCTTCCTGCAGCCTCGCGTGCTGGAGGGCCGTTGACATGGGGCCTCTGCTTGTGTCAAGTCTCTCTTTGGTTTTTTTATTTTTTCTTTGCTTGAGATTTTTAAATTAATTTTTTATTTTTTAGAGCAGTTGTAGATTTGTAGAAAAATCATGCAGAAAGTAGAGAATTCCCATGTACCGCCCTGACACATGCAGTTTCCGCTTTATTAGCACTTTTAATTCGTGTGGTATGTCTGTTTCAATTGGAAAACCGATATTATTATACTTATATTGTTAACTAAAGGCCATAGTTTACATTGCAGTTCACTCTTTGTCAAGTCTCTTTTGATGGCAAATGGCAGACCCCCGAGAGCCTAAAGGGGAGATTGGAGGACCGACACCCAAAGGACACACGTCTGTCCTTTCCCTACGCATCCCCTCTGCCCTTCTCTGCCTGCTCTGCTCTTCCTTGATGCTCAACTGGCAGGGACCATCGTCACCCAGGCCCAGAGTCACCCTGTCCCAGATCTAGGATCTGAGCAGGTGGAGGGGCTTTTCAGCCCCAGCATCAGTGGGTGGCAATGCCAGGGAAGAGCCCTCGTTGGTCTAGAAGGGTCCCGAGTGTGAGTCATTTTCCTTCCCTGGAACCAAAGGGCCGGGACCCTGGGATGCGCAGCTGCTCTGAGACCACGTGGCAAGGCTGTGGTCACTTTAAGAAAGCGGGGTGATGGGCGGACAGCTGTGGGCTGCTTTGCCCTGGACTGATGTGCTAAGGGTGACACTGCGATGAGTTTGTACTCACTACACCCGCAAGCATCACGTCCAAAGTGGGAGGGTAGGAAAAAACCACAGAGGCTCGGAGTCCTAAGGACCTTCAAACATCCGCTGGGAAGTGAGGCACAGTAAGCAGACGGCCCGTATAATTTATTACTACTTCGCAGTAAGTCATGATATTCTTTGGTAAGGAACAGAATGATTCATCATCTAAACTGGGACCCTCCTGATAGAGGTGGGGGAGGGTCCTTAATAACCAGGCCAGGCAGGGGGTGCAAAGCAGGCTTCCCCAGGCCACCCTGGGCCCACAGTCACCCCCTTAATTGGGAACTGGGATCAGCTTTTTAAAACATTTTTTTGACGAAAATATAGCATCTATGCAAAGCAAGAAATAAAAAAGGTTAATTTTCAAAGCACACTTTGACAAGTAGTTACAGATCAGATTCCAGTGTCCGTCATGGGCTACCATTCCACCATCTCAGATTTTTCCTTCTAGATGTTCCAAAGCACCGGAAGCTGGAATGAATATAGTGATTCAGCAGCCATATTTCTCTGTTGAATCCTTTTTTCTCTGTTTTGCCTCCTCCTTCTTCTTTGATCCTTCTCCCATTCTATAGGGATCTTTAGGCAATACCTGCTCCAACTTTTTCATGTTGAGAAGGGGTGCCCACACTGAAGGAGAGGGGGATGGAATTAAGTGATAATCTTGGAGAGGCTGGTCCCCTGGGTTTCAGGACTGATCTGACCCAGGAAGCCCCTGGGAAAGATAGGTTCCAGGAAAGCAAACTTAGTGCATGAAGTATTTATAGAGTCTCGGTTCGAGCCCTAGGTGTACCCAAGAGTCAACAGGAGCGATGTTGGTTGGGGTTTAGCAAACCGTGGCAATCAGCACTCTCTGACCGAAGCTTGCATAAGAGCAGCGTCCAGAATAGTCTCTCGACTCTGTCTCTCATAACCACTGATGCCTTGTTTTATTACACTTCTTTCCCGCCTTTTGGTCCAGAAGGCATTCTCGATCCCACAGTGCCAGGTCCAGACTCACCCCTGGGAGTCACGCCCCACGCCCCCAGGGAGACTTTCACCCCTGACCTATGTAGGAATGTCATGTCCCACATAGAGGGGAGGGGAATGATTTTCCTTATAGAGTTGGGCTTGGCTTAGAGAGAGAATGAGGCCACATCTGAGCAACACAAGAGGTTTCCTGGAAGCACCTCCTGGGCCACGTTATAGATACTCTTAGCTTCTCCACTATAGAAATAAAGTTTCATAAGGACAAGCCTCAAAATCAAGGCCTCAGGGCAGGCGATGGTGGCTCAGTGGCAGAGTTCCCGCCTCCCATGCCAGAGACCCAGGTTCGATTCCTGTTACCTGCCATGCAAAAAAAAAATCAAGGGCTTCGCCTATTTTCATGGGAGCCCCCAGTGGTTGAGGGCACTCGGGGTTTCACAGATGGGAAAGCTTAATAGTTCCATATATGAGATGTTTAGATACAGAATTAAAAGGCCTCGTTCCTGTTCTGGACCCCAGGAATTTGGGTTGCTTAAATGAGCTATCCAGATAGGTTGATTTAGATTATGTGTAACAAAAAACTTAGGTTCTAGCCATAATAAACCTCTCTGCCTTTTGTCTCATACAGCAGCTGAAGGTCTAGAGTGCAGACACTGTCATCTTTTACCCTGTATTCTGGTTTATCTTAGACCCAGCCAGACTGGCTTCCTTTTTAACTTTAATTAAGGCCTGATCTCTTTTTTGGTTACTTTAGCTGTTATGGTATGGAGCAGGGCTAACTTTCAGGGCTGCAGTGCACCGTTTCTGGATCTCAGGTGTCACAGAGTTACTCAAAGCCCCAGGGAAATACCAGCTGCTATTCATATAATTCAGTGTCTCAGAATCCAGAAATACACTTACAACTTCGGTCTAAGAGTAGCTGCTGCAAGGGCTTGCAATCTAGACTCCAATTTTCTTATAAGCATTTTCTAAGTGATCTTAGCATATTTGTTCTTTGGTTTCTGGCTTATTTTGCACTACACATTTCCCCAGGGTTTATTCGGTTCATTGCATGCCTCTCGCTGTCCTTCCTTTTTTGTAGCTGCACCATGTTCCATCATATAAATGTATCACAGTTCGCCATTCTGCTTCTGTCATTGTACCCTTCAGCTCCTTCCCTCTATTTGGCTCTTACGACTCTGGTAAAGATAATCCAGAGGTTACTCTGTAGAATATAGCAGACCTAGGGGTACACAGCTGCTAAAGACAAAGGAGAGGCCACCCAAAGAGGTTGAACGGATAGAAGTGATGGTAACTAAATAGCGAGGTTATAAGTAACAATGCCACTTTGAAGGTGAATATGACTGAAAGGGGATGTGCTGTGCCATGTAGCCCACTGATTACATCTATAATTATAAATAAGTTCTCCCATGAACTACTTCAAAAGTTGAATACTGGACAAAAAGTCAATAGGAGAGGGGTATGGGGGGAAACCAGCAGTTTTCAGCAGTGCCACAGCACTACCAGGGCAACTAACTGGGGGCCGGGTGATGAGTGAAAAGGGGCAGTTTTGACTTTGATAGTTGGTGACACTGTGTTTGTCGGTTCTTTGTCGTTATGGACCAATGACAATTGTCTAAAATTGAGAGTGCTGCTGATTTTACAACCGAGCGAGGACACTGCAAGACGTGGCTTGTTTATTTGGGACATTATCCAGGATGTACTATTTTTTATCTCATTAGCTTCAGTGAAAGTCCAGCAAGTTGCATCAGCTCCTATCTGCAGATGAAGAGATTGGGGGTGAGAGCGGGGAGGCATCTTGTCCAAGGCCAGGCAGTGGTGAGAGGCAGCCTCTGCTTCCTCTCAGGCTCCAGCCTCTGCCACCTCTGCCGCTGGCCCATCGCAGCTCACCTGTTTGTCCAGGGATCCAACAAGGGACTCAGTCTTCAGGAATCTCTGAGGGTCAGGACCAGAAAGGAACATTTCTGGAACTCTGAAGGCAGAGGAGAGGGCTGTCTTTATGATTTGGGTGAGAAAAGCCCTGGTCCGAGGCAGGGGGCTGGATGAGTTGACCTCTGAGGACACCTACGGCTGTGGAGGGTTATGAAGTCCCAGGCACCGCCGAGTACTGCATTGTGCTTTGGCAACCACAAGAGGGCGCCCTCGCACCAACAAAGACAGACGCCTTGACACGTTCTCCAAAAGCTGGAGCCAAGAAAGGGCTTTCACTTTCGTTACTTGCTGTTTGTTTTCGTTTTACATATTCTTTATCATTTTGAAACAGTTACATACTTTCAGAAAACTTGCAAGTGCAGTACGAGCAGTTTTTTCTTCTGGACCATTCAAAGTAAGTTGCTGAAAAGATTCCCTGACTCCACCCAAGTCTTTACAAACGAGGACACAATCTAACCAGACCACACCACAGCCATCACCATCAGGAAATTAACGCTGAAACAGCACTGCCACTTAGCCTTCAGACCCCATTCAGGCTTGGCCAGTTTTCCTCATAAGGTTCTTTGTAGCCTCAGTACCCAGACGAGAGTCACGCTTGCGTAGAGTTGTCAGTTCTCTTTAGTATCCTTCCAATCTAGAGCAATTCCTTCGTCGCTCTTTGATTTTCATGACCCTCGGGCTTTTGCAGACTGTCCCTCGATATGGGATTGTCTGGTGTTTCTCATGACTGGATTCCGGTCTCGCATCTCTGCCAGGACTGTTCCAGAAATGAGGCTGAGTTCTCGATGCGTCGTTATCACACGCTGCATGATTTGGGTTTGACCTGCCCCGGATGGTGTGGGCTTTGATCACTCAACTAAGGTGTGCGGGGGAGACTTCTCCACCGTCGCCATCCATTTGCCCTCTGTGATTGTTAAGTGTTCTGTGGGAGGTACTTTAACATCATGTAACTCTCCCGCTCAGTTTATTATTTAATTAAGTATGGATTCACGGTTTCTTATTGAGTCAATGGGCTATAATCCGTTGCTGACATTATATGTTTTGGCACTCGAATGGTACCATACTTCCCCAATGGGAGCCCCTTCAGCGCGGCACCTATGTCATTTTGACATGTTCCCCCCACTCTTTGAGCACTTCCTTGTATTCTGCTACCACAAGATGTGCCAGGCTCATCTCGTACTTCTCCCTGCACCAGCTGGGAATCAGCCAAATCACTTCTCCAAGGAGCCCTGGTTCCCAGAGTGGAGAAAGGTATTTAGAAGCCAAGGTCTGGGCACTAGGTGTGCTCATTGCATATGGGGGGTCACTGCTCCCAGACCCTCAGTGGACAGAGCTAGGAATTGTATTAATATAAAAATACATGCACACACATATGTGTTTACATCTACGTCTATCTATCTATCTATCATCTATCTATCTATCCAATCTCATGTATTGCAGATCATGAGTTTAATCTGAAACTTCTAATTCCAGTCCAACATCACAGTTCAAGCTAATTCTTTTCCTTTCCATATTTGTAATTCCCTTCTCTGACAGTAAGAAATCTGGCTCCTATTATCTCTATCATGCTTTTCATTTCATTTATTTATTTATCATGGTCATTATTTACTTTCTTGGTCAGTCCTGTTCATAACCAAGCCCCCATCTCTCCCACACCCCTGACCCTGGGGATGCTTTCCCCAGCCCACAGGGGCTCTGACTCCACCACAGCTGCCCTCCTCCCCAGGGAGGCAGCCTCCCTGCTCAGCCCCCGCGCCAAGCTGCCCTGCAGCGGGCAGGCCTGCCTCACCCCACCCGGGCTGGGATGCCCCCTGCACCCTCAACCCCCTCTCTGCCCCCCATCCCAGACCCCACCCCAAGAGGGCATCTTTGTTGTGCAGCCCCACGAATGGCTTCTGAGCTGCTCAGGAAGGGAGGGGCACTGGAGGGTAAAGAGGAAGAGCTGTTCTAATTAGAAATAAACAAAACAGGAAAGCCACCTTTTGCTGGTCCTGCATCTCCCCATGTGCCTCCTCATGCATTTCACAGGCTGTTCAGAGGAGTCACGTTTCCCAGTCCCAGGGGGTCCTGGAAGTCGGACAAAGGAGACTCAGAGTTGGTTGAGGCCGATGCCTTCATTGGACAGAGGGGGGACCCAGGCCCAAGGAGGAGAGGGATTTGCTGAAGGGCCCACACAAACCCAAACTCAAAAGGCCAGAGCCTAGTGCTCTGTCCACTCCCTGCACCACCCATCCCAGCAGGCCTTGCTCTCAGGGCTCCTCCAGCTCAGTGCAGCCATGCGAACCATGAGCTAACCTGAGATGGCCCCTCTGCCTGCTCCCCGCATCTGCGTTGTTGACACTTCTGCTGCCACAAGGCTGAGCACAGGCCCTGGGCCCACAGTAGCTGCTCAGGAAATGCCTGCAGAGTGGATGTGGGGACTCCTGGGCACCCCACAAGGCGACTGGGCTGGCGCCCTGACGGTCCCTGTTTGCACGGCCACCTTACCCTTTGTGAGCCTGCCTCTCTCTTCCTCCCCAGCCCTCTTCACCACCATCCCCACCACGAGCCGGCTCCACGCCTTCTCCCAACAGACCTCTGTGCCCGGCCCTCCCTCGGGCCACCTCCACTGCCCCGCTGACCTCCCCAGACCTGTGACCCACGTCCCCTGTCCACTCCAGTGTTTTCTTTTCCTCTTATTGGAGCAGTCACAGGTTTACAGGAAAGTCGTGGGGAAAGCACAAAATTCCCATGTATCCTCGCACACGCGGGCAGCTTCCACTACAATGGTTCGCATTAATGTGGTATCTCTGTTACAGTGGAGAAAATGTGTTATTGTAATTATACTAGTTACCTACAGCCCAGAGTTGATGTCACGGTTCACTGTTTGTGTTGTACAGTCCTATGGTTTTCAAGGCTTTTTCTTTTCATCCTCTATAAGAGCACATGGTTTAGAGTGACATCAGTGTCGAGGGCTTGCTCTGGCCTCTGCCCTCCCGTCCCCTCTGTTTATCCCATGACCTGCTTGAACTGTGACTTCTTGACTTTTCCCATTAGGCCTTATCTGTTGGTTTGGCCTTGGGGAATTCCGAGGCGGACTGGGCTCCCTGGGTAGCAGAGTGACATTGTTATGACTATGTAAATGCTTATTCACCGCCTGGCCGTACAGTAAGCCGTGAGTACTTTTCCTTCCTGCACACCTTTTGGCTTTTCCTGGAGTTAATCATTGTTTGGGGTTTGTTTTCCTTTGCTTGGTTGTCTATGTCGCCACATAAAAAGGTCCCACAGCTTAGTGGTTAAACAAGGGGACTCAGGAGCCGGCTGCCTGGAAACCCGGGCTCTGCAGCTCCCAGCTGTGCGACCCTCTGTGAGCTTCAGTTCCCTCAACTGTAAAGTGACATGACAACACCTACCCGAGGGTGCTTTGGAGGCTCAGGACACACGTACATATAGTGCTTACTATTACTCTCTCCATTCAACCCCAGACTCGTTGCCATCATCTAAATCTCCCATCCAGGCTGTCCGAAGGTATTTCCCCACTTCATCTTCTCCAAGTAGTCTCTCCCAGGAGCTCCGCTCTGGTTGCCCTTTCCACCTGGGACACAGCTTGCATCTTCCTTCAGTCACCACCAGAGCAGGGTCACAGCTCCCCTCTGTCCATGAGAGGTCACATCTTTCCCATGTGCTGGGCTTTCCCTGCATTTGGTTGACTCTTATTTTGGTGGAGGGCTCCTCCAATGGCTCCTTTTTTTGGGAGGGTGATGCATGGACCAGGAATCGAACCTGGGTCTCCCATACGGCAGGTGAGAATTCTACCACTGGACCATGCTTGCACCCCTCCAGTGGCTTCTAGAGAAAGGGTCCAGGGCAGATATATTTTTGAGATCTTGAAAGTGCCTTTATTCTATCCATACATTTGATTGACAATTTGTCTGGAGGTAGAAATCTGTGTTGAAAATCATTTTCCTTCAGAATTTTGAAGGCCTTTTCAGTGTCCTCTTGAAGTTTAAAGTTGCTCAGATCTTGACTGTGTTTTTACAGCCTGGGTGCTTGTGGCATCTTCTCTTTGTCCCCATTTTAATTTTACAATGATATGCCTTGAGGTAGGTCTAGTTTTACCTACAATGATGATGTGAAAAAGAAGTCTGCAAAGATAAGTGAGGGACAGACCTTGTGTAGGCTATGGAAATGTAAGGGTCTCTTTGTTACTGCAGCATAACCTAGACTCCCTAACTGATACAACTACATAGAGTTGTGAGAATTCAGTGGCAACATATGTGAATGTGCACAGGGCTCTGCCTGGCACACAGTAGGTCTCAATATGTGTAATCTCTTATAAGTAAGAGCACAGAGATGGGACCTAGTGTGGGTGAGAGTGGGCATGGAAGGACACAGAGACAGACTATGGGGACTGGAGGGTTTGGGGTAAAGAGGATGGGCAAATGTCCACAGCAGAAGGGCAGGGACCTGAGAAAGTTTGGGTGTGTAGCAGGTCTCACTTGAGGGAAGAACATTCTTCTTGGCTCCTGACCTGGACCTCTCAGGCCAAGCATCTCTACCACTCCCTCCCTCCAAGGGACATGGGCAACTTGCTCCCTTTTTATTCCATTTTATGTTTGCATGACCTGGTTCACTTTGCAACGCTCCTTCCCATCTGCAATGGATGCAATCTCTCTTCTTCTTGGCTTCATCATATGAAGAACACAGAGGACCTGGAATTTAAGCCCAGGCTCCACCACTAACTGGCCATGTGACCCTGGGCCTCAGTGCCCTCATCTATAAAATGGGGATAGTACAAACAATGTGCTGCCTATACCACAGGGCATCTCTCAGATGGGAGAATATGAATGGAAGGGCTTAAAAAACTTGGCAGTCCTTTAAAAATGTAAGTTTATTTCTTATAGTTAAATCTTACCCTTCCCAGGAAGCTAGGCAGAGCAGATAATTCTATCCCTACTTTAGAGACTAGGAAACTGAGGCACAGAAAGGTAGATGACTTATCCAAAGATCCCAAAGCCAGTAAGTGGCAGAGTTGGGGTCAACATCCAGGTACCATGAGCCTGAGCCTGGTCTCTGCCTCACCAAGTCACTTCCCTACAAAACCTGCATGGAAAGAAAAATCCTCTGGGAGCCGATACCCTGGAGTCAATGCTTTGAGAGTAAATAAGCAGGTAAAGTGCTGTCAACAGCAAATACAAGCAAGAGGATATGCCTCTATCCAGCCTGATATGTTTGAGTTCAGGGAACTGAGTAAAGCCAATGAGGAGACCACGGCTGGAACCAGGTGAGATGTGGCAGAGCCAGTTAACTCAGCTGAACCTTCTAGCAGGGTGAGGCCCTTTCAGTTCATGAGACAGGGTTTCCCATGCCAAGGGGCCAGGTGAGTCACGGAGCCCTGGGCCTGCAGTTATGAAATATGACACCTCTGCATTTGCTCCCCAAACTCGGGCCCTGTGCACCCACCTGTGACTAAACCCGCCTTCGGTTGACAGCAAGTTGCCACACTGGGCGGGGGGGCGGGGGGGGGGTGGGGGGGTGGGGGGGGGCGACTGGATGGGTGGAAGCCATCAAGGATGTTGGGGGCTGTGCTTTCCTGGCACTGAGAGCAGGATGACTAACAGAGGCATGGCTAACCATGGGAACCGTTCCTCCTACGTGTGCTGCCTGGATTATCTTCAAAACACTTCTGTCCACGTGATCATGTTGATCCCCGCAGCTATTTAGACAAAATCCGGGAAGGCAGAACCATGAACCCTAGGGCACAGAGAGGCTTAAGAGTGTAGAGGTGGCCAGCACACGGCATTCAGGCAACTCTTCCACTCCCCCTGCTCATGGCAGACATCACAAATCAATCGTACATTTCTTCCACCTCATCTGCGGTGAGGTGTAGGAATCTGTCTCAGGCAGCCACTACCGATCTACTGGGGCTCTCCATCCCTGGTGTAGTGGAAGCAATTACCTGCCCAGGTGGGCGACTGTGGGCAATTCTGGTCATATGGCAGCCTTTCCCCATCTGAAAGCAGGTAGATGGACCGGAAGTCCAGTGTTTCTGTGCAATGGTCTACTGACAAGTCCTGCCTCATGCTTCTCTGCGTCCTCTGACACCACCATATCTCAGCCTCTTATTACCTCCACGGTGACTTTGTTAAGAGCTGAGCTGGGCTCCCAGGGATGAAAGGTAGACAGTTAAGACAACAATCGAGTCAAAACGCAAATAATAGAGAAGCTTTGACCCCTTACTGTGGTGGTATAAGTAAGAGGTTAACCTGGGGAAACCCCTCCTTCTTCAAGTGTTCCCCCTTGGTACGGCACCACCAGGTGAGGGCTGGATGGAGCAGCACAGACAAGGGACCGTCCGTCTACCAAGGGAGGCCCCAACAAAGGCTCCTGTTCTTTTATGGATCCAGGGGTTGGGGGCCGATCTAGGGAGCTGGGAGTAGAAAAGTGCTGGGAGAGCGGAGAAGAATATCTTCCACGTCTCCCCAGCAAGGAGGAATTGGAAGAGTTTCCTGAGGAAGGCCCCAGGTTAAGAAGGCAGATCGGGTAAGACCATGGACCACCACGGCCTGCCCC
Organism: Tamandua tetradactyla; assembly: GCF_023851605.1. Lineage (NCBI taxonomy): Eukaryota > Metazoa > Chordata > Mammalia > Pilosa > Myrmecophagidae > Tamandua > Tamandua tetradactyla. Next base: position 84,149,068 of record NC_135340.1, read on the forward strand.
CACCTGCCACCCCCCACAACGAGGCTAGGGCAGGGGAAGTACTCTTGTCTGCCGAAGCTGCCGGAATGCAATATACCAGAAATGGATTGACTTTTGCAATGGGGATTTACGAGCTTACAAATTAAAATGCCAAGGCCATAAAAATGTCCAAATTAAAGCATCAACAGAAGGATACCTTCACTCAAGAAAGGCTGATCACATCCAGGGTTTCTCTGTCAGTTGAGCAAGCACGTGGCTGGCATCTCCCAGCGCTTTGCTCCTGGGCTGCATTGCTTTCAGCTTCTGATTCCAGTTACCTTCTATAAGGCTCTCCAAGCATCTCCAAATGTCTGTGTCTGGGGTATCTGCCGTCTGCCAGCTCTGAGCGTCCTATTTTCTGCCTTTTTTTCTCTTCATATAGGGCTCAAGTAAAAGGATTAAGAACCACCTTGAATGGATGGGGTCACATCTCCATCTGATCAAAAGGGTGGGCAGCATCTCCATGGAAATAACCTAGTCAAAAGGTTCTACCCAAATAATAGGTCTGCCCCCCACAAGCCTGGATCAAAAGAATATGGCTTTTCTTGGCTGCATAACGGTCTCAAACCAGCACATGGTGCCTTTGTGTTACCTGTGGCCAGGTCTGAGAAACCACACATGGGGTTTTGGCGGGTCCCTGACTCCTCAGGCCTCCTCTCTGGGCTCCCGTGCATTGTGGGAACGATTGCTCACGTGCTCTCCCTTAGGGTCTCAGCTAAGAGCTCTCCAGCACTCTTCATGGCCTCCCCTAAGAAGGACAATACAGAGCAGCCCTAATTTGGCCTTTCCCCTCATCTCCAAACTCAACTCCCAGCCTCCTCTTCACCCATGTGTGTTTTGGCCAAAGTGAGCCCTTCTTTGTCCTGTGCACAGGCCACATCTCCCCGTCTCTGGGCCTTTGTCCACGCTGGCCCCATGCCTGGAGTGCTTGCTATCACCATCATTCTCCCGTTCACTTCTCCTAACCTTCCCCATCCTCTAGCCCATTCTTTCCAGATGCTACCCGCCCTTGACATCTTTCACAGAATCCCCACAGGAGGAGGCATCTCCCTCCATCCTAAACGATGATTAGTGCATCATTTTTCTTTCTTCCTTTCCACGTGTTTGTCTCTACTCCTCCCCCAACCTTCTGAGTTACTCAGGAAATTCCAGGTGACTCAACCCCAGCAATCTGCACAACAAGCCGGGGCATCACCGGGTCCCTTAGTCTTTACCCCCTCCCCGTCAAATAGAGGTCACGATGGAGGCATTTGCTGAGAGACGCTAGGTGTGGGGGGCTCAGGGGCCTCCTGGAAGGTGCTCTTGCCACTGCCCCTACGGCCCCCTCCCCACTCAGGAGTTCCTTCCCCCTAGAGAGAGGTGCAGTGTCAGAGCGCTGGCTTCTGTTCCAAAAAGGGAAAGCTGCCTGTGAAGGGATGGGCCCCGTGGTGGCCCAGAAGACAGCTAAGGCAATCAAGAGACACAGCTTCTCCTTTCTCTCTCTTCCCCACATTACTCATACGCACTCACTGAGCCCTTATTGGAGACACAGTGTAGACCTGGTTCCTGCCCTACATATGGGGCCAAGACTAACAGACACTTGTCTGCCTCTGCGCCTGTGCCCCGCTGTTTCCACCATTTGGGTTCCACTTCTGCTCCCAGCTCCCAGTGCCGTCTAGATCCCTCAGCTCAGTGCTACCCCTTCCTCCAGGAAGGCCTCCTGGTCACCCCCTACCCCCAGATCACCCCACTCTGCCTGACAACTCCCTCTGCCCTTTAACTGTACCTTGGTTGGAGTATGCAGCAAGCCCTGCCTCCCACTGTGGTCTCTCCCAGTTTATTGGGACCTGTGGGGCCAGGGTCTGATTCTAACTCCCCTGGGGCTCAACATGTTGCCACATTGGGCCTACCCACAAATATCTGTGCATGGAGTGAGTAAGTATCAGTCATTAAGTGAGGACTCAAGAGAATAAGTCATAGGATGCCTTCTTCCAACAGGTGTCTACTCCTTACCCCACCCCCAAAGGATGAAAGAGGCTGGTAAAGCAAGCTGGACCCCAGCGAAAAGGCAAGAGAGATTTTGGCACTCTCTCTCCTGCCCCCACTGGTTGAATACCTTCATGCCAGATTCAAGGGTGTGATAATAAAAAACAAAACTCCCTTGAGTTATTTCTAGGCCCAGAGCCAGGAGCCAGCTGGCTTCCCCCATACCTGCCTTCTCACCTGTGACACTGAGGGCCTCAGGGAGTTTTGCCTCCGGTACATATGACTCATGAAGGTGCCAGATAAATCAAATCGGAAGGGCTGTGAGGTCCCTTTGGGGGAAAAAGGGAACCCTGGATTCAAATCTTGGCTGTGACACTAGCCAGTGATGGTAGGCAGGTGGCCCACTCTGAGCCTCAGTATCCTCTTCTTTAAAACAGAGCTAGTCACAGTTCCTACCTCATAGATTTGTGTGAGAATTAAATGAAATGATCCTCTCAATTGTCCAGTGTCTGGATTGGAGAGGACCCTTAATGAATACTGTCCTTCTTTCTCCCTGTCCTTTTCCCTAAGAAAGGCGCATTGGTTCCTATGCATGGAGCTGCAGTGAGTGTTAGAATAATGCTCTAGCCACACTGCGAGCTGCTCCAGGAAGAAGGGTTGCAGTGGACGGCAATGAGCCCTACAGAGGACCGAGGCGGTGTGAGCAGAGGCTGGTGCAGCCCCATGCTGCGGTGCCCGTGGCCTCTGACTTAGTTTTTCAACCAAGGATTTTGGCATTTCTCTTATTTTTTCACTGTTTTTTTTTCATACTTAAAGTTTTAATTAGAGAAGTTGTAAGTTTATGGAAAAGTCATGCAGGAAATATATATTCCCATATAAATCCCCTCATGTGCACACCGTTTACCCTAATATTAACAATTTGCATAAATGTGATAACTTTGTTTTAGTAGATGAAACCATATTATTATAATTAGACTATTAACTAGAGGCCAGAGTTTACATTAGGGATCACCGTTTGTATTGCGTAATTTGTTTATTTTAATTTTTATTCTAGCAACATATATACAGCCTAAAGTTTCCCCTTTTAACCACATTCAATATATAATCCAGTGCTGCTCATTGCACTCGCAGTGCTGTGCTACCATCACCACCGTCTATTTCCAAAATATTTTAATCACCCCATCTAGAAAATCTGTACCAATGAAGCATTAATTCCCCATTTGCTACTTTCACCCCAGCCCCTGGAAAACTGTATTCTAGTTTCTAATTCTATGATTTTGCTTTTTCTAATAATTTCATATCAGTGAGATCATATAATTATTGTCCTTTTGCATCTGACTTATTTTATACAACATAATGTCTTCAAGATTAATCCGTGTAATAGCAGGTATTAGAACTTCATTCCTTTTATGGCTGAATAATATTTCATTGTGTGTGTATATATCACATTTTATTTATCCATTCACCTGTTAATGGACACTTGGGTTACTTCCATCTTTTGGCAACTGTGAATAAAGCCACTATGAGCATCAATGTGAAAATGTCTGAATATTTTTATTCGTTTTATTTTAAAACTGAATCCCGGTTTTAAATTCTCTTGGATATATACCTAGAAGTTGGAATGCCAGGTCATATGGTAGTTTCATACTTAACTTTCTGAACAACTGCCAAACTGACTTTCACAGTGGCTGCCCCAGTTTACATTGCCACCAGCAATGAACGAGTGTCCCTATTTCTCCACATCCTCGCCAACATTTGTAACTTTCCTTGTTTTTAATAGTAGCCATTCTAGTGGGTGTGAAAAGATATCTCATTGCGCCTTTGATTTGCATTTCCCTGACGGCTAATGATGTTGAGTATCTTTTCATGTGCTTTGTGAACTATTTGTATATCTTTTCTGGAGAAATGTCTATTCAAGTCTTTTGTCCATTTTTAAATGGGGTTGTTTGTCTTTTTGTGCTTGTGTTGTGGGATGTCTTAACCTAGTCTGTATATTAAACCTTTATGGGACATGTAGTTTCCAAATGTTTATTATCTTTTTATTTTCATTATGAAGTCCTTTGATGCACCAAAGATTTAAATTTTGATGAGGTCTCATTTATCTATTTTTTCTTTTGTTACTCATGCTTTGGGTATAAAATATAAGAAAATATGGAGTAATACAAGGTCATGAACATGCTTCCCTATGTTTTCTACTAGCAGTTTTATAGTTCTGGTTCTTATGTTTAGGTATGTGATCCGTTTTGAATTGATTTTCATATATGGTGTGAGGTATGAGTCTTCCCTCAATCTTTTGCATATGGACACCCAGTTTTCCCAGCATCACTGTTGCAGAAACTATTTTTTCCCAATGGAGTAGACTTTGCACCCTTATCAAAAATCAGTTTGCCATAAATATGAGGGTTGACTTCTGCACTCTCAGTTCAATTCCACTGGTTTATATGTTTGTCCTTGTACCAGTATAGTGCTGATTTGATTATCGTGGCTTTGTAATAAGTTTTGATATTGAGAAATATGAGATTCCACCAATTTTGTTCTTCTGTTTCATGATGACTTTTGCTATTCAGGACCCCTTACCCTTCCATATAAATTTTATGGTTGGTTTTTCCATTTCTGCTAAAATGGCTGTTGGAATTTTGATTGAGATTGTGTTGAATCCATAAATTGCTTTGGGCAGAATTGACATCTTATCAATATTCAGTCTTTCAATCCTTGAACACAGAATATCCTTCTATTATTTAGGTCTTCTTAGATTTCTTTTAGCAATATTTTGCAGTTTTCTATGTGTAATTCCTTGGTTAGATTTATTACTAGATATTCAATTATCTTAGCTGCTATTGTAAATGATATATTTTCTTGATTTTTTTTTTCTTCAGACTGTTCAATACCAGTGTACAGGAATGCTACTGACTTGGAGGTATTGATCTTTTACCTGCTGCTTTGCTGAATTCATTCATTAGTTGTTGTGTGGCTTTTTCAGGATTTTCTGCATACAGAATTGTTCTAGTTTGCTAGCTACCAGAATGCAACACACCAGAGACGGATTGGCTTTTAATAAAAGGGAATTTATTTTGTTAGTCCTTCAGAGGAAAGGCAGCTAACTTTCCACTGAAGTTCTTTCTTACGTGGGAAGGCACAGGATGGTCTCTGCTGGTCTTCTCTCCAGGCCCCTGGGTTCTGACAACTCTCCCCAGGGTGATTTCTTTCTGCATCTCCAAAGGCCTGGGTTGAGCTGTGAGTGCTGAGATGAAGAATGCGAAGCTGCTTAGGCTGTGCTACATTGCGTTCTCTCATTTAAGCACCAGCCAATTAGTCAAACATCATTCATTGCAGCAGACACGCCTCCTAGCTGACTGCAGATGTAATTAGCAATAAATGAGGTTCACGTACTGTTGGCTCATGTCCGCAGCAACAAGACTAGGTATGCTCACCTGGCCAAGTTGACAACTGAATCTAACTAACACAAGAATCATGTCAACCTCCAATAGGAAAAGTTTCACTTCTTCCTTTCCAATTTGAATGCTTTTTATTTCTTTCTCTTCCCTAGTTGATTTAGCTAGAACTTCCAGCACAATGTTAAATCACAGAGGTGACAGTGGACATCCTTGTCTCGTTCCTGATCTGAGGGGGAAAGCTTTCATTCTTTCACCACTGAGTATGATGTCATATGTGCTTTTTATCATGTTGGGGAAGTTGCCTTCTCATCCTAGTTTTCTAAGTTCTTTTTGTGTGTGTGTCAGAAAGGATGCCCTTTCTGCATCAGTTGAGATGATCATGTGTTTTTTTCACTCTTCACTCTATTAATGTGGTATATTACCTTAACTGATTTTCTTATGTTGAACCACCTTTGCATACCTGGGATAAATCCCTCTTGGTCATGGTGTATAATTCTTTTTAATGTGCTGTTGAAAAAATTCAATTTGCTAGTATTTTATTGAGAATTTATGCATCTATACTCATAAGGGATATTGGTCTTTAATTTTCTTTTCTTGTGCTATCTTTACCTGGCTTTGGTATGAGGGTGATGTTGGCCTCATAGAATGAGTTATGAAATGTTCTCTCCTCTTCAGTTATTTGGGAGACTTTGGGAAGGATTGGTGTTCATTTTTGAAATGTTGGTAAAATTCACCAGTGAAGATATCTGGTCATGAGTTTTTCCTTGTTGGAAGGTTTTTGATGACTAATTTAATCTCTTTACTTGTTATTGGTGTGTAAAATCTTCTCTTTCTTCTTGAGTCAGCATAGGTAGTTTGTGTGTTTCTAGGAATTTGTCCATTTCATCTAGGCTATCTAATTTGTTGGTATGTAATTGTTCATCATATCCTCTTATAGAAATTTTTATTTCTGTGGGGTCAGTAGTAATGTCTTCCCCTTCATTTCTGATTTTTATTATTTGCCCTCTCTCTTTTCTCTTTTGTCAGTCTAGTTAAAGTTTTGTTTATTTAATTGATCTTTTCAAAGAGCCAACTTTCGGTTTCAGTAATTCTCTCTTTTTTTTCTCTTCTCCATTTCATTTATTCTGTTGTAATGTTTATTATTGCCTTCTTCCTGCTCATTTCTGTTTGGTTTACACTTCTTTTCCTAGATCCTCCAGTTGTGAGACTCAGTGTCTGATTTGAGATCTAAAGCCCTTAGAGCTTTAGATTTCCCCCTCAGAACTCCCTTCACTACATCCCGTAGGTTCTGGTGTGTTGCATTTTTTTTTTCATTTACCGCAAGATGTTTCCTAATTTCCCTTATGATTTCTTCTTTGACCCATTGTTTTTTTTGTTTGTTTCATACATTGTGAATTTTCCAGTTTTCCTGTTTTGTTTTGTTTTAATTATTTCTCTCATCATTTCCTTTGGTCAGAGAAAATACATTGCATGATTTCAATATTTTTACATTTATTTAGATTTGTCTCGTGACCTAACATCTATCCTGGGGAATGATCCATTTGCACAAGTGAAGAATGTGTATTCTGCTACTGTTGGGAAACTGTTCTATATATGCTTATTAGTTCTAGCTGATTTATGGTCTCATTCAAGTCTTCTATTTCCTTATTGATCTTATGTCTTTTTTTTTTTACATGGGCAGGCACCAGGAATTGAACCCGGGTGGTCCTCCAGCATGGCAGGCAAGCATTCTTGCCTGTTGAGCCACCGCGGCCCGCCCTGATCTTATGTCTTATGTTCTATCCATTATTGGAATTGGTGTACTGAAGTCTCCTGTCGTTATTGTGGAGCCATCTGTATCTCCCCTCAAACCTGCCAATCTTTACTTCATACATTTTGGGGCTCTACAGTTAGGTGCATATATATTTATAATGGTTAATTTTTCTTGCTGAATTGATCCCTGTATCAGTTATATAATGACATTCTTTGTCCCTTGTAACAATTTTTGTTTTAAAGTCTATTTTATCAAGTTTCAGTATAGTTACCCCAGATCTCTTTTCAGTTACTATTTGGAAAGTGTATTTCTTCTGTTCTTTCATCTCCAACCTACTTGTATCTTTGAATTTAAGATCAGTCTCTTATAAATAGAATATAATTGTTTCAAGCCTTCTATCCATTCTGCCAATCTTTCCCTTTCGACTTGTGAATTGAATCCATTTACATTTAAAGTAACTACTGCTATGCAAGATTTTCTTCCACCATTTTTTTAGATTTGTTTCGTGTCCTAACATCTATCCTGGGAAATGATCCGTTTGCACAAGTGAAGAAGGTGTATTCTGCTACTGTTGGGAAACTGATCTATATATGCTTGTTAGTTCTAGCTGATTTATGGTCTCATTCAAGTCTTCTATTTCCTTATTGATCTTATGTCTTTGTGGAGCCATCTGTATATGGTCTTTCTTACTCACATCCTCTTGTCCCTTTTTGACTTCTGTTAGTGCTTAATTTGATATTTATTTGATTTTTTGTGTGATATCATTTTGAGTCCCTTCTCATTTCATTTTACATGTACTTTTTATATATTGTCTTTGTGATTATCATGGGGCTTAAATTTAACATTATAAATCAATGACAATCATGTTTACTTGATATAACTGAATTTCAATAGCATACACTGTTTCTATACCCTTTTATCCCCCCAACCATTTTTTGTACTTGTTACAAATGAAATCATTATACAGTGTATGTTAAAATAAAACTGTAGATTTATGATTACTTTTTATAAACTTACATTTTTGTATCTGTAAGAAGTAAAAGTGAAGCGACATGCTGTTTTAGTTTGCTAGAGCTGCCAAAATGCCAAATACCAGAAATGGATCGGCTTTTATAAAGGGGATTTATTATGTTACAAGTTTACAGTTCTAAGGCCATCAAAATATCCAAACGAAGGCATCCAGAGAAAGACACCTTGACTCCAAAGAAAGGCCAATTGGTGTCCAGTTGTTCTCTGTCGTAGGGGAAGGTATGTGGCCAGTATCTGCTGGTCCTTTCTTCACTTCTCCAGGGCAATTCTGGATTTCTTCTCTTAGCTTGCCTTGGCTCTCTCCATGTTTGTGGCTCATGGAAAGCACATGGTGACATCTACTGGGTCTGGTTCCTGTCTCCCTTCTGTTGTTTCTCTCAGCCCCTGGCGTCTTGTGGGGCTTCTACATTTCCAAACATCTGCGTCTCTATCAGCTCCGACCTGTCTTCCTTTCTCTAGTAAACTAATTAAGAGGAGCCACACCTCCATCTAATCAAAAGGTCACACCTACGATTGGGTGTGTCACCTCTCCACGGAAACAATCTAATCAAAGGTTCTACACTATACCATTGGGTCAGGATTAGAGGAATCTGGCTTTTCTAGGGGTACATAACAGTTTCAAACCAGCGCACATGCCACAAACAATATAACAGAGCTGGCATTTGTATTACCCACATTGTCACCCCCGATGACAAATGCAAAGGGTCTTTATTTCTTTGCATTCCTTTGACCCACTCTCCACTGCTCTTTCCTTTCATTCTGAAGAACTCCTGTTAACATTGTTTGTTTAGTAGGGATGAATTCCTTCAGCTTTTTGTTTTTCTGGGAATGTCTTAACCTCTCCCCCATTTTTGAAAGACAGCTTTGCTGAATATAAAATTCTTGACTGGCAAATGTTATCACATTACCTGCTTGCCTACATGGTTTGTGATGACAGATTGGCACTTAGTCTCTTTAATCTACCTTGTACAAAACACATTGCTTTTCTTTGCAGTTTTTAGTACTCGCTCCTTGTCCTTGTCATTTGACAGTTGACTACTACGTGTCTAGTATGGTTCTTTTCTAGTTTATCTTGTTTGAAGTTTGTTAGGATTTTTAAATGTGCATATTCATGTCTTTCATTAAATTTAGGACGTTCTCTGCCATTATTTCTTTAAATATTCCTTCTGCCCCTTTGTCTCTTTCTTTTCCTTTTTGAACTCTCATGGTACATGTATGGGGATGCTTGAAGGTGTCCTGCAGGGCTCTGAGACTCGGGTCACTGTTTCTTTTCTTTCTGCTCCTCAGCCTGAATCATTGCGATTGTCTTGCCTTCAAGTCACCAATTCTTTCTTCTGCCAATCCGTCTGTTGTTGAAACCTCCTAGAGAATTTTTATTTTCAATTATTGTGGTCTTCATCTCCATATTTCTGTGTAGTTCCTTTTTAAACTGTCTATCTCTTTATTGAGGTTCTCATATTATTCATTGTTTTCCTGTTATCCTTTAGATCTTTTCTGTATTTTCCTTTATTTCCCTGATCATACTGAGGATCATTTTTTTTCCATCTACCCAGATTATTTTACCCTTTGTCCCCCTTATTATTTATTTATTATCCATATGTTTTTTACTCATCTGTCTATACCTTGGATACAAGCAGCATCAGACACAAGGTTTCCACAATCACACAGTCACACTGTAAAAGCTCTATCATTATACAATCATTGTCAAGGATCAAGGCTACTGCAACACAGCTCGACAGTTTCAGGTACTTCACTCCAGCCACTCCCCTCCACGATAAACTAAAAAGGGATATCTATGTAATGCATGAGATAACCTCCAGGATAACCTCTCAACTCTGTTTGAAATCTCTCAACCACTGAAACTTTATTTGGTCTTATTTCTTTCTCCCACCTTTTGGTCAAGAAGGCTTTCTTAATCCCTTGATGCTGGGTCCTGGCTCATCCCGGGAGTTCTGTCCCACATTACCAGGGAGATTTACACCCCTGGGAGTCATGTCCCACGTAGGAGGGAGGACAGTGAGTTCACCTGCTGAGTTGGTTTAGAGAGAGAGGCCACATCTGAGCAACAAAAGAGGTTCTCTGGGGGTGACTCTTAGGCCTAATTTTAAGTAGGCTTAATCTATCCTTTGTAACAATAAGTTTCATAGGGGCAAACCTCAAGACTGAGGATTTGGCTTATTGATTTGGTTGTCCCGCTGCTTGTGAGAATATCAGAAATTCTCCAAATGGGGAAGTTGAATATTTCCTTCTTTCTCCCCAGTCCCCCAAAGTTATTTTACAAATACTTTGTTATTAGCTACCCAAATTATTCTGAGATACAGCAGGGCATCACACTAACCTGGACAAACCAACAAAATCTCATGCCCTATTCAAGATTTCATATGCTTATGGTAGTCAACTAAATTGACCATACACAGTAAATTAGGAAGTGTACTACCCAAAATATAAATTTTTGCACCAACTAAACATCTCTCCCTTTGATCTCACACAGAAGTTGTAGTTTTAACATACTGTTGATATCATCCTTTACCTTATATTTAGATCAGTTTCATTAATATCTCTACTTGAAGTCTGACCACTTTTTCAACTTTTTAAACAGTTCCTGTGTGGGATACTGCTGACTTTCATAGCTTCAGAGCTCTAACTCTGAGTCTCAGGGGTCACATAAATACCTGAAGTTTCTGGGAGTGATCAGGTTATATACAAACAGCTCATCTCAGAATCTAGAATCAACAGTCACACCTCCTGCATATATGTGACTGCTGTAAGAGCTTACAATCTAGGGTCCTTTACAATAGGCCCCAACCAGATAACCCATGTTCTTGACTTCAGTTCGCTGAGATTTTATATTATAGCTAGTCCATATGATTGAGGCATGATGATATTTGTCTTTTTGTTCCTGACATTTCATTCAACATACAGCTCTTAAGGTTCATTCATCCAGTTGCATTCATTCCTTCTTGCTGTTGTTCAGTAGTCTGGTATGTGTATACACCGTAATTCCCCCTTCCATTCCTCAGTCATTGTACCCTTAGGCCACCTCCATTCATTGTGGACCACAAACACTGCTGCCATGAACACCAGTGTGCAAATGTTCATTCCTGTCCCCACACTCAGTTCCTCCAGGTATACACTGAGCAACAGGGTTTCAGGATCATATGGCAAACCCACCGCTATCCTCCTCTGGAACCACCACACTGCCCCCCAAGGAACTACACCTCTAGTTTCCTTACTGACAGTGAATAGGTACATCTCTTTCTCTGCATTTTACTCTAGCACTTGTATCTCTCTGTTCATTTTCAAAAATTCTATTTGCACATCATAAAATCCAACCTTAGTATATAGACATTCACCACCATAATCTAGCTGAAGACATTTCCTTTTCTTCCACAAAGTGTCCATACCCCTCCTCCATGCCCCCTGATCTGTTAATATTTAGTTCTGGCATATTGCCTTTGTTACATTCAGTGGAAGCATATTACAATAGTACTGTTTACTGTAGACCTTAGCTTGCATTGATTGTACTTTTCCCATATACCATTTGTTCTAGTTTGCTAGCTGCTGAAATGCAACATACCAGAGACAGATTGGCTTTCAATAAAAGGGGATTTATTTAGTTAACGTATAGTTCTTCAGAGGAAAGGCGGCCAACTTTCCACTGAGGTTCTTTCTTACATGGGAAGGCACAGGATGATCTCTGCTGGCCTTCTCTCCAGGCCTCTGGGTTCCAACAGCTTTCCCCAGGGTGATTCCTTTCTGCATCTCCAAAGGCCTGAGCTGAGCTGTGAGTGCTGAGACAAGGTATGCTGAGCTGCTTGGGCTGTGCTACTTTGCACTCTTTCAATTAAGCACCAGCCAATTAAATCCAACGTCATTCATTGCAGCAAGCGTACCTCCTAGCCGACTGCAGATGTAATCAGGAACAGCCGAGGTTCACATACCATTGGCTCCTGTCCACAGCAATAGAACTAGTCACCTTCACCTGGCCAAGTTGACACCTAAACCTAACTACCACACCTTCTATTTTCAACACCCTGCAATATTGACATTCATTTGTTTTCCCTCATGAAAAACATTTTTTTATTTGTACATTTAATCACCATCATTGTCCACTCTAGGCATTCCTAAACTACACCATCTCAGTCTTTATCCTCTATCTTTCTTTCTGGTTTCATACAGGCCCTCACCCCTCCTCCCTCAACCATGCTCACATTCAGTGCACTTACATTATTGTGCTACAATCATGTAGTATTGTTCTATCTATTTCTGAATTTTTACAATCAGTCCTGCTGCACAATCTGTATTCTTTCAGCACCAGTTGCCCAATCTCTACCCTATTTCTATCTCTTGATAATCTGTGTTCTTAACTTCAGTTCTCCAAGTTCATTCATTCATGTAAGTTCATATTAGTGAGACCATATAGTATTTGTCCTTTTGTTTCTGGCTTATCTCACTCAGCATAATGTCTTCAAGGTTCGTTCACGTTATTACATGCTTCATGACTTTACTCTGTCTTTCAGCTATGTAATATTCCATTGTATATATGTACCACAGCTTGTTTAGTCACTCGTCCATAGTTGGACATGTAGGCTGTTTTCATCTCTTGGAGATTGTAAAAAATGCAGCTATAAGCATTGGTGTACAGTGTACATTTGCGTCCTTACCCTCAGGTCCTCTGAATATTACTTAGTAATGGAATTGCTGGATCATATGGCAATTCCAAATGAGGAGCATTTTTTAAAAAGTCTTTTTCCAGTATGTCCAAAATCTGATCTTTATTGATGGTTTCTAGATTTTTATATCATTCCTTTGGATGGGTCATCATTTCCTGTTGTAATCTTTTGTTGCACACTTTGATAATTTGTTATACTTTAATATTTTAATGTGTTGACTCTGGGATTTAGTCCCTGGGCTGTCTGTTCCTTAAGTATGTACCCAGCTAATGATATGACAGATTTTATTCAGTGCGAGGCGCTAACAAAAACAAACTAATGCAAAAAAACACCACTCAAAGTCTTTGTAAATTGACTCTATGTAGGATGGGTCTCCCCTCAGAGTTTAGACTTCCTATCAAGGAGATCAGCCTCAGGCAAATGTGAAGTGTAGAGTCCCCTCCTTTTCTGAACCTATGTCTTGGACTTGTGCTTGCTCACAGCCTTAGGAATTCCCCTGCTTACAGAAATTTGAATGCCCCATCTATTTCCTAGGAAAGAGATTTTCTCCCTTCCTGGGTGCTCTCTTGTATGATGCAAACCGGGTAACCTTTTGTCCTGGGCTGCTTTGACTTAATTGTTCTTACTTACACTGATTTAGGTGTCTGAAAATTCCCTGCCTGCAGGGCAAGCTTTAGAGGGCGAGCCCAAGAGGAATTTCTTGGTTCAGTCTTTTGGGCTGCCACCATATAGATTGGTGCCAATAAATAGGCACCCCAGTATTTACACTGGGTTTCCTCTGCTCCCTCCAGAATTAGACCAGAGACCCACAACAGGAGCTCAGGATAGCTGCACATGGTGCCTAAGGGGGTAGGGGACGAGATAGCAAGAGCAAATTAAGCTTCAACTCCTACCATTTAAAAAAAAATTGTGTGTGTGTGCCGGATGGCGGGCTCACATTTCCTTAATTTTCCATGTGCATATCCTGTTATTGCAGCATCATTTGTTGAATTTTTGTTTGCTTGTGTGCTTGTTTGTTTGTTTTGGGGGGAAGTGCATGGACCGGGAATCAAACCTGGGTCTCCTGCATGGCAGGCGAGAATTCTACCACTGAACTACCCTTGCACCACTTACCATTTTTTTAATGTTATTTTTATTATAGTAGATCCACAGTTAAAATCATTACACATCAAAATTATAACTTTTTGCTTTGCATATGTAAATGAATGTGTTTATCTCTGTGTAAACCTGTATATCCCAGTTTTAAAAAAAATAATCATTTTAAAAGGGCAAAAACCATGAACAGAGACTGACGGGAATAACATTTAATCTTCAATTCTGTGATGAAGGCTCTAGATTCCATATCACTCGTTTGTCAAGTCACTTTTAAAACTTCATTTTCATTGTTATTAGATAAATTTTTATTTCCTATCCTGATATTATTTGCGCTGATACTTTAAGAAACAAAGACAGTCAACATAATTGTTTATCAGCCACAGCAATAGCGTTTTAGATTAGAATTTATAGAATACTGAGAAGAGAAATAGATCACTCCTACCATGTTTCATTTGTTTATTATTAGGGAAGTTGTAAGTTTACCAAAAAATCATGCAGAAAATACAGAGTTTCCTTACAAAACTACATTAACACCTTGCATTAGTGGGTTACATTTGTTACAACTGATGCAAGAATATTTTTATACTCTTATCTTATTATATATACTAGTATACTTTTTTTATTAATTAAAAAAATTAACTAACACAACATTTAGAAATCATTCCATTCTACATATGCAATCAGTAATTCTTAATATCATCACATAGATGTATGATCATCATTTCGTAGTACATATGCATCGATTTAGAAAAAGAAACAGCAAGACAACAGAAAAAGAAATAAAATGATAATATAGAGAAAAAATAAAAATAAAAATAAAACATACAAAAATATATAAGAAAAAAAACAACTATAGCTCAGATGCAGCTTCATTCAGTGTTTTAACATAATTACATTACAATTAGGTAGTATTGTGCTGTCCATTTTTTTTTTTTTTTAGAAATCATACCATGCTACATATGCAATCAGTAATTCTTAACATCATCACATAGATGCATGATCATCGTTTCTTAGTACATTTGCATCGGTTTAGAAGAACTAGCAATATAACCGAAAAAGATATAGAATGTTAATATAGAGAAAAAAAATAAAAGTAATAATAGTAAGAACAAAACAAAACAAAACAAAAACCTATAGCTCGGATGCAGCTTCATGCAGTGTTTTAACATGATTACTTTACAATTAGGTATTATTGTGCTGTCCATTTTTGAGTAGTATACATGTTTTGCATTAAGGTTCACTGTTTGTGTTGAACAGTCCAATGGTTTTTAAAAAATTAATTTGAAAATTACCATTTCTAAAGCAGTGCTTTCTTGATTTGGCACTTGCCCAGATACTGAATCCCTTCGACTGTTTCCCAGAGTTTTGAGGAAGTTCGCTCTGCCCGTTTTCACTAGTTGTTCAAAGATTCTGTTGGGAAACCACACTTCCGATTGTCTTATGCTAGGCCGAGTGGCCTCTGGGTGGTTTCTCACCTGCCCTTGTCCCTCCACCATCCTGCTCACACCTGGGCACCTGCCCCCCCCCCCCCCAGCCCGCCTCCCCACCACGTGTCCTGAGCCCCTACCACGCGCCTCCCCAGGCCACACTGCCCAGTGGGGCTGGGCCCCCACCTCCCAGGAGCTCCTGGCCTGGTCGAGGGGAGCAAGGGAGGAAATGAGAAGAGAAACAGTGACGACAGATGACAAGCTACCACATTTAGCACAGCTCAGGCACCGGGGAGGCCCCGGGATGGGGGGCAGGCTAGGGAGAGGAGGAGCAAGATCAAAAGGAGAGTGGGTGGTGAGGGGCGAAGGTGAGGCAGGGATTGGGCAGCCACGGTCCCTTCTCTGAGCCTGTTGGCTGCTCTGACAGATGATAACATCTCCTCTTTCAGGGGATGTTAGGATTGTAAATGACATAATGCAACAATGTGCCTGGGACACAGAGGACCCTTAATGAATGGCAATTTATATAGTTTATTAGTTTTTGAGTGTTCAGTAGTGTGTGTGTGATTTGTGCAGTACGAGAGCATGTCCAGTGCCCACCTCCCTCCCTCGGGGTGCTGACATCCTCCCTGGGGTGAGGCATCTTGCAAATTCTGTTCTCCCACTGCCTCCCCCAACCCTGTCCTTTCCCTTGGCCAGAGCAGACACAGCCAGGTCGAGAACCTACAGACCCAGGGCCCCAGAAGCCCTGTGGTGCCCCCCCGGAGTTCCCAGCCCTTAGCTGGCCTCCCTTCTTGGACAGTGGCCTGGGGAAAGGGTGGGCGGTACGTGGAGTCGCCAGGACCCTGACTCTTCAGCCCCGGCCTCTTTCCTCAACCTGAGAAAAGCCCCTCTGCCCACTCCCCACGCAGTGTCCTGGCTCGGTTCCCCCTGCCGCCCAATGTGGCTGGCAAGCTTGCTCCAATTCCCGTCCCCAGGGAATTCACTCAACTCTAGGAAGTTCTCAGGAAAGAGGAAGCCTCTGATGGTTGTCAGAAAGCGCTTTAGACGTGATCACTTCCCAGGCGCAGGCATTGGCGTTCCCTGGAAGCCAACGCAGCGAGCGCTGACGTCACCAGTTCTCGTCTGGCTCCCTGTGAGCCTTCCAGAAGGGGAAGCCCAGAGGCTCGGCCCAGGGCGGGCAAAGGTTCCAGTGAGCTGGGGAGGCAGGACAAGTCCCAGAAGCTTCCCATCTGCACGAGGACAGCGATAATCATAACAACCGTGCAGTAACCACAACTGCAATCATAAGGAAAAAGAACTGACGTGTGTGCCTCCACTGTGAGTCAGAAAACTGTTCGAAGAGCATTTCCAATAGATGCTGCTTTTATCCCCATTTTACAGAGGAGGAAACTGAAGCTTGGAGAAGGGAAACCAGAGCCTCATAGCTGGCGATTCAAGAGCTGGGATTCACATGCAAGTGGATAGGGCCCCCATGAGCCAGCACGTGCAAAGGCACTGCGCAACCATAAATAGGAATAATTAATAAAAAATGAGTCTCCCTCCCCAGATTACCTCAGAAGCAAACAAAACGAAACATTGTTTTCTTCCAGAATAGTCAGCAAGGTCAAACCTCCCCAGAAGGAGGCCAGGAGAAGGATAGTTTTGGTGGGAACTGTTTCAGAGGTGTGGAAGGAGCAGGCAAGACAGAACCGGCCAGGATGCATTTAAACCAGTCGGCCTTGCCTTCTTCTGGACAAGACTGGTTTATTCCAGTTAAGCCTAAGCCAGAACCAGTCGCAATCATCCCGAATCGATTTTAAAAGGTCTAAGGTGGCGTGATCCGGTCAGCTCATATTAGAACCAGTTTGCATCCTGGTCTGGTCAGAAACAAAATCAGTTAGAAATACTGGGAGTAGTTAGAAGTGGTTTGAGCCGGTTGTGACTGGTTTGAAGCAGCCCAAACCTGTGTGCCATGGTCATAACCACTGGCTCTGGTTTTATAAGAGAAATTTCGATAAAGTATTAAAGGCTAGAGTGCAGTGACCTCCAGTGTCACACAATACATAACGCTGCAGAGGGCTGCACAGGCCACAGGCCTGTAAATCAATTAGCCACTCACCCAGCAATTAAGGGGAGAGAAGCTTTCAGCTCTTGTTCCGGGTAAATTATTGCATATGGAAGCATACCTTTGATTTTATGAGCTCTTGCTGGAGCATGAAATTTCCTGGAGGAACGTGGAGCCCCCACCTTCCCTCTCCCTCGCTCACACACCCCACTCCCTGCTTCCACCTCGCCTGTCCCCTCCCCCATCCCACCGTCTCCCCCCACCCCCCATGCCTTGTCTTTCCTGGAATCTCTAATCGACCTTCCCAGGCTGATGGGCTCTCCAGGGCTCAGGGAAGCAGTGGTGCCTGCCCACCTTCTGTCCCTGGGAGGGTTCTGTAGACCACAGGTGCGATGGAGAAAGGAGAGAAGGCACGGGACACAGGCTCCTTATCACTGTCCAGGATGAGAGATAATCTCCCAAGGGCAGCGAGGGGCCAGGTCACTCCAGGGGCTTCCCTCAGAGGCTGACCTGCAAAGCCGTGAGTGGCTCCAGATAAGAGTTCAAGGTGGAAGCCCAGACAGTTTGAAATTCTCTGGAAGAGCCTTCAGAGGGCAGCTAGACCAGACTCTGCTTTTCCCCAGAGTCCCTGAGCGGGGAAGGTGGGCTCTAGGTCCCAGGGCCAGGCTGCCCTAGTGCCAGGGCAAGACGCTGCCCAACCCCAGTCCACAGCTTGGCCTCTTGGGAGGAGGTGTCTGCCTTGAGGGTCCCACAGCTGGACCAGCCTGACCCTCTCAGAGCCCGGTGTAGGCTCAGACCACCAGTGTGTTCAAGGGGACAGTCCCTGCAGGCACAGAGCCAGACGAAGGGTTTGTGACCCTGCTTCACCAGCCGCATGACCTCAGGCAAGAGTCTTCACCTCTCTGAGCCTCAGTGCACTTGTCTGCAGCATGGGCTAACACCGGAAGCCAGCTCACAGGTTGCCAGGGAGTTTAAATGAAATGATAATGCAAAGTTCATATACGGTACCTGATCATCACCCACTGTTCGAAAGAATAATACTTATTGTTAGCATTCACGATTTACTAATGATTATTGTCATCGTCAAGCCCTCGGCCGTGATCGTGAAGACGCTAGATAAAGACTCTGAGGTCCTAGGTAGAATCCCTGCTCAGCCACTGACGCATTCACTGTGCGCCCTCAGTCTCCCCATTTGTATGGTGGGAGTAAGTACCTCTGCCCTGCTTGTCTCCTAGGGTAGGTGTGAGTATCCATAGATGTGAAAGTGACTTGGAAAATGAAGAGTGTCAAACCACTCAAAGTGCTCTGGTGGGCCTGGAGACCACCGTCCCCATCCACTTCCCAGGATGTCCTCTCTGCTTAGAGCACGGCCACAGCTGTCAGCTCCTTCCGGGTCCACCCCGGCCAGAGGCAGCCACAGCCAGGGGCTGAGCAAGGCCGGACTCACCGTGGGACTTCCTGAGGAGCATTACTAGCCCCCAAGTTCCCTGCAGGTTGCCCAGGAATCAGCCTTCAGCTTGTCCCTTTACCCATCCCTCCTTCCTCCATTCCCTCCAACGGGCACTGATCCCTCATTAACATCTGGAAGCTTTAACTTCACCTCAGCATCTGCTTTCACAGAACCCAACCTGCAAAAGCTATATAAGAAAAAGGTCTATAACTAGCCACATCACATAGAGAAGACAGCCTCCAGGGCCTGAGCCAACCCATCCCTTTAACACCTGGCTCAAACTCTTAAAAATCTGGAAATACAGTTGACAGGGGCTAGTTCAGTTTGGATGGAGTTTCTCCAAGTAAGTTTTGTTCGAGTTGCAGGGAAAGATTAAATGCAGGATGGAAGGCCAGGAGAGCTACATACCTGAACTCTCAGTTCTTTCTAGAAGGCCCCTAAGGAGGGCACCACCATTGTGAGAGCTTTAGCACAGTGATGACCTAATACTTGGTGGTCCACTAAGACCAAAGGCTCTCAAACACACATCTTCACTTTTGCTAGAGGGCAGCCAAGTTTTCACAGTTCACAGTAAAACAAGAAACATTAGGATTACAGAGTGAATTTTAGGGAAGTGATGCTGCTTGTCAGAATTGTTTGCTTTTAAGATGACTGCATAATGCTGATTATAGAGGGTAGGTACTTTTTTCTTTTGAATGTCCTTCATTGGCAAAAGAACAAACCAAAAAACTCTGTACTCTGGTATCCGGGCCTGGGGATCCCTGACAGCTTTCACTATGCACCCAGTGGATAGTTCTGATGCAGGTGGGGTCTCATGCCCCTCCCTACCCTGTGCCTGGCCTTGGCCCAGCTGGCCAGCTAGTCCCTCAGGGCCCGTGGACATTCCTGGCACAGCTGTCAGCACGCTAACTGTACTTCTCAGGCCTCAGCCCCTCTGTGGGTTGGGCTGGAGGCAGAGGTAACCTTAGCCACCTGTCTGACTCTAAGGTACCCATGGTGACGTTCTCAGCTCTTTACAAGGAGGAGAGGCTAGTAAAAGCAAGCAGCTCCCAGCTCCTTCCTCGGGTCCCACCAGAGAAGGTAATAAGGGCCCGCGTGGGCCAACAGCACCACCACCCCCCACCCTAAGATAAGCTATGGGCCCCGTTGTCACTCCTGAGCTAATCGCCACCCACCTGCCAGGTGCCACCATGTGTCTGCAGCTCTGGGGCCACCATTAACCGACATTTGCAGCAGTTTTACAGTGCGTGGCTCACAACAATTTTACACCTCATTTGATTTATGTTTCTGGCTTCGCTCCTCTCTGAGAGGCTCCCTCCCTCTGGAGAGACAGCTTAAGCCAGCCACCCTGGTTCCCTGTGCTCCCAACAGAGCCAGGGCTCTGGACTGGGAAGGGCTGGCCTCGGACAGGCTGTAGGTCCTGCCTGCAAACAGCACCCAGTTCTGGCCCTGCCTCCCAGCCTTTCTCTCAAGGAGGGTTCCCTGAGCTAGGAAGTCTGGGACTGAGGCTTCCGCAGATGGGCTCAGTGATGACCTGGAGATTCCTAAGGCAGGGAAATCCCTTGGAGATTGGTCACCACCACCACCACCACCCCCATTTTACAGATGGAGAAACTGAGGATTGGAGAGAGGCCTTGGGACCCTAAAGATCTTTCCAAAGGTCACACAGCCAGTCTGGGGTGGATGCCTGTCTCCCATCTCAGTAGCAGAGAGGGCAGAGGTCTGCACTGTCCTTGCTAGGCCAGCCTCCCAGGACCTGCTGGAGTAGACCCTTTGTTAGGGCAGTGACCTTGACTTAGGCTGAGGAAGGGCCAAGCTAAATGACACTTTGGCCCACCTGCCTTATGGTAAAGGGAGAGAATGGAGGTTCAGAGAAAGGAAATGATTAGCCTGAAGGCACACAGTCAACTGGATGCAGAGAACCCCAGGATTTTATCATGGTCTCCTAAGTAGGAAAGTCATTTCCTTGAACAGATCCTCTCACTCATCTATTTATTGGATGCCTCCCAGGAGCCAGGCTTGGTGTTGGGTTTGGAGGATATGACAGTGAACCAGAAAGGCTCAGGCACTGCTCTCACAGGGTCACAGCTCTGTCCCGAGGTCCAGTACGCATCTGGCTATAATGGTCCAGGGCGATGAGGTCATGAAGGCAAGTGCTGGCCCCGGCTACCACCCCCTTCCCATGTTTGGGAAACTCCCTCCCCCCTCTTATGAATCTTGGTTGAAGGCCAAACTCACGTCCCACTACAGAAGCTGGAAAGGCCAGATGCTCCCTCTGGCATGGGACCTAGATTTGGCCATCAGATGCATCCATCCCCAGTTTAGACCCTTGAGGATAGGCCACCAGGGCCTTCCCCGTGGCCGCAGGGTGGGAGCAATTGCAGTGAGGTTGTGTGCCCAGGGTCAGAGGCAGCGCCCGTGGCATCAGGGGTGCAGGCCACACAGCCCAGTGCTCAGCACTTGCCTCAAGATGTCCTCCCAGACCGGTTCTGGAGCTTGGGTGGGGGGATGCTTCTGGCTGTGTCCCTCAGGGGCAATGCCCCAGCCTTCTGGGGGGGTCTGCGAGGTTCTCAATATCTTTAAAACAAACAACCTTTTTATTCTGGAGACTTTCCAACATATGCCAAAGCGGAGGATGCCAAGCGCTCCTACGTACCCCTCATCGGGCCTCAGCAATCATCAGCGTCCCGTCGCTCTCCTTCCTCTTCCTTTTACCCATCCCCCACATGCATTTTTTTCCTCAAGTGTTTTTTTTTAATTAATAGACTTCATATTTCAGAACAGTTTTAGCTTTACAGAAAATTTGGCAGGTAGACAGAGAGTTCCCTTACCACCCCTGTATTAGTGTCTCCCATTAGAAAGTTAGGTTTGTTACGATTAATCGCCAGTATCGGTAGAGTAGCATTATCTGAAGTCCATGTTTCATTCAGATTTCCTTAGTTATTACCTAATGTCCTTCCTCCGTTCCAGGACACCACATGACATTTAATCATCGTGTCACCCCAGGACTCCTTTATGTCATGCTGGTCTTTCAGACTTTCCTGAATTCTATGCCCTTGACAACTTTGAGGAGTCCCGGAGTGCTTAGTTAGACCTGAGAAAATTGGGACTGTGCCACATTAACCAAAATAACCCTTTACACGAGGTTAGTTGAGTTTTGGTCCCTCCCTAGTCATAGGGCTTGCTTTGCTTACACGTTTTTGCCCTACAGAGAAAAATGCGCGAAGAGGAATCCAGGCCTCATGTCAAGTGTCCTGGATGTTAGAAGCTGGACATCACCAGGACCGGGAGGTGGACTTGTCCATGCTGACTACAGGGAACTCCTCTAGTGGCAAAAGAGCTCACTCTTAGATATAAGGGGTCAGTAGTCATGGTTTCTGCCTTGGGACCACTGATGGCCCAGTGTCTGAGTCATTGAGTGGCTATTCTCAATAGGAATTCTGAGATATTTAGGCATATTCCTTTAAAAGAGTACTGCAGCATTACAATTGCCATTAGGGAGCTCATTAGGAACCCCACAATAAGGCTATGTGGGGAGAGATCCACCTGTGAGGGACTTAAGAGCTATGCTAAGACTAGTGGGAGACTCGATGACTATTTCTGGCAGAAGCTGTCCACTCGGGGTGTCCCTGGAGGACAGTGGTGAAGGGAAATCCTCCCAGTGGGCAGAATTTTGAGCAGGTCACATGGTTGCCTTTTTGCCTGGAAGGAAAGATGGCCAGAGGTTCAGGATCTGTGCTTGATTCATGGGCAGTGGCTAATGGTTTGTTCAGGAACACAATTGGAAATTTGATGACAAGGAGATCTGGGGAAAAGATATGTAGACTTTTGCAAGAAGTGAAGACATTTGTGTTCCAACTGAATGCTCTTTAAAGAGAAATCTCTGCAGAGCATGACCTTAATAAGCAGATGGCCAAGATGACCCATTCTGTGTACGCTGATGGATTCATAAACGAAGTAGCCATGACAGCAAGAGTAGAGGTTTTGCATGGGCCCAACAACATGGATTTCCACTCCCCAAACCAGTATGGATACAGCCACTGCTGAATGCCCAACCTACCTACCAACACTTGAGCTCCCAATAGGGTGCCACTCTCCGGGGGGGGGGGGGGTCAACCTGGTGGCAGGCTGATTACTTTGGACCACTTCCATTTTGGAAGCAGTAGCCCTTTTTTTCACTGGAACAGGTACATATTCTGGATATGGTTTTGTCTTTCCTGTCTGTAATACTTCTGCCCGTTTACCATTCATGGATTTGCAGAATGTCTTATTTACTGTCGTGGTATTGCACACAGCATTACTTCTGACCAGGGAACTCATTTCACAGTAAATGAACTGCAGCGATAAGCCTGTGCTCATGCAAGTCACTGGGCTTACCATGTTTTCTATCACTTAAAAGCATCGATCTAATAGAATGGGGGGGAATGGCCATTTGAAGCCTCAGTTATGGGGTCAGCCAGGTAGAATTCTTTGCAGGGATTGGGTAATATCCTTTGGAATACAATATATGCTCTGAATAAGTGTCTAAAAGATAGTGTAATTTCTTCTGTGTCCAATATTCATAAGGTCCAGATATTTCAAAGTTGAACTGGTAATGACTTCTCTCATACCACTTCTAGCAATCCACAGGAGACATTTTTGTCTCCTGTCCCTGCAGCTCTTGGCTCTCCTGATTTAGAGGGCCTAGTTCCCATGGAATTCACAAATGAAGAAATATAAATGGCTAAATACATGTGAATAAATGATCAAATCACCAGAAATCAAATAAATGCAAGCTAAAGCAACAAACATAATTTTAAATGATAGTAATACCTATTGCTGATAATGGTGGGGAGAAACCATTTGTCTTATATACTCTTTCCAGAGGAAAATATCTTACAAAGCCCTTAAAATGTGTATGTCCTTGATCAAGTAATTATCCTTTGGGAATCTAGTTTAATGGGTCCAGCCTGGTTTAAAGCCCAGGACTTACCACAGGTAGATGTGGATGTGCCTTTGACCCATTTATCTTGTACCTTTAGGAAGCTGGATCTCTGTTTCCAGAGAGAGCTCACAGTCAAAAAGTGGTAGCTATTCATTCCCAGAGACTTAAACTTTAGGGTGTTCATCAGAGTGTTATTTTTAGTAGTGAAAAATTGGAAGCTACCTAAATATCCATTAATTGAGAATTGTCTAAAATTATGATGCATCCATTCCATAGATTACAGTATATCCTTTAAAATGCAATAGAAAAGTATTTAATGAAATGGAAAGATATTTGTGACACTGTTAGCTGAAAAAAGCAAGTTATGAAATAGTATATGCTTATGATGTCATTTTTGGTTTTTTTTTTAGATATAGGTCACACATAGAACTAATAATTAAATGATATGAAGTATCTTTATTTTCTCTCAGAAAAGGGAAATTGGGTGATTTTCATTTTCTCCTTTTTGCTTACCCATATTTTCCAAATTTGTCTTAGTGGATAAATATTGTATTTGTAACAACAACAAAAAAATACCCAAAACCCAATGTTTTTTATATAAAATGGCAGAGAGGGGAGCCAGACGAGCATGCGATACACCATCTCAGGCAGGCTTCTCCTGCCTCTGGGAGGAGGCTGGCTGGCTGGAAGGAGACTTCAGCCACATCCTTTCTGTTACCTCCAAGTTATGACTGCTCCTTGGCAGGACCTCATGCCCTGCCCCGACCCCTCACCCCCCAGGACTCCCATTATTTTCATTGAACTGGAACACCAGGGCTGCAACCCAGGGAAAGCCAAGTGCACCCAGCAGTTGGGAAAATCCAGTGGATGTAGCTCAATCCCCAAATTGATGCTGGGGCTGTAATGGCAGGGAGAGAATTCCCTGACCTTCCCTACGAATGGATGGGGAGAATGTCACCACAGCCTCCGTGTCTGAGGCCAGGCTGGCCACGTCCAGGGCACCCGATGGGAATGTGGCTGCTTGGGAGAGACGGTCCTGGCCCTGCCCCTGGACCTGCATGTATTGGCTGACCTTCACAAAGATACCGGACGTTACTCCAGCAGACTGAAAATATTTTTCAGTGGAGCACCAGTATTTGACTGGAGAAGCAATACTATTCCTTCTCTGGATGTCAAACATCCGGATAAACAGAAGCCTTTTTTTCCACCCTCTCTCTCTTGCCCTTGCATTACAAAGGATGCTCTGACATAGGTTTTTGGAGGAAACTCACCGGCCTTGGTGAAGGCCAGCTTGTGCCACAGGAAGTGCTTATTTTTGAAAGGAGGGGGAAATATGTGCAGGTTTGCTCAAAGGGCCTGGCTTCCTCAGGAGCGAGGGTGTGAGCTAGTGCAATCTGCCTTCTCCAGCCGGGAAGACCCAGAGCAGTGCAGAGGGTGGCCGCAGCCGTCTGGCTTGGACCTCCATGCCTCTCCCATGGCAGGCAGTTGGGGTAGACAGGGCTGGGGCGGAGCTTGGTGGGGAGAACATATCTCACCCAGAGCTACGGTCTCGGGTGCGGCCAGACTCAACGAGCATGTCGGGTCAGGAGTAGAGAGGGAGATAGAAGGCAGACATTAATTCAAGGACTCCCATTATTTCCAATACTCCCATTATTTTCATCGAACTGGAACACCAGGAGTGCAACCCATGGAAAGCCAATCGCACCCAGCAGCTGGGAAAATCCAGTGGATGTAGCTTAATCCCCAAATTAAACAAATTCATTCCTAGCAATTCCCTATGCCTCACTAAATCTTACTGTCATTCGGGGGAGCTGCTGGAGAAATTTCTGGGAAAGAAGGTGGAGGGGAAAATGACTCAAAATGAACCATAAAAATCTTCCTCATTCCTTGGGCTCCTTTGACCAGTTCATCCAATGACCTCTAGGCCATACCACTCTCCACATCAAGGGAACATGTGTACCCTGCTCGGCTATCAGGGTCCCTCTCCCAGAGCAGGGCAAAACACACACTTTCTCCTGGTCTGCTTCATCCTGACCCAACTGGCCACACTTTTCCTTTGATGAGACACAGTGGCCTGACCCATCTCACTATAAAACCCCCATAACAGTCTAAAACTCTCCAACAGTCGGGCAGGCCACGGTGGCTCAGCAAGCAAGAATGCTCGCCTGCTATGCCAGAGAACCCGGGTTTGATTCCCAGTGCCTGCCCATGTTTAAAAATTCAGCTCTCCCTAGAGAATTCTATCTTAGATGCTCACAATGAAGACTTCACTGATTTGACTTGATAGGGTCAACTTGAGCCTCTTGCCAGAAGTTCCTGGAAAATCCAGTAAAGTGTCCTGTTCATACAAGCTGGATTTAGTCCAAACCTCAGCAATATACAGAAATCTCGACGACTCTGCAAAGACTCCATCACTAAGCCTTATTGATTCTACTGCCAAATGTCATCACCAATCCGTCCCTTGCTCTCCACCCTCACTGCCTCCCTTGCTTCAAGTCACCTTTATCTCTTTGGCTGAATCTTTGCTTCCACTCTGGTCTGTATCCTCTTCCTTCACTACAGAAGAGCAGGTGTAGATTTTTCACGTGTAAATCAAATCACATAGATCCCCTGCTTAAAACTCTCCCCTGATCTACCATCGCCCTCCCCAAACAGTCGATATTCTTCACCAACCGCCCTGCAATCTGCCCATATCTTGTAGCTTGTCTTTATCCATAGCCCCTGTGCATCCCTGCTCCAGCCGCACTGGACTTCTTTCTTTCTTTCTTTTTTAACACATTGATAGCTTTTTATTTAAACAGAAAAATCAAAACTTTAAAGTTGTACTTTAAAAATCATCATTCATGGGGCGGGCCGCGGTGGCTCAGCGGGCAAGAGTGCTTGCCTGCCATGCCGGAGGACCCCGGTTCGATTCCCGGCCCCAGCCCATGTAAAAAACAAACAAACAAACAAAATATAATAAAATAAGAAAATGTTTAAAGATGTTTCCCTTTCTTCCTCCTTTCCTTCCTTCTATCCTTCCTTCCTTCTCTGTCTTTCTTTAAAAAAAAAAAAAAAAAATCATCATTCATGGAAATAATTAAAGCAATGTTTCACAGATTCCAAATTCTTTTGTGGAACACCACTAGTATTTCTGCCACTGTCATATGCATGTGCTAAAGATTTTACCACTGACTTCCAGGTCAGGTGTTCCACATGATTACACACTGGACTTCTTTCTGTTCCTCTATGTGCCAAGAACTTTCTTGCCTCAGACCTACTCCAACACTGTTCCCTCTATCTGGAACACCCTTTCTGCACTAGGCTGGGTCTTTCTTAGCCTTTATCCTTCAGGTTGCAGCTTCAAAGAGGCTTCCTCTGACTGTCCAGGCCAAGAAAGTCCTCCATGACATTCTGCTCTTTCTCCTTATTGGAACTCACCACACTTTAGCGTGTCCGTGTGTGACATCTGCACTGCTCATCTCTTTGTGGCATCATCCACACAACAGATACACAAAAATAAATTCCTAAGTGAGTAGGTAAATGAAAGAGACTGGGGTGCAGCAGGCAAAGGGCCCCCGGAAGCAGCATGATTTAAAAACAAGAGGGTAGGCGGCCCACGGTGGCTCAGCAGGCAGAGTTCTCACCTGCCTTGCTGGAGACCCGGGTTCAATTCCCGGTGCCTGCCCATAAAAAACAAAGCAAGAGGGTGCACCTTGGAGTCAGACAGTCCTTGACTAGCTTTTTGGCTCAACCACATTCTAGCTGTGTGACCTTGGGCAAATTACTTAACTTTGCTGAGCCTCAGTTTCCTCATCTATAAAAAAATGATTATAATACTTTCCTCACTAGATGTTTTGAAAATTAAAGGTAACGTATTTAGGGTGTCTGACCCAATGGCTGGCACCAAATCGTTTCACCCGTTTAGCCAAAAAACACATACAGTGTGCCAGACCTGTGCTGGAGGCCAAGGGCTACACAGACCCTGCATTCAAAGGGGCACCGTTTAGAGGCTCTATAAATTGCAGCTATTCACAGTAATAACACTATTACTACTACTAATAAACAAAATGTTAGGAAATTCTCTAGCCGGAGTGAATAAGCCAAGCCACGTGGAAGCCCGCCTGGGAAAACCAAGGAGATGAGAGAAGGGAACAGGGTGTGAAGGAAAAATACAGGAGCGAGTATGTGGTTTCCTATAAATTGTCCTTTGATCTTTCTTTCATGGTTGGCTTAGATCTTCCATTTAATTGAATTCAAGAATTTTCTGACTAAAAAGGTATTCATTCAAAGAATGGGTATTTCTGTGTAGGGTGCTTTCAGGTGGGAGAAGTTGAGAGGGGAATTTGACATGGTCTCTGCCCTTGAGGCATACAGGCTGATAGGAGAACAAGATGTGTACACACACACACACACACACACAAACACACACACAGTTTTCCTGGGAAATTTGACAGCCCTGGGACCATGAAACACCTCTTGAAGTTTTGGTGCACGTCACAGCAAATTCCTCCTCTCCACTATCCTCCCTTTGCAGTGGGAAGGAAGATTTCCTAGACCTGAGGGCAAGTGGCTAGTGATGGCGGTGGGTGACAGTGGTGTGGCTATGGTATGACATCCTGCCTGGTTCACTGCTCCACACCCCTCCCCTCCACCCAACCCATCTGAGATAGACCCGGCACTTCCCGAAGTCCCAGCCAAGGGAATTTCAGGAGCCCTAAGCTGGGAACCAAGAACCAGCATGGGCCAGATTTCCAGATACCAGTGGGCAATGAATGACAGGCATGGAAGAAACTGGCTTGCTGATCTCATAACCCATTCCTTCTCCTTCCTGGGCACACAGCTGTGTTACATGGACCAGCCTCCTTGCGAATAGACCTAATCAGTGAAATATGAGAGGTGTGTACTCTTTCCAGGTCTGACCAATAAAACCCTCCCATGCGCTTTCTCCTACTCTCCTACTGTTAAACTGAGACAGTGATCACCAGCATGACTTTGGAAGCCATTTTAAAGATGGTATAGCTACATTTAGCCAAGTTCTCTGAGAGACTGCATGGAAGACGATACCCCCACATTCCCCACACCCGACCCCTAGCCTAGAGCTACTCTATACTGTTGCATGGGCAAGAAATAAATTTCCATTATGTTTATCCATTATAAGTTACATTATAGCAGCAATACCTAACTGATACATCAGAGTAGTGGTATCTTACCTGACAGGGACCAAAGCAGGAAGGGCCAAAGGAACAGTTCTCAATCAGCATCGTTAGAGAATGCAAGATGTTGTAACCAAGATGTGTAAATACCAAACACAGTATCTATAGGTTGTAAATAGAGGTAAGGGTTAGATCTTACAACAAGGTGAGGTCAGAAATAAAGGCAGATGGGCCACAGGTGGCTGTTGGGTATAGTGCCATTGGGCCCAGCCTTTTCTTGTGGGTCTTGCTGATTTGAAGGTTGGAGCTGATACTCTTGTAGTTGGCACTGCCTCATACTTGGGATTTTACCTCCTGCCCTATATCCAACCCCTGCTTCTAACCCCAGGCCCAGTAATGGGGACCCCATGCCATCCCTGAGAGCCTGAGCCCTGACTTATCTCTGATGCTGAGCCCATGGCCCAACACTGCTTTACAGATGAAGAAAATCAGATTCAGAAAAAAATGAAGGGACTAATTCATAAAGCCCAGATTGATCTTTCCACCTGGTCTTGGCCAAGGGAGCACAACTTCCAGCAAAATCCTGCCTCTTTCATGCCCTGGCCAGAGATTCTCCAAAAGGACCGCTTCTCTCTCTTCCCTCCCTTTCCCCTGGCAAGCTAGTTTCCAAGTCTGTCCATTGAGAATTAAAAGGAACTGGTTTCTTCTGGTCCCAAAGAAAAACAAGCCTGGTTAATTTTCTGTCCATCCCAAGGTAGGTCTTCGCTGTCCTGGAGCCAAAGAGACACTGGCCAGTCAGTGCAGCACCCGCCACGCAGTGATGACTTCTCGGAGGACGCTGGCCTCGGCTCAGACCACTCTTCCCAGGCTGGCGAGGAGAGGAAGCCGAGGAGAAAACTGTGCTTCTCGTAAAGGTCTCTTTCTAAAAATACAGAGTTACCTAGTGAGTGTCTGCAGGGATGCTTGTCTGAGAAGAGAAGGAATGGAGCAATTCAGAGGTTCCTAAGAAGGGCAGTCAGGCTAAGAAAAGAGAGCAGAGTGAGACTTCTCCCAAGAGCTGTCCTCAAACAAGATCAAAGATTTTCAGTTTCTGAAAAATCTGTTAGGATAAAGAAGGTTCCAAGACACTGAAAACTAGTCTCAAGTCGAGTTAAACAATTCAAATAATTTTTTGGATCTTGAACCTGAACATTTCAGAAGTGTGAACTTCAGGCGAGGCTTGCTCCAGTGTCTCACGTATGTTACCAAGAACTCAGTCTCTTTCTGTCCCTCCTCTCCAGAATTATTGGAATTATTGGAGTGCCAGATTTAGCAAGAAAAAAAAGTGGTGTCTAGTTAAATCTGAATTTCAAATAAGCAACAAATCGTGTTTGTAGTTTTTAGTATGTCCCATGCAATATGGTGTCCTGTATTTTATCTTATAACTTTATTGTAAGATTACTTTAATGCATTGTTACAGGACAACTCCCAACTGAAGCTCTATGCGTCCTCACACTTGTCCTGCAAGAAAGAGAATGTATCTCTTTATTGCTTCTTCTTTTTTTTTTTTTTTTTTTGGCAGAAGAGAGAGAACAGTTATTTCTCAGAACCTCGAAAAAGTATTTCCTTCCATCTTCTTGGCCTGAGATGCCTATTCTGGAACCAATTTTTATGGCCAGGGGATAAGATGCAGTGATTGTCTTGGTCAGGAGGCCAAAGGCCTTCAAGGAAAGGAGAAGGGAGAGAATGGATGAGCGGCAGGGGTGGGTGAGCGCCCGGAAGATCTCTATGACCCAGTATCGGTCACGGAATCCTAGCTCCTCATGATCTGATGAGACCCTAGAGATTGCTCAGCCCAGTTTGCCCTATGATGCTTGAGCCTCCCTTATAATCTCCCAGTCTTTGTTTTCACATCTCCCCTGACGGCGAACTCACTCCCTTCCAACTCGCATTCCATTTTTGCTCAGCCCTGACTGCTGGAAGATCCGGGCTGAGCTGTTTCTTCCTTTTGTCTTTCACTCACTGGTTCCAGTGCGAACCCGAGGGGTCCACAGGGCAATTTCCTAAACCAACTCCAGATGAGTGAGTGTCAAGTCTCTGACAGGCACTGGGCTACTGAGAAGCGTGGAGGCTGAGGAGAGAGAGGGTCTCCAAGCCTGAGGAGGTGGGAGGGGCTCGTGGCCCAGCGGGGGGAACAGGTGGGATCAGTAATTACAGTGGCAGGTGACAGGGGCTGAGAGTCTGCTGGGGGGACGGGGAAAGGCCAGGGAGCAAGGGCAGCTGTCAGCAGGAGGAACAACCCAGAGAGGTAAGTCCTGGCGTTCGGATGGTAGAGGATTAACTGAGAATCTAGTCGTACTTGGTTAAAAGACTGCACACATGCAACGGCAGCATTATTCTCGCTGGCCGGCATTGCTGACCGCACCGGGAGGCTCTGCGTTTCCTTCCTGAAATGCTCTCCATCCATTGCAACAGTTTGAGGATTCATTCCTGCAGAGGAAACAGGGTTTGGGCATTTGAGAACCTCCTCAACCAGCAAAGGACGCAGGCAGTTCACACAAAGGGAAACGTGGTGAATAAACAAACTTGAGGAGACTTGGTCAGCCTAGCAGTTTAATCAAAGAAATGCAAATTAATACAATGAGGCACATATTTCCACCTATGAAACCGACAGCTGCAGCCAAAAGGTTTTAATGATGATGTTCAATGCTGGTGAGGTCTGAGGGAAAGTCATAGCTCTGGTTGTTGTCAGCGGCAGGACTGGCTCCATTACTCTGACACCCTAGTACGAAATGAAAACAGGAGTGCCTTGTTAAAATATTATTAGGAGTTGGGTGGTGCTATGGTGGCACGGTGGCAGAATTCTCGCCTGCCATGCCGGAGACCTGGGTTTGAAAAAAAAACATATATATATGTTGTTAAGAGCTGCAAAATGGTGACAGCAGAGCATTAAACCAAATGCTGGGCCCTTCTGAGCCCTGACTGGAGGTCGTATGAATGGGTGCAGACCGGTTACAGGAGAGGAGAGGGTTGTCTTCTCGCCAAAGTCATCCCCTTCACCTGTCTTCAGACTGCATCTCCTCCGGCCTTCTCAGGGGCCTCATTATCATCATCCATTGTCGCTTCTCTCTTGACATTCACGCCCCTCCTCTGGGACGCAAGCCTTCCTGTCAGCCTTCAAGATATGTACAAGTCCTCCTTTCTGAAAAGGCAAAAAAAAAAAAAAGAAACCAAAAAACCTCTCTCTCCCAAGCCCTCACCTCACCTTCTCCAGCTATCCTCCCAATCGTCCTTCTCAGCCGTGCTTCTGGGAATTGCTGCATAAGCTTGCCATTCCTTATCCCTCACTCATTTCCCCACCTTGCCTGGCTCTCCATCCTTCAAGTTCTCGCCAAGGTCACTATTGATCTGAATCCATTTTGCCGGTACGTCTCGGCAGTGTCCGACCCTGATGACCGCGCTCTCCTTACCCATACTTCCCTTGGCTTCTGAGCCCTCGTGTTGTCCTGGCTTTTCCTCCCACATCTCTCTCAGGCTCCTTGGCCACCTGTCTTCCCCTGCTTGGCTGTGAAAGTGGCAGTTCCTCTCTTTCCTGGTCTGGACCCCGTCACCCCAACCTCTCTCCCTAGACCAGCTCCCCCATGCCTGTGGCATTAGTCGCCATCTGCATGCTGGAACTGACCCGCAAGTCCACGGCTCCAAGTCTCAAACTCTCCTCTGAGCTCCAGGCCCACACCGATTGCTCACCTGGCCACTCCTTTTACCTACCTCAAAGATGCCTCAGATTCCTTTTGCACAAAATTGCCCTACTCCTGGCGCTCGTCCACTGTCCCCTCTCTGTGGCTGTGGATGGCCCCACTTTCACCTGCCTCTTATGTCAAAAGTCTAGGCATCATCTTCACATTCTCTTCTCCTCCCATGTCCCCATCCATTGAAATCAAATCTGCTACCCAAGCCTTGTCAGTCTGACCTCTTTAATATTTCCTAAATGGGGTTAACTCCATCTCCATCCCCTAGCATAGCCTAGGCTACCCTCATCTTTCATCTGGACTGCAATAGCCCCCCAGCCCCACCCCACCAATGGCTACATCTTCTCCATGCTCAAGCCCTTCCCCTACATAGTACAGCCAAAGTGGAGGTTTCAATACCCGGGTCCAGTTCAATAGGTCACACTGCTCTCAGGATAAAGACCAAAACTCTCACCATCCCCTGGGGGGGTCTTGCCCCATGCTTCCCCAGTTCTTGTGCCCCAGCTGTCATGGTCTTCTTGCAGGTCTGTGGACTCTGCCAAAAGATTTGGCACATGCTACTGCCCCTGTATGGAATGCTGTTCCTTCCCTCCCACACTTGGCCTGGTTAGCTCCTGCTCACCCTTAAGCTCCTATCTCAATCATGTTTTTGCTTAGGAAGGTCTTCCATTAACCATGAAAGTGGAATTCTGCCATTAAATACTCTTTTTTTTTGCATGGGTAGGCACCGGGAATTGAACCCGGGTCTCCGACATGGCAGGCGAGAACTCTGCCTGCTCACCCACCATGGCCCGCCTGCCATTAAATACTTTTATAGCTCCATGTCTTTCTCTTTAGTGACACTTCCCATGGCTATAATTCTAGCCATCTGCATGATGACCTGATTAAGTCTGTCTCTCTGTCTACACCGTGGGACCCATGAATGTAGACTGTGTTTTGTCCTCACCACTAAAACACCAACACTTAATCAGTGTCTGCAAGGAGAAAGTTCTCAATATGTATTTGGTGAATGAATGGATGGAAATCTGCTGACAATATATATTGAGAGCTATAGAAGTGTTCGTATGTTTTGATTCAAAAGTTCCACTCCTAGGAATTTATTGGTGATGAAAACACAACTATGTGACGATATTGTGAGCCACTGATTATATACCATGTATGGACTATATGGATATGAAGATGTGTCAATAAAATTTTTTTTAAAACATTTAATTGTACGCTTCAGTGGGTGAATTTTTATGGTATATGCATTTTATCTCAATAAAGCTGCTACCAAAAATGTGGTTATTTATTAGTTAGGGGTCTCTAGAGAAACAGAATCAACAGGGAACACTTGCAAATATAAAATTTATGAAAGTGTCTCATGTGACTGCAGGAACGCAGAGTCCAAAATCCATAGGGCAGGCTGCAAAGCCGACGACTCCAATGGATGGCCTGGATGAACTCCACAGGAGAGGCTCACCAGCCAAAGCAGGAATGGAACCTGTCTCCTCTGAGTCCTCCTTAAAAGGCTTCCCATGATTAGATTTAGCATCACTAATTGCAAGACACTCCCCTTTGGCTGATTACAAATGGAATCAGCTGTGGGTACAGCTGACGTGATCATGACCTAATCCTATGAAATGTCCTCATTGCAACAGACAGGCCAGCGCTTGCCCAATCAGATAAACAGGTACCACAACTTGGCCAAGTTGACACGTGTCCCTAACCATGACAGTTATTAATAGGTTCTACCTCTCAGTTTTTTAGTGAGGGTCAATGAGATAAAGCACTGCATCTAGTAAAAAAAAAAAAAAAAAAAGAAAAGAAAGAAAAAAATTGTTCATGAACCTAAATGTAGGATCTAAAACTATAAAACTTATATAATAAAACAGAGAAAAATCTCTGTGGCCTTGGATTAAGGAAAGCGCAAACTATAAAAGCAAAATCTGGTGCATTGCATTTCATCAAGAATTTTCAAATTTCTTTAAAAGACCATCTTATGTAAGGAAAGTGAAAAGCCAAACTACGAACTAGGAGAAAATATTTGAAAACATCTGATAAGGGACATATCAGAATATGTAAATATCTCTTATAACTCAATATTAAAAAAAAACTCAGTTTAAAAATGGGCAAAAGATTTGAACATACACTTCACCAAAGATTATAGACAGATATAAAACAAGCCCATGAAAAGTCTTGGCCTTATTAGTTATTAGAGAAATTCAAATTCAAATAAAAATGAGATATGACTACATGTCCATTAAATTGTCTAAAATTAAAATGACTGATCATACTACAGGCTGGCAAAAGGTAAAGCACTTACACGCCACCAGCATTTATACACTGCTGGAGGAAATGTAAAATGGTACACACGCTTTGGAAAACAGTTTGACAGTTACTTAAAAAAGTTAAAAATACAACTATCACATCATCCGGCCATTCCATTCCGAGATATTTACCCAAGGAAAATGAAAACATATGTCCGCCACAGACATATACGCGGATGTTCATCAAACACCATTTAAATATAGGGTATAATTATCATGAGATCTATTTTAAAAGCGGTTAATAAGGGCATTCTAAAATAGCATTATTTATTAGGCATTTGTAACTCCACTGTACAGGAAATCAAACATAACTAGTGTACTTTGATGGACCCTTAGCTTAACATGGCTGTTTTATTTGACCCACAATTGCTAGATGAAACTCACAGACTACATTAAAGTATTATTTGTGCAAAACCAGTATTATAACTACACTAAGAGAAATAAAAGTGAAATGGAAAATTCAACCGTGGCCTACTTTTTAGACAAATCAACATGTATTTTTCCTTGTTCCCATCTGGTACTTGCGTGCATGCATAAAATGTTTTTACATAGTTATAAAAATTCAATTTTGCATTCAGCTTTAGAAAACCAAGTATAATATTTTAAACTGTTTTCCATATTGTTACTTAGTCTACATAATTATTTTTAATGACCACATCATTTTACTTTGTGGATCTGCCATTTTTTAACATTTCCCCTATTGCTGGACCTGAATTTTTTTTTTAACATGTCTATTAGAAAAATACTAGTTTATATCTTCCACGGACAAAACATTTTCTTTCTTTTGGATTACAGCCTGCCCTATGGATTTTGGACTCTGCGTTCCTGCAGTCACATGAGACACTTTCATAAATTTTATATTTGCAAGTGTTCCCTGTTGATTCTGTTTCTCTAGAGACCCCTAACTAATAAATAACCACATTTTTGGTAGCAGCTTTATTGAGATAAAATGCATATACCATAAAAATTCACCCACTGAAGCGTACAATTAAATGTTTTTAAAAAAATTTTATTGACACATCTTCATACCCATATGGTCCATACATGGTATATAATCAGTGGCTCACAATATCGTCACATAGTTGTGTATTCATCACCATGATCATTTTTAGGATATTTGCATCATTCCAGAAAAAGAAATAAAAAGAAAAAATTCATATATCCTATACCCCTTACACCTCCCTCTCATTGACCACTAGCATTTCAATCTACTCAATTTATTTTACTCCTTATCCCCCTACAATTTGTTTATTATCCATATTAGTTTACTCTTCTGTCCATACTCTAGATAAAAGGAGGATCAGACACAAGGTTTTCACAATCACACAGTCACATCGTAAAAGCTATATCATTATACATTAATCTTCAAGAATCAAGGCTACTGGAACACAGCCCTATAGTTTCAGGTACTTCCCTCCAGCCACTCCAATACCATAAACTAAAATGGGATATCTCTATAAAACATAAGAATAACCTCTAGAATAAATTCTCGACTCTATTTGAAATCTGTCAGCCACTGAAACTTTATTTTGTATCATTTCTCTCTTTCCCCCTTTGGTCAAGAAGGCTTTCTCAATCCCATGATGCTGGGTCCTGGCTCATCCCTGGAGTTCTGTCCCATGTTGCCAGGGAGATTTAAACCCCTGTGTTCTAGTTTGCCAGCTGCCAGAATGCAACACACCAGAGACAGATCGGCTTTCAATAAAAGGGGATTTATTTAGTTGACATATAGGTCTTCAGAGGAAAGGCAGTTAACTTTCAACTGACGTTCTTTCTTACATGGGAAGGCACAGGATGGTCTCTGCTGGCCTTCTCTCCAGGCCTCTGGGTTCTAACAGCTTTTCCCAGGGTGATTTCTTTCTGCATCTCCAAAGGCCTGGGCTGAGCTGAGAGTGCTGAGAGGAGGTATGCTGAGCTGTTTGGGCTGTGCTACGTTGAGCTCTCATTTAAGCACCAGCCAATTAAATCAAACATCATTCATTGCAGCAGGCACACTTCTTAGCCAACTGCAGATGTAATCAGGAACAGATGAGGTTCACATGCCATTGGTTCATATCCACAGCAAGAGAACTAGGAACCTTCACCTGGCCAATTGACACCTGAATCTAACTACCACATGCTGGGAGTCATGCCCCATATAGGAGGGAGGGCAGTAAGTTCATCTGCCAAGTCAGCTTCGAGAGAGAGAAGCCACAACTGAGCAACAAAAGAGGTTCTCTGGGAGTGACTCTTAGGCCTAATTTCAAGTAGGCTTAGCCTATCTTTTGCAGAAATATTTCATAGGGGCAAACCCAAGATCGAGGACTCGGCCTTTGATTTAGTTGTCCCCACTGCTTGTGAGAATGTCAGAAATTCTCCAACTGGTTAAGTTAAATATTTCTTCCTTTCTCCCCAGTTCTACAAGGGCATTTTGCAAACACTTCTTTCTTCACTTTCCAAATTACTCTGAATATAAGGGGCCATCACACTAACCTGGGCAAACCAACAAAATCTCTCACCCTATTCAAAATTCCATGTTCTTATGGTGTTCAACTAAACTGATCACACAAGTTAAATCAGGTAATATGCTACCCAAAATATAAATTTTGCACCAACTAAACATCTCCCGCTTTGGTCTCACACAGAAGTTGACATTTTAAAATATGGACAATATCTTCCTTTACCCTGTATTCTGATGTACCCTAGTCCTATTCAGATCAGCTTCATTCATCTCTCTAGTCATGACCCATTTTTGAGTCAGTTTTGTATTTGGTTTGAAGTAAGGGTCAAAGTCTCTTTTTCCTTCAAGATATCCAACTTATTTGTTGAAAATATGATCCTTTCTTCATTGAATTATATATTAGTCAAGGTACTCCAGGGAAACATGTAAATATTATGAGATTTATTATAGAAATTATAATAAATTTCTATACACAACGATGGGGATTGGCAAGTCTGAATTCTACGGGGTAAGTTGCCAGGTGGGAACATCGATGAAGGAGTCAATGAATTCCCCAGAAGAAATTCATGTAGCGGTAGAGATAGAACTTCTTCTTTCAGTGCTGACATCATCAATTCTCCCTTATAGGTCTGAACTGGGTAAGACTTGTCTCATTGTTGAAGGCAATCTCCTTTGTTGATTGTAGATGTAATCAACCATAGATGCAGTCAACTGACTAATGACTTAAACCCACAAAATATTCTCACAGTAACCATCAGGCCAGCGGTCATTTGATTAAACAACTGTACACCATAACCTAGCCAAGTTGATGCTGAACTTAATAAATTGCTTTGGAATCTTTGTCAAAAATCAGTTGACATGGGCAAAGAATCGTTTTATTAAAAAAATGGCACTGGAACAACTAGATATCTATGTGCAAAAGAATGAATTTGGAACCCTGCCTCACAACACACAAAAAATAACTCAAAATTGATCGTAAATATATTGATCATGGTCTAGAGATGAAGCTGTAAGAACGAAAACTATTAAACTCTTAGAAGAAAACAGAGGAGTGACTCTTCATGACCTTGGCCTAGGAAACAATGTCTTAGATATGAAATCTAAAGCATAAGCACAAAAGAAAAAAATAGATATATTGGACCACATTAAAATTTAAAAAGCTTTGTGCTGCAAATGAGGGTACCAAGAAATTAAAGTGATAACCCACAGAATAGGAGTCTTATATCTGATAAGGACTACCACAATTCAATAATAGAAAAAGCCTAATTTAAAAAGCAGACAAAGGACTTGAATAGACATATCTCCAAAGAAAATAAGCAAATGGTCAATAGGCACATGAAAATATGCTCAACAGCATGTGCTTTAAGCTACTAAATGTCAAGGTAATTAGTTACAAAGAGATAGTTAACAAGTACAGATTTTGGTATCTAGCAGTGGGATGCTGCTATAACAAAAAAACAAAATTTGGGAATGGTTTTGGAATTGAAGAATGGGCAGGAGATGAAAAGACTTTGACAAGACTGTAGATGAGGACTTAAAGGGAGAGTGAAGAAAACATTAGAAACTGGAGAAAAGGAGATTCTTGTTATGCAGTTGGAGAAAGTTTAGTAACACTGTCACTTGCACTTACATGGAAATGCACCTATTAAACTGGACTAATGGGCTTTAGAGATTTCCACCCCGATTACTGAACATGCTTTCTGGTTTTTTACTAGCTAGAGTAAAATGCTAAAGAAGAGAGTTAAGCTTAAGGAAAGACTGCTCATATTTTTAAAAAGAGACACATCTTGCTGTTCATGAATATTCCCCTCTATCCAGATAACAAAAATGACTGAAATTAAGAAATGGCTCTCAACAAGATAAAATCCAAGGCCCTCTCGGGAAATCGTGGTCTAGAGATGAAGCTGAGGGCGAGTATGATTGCAAAATGCTTTGCTGACACCAAGACAGATCAAAGACGATGCCACAGAGTAATATTCAGTCAGACTATACCTCTAAAGATTTTAAGGGTGTGAATTACTAGAAATGAGCAACTAAATGAGGCAAGATTCTAGAGCCAGACAGCTAGATGATGTGGCAAGTGACACCAAGGGAGATGTGTGGAACAGGCAAACATTTCCAGGGACTGACAATAGAGTGGAGTGGTGTGCCCGGGAATATAAACTCTGGTTCAAGCCCAGTTCTGCCATTTATTGGCTGTGTGACCTTGGATAAGATACTTTGTCCCCCAGTTTCATCAGCAGTAAAATAGGGATCATATTACATGTTTATAGAGTCATGTCCTACATAGCGGGGAGCAGCAGTGATTTCACCTGCAGAGTTGGTTTAGAGAGAGAGGCCACATCTGAGCAACAAAAGAGGTTCTCTGGGGATGATTCTTAAGCATAGTTATAAGTAGGCTTAGCTTCTCCTTTGCAGGAATGTTTCATAAGGGCAAACCTTAAGATCGAGGGCTTGGCCTATTAAATTGGTAGTACCCAATGCTTGAGAGAATATCAGGAATTCCCCAGGTGGGGAAGTTTATTAGTTCTACATTTTCCCCCAGTCCCTCAAGGGGGCTTTGTAAATATTTTTATTCTCTGCCCTGATTACTCTTGGCTGTATCAGGGCATCACAGTAACCTGTACAAACAAATAATATCTCACTCCCTGTTCAAGGTGCCATGCAATTATGGTGTTTGGATAAAGTGACCAAATAAATTAAAATTGGATAGTGTGCTACAGAAATATAAATTCTGCATTAAATAAACATTTTTTCCTTTGGTCTCACACAGAAGTTCAGTTTTAAAACACAGTCAACCAGGTTTGATTTCTGGAGCCTACACAAGCCAAATAATAATAATAATAATAATAATAACAACCTTCTTTTAAGAGATAACAAATTAAAAATAAATAAAAATAAATTTTTAAAAAAACAGGAAAAACAAACACAGTCAAGGGGGTGCAAGGGTAGTTCAGTGCTAGAATTCTCCCCTGCCATGTGGGAGACTTGGGTTCGATTTCCAACCCATGCAGCCCCCCCAAAAATTTCAACAAATGGTACTGCAATAATGGGTAGTCACATGGAAAAAGAATGAAATGTGACCCCCCACCATACAGCATACAAAAAAAAAAACCCACAGTCAATGTCATCCTTTACGCTGTATTCTGATTTACCTTAGTCCTAACCAGATCTGCTTCATTCATATCTTTTATTGAAGTCTGATCTCTTTTTCAGCTTTTTGCTGTGTGGGGTGATTCTGACTCTCATAGCTGCAGAACTCTAGCTCTGAGACTCAGTGTCACACAGGTAACCAAAGCTCCAGGCAATGAGCCGGTTATACACACAGGATCTCAGCATCGCAGAACTTAGAAATTTGCATTACATCTCAAGAACAGATGTGACTGCTGTAAGAATTTAGAATCTAGGAATCCTCACAATAAGCCTTCCCCTGATAACCTATGCTCTCGCATTCAATTCTCAGAGTTTGCATATTAAAGTCAGCCTGTATTAGTGAGGCATTATGCATGTATTTTATTTTCTGGTTTGTTTCACTCAACATACTGTCAGGATCCATTCACCTAGCATGCCTCACAACTGCATTCCTTCTTGCAGCCACTCCATATTCTATTGTATTTATAGACCACAGTTCACCCTTCAGTTCATTAGGTGATGTACCCTTAGGCTCACCTCTATCCACTGCAAATCGTGTCACAGGCTCTTGAGGTCAAGTCATTTGGTAGTAACAATGTGACAAATGTAAGACTAGGCCCCAGGGCTTTTTACCCTAAGTTTTTATTTAGAAATCATTTCAAACTTACAGGACAGTTGCAAAAATAATTCAAAACCAATACAGAGAATTCCAGTATAACCCTACTCAGATACACAGATTTATCAACTTTTTACGTTGTGCCTTATTTGTTATATGATTCTCTACCTTCTCTCTTTTCTAAATATTTGAGAGTAAGTTGACTACCCCTTGAAAACTTAATACTTTCACTCTATTTCCCAAGAACAAGGATATCTACTTACATAGCCTCATTAAGTATAATTACCAAGTTCAAAACATTTAAAGCTGACACAAAGTATATAATACTTTGTATATTCCTTTTTATTTTTAGTTCTCAATAATATCTTTTTGAGAATTTTCTCCTCCATCATTAGATACAGTCCAGGATCATGTATTGAATTTAATTACCATTGTTTCATTAGTCTCTCTCTTTCTTTTATTGTGGAAGCATATATACAACATAAAATTTCCTATCATAACAATGCCCAAGAATAAAATTCAATGGGATCAGTCATATTTACCATGCAGTTCTCCTTTCACTACCATCACTATTAAAACTTTTACTAAATCCCCACTTCCCCTTCTGCCTTACTCCTGGTAATCTGTCATCTACCTTGCATCTCTATAAATTTGCTTATTTTAGGTATTTCATATAAGTCAAATTATACAATATCAATCCTTTTGTGTCTGGCTTATTTAACTCAGCATGGTGTCTTGAAGGTTTATGCATGTTGTAGCATGTGTCAGAACTTTGCTCCTTTTTACAGCTGAATAATATTCTCTTGTATGTGTATACCATATTTTGTTTATCCATTCATCTGTTGGTGGACATTGGGATTACTTCCACCTTGAGGCTATTGTAAGTAATAACGCTATGAATATTACTGTACAGTTATCTGTTTAAGTCTCTGTGTCCAGTTCCACGCATGAGATTTCTGGCTGACATGGTGGTTCAATGCTTAATATTTCTAGGAACTACTAAGCTGTTTTCCACAGGGGCTGTACCATTTTCAGTCCCCACCACCAATGTACTAGGGTTCCAATTTCTCCACATCCTTGTCGGCACTTGACAAAAACTGAAAATTGTTCATATTTTAAATAATAGCCATTCTAGCAGGTGGAGGGTGGTTATCTCATCATAGTTTTGGTTTGCATTTCTCTAATGGCTAATGATGCTAAGCAGGTTTTCATGTGCAT
The DNA here is from genome assembly GCF_023851605.1 of Tamandua tetradactyla. Classification (NCBI taxonomy): domain Eukaryota; kingdom Metazoa; phylum Chordata; class Mammalia; order Pilosa; family Myrmecophagidae; genus Tamandua; species Tamandua tetradactyla. The sequence goes on from NC_135340.1 coordinate 84,191,422, forward strand.
ATTGGCCATTTGTATACCTTCTGTTGAGAAATGTCTATTCAAGTCCTTTGCCCATTTTTAAATTGGGTCCTTTGTCTTTCCATTGTTGAATTATAGGAGTTCTTTTGTATATTCTGAATATTAATTCCTTATCAGACATATGATTTCCAAATGTTTTCTCCTATTCTGTTGATTGGCTTTGCACTGTCTTGATAGTGTCCTTTGATATACAAATGTTTTACATTTTGATGAACGTTTATTTATTTTTAATTTTGTTGCTTTTGGTGTAAAGTATAATAATCCATTGCCTAATGCAATGTCCTGAAGCTATTTCCCCATGTTTTCTTCTAAGAGTTTTATATTTTTACCTGTTCTTTAGAGAACGTTGATCCATTTTTAGTTGATTTTTTATGTATGGTGTGAGATATAAATATCCATTCCCTTGCATTTAAGTTCAACCTGACTGGGTAGCATTTCCCCATCTCTAGCTTCTCTGTTTCTCTAGGTCTCCTACATTCTACAGTACGATCTCAAAGACCACCTTTACTGGAGTCATAATAGCAAAATCATACAGTATCTGTCATTTTGTGTCTGACTTATTTCACTCAACATTCTGTCCTCAAGTTTCATCCACTAATTTTAGTATTTTTTAACAGTAGTTTGCATTTGTTACAAGTGATGAAAGATTATTAAGTTAGTACTTAACTATTGTCCATGGTTTATGTAGGGGTATTTCCCCCATATTCCCAACCTATTTTTTTTTTTCATGCATGTCTTTGTTTTATTACTCATCTACCCATACTGGATAAAGGGAGTGTCAGTCACAAGGGTTTTACAATCACATGGTCAAACGATAAAAACTATATAGCTATACAATCATTATCAAGGATCAAGGCTACTGAATTACAGGTCAACAATTTCAGGTATTTCCTTCTGGCAATTCTAATACACTAGAAACTAAAAAGAACTATCTACAGAATGACTCAGTAGTCATAATCCTTTGTTAAATCCTAACTTCACAGTCACATCTCCTCCCTGTCATTCAATCATTCTCTCCATCTTAAAGGATATTTGGGCAATGACCATTCTGACTTCTTGCTGGAAAGTGGTATTGATTTTATGGGGTAGAAGAAGGAAACTGGTTGATGTTCTTGGAGAGACTGGTACCTCTGGGTTTCAAGGCTTATCTAGCCTAGGATCAATCTGGAGGCCTTAAGTTTCTGAAAAAATTAACTTACTAAGTAAAACTTGTATAGAATCTTAGCTAGAGCCTGGGGTATTCTTTAGGGTTTTCAGGAATACTGTTGGTTGGGGCTTGACGTGTTATGGCAATGTGTGATATCTGGCTGAAGCTCACATAAGAATAATCTCCAGAATGACTTCTTGACTCTGTTTGAAATCTCTTAGCCACTGAAATTTTTTTTTTCATGGGCAGTCACCAGGAACTGAACCTGGGTCTCAGGCATGGCAGATGAAGCTTTATTTTGTTTCATTTCCTTCCCCCCTTTTGGTCAAGAAGGCATTCTCAATGCTATGATGCTAGAGCCAAACTCATCCCTGAGAGTCATGTCCCACATTGCTGGGGAGACTTATATATGCCTGGGAGTCATGCCCCACATAGGGGGAAGGGTAGAGAGTTTATTTGCAGGGTTTGGCTTAGAGAGATAAAGACCACATCTGAGCAACAAAAGAGGTTCTCTGGGGTGACTCTTAGGCAGAATTATAAGTAGCCTTTGCTGTTGCAGAAGTAAGTTTCATAAGGGCAAGCCTCAAGATTGAGGGCTTGGCTTATTAAATTGGTATTCTCTAATGCTTGAGAGAATATCAGGAATTCTCCAGGTAGGGAAGTTTAATAGTTCCATGTTTTTTCCCCAGTCCCTCAAGGGGACTTTTCTGCCATGTTTTACTAGTTGTTCAGAGCTTCTGTGGGGGATGGATTCCTGAAGGTCCTCACTGCACCGTCTTGATTGTGGTGGGGCCAAACAGTGTTTGATTGGAAGTTTTTTATTATTGATTCAACCCGTTTACTTGTTATTGGTCTGTTGAGATCTTATGTATCTTTTTGAGTCAGTTTAGGTAATTTGTGCATTTCAATGAATTTGTCCATATCCTCTCAATTATCTAGTTTGTGGGTGTGCAATTATTTGCAGTAGCCTCCTATAATCCTTTTTAATTCTGTAAGGTTGGTAGTGATGTCCCTCTTTCATTTCTGATTTTTATTTGTGTTCTCTCTTTTTTTTTTTCTTTTTTGGTCTAGCTAAATATTTATCAAGTTTACTGATCTCTTCAAAGAACCAACTTTGGGTTTCACTGATCCTCTCTACTGTTTTTCTATTCTCTATTTCATTTAAATCTGTTCTAATTTTTATTATTTCCTCCCTTCTCCTCACTTTGGGTTTAGTTGCTCTTCTTTATCTAGTTCCTTGAGATGTGAGTTTAGGTTATCGATTTGAGATTGTTTTTCTTATTTATTTATTTATTTATTTTCGCATGGACAGGCACCAGGAATCAAACCTGGGGCTCTAGCATGGCAGGGGAGAATTCTGCCACTTAGCCACCGTCACACCTCTTTCTTCTTTTTAAAGGTAAGCATTACAGCTATAAATGTAAATTTCCCTTTGTGCGCTTCCTTTGCTACATGCATCCCGTATGTTTTGTTTCCATTTTCATTTGTTTCAAGATATTATCTCATTTTTCTTGTAACTTCTTCTTTGGCCCATTGGTTGTTTAAGAGTGTATTGTTTTCCTTAAAGAGTGGGAGAAAGATCAAAGGTGATGGTGGAGTTATACAGGGAAGGTCAGGTTTAATAAACGAGTATGAGTGCTGAATCATTATACTGATATTTCTTAGTCTCCAGTATCGTAGAGCAGCTAGAAGTAAAAACCAAAATTGTGGAATTGTAACCCATACCAAACTCTGAAATCTGTTCTACAACTGATTGTTACATTATGCTTTGAAATTTATTGCCTTTTTGTATATATGTTATTTTTCACACACAAAAAATAAAATCAATGGTGATAAATGCACAGCTATATGATGATATTTTGACTCATTGATTGTCTACTTTGGATGATTACATGGTACGTGAATATATAATATTATATCAATAAAAAAATGAAAAAGAGTGTAGTGGTTTTATTTCCATTTATCTCTGATAAATTATATTTTATAATTATAAATTATAAATTATAATTTACAAGTGGCCAATGAATAACACCAACAAAGAGTTGAGGAGTGAAAAGGACAGAGAGGTTTCTGTGGTCTGAAAACACTTAGATCATCAGAGCTGGAAGGGATTTTTGAAGGCTTCTCCAACCTCTTCATTCTTTTGTCAGATAAGGACAGAAGCTTGGTGGGGAAGCAACACAGCTAATAGTGACAGGGCTGGGTTGAGCACTAAACAGCTTCCTGTTTCCTGGTGCCTGCAGTATATAGAAGTGGGCCCTGGCTCCAACTCCTCTCTGTACAACCAGTCTGGGGAAGGCCTGTCAAAAATGACTGGTTCTCCCTTGAGTTTGTCTTAGAGAAACCTTATCTTTTGAAAGTTATATCAAGTTTACCAACATAATTTCAATTCACTTTTTTATAATTTTTTTATTATATAATATAACATATATACAAAGCAAAGAAAGAAAAAAGCAATAGTTTTCCAAGCACCCTTCAACAAGAGTTACAGGACAGATCCCAGATTCTGTCATGGGCTACCATACCATCCTCTCAGATTTTTCCTTCTAGCTGCTCCAGAATATAGGAGGTGAGAAGGCATAAATATTTTTTATCATCACAATCAACGTTTGTGTGTGTGTGTGTGTGAAAAATAACATACATACAAAAAAGCAATAAATTTCAAAGCACAGCACAACAGTTAGTTGTAGAACAGATTTCAGAGTTTGGCATGAGTTACAATTCCACACTTTTAGGTTTTTACTTCTAGCTGCTGTAAGTCAATTCACTTTTTTTTTTTTTAACTTTTATTGCATAGTATAACATATATATAAAGCAAAGAAAAAGAAAAACAATAGTTTTCAAAGCACTCTTCAATAAGCAGTGACAGGACAGATCCCAGAATTTTTCATGGGCTACAATACCATCCTCTCAGACTTTTTTTTTTTTTTTTTTATAGCTCAGATGCAGCTTCATTCAGTGTTTTAACATGATTACTTTACAATTAGGTATTACTGTAATGCTTTACCATTTTTGAGTTTTTGTATCTAGTCCTGTTGCACAGTCTGTATCCCTTCAGCTCCAATTACCCATTATCTTACCCTGTTTCTAACTCCTGCTGGACTCTGTTACCAATGACATATTCCAAGTTTATTCTCGAATGTCAATTCACATCATTGGGACCATACAGTATTTGTCTTTTAGTTTTTGGCTAGACTCACTCAGCATAATGTTCTCTAGGTCCATCCATGTTATTACATGCTTCATAAGTTTATCCTGTCTTAAAGCTGCATAATATTCCATCGTATGTATATACCACAGTTTGTTTAGCCACTTGTCTGTTGATGGATATTTTGGCTGTTTCCATCTCTTTGCAATTGTAAATAACGCTGCTATAAACATTGGTGTGCAAATGTCCGTTTGTGTCTTTGCCCTTAAGTCCTTTGAGTAGATTCCCAGCAATGGTATTGCTGGGTCGTATGGCAATTCTATATTCAGCTTTTTGAGGAACCGCCAAACTGCCTTCCACAGTGGTTGCACCATTTGACATTCCCACCAACAGTGGATAAGTGTGCCTCTTTCACCGCATCCTCTCCAGCACTTGTCATTTTCTGTTTTGTTGATAATGGCCATTCTGGTGGGTGTGAGATGATATCTCATTGTGGTTTTGATTTGCATTTCTCTAATGGCCAAGTCAATTCACTTTTAATAAGATGCTTTGTATTCTAGCATATGCATATGACAATGTCAATGTAAATACTCCATGCAGTTGAATTGTAATATGAATATATTAACATTATGGAATAAAAAAAATCTGTTCCTCACTGTCAGAGAAGGGCTGAAATAACAAGAAATGTTAATGTAATGTTTTCTACTTTTAACTAGCATTTATTAAGATGTTATTATGTGCTAGTCACAATTGTAATTAGAATGACCCATTTTTGACCTATAAAAATGACAATTTCTGATAGACCAATCTAATATATTAATCATGATAAAACTCTATGATATATATACTATTATTATCCATTTTCCAGATGAGGAAACTGAAACACAGTGAGGTTAGGTGACTTATCCAAGGTCACACCACACAGTGGTAGCATCGGTTTGTGGATCCAGGGGCTCTATCTCTAGAGCCCATGCTTGTGAGCCTGTCCTCACAACCTTTGGGGGCTGGACCTGGAACCTACTCCCCACCCCACCTCCACCCCTGGAATCAGATAATCAGCTTCTCTTAGGGAATCAGATCATCCCCAAACCTCCTGGGACCTTATCACAAACAGTACATGCTGGACCAGCCCTGTGATCTCATGCTGATGGGGCTGCAAAACAATGGAACAACTTATGAGCACCAGACATCACAGTGGAGGCAATGTGCTTCTCCAAACATCAGCCAGCAGAATAACAAACACCGCTGACATCCACAGCACCAAAGTCTAAATATTGAAGTGGAGCATCTGTACCTCGCCACGTGTAGTGATATTTTAGTGGAAAAAGCCAGCAGTTGCTATTGTCTGGATTCCCCAGAGGGACTCTCTGGGATGTTTCCCTAGTTCTGCAAGATTTCTGCAGCCTCCCCAGGCCCCAGCCTGAAAGAGGGCTTATTTGATGTGAGTCAGACTGGGGACCCAAACACCCTACAGTGATCTTCACTAGTCTATAGAAACCAAGAGGATAAGTAGGTGGAGAGTTGTTCCTAAAGCTAACTTTATCCCATTTGAAGAATCCTATTTATGAAGCATAGGATTCCTTTCTTGTGGCTCCTCCCTTACTCTCTCTGAGAGTTGGATCCATCCTCCCCTCTGTACTTGGCAGCATCCTCTTCTAATGCATGCTCTTTGCACATGGCTCTGGTAGCTTCTCCAATCCCAACTCTGCTTTCTGGCCTTTCAATTTCAATTTCTGCTCTTTGCCTCATTCTCTCAAATTTCTTTGCTCACATTCCCCTGAGATAAGCTATCTAAATGCCTCTTATTACACAAGGTCACGCTATATCCAGCTGCTGGCAAGGCCATAGGACCCAAAACATGGCTGCCCTTTGAGCACATGGCAAGAGTGGGCCAGGGCCTCTGAGAAAGGACTTAAAAAGCAGGTACTAAGATTGATATGGCTGGCATACAATTCCAATTCTGAGATTTTTGTACCAAAATTGCATTTCTCAGCCCATGAAGGTGTCAGAGTCAGGAAGGTCCACCTGAGATACACAAGGGATATTCGTTATTTCTCCCTCTGCAGAGAGAGGAAGCCAAGGGTCAGGCTCACACTAAAAGGGCAGGGTTTAGTGGTTACTGAGACAGAGAGAAAGTCACAGATTCAGACATATTTAGGAAGTAAGACCAGTAGACCTTGGTGAATAACTGGATATGAGGGATGAACAAGAGGAAGGATAGATGGTGGCACCACTCACTGAGGAAAAACACAGGAGAAGAGCAGGCTTGGTGAATGAAGGAGAAAAGGTAAGTTCCTTTCTAGCATGTTGAGACATGAGACATCCTACTAGCTTAACCAAGCGGAAGTTGGCTATGTAAGTGTGATGTTTAGAAAAGAAGTCTGGGCTGGGATGTAGATGTGAGAGTCTCTCACATGGAGGCAGTTGAAATAACATAGCGGATGGCTTCTTCCTGCCAGAAGCAGAGTGCTTAATTGACACTTGATAAACACTTGTCGGATGAATGAGTGAATGAATGAACAAATGAATGAGTGACCTGTCAAGACTTGGGCTTTGCTTGTGTTTCATTCCTTCCTAGGTGATGAAACCACTCACTGACACCCCGTGGTCTGAAACAGCTGAAAGTAGAAAGAACATGGACTTTGGAAGCGATACTGAGTTCAATCACAAGGTTGGAAACTTAATAGCTGTGTGCCTTTGAACTTTGTCCTTAGCTCTTGCAGCCTTGGTTACCTTGTCTCAAAACGGGTGTGATGATATTTAACTCACCAGGCTGTGGCAAGCACTAAACAAGGTAGCAAGAATAGAGTTCCAAGCACAGGGCTTGGCATGCGTAGTGGGAATTTAACAGATGTCGTCAATTCCTGCCTTCCTCTGAACAAAGCTTCGAAACCCTGGAGAGCATTTTGGGTAGGAGCATTATGGATATTCTGGGAATGCCAGAACCTTAGCCAGTGGCCTCTCAGGTGGACCCACTGCATGTGTAAATAATCCCAACTGGAGATAATGTCAAGAGTCTAAATTTGAGACCTGGGCCAAGCAACCCTCTGCCTCTGTCCCCCTACACTCCCTGCAAGGGCCCTCTGTGACAGGCCGTGGTGATTCACTTCCCGTGGGTGCCTTTCTCTTGTAGGACTCCTACAGTTTCCAAGGATCTGCTCACCTCCAAACCCCATCTCCCAGGGACCCTTCCTCCATCTGCTGTGCCTATCTAGGCACCTGCCACTCTCCAAGGTGGGTGTCCAACTTCCCAGTCTTTGACCCTTCCAGCTGCCCATGAGCCACGCGCTCCCATCAAAACGCACATCCCAGTGCCAGACAGATGGACAATACAGCTGGAGAGGAGGTTATCTTCTCCTAATGATACACGTTAACTACTTGCGCATTAGTCTATTTCAAGTTATAAGATTTATTCAAAGAAGATCATAGAACCCTATTGGGAAAAGTAAAGGTAGATGACAATAATTGGAGAACACACCCACTCTAAGCTGAAAGACTAGAGACAGAAAAGGCAGCAATTTTCCTTGCGTTTCTATGTAGATTTAGTGCACTACCTATTAAGACTCCTAAGGAATACTTCGTGAGAGCTTGACAGATGAATAATGATGCTCAGTCACCAGATTAAATGGGTAAAAGCATTGAAGTTTGCTTTTAAAGGATATGGTTGTAAATTTAGCCCACCAGATTTCATAGCATATTATAAAATGACAATGATCCAAACCGTGTGGTAACAATGAAAAAAAAAGATGAGTGGAAGAGATTAGACAATCCAAAATCAATTCATTATGTAATAAAACCAGAAATAATCCAACAACAAGGAAAGTAATTACTATATAATATTTTAAAGGGAACTATAATTAATGTGGAGAAGAATTATACCATCCACTATTTACTGCAATAAATTCCAGATGAGATTTTGTACGTGTCTGAAAAACAAACCATAAAAAAGACGAGAAAGCACAATTCCACATTTATTGTGTTGGAAGAGAGTCCAACATCAGAGACAAAAAATATTTTCTAATGAAAACGTAGGAACCCTTTGTTGAATAAACTAGAGAAAAATCACAAGAGGGAAACAACCGCCTGGAAGAAACAATAAATCACTGGTACATCTAAAACATACCATTTGTGATACCAAAAAAAGTGAAAACCAATGCTCATACTCCACTCAATAAACACCAAAGGAGATGCACAGTTTATAGAGAAAGTACAGATGGCAAATCAAAACATGAAAAAGCACATAACTCTACCAGAAAATGAAAGAAATGCAAACAAACTGGCTCTGAGGAATCAGCACACACTTATCGAACTAGTCAAAATAAACTAAAATGATAAAACTCTATTGGTAGAGCTGTGGGAAACAGACAGGAGAGAGAAGTTCAAAGCACGGACTCTGGAGCCAGATTGCAGGACTCAATACTGGCCCTACCATGTGCTATTTCTAAGATTCTGAACTAGTTCCTTAATCTCTGTGCTGTTTTTCTCATCTGTTAAAGGAGGTTTAAGTGAGTTAACATATGTAAAGAGCTTTGAACAGTGTCTAACACATGTTGAGTGCTATATACATATTAGCTATTATTATTTTGGGGCGGCAGGGTGTCTTCTTCACCATCTTCTCTCAATTAAATAGAAAGGATCTGAACTAGAAGCCACAAGATCATTTATTCAACAGCTATTTACTGAATGCCTGATCTAGGTACAAATCCATTAATTATTAGTGAGGCAACTTTAGAAAAATTGCTTATGATCCTGAATCTCAGTTTCCTTCATCTGTAAAAGGGATAATAGATTCCATTGCTTAGTCTTGTTGGGAGGTGCAATGAGATATTGCCTCTATATGGGGACTGGCTTGTGGGAGGTCTTTAATGAATATGTGATTCCTGATTCCTTCTCCGGGAACTTCAACCCCACCGAGTATCCTTCTTATCTCTCCGGGGTCATGGGGTTTGCTCTCAGCTGGCTGTCAGCTTGACCCCTACTGGGATTTTTAGACACCCCCCCCCCCCAAGTCCTGAAGCCCACTTACTATGTGATTTGGGCTTAACTTCTCCAAACCTCTACCTTTCATTAATCCAGCAACAATTTACTGGGCATTATTCAAATGTTTTATTGTTGTAATATCTATACAACTCAGAATTTCCCACTTGAACCCTTTGCAAGTATACAGTTCAGTGGTATTAATTACATCCACAAGATTGCGCTACCAGCATCACCACCCATTACCCAAACCTTCTCATCCCTTTCTGAGTATTTTGTATGTCCCAGATTTACCTCTCTAGACCTCGAGTCTCCCCACTGGCAAACGGATATGGCTGTCATCGTGATGCCTGCCCGGCTCTACCCTTGTGAAAGGACTGAATGAGGTCAGAGAGGAGAAAGGACTTTGACGAGGCCTGGCCTCAGCTTTTCCCCTGCATCCACTGGGGAATCTGGGTCCTGCTGGGCAGGCCTCGGGGCCCCGAGGGGAAGACAAAGCGGAGCTTCGCCCAGCTGCTCCGCGCCCTTGGGAGCCCCTCCGCCACTGGCCCATAACCGATGACTTCACCGGCTGTGTGGTTGAAATCCGAGCTGCTAGCTCCCTGGCGTGGGGCTGAGCAGGAAGTTTTTTTCCTGCGGTGGAAGCTTTTGTTCTCAAAGCCTCGGTCGGTCGGTCGTGGGGCAGAGGAATTTCCAGCCAGCTGACATCAGCCTGGACTCGAGCCCAAGTCCATCGGAACTGCAGGGGCACCTGAGGGCGGGCTGCTTGCAGGACAGAAGGTGCAGGCAGGAGGCTATCCCGTGCCCCTCCTCTCCCTGCTTTAAAGCCCTTCCTCCCCCAGGATCGGCTCCCCTCCGTGCACTCAGGAGGAAAGCCCTGGAGAAGCTCAGTCACCCTGAATGAAACTACAGAGGTGGGTAGAAAGTGGTTCCAAATTCTGGTCCAGCCACATATTTTTAGCCTAGTGCCTTGGGCCAGGAACTTAGCCTCACTGGACTCAGTTTCCTCATTTGTAAAATGGGAATAATAGTAGTACCCGCTTTGTACCTCCTGGAAGTGGATATTAAATGTAAAGCACCAAAAACTGCCTGGTACATAGAAAATGTTCAGTAAATATTAGCCACACGTTTTGGCTGGGCCCAGGAAAGGGTCCAGCTCCAGATCAAATGCTCCAGGAAGATCAGTCCCCACCTCAGTTCCCCCTTCACATACCCTTCTGCTACTGGAATCCAGCTGTGCTATTCCTCCCAGAAACACAGACGGTCATCCCCAAAGACAACCTAGGGGAGGAGGCAATGCTTGACTGAAAAGCGCATTTCGAGTCTTCGGACACCAGAATGAGAAGACAAATTGGAGTAGAAAAACCTTCTTGAGCCTGCCAGATCCTCCCACGGGGGCAGCTGCTTGGGCTAGCAACCGTGTCCAGTCCTAACAACACCAGAACCTAGCTGTGGAGCCCAAATGGTTGCATTACTTATTTCCCACTCTAAATCCCCTGTTCTCCATTCCACATTTCATCTGCCAAACTCTGGTGTGAAATCTGAGATATCCCAATAAAGCTATGCCATCCTCCACTCCCTTGGCAGTAGAATGGGGTAGAAGGAGCACAGGGTAAGGAGTGCACTGATCTAGAGTTGTAGTTTGTTCACTTGCTGTGTGACCTTGGGCATATGACCTCCCTCTCTGTGTCTCAGTCTCCTCAACTGTAAAATGTGAGTATATACCTGTGTAGGGGGAGGATGCAGGAGAAGAGTCGGGCTCTGCCGCTCCAACTGGAATGGAAAGGGCCTCTGGACAAAGCTGGCACGTCTTCCTGAATGTCCGTTGCACATGAAGCAAAACGATTTAGAACATAATTTAAACAAACAAACAAACAAAAACCAGATGAGTACATCACAAAGTGAAATGCAAAATTGCCCGAATTTTTAAGCGAAAAGGAAACATGAGGCCTTAGAGAACCACTGGGCTTCCAGTGGTTGTTCCGTACTCGACCCGGGCCCCTGATCCCTGGGGCGTGGGCTCTTTCCTGTGCGCCAATAGGGCGTTTTCACTGGAAAGACTTGAAATGCTTTGGACTAGTGTTCACTTAGACCCTCCAGTTGAGATTCCAGAGAGCTTTGGATTCCGAGCTCCGCCCAGCACGGTGAGACTCCCAGGCCACTACCATCCATCGCCGAGTTAGAACCACCTCTTCACTGCACAGGCGATCGCCAACACAGGGCAGGAGGTCTGCCCCCGGCAGAGAAGCCGCGCTGGGAGAGGAGGCGTGCAGAGGGTGGGCTGGTGGCGAAGGAAGCGGGACTGACCGCTGGAGGAAGCAGTCTCCGGCCGCTTTGTGGGGGAATTATCTCGGGGCTTCCCCCAACTTCCACTTCCCCTGCTGGTCAAAATGGCAGGAATTTGAAAGTGAGAGCCTGTCTTTCCCTCAAACTCCAGCCCCCTGTTCTCTGGAAGTGCTGACACTGCTCCCCTCCCACTCCCGGCTGTACCTGCGCCATTCTGGCTTCTGCCCCCAGCACCCCCTGAACTTGTGCTCCTGCTGAGGCCCCCAGTGCTCACTCCCCAATTCTCCGCAGACACTGGCTCTCCTGCTGCGGCTTTGGGGGTACAGCCTGCCCTTAGCTTTCCTCCTCTCAGGCCTCCCTGCAGCTTCTTTCTCTGGCTGCTCCCGTCTCCTGACCCCGGAGCTCAGTCCTTGGCCCTTCCTCCTCTTGCACACGCCCCCTGCGCTCCCACCTGCTCCCACAGCTCCAAGCACACCCTTTACCATCACGGTCTCCGTTCTGTCTCCACCTCAGACCCCAGAGTTCTGCCACCTGGCTTCCCCCAAACGCCTCGTGGGCCTCTCAAACTCAGCAGGGGTCAAAGGGAGCCATTGCCTTCCGCAGAGCGCTGTCCTTCCACGTGTCTTCAAGGCACCGACACCAACTCACAAGCTTTCCGTGGCTTCTCCTTCCCCTCCCTCTGCCTCTCATTTTGTGCACAGATGAATTGACTAGCTTCAGCCTCATGCCCTTACCTAGATTCTCACCGCCCTGAGGTCACAGCTTGTGAATGGCCCCTCTCGACATCGCCCCCTGAGCCTGGCACAAAGTTGGGTGCACAGTGAGAGCTTCATGGGTGCGCGTGGCTTGCTCCAGAATGACTGCGTTGGGGCCAGGTTCTGCAGAATCTTTTCTTCCACATTCTGGGAAGAACCGCGAACAGGAAGGAGGTAGAGTGCGGTGATCCAGGGCCCTGGGGGTGGGGGCGGGGTCTTGCTTCTGCCTCTAATCATCTGTAGGATTCTGGAAAAGCCGAGGCCTGTCCCTCTGCCTGTTTCCAAAACAGTAACGTGGAGAAGGAGGAGGGGATTCCTTCTCAATGAGGGAAGCACAGAGGGCTGCAGGGGCTGGAGCCACACCGCCCGAAGTGGGAACACACGGTCCTGCTTTGCCCTGAGCCAAACGGGCCTCCAACTCACGTCAGTCCATGGGCAGCAGGAGGAATCATTTAAAAATACAAATCTCAACAGGATGCCTCTGCTAAGACTCCCCCAAGGGTCTTGTCTCCAGAATGAAATCTGAAGCTTGGCAAGGTCTGAAGAGCTTTCACCGTCTCCATGACCCACCCTCTCTGTCTTGGCATTGCCAGTCACGGTCCCCACAGCCCCCTGCCCTCCAGCTGCTCCTCCGAATTCTACAGACTCATCTTTGCGCTGCTGTTTCTTTGTCCGGGGATGCCCACCCCTGAGGCACATCCTTTGAACAAACTTCACGCTTGCTGGCCCAGAGACTTTGCACACAGGGAAGACACACCAAGCGGGGCAGGATAAGTCAAGGGCCGTCGATCTAGATCTGACTGAGAAAAACCAGCCAGTAGCCCAGGACTTAGGTCTAAAAACCCCCACCTCATCCGCAGTCTCCCAGCTCCCTGCTCCTCTAGACTTTGGTCACCTGACCGCCAGGCAGACAATCCACCTCCACCCCTCCCCTGCAATAAATAAGCAGGCACTGGCTTTATCAAACCGGCCTGAAGCTGGGCTGGGAGCCGTTTGTTCCCTGGGTCTGATTACTTCTCGATGACCTAATGAATGGGATTTTTAAGCCTGCAAAGCCGAGCCCCTTGTGAAGAGCCCCTTGTGGCACCCCTTTGTGAGCGCTGTGGGGTCTGCTGTGTGCAGCCACCTTGAGTCTCCCTCTGGGATGTGTCTCTAGTGCCACACGTGGCACCATCTGTTTCAGCTCTGCTAGGCAGGGCTTAGCACTTAAAAGCGCTGGCTGTAGAGCAGGGGTGCTTAACTGGGGGTGATTTTGACCCCGGGGCTGGGGAATATCTGGCAAGGTCTGAAGACATTTTGGGATGTTACATCTTGCGGGGGCTGGGGGCGGGCACTGGCTGCTAGCACGCCACTTCCTGCAGTGCCCAAGAGAGCCCTCCCCAGCGAAGAGCCGTCCGAATCCGCTGCCCCCACGTGTGGGTAGCGCTCAGGTTGAGAAACCCTCCAGCAGAGTCAGTCTGCAGGGCTCTGTATCCCAGCTCCACCTGGGGCGACTCGTGTACCTTCCATGTGCTTCCGTTTCCTCAGCTTGTAAGTGGGTGTGGTATTTATAGCTACCCATAGGGCTGTCCTAAAGAAGAAATGAGATACCATATGTAAAGCACTTGGAACTGAGCTTGGCATACAATGAGCACTCAAGAAAGTATTATTATTGCGGCTATTATTATTATTTGTGGGACATGTGGGTCTTAACTGGATGCTTTCCAAGGCAGCTTGGATGCTAGTCCACTCAGATTAGTACCGTTTGCATCCTGCCACCACACTTGTCAGACTCCGGTCGTTCCCATGTCACTGTAGGGTCTTGGCCCCTGACAGACAATGGTGCTTCCCTGGGTTGTTCTGCTCACTGGGCCATGGCCCTGAAACCTAGAGAGGCAAGGCTGACAGCCCTCCCCCACCCGGCGGGCCTGGGCAGCTCCTCCTGCGGCTCCCCGGGCTTGTCCTCCTTGTCTCCACACTCGGACCCCGATGCTGCCCCAGACTCTATGCTTTGGCTCTCCCCACCCCAGCAGCTGAGTCCCAGGCTGCTCCGAGGAGCCCACTGGCTGGCTGGCACCCTGGCCTTAGCTTCCCCCAGTGGGGTGCTGACTGCTTGCCTGAGTGACCTCAGTAGGCTTTCTACCCAGCGAGGGCCTGAGCAAGCAATGGGGAGCAGTATGTTTCTATTTTCTAGTTTTCAGTTATATCTGACCTATAAGACTTGGGATTCTTCAAAATGCTCGACAACGAAAGATAGCAGTGGTGGAAAAGTTGTGAAAATGAAAGGAGAGGTAAGAGGAGCATTTTAAATTTCCTGAACTGTGAATATATATACACCTTACTCACATCAAAGTATATTATTTATTCCCTGAAACAAGCTTTAATTATTTAGGGAGTGGGGTTGGTAGGGGAGGCAGGGGAAAGAAGGGGAATATTAAAAATTCTAGAATTGGTATAAAAGGAAAACCAGCACTTGCATGGGAAAAGAGAGAGAGGGAAAAAACATAGCTTGTCTTTCCTTTTAAGGAGAAAGGTATGTCTTTCAAACGAAGAGATTAAAATGTGCTGTCACTTAGGGAGCAATTAGCTTTAAAACAGGTCCCACAGGAACTCACTCCTGGGACTGCTGCGGTCAGGGGGGTTGGGCCGGCCCTGCCCTGGCAGGCTGCCGCCACTGAACAGCTCGGCAGTAAATTTGAAGGAGAGATGCACAGTCCTGCTCCAAACCTGCTCCTTCTTTCGCCAGGACAGATGGGCAGGTTTGCTGCCGCTGCTGGTTGTAAAAGGCTGGTCTTTTTCTTCCAAACTGACAGTTCCTCTCTTTAGGAAATGGAGCCTTTATTGGAAGAGGCTTCTCTCACCCCATTTGAATCTGAAGACAGGCTAAGTGCCCATTTTGTCCCTAGCAAGCCTGTTAGCATGATGCTCAAAACGTAATCATCCGCAGCGTGACAGACTGACGCTCTGCTTTGTCAGACTGGGGTTGAAGAATAGCTGTGGGAGGGATGAAGAGACAGCTTTCCCTGTGAGGTCATGGAGTAGAAGGCCCCAAGGCCTTGGCCT
This sequence comes from Tamandua tetradactyla, assembly GCF_023851605.1. Lineage (NCBI taxonomy): Eukaryota > Metazoa > Chordata > Mammalia > Pilosa > Myrmecophagidae > Tamandua > Tamandua tetradactyla. The sequence goes on from NC_135340.1 coordinate 84,206,795, forward strand.
TAAAGGGGTTGGAGTCCTGGAACTGGGGCCAGCTTTTTCAACTCCAGGATAATGGGACTAAATCCTCCTCCTTCAGGTACAACTTCCTTCATTCAGCAAATATTTATTGATTCTCCACGATGAGTCCCAGGCAGTATTCTGGGCTCTGGGGATATAGCAGAGAACTTAACAGTATGCCCCATGCAAAAATAAAGTAAAACAGCATACCCTCGTGGAGCTGACATTCTACTGGGAGGGAGACAATGATAAATAAAATAAGTGAGAGATATAATCTGTCAGGTGATGGCGAGAGCTGGGGAGAAAAATAAGGTAGGGGAGAAGAAGTGGTGCCATTCCAGAGAGTTCTAGGAAGAACTCACTGAGATGCTGATGGTTGAATAAAGACCTGAGGTTTAGGGGTGTGGAATGGTCGTGTCACGCAAATACCTGGGGAGAGAGTACTCCAGGCGGAGGGGACGGCCAGTGCAAAGGCCCTGAAGTAGGAGTGAGCCTTCTGGAACAGAGTGCGCAGGGCAGAGGGGGTGTCAGATCAGAAGAGTAGGGGGGGGGTGGGGGGCAGCTCCAGCAGGGCCTCAGGGGCCATTGCAAGCCCTTTGGACTTTCCTCCATCTGAGCTTAGAAGCCATTGGGGGATGTTAAGCAGATGAGCGACCCACATTTTTATAAACCGCAATGAACTCATCCTCTCAATTGCATTAGTATGTTACGCCCATCCTAAAGGTGGGCAAACTGAGGCTCACAAAAGTTCGAGGAATTGCCCGCAGGCACACAGTGTGAGTGGCCAGGACTCTAAATCTGACTTTTCTCCCTTCTAATCCAGGGCTCTTTCCACTCACGTGTGTAGTTTCCAAATCTGCTGACTTCTTCTCCCGTCTTGAAGCAGAGGCCAGAGCCTTGGAGCCAGAAAAGGGGCAGGCAGGCTGGCTGTTTTTGAAATGCTGGGCTCATTTGAGAGTGCTCTGAAAATTTTCATATGGTGCAGAGAAGAGTGTTATAAGAGATTATTAAGAAGCTCCCCATTACTTCTCCCAAGTCCCCTGTGTCAAACAGTTCTTCACTTGAGCTCTGTTAGTAGCTGCTTTCCTCCAGGAGGCCCTCCGTGCCAGCTCCTGCTGCTACCTTCCCTACTTCCCACATGCGGCCCACTGGTTTCCCCTGCAGGCCCAACCTCACCTGGCTTCACAGCTGGAGGCAAGAAGACTTTAGCTGGATAGCAATCACCCTTGCTATTAGGCTGCCCAGCACTGTACCTGGCGCACAGCAGGTGCCACACAGTCCCACTGGGCACTGGGCCTTGCCCCCCTGTGTGGCCCACAGCTGTCGGCTCCTGCAGCCTGGTCAGCCTTGCTTATCCTGTGGGGGCTGGGACTGGCCCTTGAGCTGCCCTTGCCCAAGGCCTTTGGGTCCTGCTGTAAGGAAACATCCCAGCCCCATTCTGCCTGTATCCTAGCAGGCCAAGGGTTCTGGGTGGGGGTGCGGGCGGGGGTTGGCAGCAGCTGGCCCAGCAGAGGGAAATGCTCCATCTGCCCTGAAAAGAGTGCCCACCTCGCCTGGTGGGTCAGTTCCTCCCAAAATCATTGCCAAAGGGTTTTCTTCCCTGTGTGGATTCCATAGAGGATTGCATCTGCCAACCGAGGGCGGCCAGAGCTTTGAAGGCCTTGAATACCCTCTAACCCATCGCCTCAAAGTAAAAGAGGAAGAGAGTGAGAGAAGCAAAAAATAGAAGAAAAGAAAGACTGTAAAAGTTAAACAAAACCACCCACAAATAGCCTGGAAAAAAAAAAAAGACTACCATATCATAGCAATTGTGGACAGTTTGGCAGCTGAGCCAGCAATGACTCATTCCTAGGCTCTGGTTGCATAATCCTCCCCAGCCCAGGCAAGAGAATGAAACTAGGAAACTAAATGCAGTGACATTTAGTAGCAGAAAGGAAGCCCACACAACATTTGTGCAAGGCCATCCAAAAATAGCCGGCTCCTCGATGCTCGGGTTTGGAAACTATGCATTTCACTTAAAATGCCTGACTTGTGGCATATTTTTCTAGGGCCGTCCACACCCTAATTCAGTTCATTTCAACTGAACAAACATTTACTGAAGGCCTACTGCGTGCCAGGCTCTATGCTAATCATTTGGGAATGGGAGATACAGGGATATGGGAGATAACTACGAGGGAAAAAATATGGAGGGAAGAATGAAGGGGGTTGGGAGCCAGAAAGTGATGGAGTCAAACCTCAGCTTGTTCCCTTACCCACTCTGAACCTCAGTTTTCTTGGCTGGGAAATGGGGACAGCAGTGCTCACCTCATTCAATTGTGTGAAGGTTAAATGAGATGCAGTCTATAAATCCCCAGCACACGCTGATTGGCATACTGCAGGTCTTCTCCATATGGCCCCTATTCCTGCCACCCTGGAAATGTTCTCAGCTAAAGTGTGTGTGTGTGTGTGTGTGCGCGCGCGCGCATGTGTGGTGTTCAAACACTGATGGACTACTACTGAAGGAGGCCATAAAGGGGCTCAATGAAAGATCTAGTCCAAGCAGTCTGGAGGTCCAGCCTGGAGGAGGAGTCCTTTGAAATGAGCCTTGAAAGTGGCAAGTATTTCTTCAATGCCAACTGGGTATCAGGCCTGGTGCCAGGCCCTGGGGATACAAGAACAAAGGAGATAAACTCACTACCAATTAGCAATAATTATAACAAAAAGATAATTATATAGAGAAGCAGTTTGGCATAATGGTTGTTTGTACTGGTTCCCTGTGTACAAATCCCAGCTCTTCTGCTCACAGCTATGAGGCTTGGGCAAGTTATTTAACCATTCTACACCTTAGTTTACTCATCTGTAAAATGGGGGTAAAAAAGTAGGATCTTCCTCCTAAGGTTGTTAATTGAAATAATGCTTGTAAGGCATTCAGCATAGTGTGTGGCACAAAAGAAGTGGTCAATAAAGGTGAGCTACCACCATTTTCATCACCATCATCATCATCACACATCACTGAAGAGAGGACAGTGTTCTCTGGGAGCAGCGAAAAAAACGGAGAGTCAGGGTATGCCTCAGAAATGAATGGTTAGTCTTGAGATGAGTTTGTTCCCCAACTTTCTAATTTAAAAGATTTTTTTTTTATTAGAGAAGTTATAGATTTACAGAAAAATCATGCAGCAAATACAGAGTTCCCATATACTCCACCCCCCCATACATATAGTTTCCCCTGTTGGTAACTCTGTACAATATTACTATAATTGTACTATTACAATTACATTTGTAATCCAGGGATTATATTAGGGTTCAGTATTGCTTTGCATAGCTCGTTGTTGTTTTTAAATTTTTATTCTAGTAGCATATCTACAACCTGAAATTTCCCCTTTTAAAGACATGCAAATATGTAATTCAGGACTGTTGATGACATTGGCAATGTTCTGCTTATCATCACCACCATCCATTACCATAATTTTGTCACCACTCCAAACAAATCCTATACTAATTAAGCATGAATTCCCCATTCCTTATCCCCCCCTTAGCCCCTGGTAACCTGTATTCTAGGTTCTGACTCTATAAATTTGCTTATTCTAATTATTTCATATCATTGAGATCATACAATACTTGGCTTTTTGCATCTAATTTCACTTAATGTGATGTCTTCAAGGTTCACCCATGTTGTGTATGCATCAGAACTTCATTCCTTTTTACAGCTCAGTAATATTCCATCCAAAAAGATACCACATTTTGTTTATCCATTGTATCCATGGAAGGACACTGGGTTGCTTCCAACTTTTGGCAACTCTGCGTAATGCAGCAATGAACATCAGTGTGCAAATAACTGTTCAAGTCTCTGCTTTCAATTTTGGGGGGTATATACCTAGTAGTAAGATTGCTGGGTTGTATGGTAATTCCATACTTAACTTTCTGAGGAACCACCAAACTGTTTTCCATTGCAGCTACACCATTTTACCTTTCCACTAACAACAAGAAGTGTTCCCATTTCTCCACATCCTCTCCAACATTTGTTATTTTCTGTTTTTTTTTTTAATAGTTGCCATTCCATTGAATGTGAAATAGTAACTCACTGTGGTTTTGATTTGCATTTCCCTAATGGCTAATAATGTTAAAAACAACTTTTCATGTGCTTTTTAGCCATTTGTATATCTTCTTTGGAGAAGAGTCTATTCAAGTCTTTTGCCCATTTTTTAATTGGGTTGTTCATCTTTTTGTTGTTCAGTTGTAGGATTTCTTTATATATTCTGGATATTTTGGATTTATATTCTGGAGGGACGTGTAGTAGCTTGCCGGGAGAAATGTGGAAGGAAAAGACATTCCAGGCAAGGGGATGATCTGAGAAAAAAATCATGAAAGCGCAGGAGATAAATGTTCAGGAAGCAGGAAATGGTTCTGGCCGAAAGCCACGCTGAGACGCTGACCTGTACGGAGGGAGAGGGCAAGCAGGAAGGGAGTAAAAACCCTTCCTTTCTCGGCTTTTTCCAAGCATTCTCCTGGCACACATCAGGGAGTCAGGAAGTTCCAGGCCTGGACGTAAGCATGGCTCCTCAGAGAGCCCTTTGCTCGCTCTTGGCTTCTTTCCAGGGGAAGGTAAGAAGCAGCCTTATGGAGAATGCAGCCATGGTTTTTGTCACATTTTTACTTAAAACACCATCCTTTTTGTTGCTCAGAGCTCTTCGTGTAAGGACCCTCAAGATAAATTCATTTTAGAATTCAGCCAGAAAAAAAATCTTTTGATAAAAACCATCTCTAATATATACTATGTGCCAGATTCGGTTTTAAGTGCTTTACATGTGTTAGCTTATTTAATTCTCATAACAATTCTATGAAATGAGCATTATTATTTTCCCTGTTTTACAAATAGAGAAGCTGAATCACAGAAAGATTAATTAATTTGCCAAAGCTACATAGCTAGTAAGTAGCAGAGCAGGGACTCAAATCCTGTGAGTCTGGCTCCAGAGGATGTGCTCCTATCTCCTTTGTGATAGGGAAAACGGTTCCTGTTTGTGTTTCTCTTTTCGCCTTGACTACCAGGAAGCTCAGCTAAGTTTTGTAGTAAAGCTCATTAACTTTTTTTAGCCCAGCTTGTCTGGCATGACTATTTTTTTTCTTTAAGGTCCTCCAGTCTCCAGATCCAAAAGCAATCCAGTTTTTCTTTCCACTCCATTCCTCTTTGTAATTTGGGTTCCAGATGGATTCCTCACCTTTTCCATCTTGCTTTGCATCATCATCTCTCCATGCTTTGTTTATGCCAGTCCTCCCACCTGGGATGACTTTCTACTCTCATTCTCTGCTTAGCCAAACACTAGATCTTTCCAGGAATAGAGCAATTCCCACCTTCTGCTTAAAGCTTTCCGTGCCCCCAACCTAATGCCTGGGCAGAAATGATGGCCCCTTCCACTCCACCTCCTCACCACAGGGGCTTCTGTGTGTCACTAATATCATTGTGTTGTAGAGGCCAAGTGAGCAATCTTTAGGACCTTCGCATTCCATGTTGACACTTGCTAGCAGTATAACCTGTGGCAAGTCACTTAAACCTATCTGTGTGGAAAACGGAGATTATTTCCCTTTCACAGAGGAGGAAACAAAAGCCTACAAAGGTTAAGAAGCTGACATGAGATCCCAAATCTGGTAAGTGGCAGAGCACATTTAAAGCAGCAGTATGACCCTAGAATGCACAGGCTTAACCACTGTACCATGCTGTCTCCCTAAATAGTAACCACCACTACTATTTACTGATCACTGATTGTGTAACAGGCTCTAAGATAGGCACTTGATGTGAAAACCCATTTAATCTTCATAATGAGCCCCATAAGAAAGTTTATTATTATCCCATTTCACAGATGCAGAAACTGAGGTCCGGAGAGATGAAGTCATTTGCCTAAGTCCCTCAGCAGAGCCAGGATTTGGTGACTCTAAAGAGTGCCTTCTTATTCACTACGTTAGGCAAAATTGTTTAATTTTTCAAGTTTATTGTTAAGGGCTAGAAAGGTGAGTGCAAACAGTACTTATGACAGAAAAGAACAAGGCTTTAAGAGTTCAAAGAAGGGGATGCAGCAAGGACTCGAGAGTACGGAGAAATCTCCACAGAAGAGGTGAGGCTGCATGAGCCCTTAAGAATGGCAGTGGGGGGGCCTTGTCCTACCCTGGCCCAGCAGTTAGAGTTGGAGAGTGGCGGGGGGCTCCCTCCTGTAAACTGTCAGCTCTGAGGTAAGAGTTGTAAAGCTGAAATGGGGCCTCGGTCTACTGCCCAGGAGAGCGGGCATAAGGCCAAAGCTTAGGCAGAGATGGCCAGTGTTAAAAAGGCGCTCCATCCTGGAGATGCCAAATCAGAGTCAGAGGCCAGAGGCACATCCCGATGTCTGACCAGGCGGCAGGGGTGGGAGGTGGAGGGCGTCAAGGAACGCTCAGTGGGCCTCCCTGCTGGGATCACAAGGCCTCGCTCCTGAAAGCCTAAAGCCCCTGCCTCTGTGGGTGCCCTGGCGGTAGCTTTAGTGGCAACTCCAACCGGTGAGATAAAGGGACGCATTCCAGGAAGACAAAGGCTAAGGGGTGAGCAAAGGCTGTGATGTGGAAAGAGTGCGAGGCCAAGAGAGAGGGGAGGAAAGCGGCTGAGCGCACAGAGGAGGGATGGAAAAGCAGTTGTTTATTTACAGGAAGTCCGCGTCACCTCTTCCTAAAGCAGCTTCCCCGCTCCTGCTCATCGACGCTTTGCCGGTCTGGTTCGGATTGTGGCTTGAAAGTAACGTCGCTGCCTTTCTGAGGAAATGTTTAGTAACTCGGGCCCCCTGCATAAGACAGCCTGGCCTTCCCATCCTCCTGTTCCGTCTTTCCAACCCCCAGGGTTTTCCTGGGGTTGGCACTCGGTGAGCACTCACTATGTCATGTGTTTCACAAGAGATCTCTACAACTAAGCACTGGGATTTTGTGGGTTTTGGGGTTTTTTTTTTTTCCATAGAGAAGAGGAATGATCACGAATAACAGCATTTACTTCTACTATTTTTTAAGCCGTTCCCTAATCCAGGACTGGCCACAATCCTCACAAAACCCCATGAAGGAGGTACGATGATTAATTCATTTTACAGTTAAGAATTGGCTAAGCTGGGATTTCAGCCCAAAACTTCACTCCCAAATCCCTGGGGTCTGGGCAGGGAGTGGGATGAGCGTTGTCTTTACCGATGAAATCCTCAACTTCTACTCATGATGTATCCCATCATTCCACTTGTACTTTACGCCAGGAATTTTACTAAGTCCTGGAGATGGAGAGAAGCTAAAAAATAGACAAACATAAACTGTGGTGACAGGGTGCTATGGCAGCTCCAAGGGTTACTCGGTCCGGGCTGAGGGGAGGACTTTACAGGCTCCTTCGAGAATGGAACAACTAAGCTGGAACTTGAAGGATAACCAAGAGTTCATCACGTAAAGAAAGTGAAAAAGGTATTTAGGCAGAGAGAACAGTTTGTGCAAAGTAAAGGTGTGGGATGCTGGGACTTGTTCAGGGACATGCCAGTGATTTGGTAACGGTTGGAACTGGTGAGAGCTGCAGTTGGTGAAAGCAACATGGATTTATCTGTCCTTCTAAGGAATCTGAACTCACTGTGACGCGGTGATAGGGAACAATTGAAGGATTTCAAAAAAGGAAAATGACAAGTTCAGAATCTTGTCTGAGTTGAGCACTGCTCTTACAGAAAAAACAGTAATTTTCAAAGCACACTTCAACGAGTACTTATAGAACAGACCCCAGAGTCTCAGATTTGCTACCATTCCACCATCTCAGATTTTTCCTTCTAGCTGCTCCAAAACACTGGTGCTCTCCTCACTTTCAAAAAGGCAGCTGTGACATTGTAGACAATGCATGGATAAGCCACAGATGCCCTGAAGCTTGATACCAAATGTGACCTCGGGCAAATCCCTTCCACTCTTGGGATTCAGATTCCCCGTTTGTAAAAAACTGAAGAGGTAGACCAGATGGCTACAAGGACCCCTTCCATCATTCATATATAAAAACAACTCTTCCTGGAGAGGCAATCAGATCACCAGATCTCCTTCCAGATTTCAGATTCCTCTAGCATCTCCTACAGAACCCAGAAGGCTGTTGGATACAGGATATTGGAGCTCTGGAGAGAAATCTGATTGAACAGAGAAATTTGGGAGCTCTCCAATATAGATATTTAAGGCCATGGGACTGAAGTACCAAGGGAGTGAGTGTTGTCACTTTACAAATACTCTCTGAAGTGGGGTCACAAGAGAACCCTCCTCCTAGGGTTGTTGTGGGGAAGAAACAGGCTGATGCAGGGGTGGAAGGCAATAAGCTCTGCGGGAAGAGCCAAAGGAAGCACGTCAGGCAGGGAAAGAGAAACCGCCAGTGCTGAAGAGCCACAGAACACTGGAATGTAGCTGGGACAAGGTAAGCATGAGCAAGCAGGATCTGGATTTTGCTCTGTTAGGGCTGGGATGTCTAGGCCTCTCTCTAGCTGAGTTCTGGCTGCATGGAGTATTTGATTAAAAAAAAAAAAAGCCTGAATTAAAAGATCAAGGCCCACAGTGCCCCTGGGAATTATATCTCTACAGAGAAGGTGACTCCATTCAAAGAGGAGCAGTGGGTAGGTTTTGCCAATTGACACTCTATGTTGTAAAATCTCCCCTTCTCAAGGTCTCTACAGCTGCCCGCAGACACCCTTCCTTCCTGAGCCTCCCCTGTGCCCACTGTAATAACTAAATTTTAGATACCAGGCACCTAAGTTCTGCCAGGCTAAGGACCTAACATTCACTGTCCATTCCATCCCCACAACAGCCCTACGTGGATGATTCTCATAACCCCACTTCAGAGAGGAGGGGTGGAGTGACAACATCTGTTGCCTTGGCCACCTCATTCAGTCCCATGGCTTTAAGTATTATCTACACCGAGGGCTCTCAAGTATCTCTCTCTAAGCAGATCTTTTTTCTGAACTCCAAATTCACATATCCACCTGCCTTCTGAACATTCCTACTTTGATGAACAATAGACACAACAAACTAAATGTGTCCAAAATGAAAATTCCGATCTCTCTATCCCCCATACCAATCTGCATTACTCTAGTCTTGCCCCATCTTAATTAATGGTAACCCCATCTTTCTAAAGCTGTTTAGGTGAAAAATCTAAGCATCTAGATTTTTAGATCTAGAAAAATCTAACCTTGACTTTATACTGTAGCTGTCATATTCCATATCCAATCCAACCTGAAATATATAAAAAATGTCTCTATCACTGCCACCTGGTTTGAACGACTACCATCTCTTACTGAATTAGTGCAATCACCTCCTGACCCCATCCTTGCTCTATCATGGTCTATTCTCAACACTGCTTTTTATAATATAAGCCAGGTATATCACCCCTCTGCTCAAGACCCTCCAATGGCTTTCCTTCTCATTCAGAATAAAATCCAAAGCCTTTAGCCTGACCTACAGGGCCCTCTATATTCTGCACCCCCCACTTCCTCTCTGATCTCATCTCTTAAGACTGTCCCATCATCTTCCTTCAGGCACCCCTCTCTGAACTCCTGCCTCAGGATCTCTGCGCTTGCTGCTCTCTCTGCCTGGAATACTCTTACCAGGTAACTATGCTGTTTGCTCCCTAACTCCTCTTGGGTCTTGGCTAAATGTCAGCTTCTCCAAAAGGCCTTCCCTGATTGCCCTAAAATAGCACTCCCCCACCATTCTTTTCTGTCCCTTTGCTCTGCTACATTCTTCATCTTAACATTTATCCCCATCTGATGACCGTGTTTATTTACTGTCTATTTCCCCATCTAGAGTATCAGTTCTATCACTCCATGGACCCTGTCTTTTTGCTCACCATTTTGCTTCCAATGCCAAGAACATGGTAGGTTCTCAGGAGGAAGTGTTTTCCTATGGATCAAGCAAACTTGCCCAAGGTCACATGTCTAGAAAGTGCAGCCCACAGATCTGAGCCCAGAACCATCTGCTCAAAGGCTGCTGCTGAAGCACCACGCGCTCATCGGCTTGAGCGGGCGGCGCCAGCTCTTGATTCCTATAGTTAGAAAACAAGGGGCTGGGGCGTGAGGGCAGGAAGACAAGGTCCCCAGTGTGACTTCCCAGGCCCTCCCTCTGCTCTTCGTGGGGTGTGCTTGGTTTTAATGGTGGCGGCCACGGGGTCATGGGAGGGGGGGGCAGCAACCTTGCGGGAAGATAGGGAGAAACAAAATCAAACGGAGAATGGGCAGCGGTAAATATGAAGGGACTTTCCTGTTCCCTGGGCCCCGCGGAAGTCACAGGCTACCGTGCGGGAAAGGCACGGTGGGGTGGGGCGGGGGTCGCCAGCCCCCTTCCCGGAGAAAATTCCAAGCCGGGAATCTGGGCAGAAGAGCCCTAATGGGGGTACTCCTGGGGGGGGGGGGAACCAATGAGAAATGATATAAAGAAACGACGCGAGAGGAGAAGGCTGGGCCCCTGCACGTGTCCTCCGTGGAGGGAGCGCACACTGGCGGCCTGGGCCTGGGCGGGGCGCCCGGGAGGGAGCGGGTCTGCCCCCCGGGACCGAGCCCCGAACCAGGCGTCCCCCGGCCCGGGCTTGTGCAGGGTACGCTTTCTCGCGGTAGCTGTCGTCCCTTCCTCAGCGCCTGAGGGTCGTAAGGACGAGCCGGCTCTTGCTGCTAGAACCGGCCTCGGCACCCGCGGGCCTCCGCAGCGCGCTCTACTGGGCATGCGCGCCGGGCCCCACCCCACACCCGGCTCCCGCCTGCACGGGTGCTACCTGCGCTGCAGCTAGGGGAGCTGACGGGCCCTGTGCGCAGTGGAAACTGTGACTCTGGCCTGGTGCGTCGTAGAGCACCCACGAAGCCAAGATTCCATTACTCTGGGGTCTCCTCTTTGGCTGTAGTTGTCAGGTGACCTTTGCAACCTTGATAAAAGGTCGTGCCCTCTGCCCTTTTGGCAGGAGAGGGTGCTTCTCTCTGTCCTAGGAAATCAGAAGGGCAGAGGGCCTGCTTTCTTTACCCCTGGGTGAGGAAGTAGGTGCGTGTGGAGCTGGGAAAGGCTCAGTCTGGAAGTTGGGCACCTGGGATTCCTGTCCCAAACCTGCCTCTCACTTACTGTGTGACCTTGGGTAAATTACTCACCATCTCAGATTTCCTAACTTTAAAGCAGGGATGTAGATGAGATGATCTCTGGTTGGGTTCGTGTATTATTTATTGTTTCTCATGGCCCCTGAATTGAGAGATGGGAGAGTACATTCAGTTTAAGGGTGATTGTCTCGACTGTAACATATTCCTGTTGGGATGTGTGTGTGTGTGTGTGTGTGTGTGTGTGTGTGTGTGTGTGTGTGTTATTTGAACCAGATGTTCTCATTCCATGTGCAAAGTTATAAATGGCCCCCATTGTCCTGCAGCTGGGGACACAGAGCAGAGATTTCACACAGATGCCAAATGCATCTTAAGGTTCAGTTAAACCCCAAGCTCGAGGGGCCAAACCACAGCCTTCTTGGCCAAAATAAAGCTCCCTTCATGTCCTACTTACTGCAAACTTCCCTGCACCTTTGAGGTGAAATGATACACCAGAGTTTGGATCTGCCCCACCCCCTCGTGAGAACATAAGGGACGAACCTCAAGGTTAAAGGGAGGGGGAGTGAAGAGCAGGCTGTGTGGGAGTCGGGGTGGACTTGAATGAAGCCCAGATTCTCAAGACAGAGTCTGCATAGTGGGGAGTGCAGGGGATGTAGGTTTTCACAACTCTTGATGGAAGCCATCTAGAAAGCAGTGCACTTCACATCTTCAGCTGCAGCTGGCATTTGTAAGGACCCCTCCAGTGCCGGGATGTCCAATATGTCCAATATAAGGCTGTACTGTTAAAGTCATCTGCTGTGGGCAAAAGGCAGGCTCAACTCAGCTGGACCCCCCTGAGAAGTATAGATAAGGCCTCCCAGATTCCTTTGAAACTGAAGTTCAGAGAAGTTAAATAATTTGCCCAGTGTCACACAGCTGATGAGTGAGTTATCGACCCGGCATGGATTAGAACCCTCTGTCTTCAGAGCCCATGTTCTCTCCACATTACTATGGACCATGTGTCTAGTTAGGGCTCTAATTAGCCCAGGACTTTGGGTCCATCACCTAACCTCTTTGTGGCGGCAGCTCAGTCTCTCATCTGAGCGGGAATGAAGATCTCTGTTTGCTTCACTGCCAGGGGTGTCCGGAAGAGCCAGAGGGAAAAATTACAGGAGGTGTGATTCTTCAGGGGTGCTCACTGAGTGAGGGGAGGGAAGGGTTATCCTGATGGTTGCAGAGACAGAGAGAAGTGTAGAGCCTGCCTGAAAGGAGACCGGGAGGCCAGACTACCCACCTACCCCAACCCTTCGCCACCCCCCCTGCCACATGTCTCCCCAGGCCCCCTTCCCCCAAGTCTGATTACACCAACACCTGGTTTGCATCATGTAGTTCCTGACTGCTGGGGGGATCCTCTCATAGACACCTTCCCCTCCCAATCACACAGGGCTTTGTACCCTGCCAAGCTTTCCCAATCATTTTTTATTTTGATCCTCCCACACCTTGAGGTGAGCAGGAAAGGTCCCTACGTATCGCAGCCCAGCCCCCTCTCTTTGTAGAGGACGACAGTGAGGCCCAGAGTGAAGGCCCTCGGCCAGGGACACACAAGTCATGAACAGCAGAGCCGGGACAAGAAATCAACTCTTCCACCTCACAGGTTCTTGCCGATATGGTTTGATCCAGGTGTGCGGAGCTCTGGGCCCTCCTTGGAAGTTGCTATTTAAAACCAATCCCCTTAATGGTATTTCCCCCAACATCTGTCTTTTTCTCATGAAAGTCAGGCGTTTAGGCAAGAAAATAGATTGTACCACGATTCTGAGCCTCTCCCTGCACTGGGTGGTGTGAGGGGGAGGGGCAGGTAGGGGGTGAGGGAGAGGTGTGGTAGCAGCCTGCCCCCATGGGTGCCCTGCGGCCACGTGGCTGTGGTGGATGCGTGTCCTTCCCCTTTTCCATCCCCTCCTGCAGTCTCGGCCTGTGGTTATTGGTGCCCACAGTACTCCTGTGTGGTCTGCAAGAACCCTATTTGGCAAGGACCCATTTAATCACAATTGGAGGGCAGAAAAAGCAGACTCAGACATTTTTTTAATAAGCAGCAGCCACAAAGAGGACTGAAACAAATTGAGTTTTATCAACAGAAACTTCCATTACCCAGAAAATTTCATTACCCTGCGTCTCCCACTCAGTGAGCTTTCTGCTTAATGGAGGATTGACTGAAACATGCATTTCCAAAGTCTGGTCTCAGAGGAGTAGAAAGGGAAAAACCCAAATAATTCAGAAATGCAGAAACTTCTTGCTTTCTTTTGCTTGCTGAAGTTTTACTCCCTCTGATAGGTTTTGGAGGGATCCTGGAAAAACAAATCAGTTAAGCAAGTAAAAGGCTGAGCGCCAGTCTGAAGCAAAAATGTTGTGGCTGAGCTATAAAAATGTGAAGTGTTTAAGGGTTTATCATGGAAAACCCAGTGGAGTTTCAACTACCAGCTCAAACAGGGGCTGCTACAGTTCCATGGTTCTCTCCAGACCTGGCCAGCTGCTGGGTCTTGATTCCCAGCCGGAAGAGTGTGTCCTCACGCTCTGATCCAATTGAGAAATTCCTCTCCCATGTTGTAATTAGAAATCCTTAAAAACTCATCCCTTCCTCTCATTATCCATGTGTGAGAATGGACTCACAACTGACTCATCATATCCACACTATCATAGTAAGAATGTTAATTACTGCCCTTTGGGGTAACCAGGCAACCATCTTGAGCTCAGTTTTCCTCCCCCGTATGATCCTGAGTATTCAATGGCTCCCCATTGCCTTTAGGAAAAAGCTTACATTCGTTTTATTTTTTTTTTAGAGAAGTTGTAAGTTTACAGAAAAACCATGAATAAAAAATGCAGTTCCCATATACTCCCACCTACTATTAACACTTTGCGTTCATATGATGTGTTACAATTGATGAAAGGGTATTATTATAATTGCACAATTAACTATAGTCCATAGTTTACATTAAGGTTCATTGCTTTGTAGTTCAGTCCTATAGTGTCGCTTTTTTTTTTAAATTTTTATTCTAGTAACATATGTATAACCTAAAATTTCCCCCTTTAGCCACTTTCAAATATATAATTCAGGGTTGTTAATTACATTCACAATATTGTGCTACCCTCACCACCATCCATTACCAAAACTTTTACATCACCCAAATAGGAACTCGGTATAGTTTATTCCCTCCCCTGGCCTTTGGTAACCTGGATTCTGGATTCTGACTCTGAATCTGGAAAACGTAGACTTCTTAGCGTGGCATCTGGGATCCTCCCAAATTAGGACCCAAGTTTCCAGCCTCATCTCCGCCAACTCCATGTCACATTCAAGGTGCTAAGTCTTCCTCGTCTCTATTCAGATAGGGCCAGAGGGCCCCAGGAAAAAGCACTCAGTCTCGGTGAATCCTTCCCTTTCCTTCCCCAGTTCACAGTACCTGCAACACTGATGCTACAGGTGTGACCAATTTAATCCATCATCTGTGTATGTCCGATGTCTCCAGTCGGATAGTGAAAATACTGAACTGGCTGAATGAATGGACGCGTGAATGAATTTGTAAGTGAATGAATTTGCCCTTCACGAACACTCCATGGCACGTCAGGGTCTGCAGTGCAGTGTTCCACACACAAGAAGGCAAACTGTCTTAACAATCTATTAGTAGCCTAGAGGTTAGCTCATTTAACTGGCCAGCTCCATTACGGGTTGTTAGCACATCAAAGCAGCGTTTATTGAGCCTGGCAAAGTGTCAAATCGTGCTTGTATTCCTCAAACTTCTCCAGAGCTAGGTGATAACATCTGCTTGCTTTTCAGGGTAAAAATAGTTTCCTTTCCCTGAATACGCAATATCTTTGTTCCCTCTGTTGACTAAGATGTCAAGCTGCCTTGAGTTATTTAAAGAGAAAGAAAATGTGCTTGTTCCTCGGTGATGCTCCTTTTCGATTCCTTTCACTGATGAATGACAAACATCTCCCCCGCTATAAGAAGTATTTGCTTGCTTTTAAAAGGACACCACTCTATCCATCTAAGCTCCATTTTCTGGTTGCCATTTTTGCTTGGGATTGCTGTGGCTCCCTTAAAGATGTGTCTGTGTCTGTTATACTTCTCCTTGGATGTCGATAGCGGAAGACACCAAGCTTATGTCCCTTTCCCTGAGAAAAACCACTCTCCTCTTTTTAAGGGCTAATAACTCCATTTCGCAAACATGCCATTTAAGACTCAGCCATTGGAAACCAAAAAGATGCGGCTGCTTTGCTAAAATCAGATAAATGGTGGCTTCCCCGGTTACTGCGGAGACAGAAGCACAATTCACCCGATAATGAAGGCCACATTTGGGAGCCTCGGATCCTTGACTCCTCCCCTTGCTGGGAGCCTCTTGTTTTCTGTTCAAACAGGAGTGGAGAAAGAATAGCAAATGGCAGATTTCTAATTTTGTGGAGGCTCAGTGGGGGATACGAGGGGATGGAGCATTCATCTGAGATACGTCTGGTCTATCGTGGGTTGGGGCCTGGGGGCCCGGGCGCTCAGCCTGGCTCAGCCTGGTTGGGTGACCGTGAGCAGATTGCCTCAGTTTCCCCAGCTGTACAGCGAGAAGGTTCATTAACTACTCAGTGTGGGTTTCCCCCGAAGCTGGTGTTGAGTCAAAGATGCAAATATAAGTAGTGTATTTGGGAGGTGGTCCCTGGAAACCCGGGTCAAGGGGTATGGAAGTGAGACAGAGAAGGGAAGGAAGCCCACATCAGGCGTGGCACGGAGTAGGTCACCACAGGGGGCCCGGGAGCCCGGTCACACTGGGTGACTCTGGGAGACAGTATGTAGAGAGCACACCTCAGGGTGTGAGGAAGCTGAGGGTGAATTCTTGGTCACTTTGGGCTCTGCCCATACTGCCCACGGGCAGCCTCCAGGGTGCAGGCGAGTGCTGAGGGGCAGCTCCAGGCCGTTTCTGCTCCACTGTGACCTCTAAATTCCCTCCAGCTCCCCAAAGCTGTGGTGTACACTGGGGCAAAGTCAGTGGGTTGGGAGCCTTGGCGTGAAATGCAGAGTGAAAGGACGGCATCCTCTGTAGTCAGTGACCGCCTCCTACCTCCTTCCCCAGGATTCAGGGTCTCTGCGCTGTTCCCAGGGGCTCATACCAGAGTTCACCTCTAACTACTCTCAATCGTGCGTTCACCCACGGGCCAGGGAGAAGGTTCTTAAAAGTTCCATCCCACCGTCCTCTCCTACCGCACCCGGCATGATGATACATCTCCAAGCCTGGCTTCCAAAGCTTTTCAGAGTCTGGTTCTGAGATACCTTTCCAGCCTTACTTTGTTTGGCTTCCAACACAAACCACTCATTACCATCGGATACCCCAGAGTATCTTCCATCTTACTGGCCAGTCAAAATTCTAAACATTCTTCAAGGCCCAACCCAAATTTCTCCTCCTCCAGGAAGTTCTCCATCCTAGGGTTGGACATATCCTCTTCTTGAGCATCTGCTGCCTGTGCCACTCCCCTAGACCTTATCAAAGAAGACTCCAGCATTTCTCAGAGACATACCTAGACTGTCTCAAAGGCAGGGCAATCTCCTTTTTACCACTTAGATGTCTGTCTTTCCAGACCCAGCAGGTGTCTTGGAGAAAAGGGGAATTAAGAGAAACAATGCACCGATTAATTTGGTTCAGCAAGGACTTATTGAGTGCCTGAGTTTATAGAGGCTGTACCAGGAGAAATGAGGTAACTCAAATAAGCAATGAGGTAACTCAATGTGGACTTCAAGGATTACAGAGTCAAAGTTGTCCTAAGTAAGAGAAAATCAGAATTGGAAAAGATGGCCTTTGGAATCACCAGTTCCAAATCTCACCCTTCACACATGGGGAATCACAGAAAAGATATGACTTCCCTAAGCTCACACAGCTAGTAAATAGTTTCACAGTTATTTATGAACTATTAATAGAGGGTCCAAGACTTTCTTTCCCATCATTTGTGCAAATTTAGAGACCATTTTCTTTTCCTTGGTCTTTTTTTCCCCCATTTTGAAGGAAAATCAAATTTAACTGCTATCTTCCTGAAGGGCAAGGAATAAAAATACCCAGTTACATAATCGTCATTTGCCTTAGTCACGCGGCCCTGCCAGAATGCCATTGGAACAGAGAGTTTAAGTGAAACCCTGCATATTTATTCCCTTGTGGTCACCCTAATTGGTTCTGCTGCTATAAGTGACAGGTTATTTTCATTCAGAATGAGCTGCGATTCTCTGCTGGCTGGTAGAGGTGATGTTGTTCCCAGAGCCCAGGCTGGCAATTGTCCAGATGCCACAGATGCGGGTTGGTGCCCTCTCGAGGATGAGAGATGGGCACCCAGCTTAGCTGGGGGGAAACTGGGTTTGCAGTGTGAGGCTGTGTGAGCCTGGGCGTGTGCGCTTAGGGCCTCGGGGGGTGGGGTGGAGAGGACAGAGGAGAGGGAAGCTCGGTGTACTGTTTCAGAGGGAGCTGGTTGGGGAGGAGCTAGGGAAAATTTTCACCTAAAATAATCCTAAATTAAGGAATTTATCCTGAGGCCAGAAAGAGCCTTGAATGGCTTGGAGCAGAGCACTGGAGACCATGTGGGGAGAACTTTTTGCCTAGAGAGCCATCTGTACTTTTTGTCTATTCCAGGTAGCCACCTCTTCCCACCGCTGCAAACTGCTCTCCAGAGTAGGAAGAACATAGAACCAGCGTTCTTTAGTAAACTGCGGCCCCCGCCACCTACACACATCCTTCTTCATCTTTGCACACAGCTCAGCGCCTCCCCCTGTATGCGTGCTACGGGGAGGGGAAGGTGTGGGCAAATGCTCAGAAACCCAGGGGATGTCTCCCGAAGTGGGCGGGGGCGATGCCGACGCCCTGCGGTGACCGCATGTGTGACCTTGGAGATCATCTAACCTTTGAACCTCAGAGTCCTATCGTCTATATGTCAACATGGGGTGACCATCATCTCTGCCTGCCCCTCATGAGCTTGTGATAAGAATAATCTCAAGGAATAATAACTGAGCACATACAATTTACTGAATTCTGGATTTAATGCTCTCTGTGCCTGAGCACATGTCATCTTTACAGTACTATGGAGAGAGCACTGTTAGTATCACCCATCCCTTACAGACAAGGAAACTGAGGCTCAGAGAAGTTAAATCATTGTTCTAAGGGCACCCAGCTCATAAACGCTGCAACTCAGCAGGCTGACTCCAGCCTTTGTCTCTTAGTATTAAAATAACACAGCAGAAAGAACATGTTGAAAACACATTTGCTAGTTATTTAACCTCTGACATCATCCTTCTCATCTGTAAAATGGGAATAATATCCATCTCGTGCGGTTGTTCTCAGGAATCAGTAAAGCACCTAGCACAGGGCCTGGTCTACAGTAGGCATTCAATAAATGTCAGCTCCTTCCTTCCCTTTTACTTATCCAGAAAACTCAGCCAACTCTCCTGGAATGGGAAATTTCCTCTATGGGTTAATCTCTGAATAAAGAGACGCAGGGCATTGAACTCAAAGCAGGGAGTGGCTGATGGCGGTGGCCTAAGCAGGCCCCCCTCAGCAGCCCAGGTCGAGAGCGAGAGCCCAGCAGAGTCCAGCTGCTGCCCTCCTTCCCGCCGAGCACTCGGGGTGGGGGGGCCGAGGAGGCCGGCGCTGGGGCCGGCTGAGGAAGTGAGGTCAGAGCTTCTGACGGCAGTTCAGAAGTTGGGAGAGGCCTGCCAGCCCCTGCCAGTCGCGGGGCCTTCCCAGAGCAGTTGTTTCCTACAGTTCGCCTGGAATTTCAGGCAGGAATGTTCAGCAGACGGCAGCGGGGCAAGTGTAAATTCCGGAGGCTGAAGAGACGTTTTGCAGAGGCGTTTTCTCCCTGTGGAGTGGGAAGTGCCCGGAGCTTTGGAGCGGGGCCAGGAGTGCTTGGGAAGCCGCTTCTCCCGTGGCCCAGGGGAAACGATAGGTGCACCTACTGTGTGCCAGGCCCCTTTACACAGATGTGACCGACTCACGTTCCAGCTGGACCAAACAGCATGCAAACAGAGGTCAGCTTCACTTTTTGTGTGTCCTTTTGAAGCTGCTCTCTGGACTCATTTCCCCACCAATCCCCTCCCCCCACCCTCCCAATAGAATGCCAAGCAGGTATTGTAGCTTTTCTGGGCCCTTTCCATCTCCAAGACAGTCTCAGTTCAATAAATAGGAAATCTAATCTTGTTTCGTATCAAAACTCCAAGCTCTTATTCAATGAAAGCTTCTCTTCTCCTCTATCTTGGGCCAGCTCTAGGCCTATGTCCTAGCAGAGGGGGCCATGGCAGCTATTTTGCTTTCTTCGCACCACCTCTGCCCGGCTGGTCTCTGTTTCCCTGCAGGAAACACAGCACAGAGGTGGAGGAGAGGCGAGGGACAGCAGCGGTGTCCTGTGCCCGGTCGGGTGGCCCTGTGGATTGTAACTGACTTCCTGATACGGGTCCTTTTGTGGCCCCGACGGAGGGGTCCCTGCTCCGTGTGGTCCATGCCCCACTCCCAGCAGCTGCTGACCGCCTCCCTCAGCCCTGGGCCTTCAGCCGAACACTAGCCCTGTTGGAGTCCCCACCCCGGGTCCAGGCATCTTCTGCAATGAATCCAGTTTGGGAGACCCCAGCATCTGCCCTTGACCGACCACACTGCGGGGCCCCTGCTCTTGCCTGTCCAACCAGCTTCCTGCCTCTAGATTTCTCAAACTCTGCCGGACACCTATATCCTGTGTCCCTTAAACTCTGGGGTGGATATCAAGTCTCCAAGTGGCCTCTTGCAGCACCTCCTCCTCTTCCTTGTATGGGGAGCTTATGACACACTTGCAACTCTCATCAAAGAATTTCTTACAACTGTCCTCTTTCACTTGCACCCTGTTAGTCTGGAGATGCTGGCAGAATGTTCCACAATCTATTAGCATGTCCTACGCAGATGGGCCAGTCCCTGGCTTTATGATGTGGGGGTTCTTGACACTTGTATTATTCTGGGGCCTTGGGAATGTCAGCTAAGATACAAGCATCCCATTGTAGCATGTGGTTGCTAGAGTTCCCTAAAGTAATTATCACGATGAGGGGGCACTCATGCTTCTTGAGTTCAATGTTATATATGACAGCCACTACAAAAGGAAGTTCAGATGCATTATTTTAGAGCAATCACCATTTTACAGAAGGGAAAACTTAGACTCTGAGAGGTTAAATGACTATCCCTAAGACTACAGAGCTAGTTGGGAGTAGAGTTAGATGGACCTAATCCCATGTCCAACTTTTTCCACCTCATCACTGACATTCCTCTCCCTTCCACCCTTAACTGACATGAATCCTCTGTTCCAGCCACAACCTCTTTCTCTCTTTGTCCCCTGAGCACTACTTCTGCTTTCTCATTGTCCACTCTGTGCTCCTAGAATGATCTCCCTCCAAAACATGTATTCCTTACCGTCCAGTTAAAAACCCACCTTCTCTATGAAGCTTAAGATCATCTCCTTACAAGGCAATTCCTCCCTTCCTGCATAACAAGCATTCCTGAATTTAGTCATTATCCTGAACTTAGTAATTTTCATTCTCATGCACATGTTACAGTTTTGTAGTTTTCAAATCAATATATCACTTGCACTGCATGGGACATGATGTCCGGGGTTGATGGTCTCCCTGGCGGCGTGGGAGATGACTTCCAGGGACGAGTCTCGCCCTGGCATTGTGGGATCAACAATTCCATCCTGACCAAAGGGGGAAAAGAAGTATAACTAATAAGGTATCAGTGGCTGAGAGAGTTTAAATAAAGTCAAGAGGCTACTCTGGAGGTCACTCTTATGCAAGCTTCAGTTAGACGTTGCTACCTATCATAGCTTGCCAAACCCCAACCAAAACCAATCCAGCCGATCCTAAAGAACAACTAGGGCAATATATGAGATTCTACAAAGGTTCCATGCACTAGGGTAACTTTTCAGAAACCTATAACCTCCGCATGGGTCCCTGGACCAGATAAGCCCTGAAATCCAGAGGGGCCAGCCCTTCCAGAACATCAACTAATTCCATCTCCCTACCCCATATTATTGACAGCCCCTTCCAACATGAAAAAGTTAGAATGGCCATAGCCCAAATACACGTAAAGAGAGGGACAGAAAGATCAAAGATGATGGTGGAGTTATACAGAGAAGGTAGGTTTTAACAAATGAATATGATTGTTAAATCATTAAATTGATATTTTTTAGTTTCCAGTAGCTTAGAGCAGCTAGAAGTAAAAACCTAAAATTGTAACCCATACCAAACTCTGAATTCTGTTCTACAACTAATTGTAGTGCTGTGCTTTGAAATTTATTGCTTTTTTGTACATATGTTATTTTTCATAAAAAAGAAAAAGAAGAAGTTGATTGGGTTAAAAAAATATGTTTATTCCTTCTAGCCTCCAATGTCCTGGAGCAGCTAGAAGGAAAAATCTGAGAGGATGGTATGGTAGCCCATGACAAACTCTGGAATATGTGCTGTAACTACTTGTTGAAGAGTGCTTCGAAAACTATTGCTTTTTTCTTTCTTTGTTTAGTATATATATTATGTTATACAATAAAAAAGTTAATAATAAAAAAATACATTATGCCCCCCTGTGCTGGTTTGAAAGGAAGTATGCCCCCTAAGAAAAGCCATGTTTTAATATAAATTCCATTTCTTAAAGGTAGAATAATCCCTATTCAATATTGTATATTTGAAACTGTAATGAGATCATCTCCCTGGTGATTTAGTTAAGAATGGTTGTTAAACTGGATTAGGGGATGACATGTCTCCACCCATTTGAGTGGGTCTTGATTAGTTTCTGAAGTCCTATAAAAGGAGAATGAGAGATTCAGAGAGAGCAGAGAATGCTGCAGCACCACGAAACAGAGAGTCCACCAGCCAGCGACCTTTGGAGATGAAGAAGGAAAACGCCTCCCGGGGAGCTTCATGAAACAGGAAGCCAGGAGACAAAGCTAGCAGATGACACCGTATTCGCCATGTGCCCTTCCAGCCGAGAGAGAAGCCCTGACTGTGTTCGCCATGTGCCATCTCACTTGAGAGAGAGACCCTGAACTTCATCGGCCTTCTTGAACCAAGGTATCTTTCCCTAGATGCCTTTGATTGGACATTTCTTTAGACTTGTTTTAATTGGGACATTTTCTCGGCCTTAGAACTGTAAACTTGCAACTTATTAAATTTCCCTTGTTAAAAGCCATTCCGGTTTTGGTATATTGCATTCCGGCAGCTAGCAAACTAGAACACCCCCAAATTTAAAAATATAAATAAACAAATGATAATAATAATTATAAAAGAAGAAAAGATATCACTTGCATAAAGTAAAGTGCACAAATCTTAAGTATACAGCTTGATGAATTTTGTAAATGAATCCACCGAATTAACCACTACTGGATATTTCCGGAAATCTCAAAGCATCCATCATGCTCCTTCTCAGTCAGTACCACCCCAAAGTATCACTGCAGATTAGTTTTGCTGGCTTTTGACCTTCATGTGAATGAAATCATACAATGTTTCCTCTTCCGTATCTGGCTTCTTTCACCTATATGATGTATAGCAGTAGGTCATCTTTTTTCATTGCTGTGTAATATTCCATTGTGTGACTATGTCATAATTTATCCACTCTACTGATGAGGGACATTTTTGTCATTTCCAGTTTAAGGATATTATGAATAAATGAATATATAGACAATCTCATGTAAGTATTCTGGTAGACTTAATGCCTCATTTCTGTCCAATATATACCTGGGAGAAGAATTTCTGGGTGGTGTTTACATATGTTCAGTAGCAGCTGCAGTCAGTTTTCCAAAGTGCTTGTATCGATTTACATTCCCACAAGCAAAATATGGGAGCTCTGGTTGAGCCACATACTTGGTCGTACCTGATGTTGTCAGCCTTTTAAATTTTAGTTATTCAGTGAGTGTGTAATAGCATAGCATTATGTTTTATTTTAATTTGGTCGATAATTAGTGATGTTGAACACCTTTTTACATGCTTATAGGTCTTTGGATATCCTCTTTTTAAAAATGCCATTCAAATGTTTTGCCCATTTTTAAAACTCAAATTGTCCTTTTTCTCACTGATTTGTAGAAGTTCCTTTTATATGCTGGATATAATATAGGTCCTCAGTTGGATATGTGTGTTTCAAATATCCTTTCCCACTCTTTGTCTTGATTTTTATCTCTCTTCACAGTCTTTTCTTTTCTTCATACACAGTTCTTAATTTTAATGAGGTCCAATTTATCACTCTTTTCTTTTGTGATTAGTTCTTTTTGTGCTGTTTAAGTAATCTTTACCTACTCCAAGGTCGTGAAGATATTCTCCTTTGGTCTTTTCTAGAAGCTTTACTATTTTCCATGCACACCTTCATAGTCTATGTATGTGTATCAGTTCTGTATATTTTAAGTCTTATATAATACCATGTAGTACATATCCAACTTGCTTTTTGCACTCAATATTACATGAGATTAATGTTTGCTGAGATGTATAGTTCTCTCTCATTCACTTTCACTTTAATAGTTAATCACAGTATATAAATATATCACCATTTATTTACCCTTTCTCCAGCTGATGGACATTTAGGTTCTTTCCAGTTTTCATCATTGTAAACAGTGCTCTGTAAACACGTGTGCATGTGCCTCCTTGCGTGAGGGCCTCTCCGGGGCGTATACCGCTGTGGTTTTAGAACTTTAGAAATCAGGGCTCTGAACATGTGCCTTGGGGGCTGCTGAGGAAGAGCGGGGAGAAATGGAGAGAAAGCCTGGGGCACGCTGTCATCCTGGCTGGAGGGGGGGAGGACACTTCTGTCTCAGCCAAAGCAGATTTGCTTTCATGTTTTATGGCCTGGGGCTTGGTTTAGCTCTTTGTTTGAAAACTGGATTCCGCTTTAGAAAACGAAAATGGTTTGAAAGCAAGTAAGTGGCTTAAGGCATCGTTCTCACAGTGTTAGAGTTAAGATAGGACTCTGCGAGGTTGTCCTGAGATAGGATTGGGAAGCCTGAGCCAGTCACGCTTCAGCCCTCAGTCTGCTCAGCTCCACTACTTCACTAACTCACCCGCTTGTCCTTTTGTGCAGCTTCCGTCCCCTTTCTTCCCAGCTAGACTTTATTCCCATATCAACTGTCCAGCTCAATAAGCATTGGTTGATGGGTTGATTGAAGAATAACCTTTGGAATAACTTTGTCATCTCACGTTTGTACGTTTTACCATCCACAAATTGCTTTCATATCTATCCTACCCTGAAAGTCAGCCGGTAAGGAGCCTTGAGGATTAGGCAGCGGAGGGAATTACTCTCCCACCTCACAGAGAAGAATCCTGAGGCTCAGAAAGGTGAACCGACTCGAGGCCATATGAACTAGTAGATGTCAGAACTGGGACTTTGAACCCGGGCCTTTAAATCCTGGCATTATGCTGATTCCACTTCCACATGGCCTGAAAACAGGGCTCCAACCCAGATCCGGTTGTTAATTAAATTTAACTGCTATTAATTAATTAATAGGAATATTAATTTAATTAAATGAATTTGCAGGTTACAAAATGCTTTCCCTTACATCATCTCTTTTAAGCTTCGCAAGCCCTCTGGAGGGTGGATCTCATATCATCGTCACACCCCTTCTCACAGAGGGGAAAGCTAGTGCTCAGAGGGTTGAAATGTCTTATCCAAGGTCTTGCAACTAGCGAGCGGCAGGGCTGCCCCCTACCCAGCTCCCTGCTTTCTCATCCCACTGTCCTCTGCTCCTTCCCTCGCCTGTCCTCCCCTGGGACAGGCTGACCCTGAGACAGCCAGGGCCAGGTGGGTAGTGACCCTCCAAGTCCACGGGCCGTCAGCCTGAAAGTCCGGCACTTCTGGGCAGGCCCAGGAAATGGTGTTGGCTCTGTGACACTGAGCAGCCCCTCCCATGAGGCCTGGGGTTGTTTCTTATCTAAACAAACGCTGCACAAACATGGCCATATTACTCATGTACAAGTTATTTGCGATAGTGTAGCCCAGAGAGGGGGAAATTAGTCCACACTCAACTGTGTCCCTCAACTCGGTAAAATGAATGGGGAAATGGAGTTTTAGACCAAAGTAGGCAAAATTCAGAACCTACTTTGCTTGCACGGCTCCCTGTCCCTTCAGTCTCAAGCCCAGGGGACACTTCTGCTCCTTGTCACACCCCCCTGTGGGCCCCACTGGAGGAAAGGCAGACTCCACCTGGCCTGGGGAAGAGGGGTGAGTACTCCCCAAGGGGCAGGGCCTCACTTCTTCGCTCGGTCTTCGCTCGTTCTCACTGGCACACTTACAGAAAGAAGGAAGACAGACCCACCAGAGCAAGGCAGTTCTGCTTTACTCTTTTTTTCTTTTTTACATGGGCAGGCACCAGGAAACGAACCCGGGTCCTCTGGCATGGCAGGCAAGCATTCTTGCCAGCTGAGCCACCGTGGCCCGCCCTCTGCTTTACTCTTGACTCAGGTTTTTTACAAAACAAGTGCTGAAATCCATGCCTGGTTCTTCTCCTCACATTTAGCCCAATTCCTTCCACTTCTGGAGCTGGATCTTCAAGGCCGTGGGATTGGGCGGAGGGTGGGGTGGGGGGATGGGGGTGGTTTGAGGAGATATTATGTAAATGAGGATGTGTATAACTTAGCTCAGTGCTTGGCATATTATCGTTGTCAGAATTATAGTTGAAGAGGTAGGTGGATGGGTGTGTGATAAAAAACAAAAACAGAAACAAATTCTGCCAAGAGCAGTTTATCTTGACCAACCATCACATACATTTTCAAAGGCTTTCACATCTACTCTTTCAGGTGTGTTTATCGCCCTAGTTGACAGGTGAGGGCCTGACTCAGAGAAGTTCTACGCTGCACTGGAGACGCAGTCAGTCTACTATAAACTACAGAAAGTGGGGTTTGGGTTTGCAAAGGAATCAGATGTAAGATCTTGATGGAAGTCCTGGCAGAGCTGGGAAAAGAGCCTTGGTCCCCTGACTCTTAGATCAGTAGATTCTGATTTCAACAGGGTATTTCCCGGATGCCCAATTGTAGTCCCTGAACGCATTCACTTAGGTGCCAAGGAGCCCAGGTGCTACCTAAGGCTGGTGTCCCAGGGTTCTGGAATGCCCAGAGATTACTTGTTTGGTCTAAAGATTGCTTTAGACCAACAGAATTGAGATTAGAGAGGCTGGCGTTACTGTCCTGCGTGGGTCTTGCTTTGGAGACCTCGTCTGATTCAACTGGGCGCCGCCCCAGGGTCTGCCACCGGGACAGGGCTTGGCTGAGACTTTAGATGTCCTTAATCCTAAAAGATAGAGCCTCCCACATGGGAAATTCAAACAAAAACAGTTCTAACTCTGAAACAGTTCTAACTCACGCGTGCTGAACTCAAAATAGAAATTCTGATTGCAAAAGCCTGGATGAATGCATTGAAGCAGAACTTTTCTCCTTAGGCTGCCTGTGGGGCAAGAGGAGAGCGGTCTTGCCATTGGTCTAAGCACCACTTTGCTAGGCTTCCTGGATCACCCAGTCTGCCAAGGCGGCCTTGCAGATCTAGGGTGCCTAGCCCAGGTCTTCTAATTGAAGGAGGTGTGCCCACTTCCCAGACGAGGACTTAATCCAGTGCAAGCACGACGGTATTGGGGTGGGGTGGGGAGTCTGAGCCAGCAGAGAGAAAGGAAAGAGGGAATGCATGTGGGTTCAGCAACCCTCCTTAATCCCAGAGCAAAGGGACAACAGGAGAAAAACGTGTTGGTCCTGCCATAACTGGTGCATTTGGACTTCCCACATCTGGCCAGGCCTCTCTCCCAGGGCTGGCAGGTCCTTTGTGGATGAGGTCCCCACAGAAGGATCAGCGACTAAGCTCGAATCGAACGTCTGGAATGCTGGGCCTGGAACCCCAATTTCCACAGAAGATGCAATTTCACAAATGAATTTTAGAATTTCCTGGTGCAGCCCCTATCAAATGTCTTTGTATGGGTTTTGCATTCACACTCACTAGATCTGCTTAACAAATAATAACAACGGCAAAATTCATCCATTAATGAATGTGTAACACACTGCAAAACCTCAGAAAGTGGGGTTTGGGTTTGAGAGGGAGAGTATAATTGTGTGTGTTTTAGACATTAAGTTAAGGTAACCTGGCCTCCCTTGGAAAAATCTGGAGGGGAGGAAGGAGGGAATTGTGAAATATGGGTTCCAGGCTGGCTGGAAACACAATGCCACGCTACCCAGCTAAGCAGAAAGGATGGAGAGTGTTTGTTTATTGGTGTATAGAGACATTTGCTTTCCACTCATTCATTCAAATATCTATTGAGACATGCTTCGAGCTGGGCACTGTTCTGGACATTCGGCAACCCAGACATTATTTAGTTAGATCTGAGTTTCCCACTGCATCTACTCAAGTCAGTGGGAACAGAATTTGTATTTTCTGCCTCCTGCACTAAACTATATGCTACCCAAGAGCAGGAGGCCAGACTATGCCCTTGTAACATTTCTTCTACAAAGTGCCCTGAACTAGTGAATCTGTGGTGGATGATCCGGCAACCATCCAGTGGGCTCACAGATGAAAGTGAAATCATGTGTCCTGACATCATGGTGGCAGCTGGGCTTTCTTTTTTTCTACCACCTCCTTTACTACACTTCTCTCCTGGGCCTCCTGCTGGCTCTGGTGGGATCAGGCCCTGGGATTTGGGCTGTTGATTAAAGCTGACAAGACCTGGAGTTCTTATTCTCCTGCAAATGTTTGTATCTACACCGGGTGGTAGTGGTGGTGGGGGGGTGTCCTAGAGGCCAGAGGAATGTGGCTCTATCAGTGGAATGAGAAAGTCAGAAAATCAGCACTAGAAGAGTCTCAAAGACAAACTGATTTCAGCTAAAAGAATTCTAGCTCAGTGGCAGAGTTTCAAAGAGGGTTCCAAGACAGGCAAGAATGCAGTAATCGATTAATAATGTCTGCTGTGGGTGCTGCATGGGAGGGTAGTGGTACTTGAGTTACGAGCTTACAGTAACCAAGGCCAGTCCATTCCTTCAATTTGACAGATAGAGAACAGACTTAGATGTAAATAGCGTGCAAATTGGGAGCAGGTTCGTTAATAGAACCAGACCATCCAGAACTCCCAGGCCCTCCAGTTAATTAATTCTCCTGCTGCTTAATCAGGCCTCAAACACTTCAGACACTTTGCAGGTGAAAGGCATTCTTTGCCAGCTCTCAGCCACCCTCTTCATCTGTGAGGAAGGTCAGCCCTGATGGAGAGCTGTGTGTCATCCTGCACCATGCGCCTGTGTTTATTTTGGTCTCTCGTTTCCTAGTAATTATTTGAAGGCAGTAAAATATGCAACTGATGCTGCATCCACAACAAAAATAGCAGGACCGGGATCCAGGTTATCTGGATTTTAGCAACTGCCACCTCAAACCAATCATCACTTAAATCCTCCGTGCACACCCTGCTGTTTAGGCTTTCTGACATTCCCTGACCCAGTGGGCCCAATGAGCACTGGACTGAGAGCCTGGAATGTAAGTCGGGATGCCATACTTTAGTTATGACACTTTGTACAAGTCCCTTCACCTCTCTGGGCCTCAGTTTCCTAATTATTCTTACATTCACCCACCAAACATTTCTCAAGCACCGCCAATATGCTCAGGCATGCAGCGAGTGTGGGGTATAGAAAAAACACAAAGTCCCTGATCTTAAGGGGCTCAGAGTCTAGTAATGGATCAGTGAAGTCAACAGGTAAATGCACTGATGGGTCTGAACAGGATGGAGAGGGAGCTGGTTCCAGTGTGGGAATCAAGGAAGAAGGATTTCATGAATGGGCTGGTGCTTCAGCCTCATGTTGAATGGAGAGTTGGTGTTCACCCCACTGAAGAGGTGGAGTGTGGGGATAAAGGATGGAAGAGGCATGAAAGGCAAGAGGGAGTGGCATGAACAGAAGCACCGCGGCATGAAAGAATCAGGAATATTCCCGATTTGGCTGGAGCAGAAGGTGTGATGCAGGCACAGTGAGAGAGAGATGAGGCCAGACACAGGACAGGTCACGTCACTTAGTGACTTCTATTCCACATTAAGAACTTTGGACTCTCTTCTATAGACTGCCCTGCCTGCCCACTGTCCGTGGTAGCCACTAGCCATGTGAATTGAGACACCGTGCAAAATACGCACCGGATTTCAAAGGCTTTGTACAAAAAAAGAGAATGTAAGATATCGATCATTTTAAAATATTGATTGCATGCTGAAATGACAATGTACTGGATATATTGGGTTAAATAAAATATTTCATTAAAATGAACTTCACCTGTTCCTGTTTCCTTTTTTCAAACGTGGCCTCTAAAGAAATTAAAATTACATTTATGGTTCACCTTACATTTCCCTTCGATGCCATTGCTGTAGTCAATGGCAAACCACTAAAATTTTTTTTTTTTTTTAAAAAACAGGGGTTGCGGATTAGATTTGTACTTTAGAACGTTTGCATTGGCAGCAAATAATGATAAAGTTATTGTAATAATCGGTGGTAAGTGATGACATGGGCCTGAATTAGAGGCTGGAATATTGGGGAGGTAGATACCACCGGGTTCAGTGGCTTAGGAGATGTGGGCATGAGGGAAGGAAGAGGTCTCTAGGCTGCTGGCTGGGGTGACTGTGGACGGGGCGATGTCCCTGGAGGACAGAGGACAAAGGAGGAGGTTCACGGGGAAAGCTTGTGAGTTCACACCTGAACACGGATCCTGAGTGCCTGTGGGGTCCTGTGGGGCGGATCTGCTGGCAGGAGGACGTGTGACACTGAGCTCTGGAGAAAGGTTTGGGCTGGATCTGTAGATTCAGGAGTCAGTTTACAAAGGTTAGGAGAGACTCAAGGGTGAATAAAATCACCCAGGGAAAGTCACTGAGCCTGGGGAATACCTTCACCTGTGGGAAGGCAGGGGAAGAGGTCTAAAAAAATATAGCCCAGGCTTGCTGCCAACAGGGACGGCCTATGGCGCCTCAGCAGAAGGCAGGCAGCTCTCTGTTGCATGCTGACAGGTCTTTCAGCAGAAACACTTTTTCATTTGTTTGTTTCAGAAGAAGATGTAAAAAGTCACAACGGACGCTGAAGCCCGTCATGTTGGACGGAGCTAGGAGGACTGAGACGTGCCATCTCACTAATAAACCTGGTGAGGAAAGGATAAGCTTTTCAGGGCCAATTTGGTAATGGATTCAAAAATAGTAATGCTCTTTCTAGAAACTTAGTCTAAGAAAATAATCCGAGATATACACAAATGCATATATACGAGAATGTTTTAGGCAGTACTTTTTTAAAAGTATCAGATAAAACCGGAAGCGATGAAATGTCCAGTCGTGGGAAACTGGTGTAATAAATTACGGTCAATCCATGCAACAGCATCCTGTACAGTCATGAAAAATCATGTAGTGAAAGTATGTTTATTGACATGAATGTTCACAAAATGGTAAAAGTAAAAGCTGGTGACTACGGTGTGACTGCACCCAGTTAGTGGTTGGTATGTGACCTCATTGTTGTTGAAAGCAGGAGATGTTTGGCAGGCCATGTGGATTGTCTGCACAGAGCCACGCGCGGACTTCACGCCATGGCTCCGTGTCCTTTGCCGTGAAGCGGGGATGACAGTTACATCTGCTGCAGACAGCTGTAAAAGCTAAATGAGTTCATCTACTCCACGTAAAGTGCGTAGAACATGGCCGGGGGAACGCTCTGGAAGACTGCAATACATGTCAGCTTTTATGATCATTTATAAAAACAACTTTATTGAGATATAATTCACATACTGTCTCAGTTTCCTAGGACTGCAGTGACAAAGGACCACAAACATGGAAGGTTGAAACAACAAAGTTATTGTTTCTCAGCTCTGGAGGCTAAAAATCCCAAATCAAGGAGTCAGCAGGGCCATCCCCTTTCTGAAATGTGTAGGGGAGAAATCTTTTTTTTTTTTTTTTTTTTGCCTCTTTCTGGTTTCTGGTGGGTTTCCAGCATTGCTTGGTGCACCTCGGTTTGCAGCTGTGACACTTCAGTCTCTGCCTCCATCATCACATGGCCTTCCCTCTGTGTCTGCCTGTCTCTAGGTCCAAATTCTCCCTTCTTATAAGGACACCGGTCATATTGGTTTAGGGTCCACTCTAGTCCAGTTTGGCCTCATCTTAACTAGTCACATTTTCTAAAACCCCAATTTCCAAACAAGGTCACATTCGAGGGGCCGGTAGTTAGGACTTGAACATATCTTTTTGGGGGATACAATCAAACTCAGAACACATGCCATACAATTCACCTTTCAAAGTGTACAATCCAGTGGGTTTACTATACACAAAAGATATGTAACCATCAGTGCAATCAATTTTAGAACATTTTCATCACCCTAGAAAGAAATCCCATGCCTGTTAGAAGAAGGCATTTCCTGTCTTTCATTCCCCAAATTCCTGGTAACCACTAATTTTACTTTCTGTCTCTAAGGCCTTACCTATTCTGGACATTTTATAGAAATGGAATCATACAATATAAGTCTTTAGTTTCTGGGTTCTTTCACTTAGCACAATGTTTGCAAGGGTCATCCCTGCCATAGCATGTATCAGCGCTTCATTTCCTTTTATTGCCAATGCCTTTATTATTGATAGCATTATAAAATTTTCAAAATTTCCCCCAAATGAAAACATTTTGCTTTGATCACAATAGCTACTGTCACCACATTTATCTATCTTTAGACGCGTGTCCCTCCTCTGGGTTAGGTTGAGTGGTTGGGGAAAGGAATGGCTTTCCCTTGTTTCCTTAATTTTTATTTCCTTCCCTCAAAGTCTGAGTCAACACAAGGTGTTTCCATGGGCAGTAGATGCTGGAATATGTAGAAGATGCAAAATATTCTATAGCTGCTTGCTATTTTCAGGGATGAGGACTCCACTCCTTCTGTCACACACCCAGTGCCTCACTACACAAAGGTAATAACAGGTCTCCCTTTGAGGGTCAGCAACCACCCAGACCTGCCACACTGTCCTTCTCACCATTGCCTTGTTCCCTTCCACTCTCTGCAGTCCAGATTCCCCACGTTGGAGAGACCCAACTCCACTTTCACCTGGAGAGACCCAACTCCACTTTCACCTGGAGAGACCCAACTCCACTTTCACCTGGAGAGACCCAACTCCACTTTCACCCAACACATTGTTTTCTTTCTTTCTTTACAATCTATTTTTAAAATAAGGTATAATTATATAGAGCATGCTGAATTCATTTTTTAACATTTTATCTTGTAAAATATAACATTCATGCAAAAAAAGCAACACATTTCAAAGTACATTGTAATAAGTTGATATAGAACAGATTTCAGAACTTGGTATGGGTTACAGTTTCACAATTTTAAGTTTTTCCTTCTGGCTGCTCCAAGACTTTGAAGACTGAAAGAAATGTCAATATAATGATTCAGCAGTCGTACTCATTTGTTAAATCCTATCTTCTCTGTTATAACTTGTCCTCCTTTGATCCTTCTCTTAATCTTGAGGGATATTTGGGCTATGCCTATTCTAACTTTTTTAATATTGGAAAGGGGTGTCCATAATATGGAATGGAGGATGGAACCAGTTGATGTTCTTGGAGAGGCTGACCCCTCTGGATTTTAGGACTCATCTGACCTAGGAACCCACTCGGAGGTTGTAGGTTTCTGGAACATAATCTTAGTGTGTGAAACTTTTGTAGAATCTCAGCCCCAGGGGTTCTTTAGGGTTGGGTGAATGGTTTTGGTTGGGGGTTGGCAAGTTATGGTAGGTTGCAATGTCTAACCAAAGCTTGCGTAAGAGTGACCTTCAGAATAGCCTCTCAACTCTATTTGAACTCTCTCTGCCACTAACACTTTATTAGTTACACTTTATGGTCAGGATGGAATTGTTGATCCCACCGTGCCACGTAGGCTCCTGTTTTCTTATAAGCATTTTCTAAAGGAGACCGTACATTAATTATTCTTTCATTCTGGCTTACTTTGTCCCACCACATGTCCCACAGGTTCATTCACATCGTTGCATGCCTCACGATTTCATTCCTTTTTATAGCAGCACAATGTTCGATCATATGTATCCTCCAACGTTTGCCAATCTACTTCTCAGTCAGTGCGTCCTTCAGCCGCCTTTACCATGGTCATAAAAGTGGAATCATATAGTATCTATCCTGTTGTGTCTGGCTTATTTCACTCAGCATTATGTCCTCAAGGCTCATCTATCTTGTCATGTGCTTCAGGATGTCATTTCGTCTTACTGCTGCATAATATTCCATCATTTGTACATACCACATTTTGTTAATCCACTCGTCTGTTGATGGGCATTTGGGTTGTTTTCATCTTTTGGCTATTGTGAATAATGCTGCTATGAACATTGGTGTGCAAATGTCTGTTTGTGTCATTGCTTTCAGCTCTTCTGAGTATATACCAAGTAGTGCTATTGCTGGGTCACAGGGCAACTCAATATTTAGTTTCCTAAGAAACCATCAAGCTGTCTTCCATAGCAACTGTAGCATTATACATTCCCACCAGCAGTGCATAAGTGTCCCAATTTCTCCACATCCTCTCCAACATTTATAGTTTCCTGTTTGTTTAATAGCAGCCATTCTTATAGGTGTGAGGTGGTATCTCATTGTAGTCTTGATCTGCATTTCCCTTATAACTAATGAAAACGAGCATCTCTTCATGTGCTTTTGAGCCATCTGCGTCTGCTCTTCAGAAAAATGCCTATTCATCTTTATCCCATTTTATAATTGGGTTGTTTGTTCTTTTGTTGAGTTGTATGATTTCTTTATGTATACAGGATATCAAACCTTTGTCTCATGTGTGATTTCCAAGTATTTTCTCCCATCGAATTGGCTGCCTGTTCACCTTTTTGACAAAGTCTTTTGAGGTGCAGAAGCATTTGATTTTGAGGAGTTCCCATTTATCTATTTTTTCTTTTGTTCCTTGTGCTTTGGGTATAAAGTTTAGGAAGCTACCTCCTATTACTTGGTCGTGAAGATGTTTCCCTGCATTTTCTTCTAGAAACTTTATGGTGCTAGTTCATATATTTAGGTGTCTGATCCATTTTGAGTTAATTTTTGTATAGGGTGTAAGAGTCCTCCTTCATTCTTTTGGCTATTGATATCCAGTTCTCCCAATGCCCATTTATTGAAAAGACTATTTTGGTCCAGTTCAGTGGATTTGGGGGCCTTGTCAAAAATCAGTTGACTATAGACTTGGTGGTCTATTTCTGCATTTCGATTTGATTCCATTGGTCAATACTTCTGTCTCTGTGCCAGTACCATCCTGTTTTGACCACTGTGGCTTTAAAATAAGTTTTAAAGTGAGGAAGCGTTAGCCCTCCACTTTGTTCTTCTTTTTTAGGATGCTTTTATTATTGAGGGTCTCTTTCCCTTCCAGATGAATTTGGTAACTAGCTTTTCCAAGTCTTCAAAGTAGGTTTTGGAATTTTGATTGGTACTGAATTGAATCTGCAGATCAATTTGGGGAGAATTGACATCTTAACTATATTTAGCCTTCCTGTCCATGAGCAGGGAATGTCTTTCCACCTATCTAGATCTCCTTTGATTTCTTTTAGCAATGTTATGTAGTTTTCTGTCCTTTATGTCCCTAGTTAAGTTCATTCCTAAGTACTTGATTCTTTTAGTTGCTATTTTGAATGGAATTTTTTCCTTACCTAACTCCTCAGCTAGATCATTGCTGTGTATAGAAACGTTACTGATTTTTGCACATTAATTTTATATCCCGCCACCTTACTGAATTTGTTTATTAGCTCAAGTAACTTTGTTGTAGATTTCTCAGGATCTTCCAATCATAGTATCACGTCATCTGCAAATGATGAAAGGTTTACTTCTTCCTTTCCAATTTGGATGCCTTTTATTTCTTTGTCCTGCCTGATTGCTCTAGCTAGAACTTCTAGCACAATGTTGAATAACAGTGGTGACAGTGGGCATCCTTGTCTTGTTCCTGATCTTAGGGGGAAAGTTTTCAGTCTCTCTCCATTGAGTACGATGCTGGCTATCTGTCTTTAATATATGCCCTTTATCATATGGAGGAAATTACCTCTGATATCTATCTTTTGAAGGGTTTTATCAGAAAAGGATGTTGGATTTTGTCGAATACTTTTTCAGCATCAGTTGAGATGATCATGTGATTTTTTTCCTTTTCAATTTGTTAATGTGTTATATTACATTAATTGATTTTCTTGCATTGAACCATCCTTTCATTCCTGGTATAAACCCCACTTGGTCGTGGTATATAATTCTTTTAATGTGTTGTTGGGTTTGATTTGCTAATATTTTGCTGAGAATTTTTGCATCTATGTTCATTAGGGAGATTGGCCTGTAGTCTTCTTTTCTTATAGCATCTTTACCCGGTTTTGGTATTAAAATGATATTAGCTTCATAAAATGAGTTAGGTCATGTCCCTTTTTCCTCAATTTTTTGGAGAAGTTTGAGCATCATTGGTGTTGATTCTTTTTGGAATGTCTGATACAATTCTGCTGTGAAGCCATCTGGCCCTGGGCTTTTCTTCGTAGAAGGATTTTTGAAAACTGATTGAATCTCTTTACTTGTGATTGGTTTGTTGAGATCTTCTATTTCTTCCTGAGTCAGTGTAGTTTGTTTGTGTGTTTCCAGGAATTTTCCCATTTCATCTAGGTTGCCTATTTTATTGGCATATAGTTGTTCATAGTATTCTCTTATGATTTCTTTTATTTTGTCTGGGTCTGTGGTAACACACCCCTTCTCATTTCTGATATTGCATCCACTCTCTCTTTTTCTTTGTCAGTCTTGCTAGTGGCCCATCAATGTTATTGATTTTCTCAAAGAACCAACTTTTGGTTTTATTGATTCTTTCTATTGTTCTTTTATTCTCCCATTCATTTAACTCTGCTTTAATCTTTGTTATTTCTCTTCTTTTATTTGCTTTGGCGTTAGTTTGCTGTTCTTTCTCAAGGTGAGCAGTTAAGTCCTCAATTTTTGCTCTTTTTTGTTTTTTAATATAAGCATTTAGGGCAATAAATTTCCCGCTCAGCATAATCTTTGCTGCATCCCATAAGTTCTGATATGTTGTATTCTAATTTTCATTTGTCTCTAGATAGCTACTGATTTCTCTAGCAATTTCTTCTTTGACCCACTGGTTGTTTAAGAGTTTGTTATTTAATCTGTATTTGTGAATGTTCTCATTCTTTGGTGGTTATTGAGATCCAGCTTCATCCCATTGTGATCAGAGAAAGTGCTTTGAATAATTTCAACGTTTTTAAATTTATAAAGACCTGCTTTGTGTCCCAGCATATGATCTATCCTGGCAAATGTTCCACGAGTACTAGAGAAGAATGCATATCCTGGTGTTTTGGGGTGTAATGACCTATATATGTCTGTTAGGTCTAATTAATTTATCAAGTTGCTTAACTTCTCTATTTCTTTGTTGATCTTCTATCTGGTTGATCTACCTGTATAGGAGAGTAGTGTATTGAAGTCTCTTACTATTATTGTTGAAACATCTATCACTCCTTTCAGTTTTGCCAATGGCTGTCTTATGTAATTTGAGCTCCTTGATTGGGAGCATAAACATTTATGATTGCTATTTCTTCTTGATGAATTGTTCCTTTGATTAATATATAGTGTCCTTCTATGTCTCTTATGATGTCTTTACATTTAAAGTCTATTTTGTCTGATATTAGTATAGCTACTCCTGCTTTCTTTTGATTACAACTTGCATGGAACATCTTTTCCCATTGTTTCACTTTCAATCTATTTGTATTTTTGTGTCTAAGATAGGTCTCTTGTAAACAGCATATAGCTGGATTATATTTCGTAACCCATTCTGCCAATCTGTACCTTCCAATTGTAAGTTTAGTGCATTAACACTCACAGTTATTACTGTAAAGGCATTTCTTGAATCCACCGCCTTATGTTTTGAGTTTGTTGAGCTTCTTTGACTTGCATATTTATATCCTTCATATGGGTTGGGAAGTTTTCCCCCATTATATCCTCAAACAATCTTCCTAGCCCATTACTCTTCTCTTCTCCTTCTGGGACACCAATGATTCTTATATTTGTGCGCTTTGTTTTGTCCATCATTTCCCTGAGATCCAATTCAAATTTTTCCATCTCTCTTGCCATTTGCTGTTTTGAGTATCCCAAATCAGTTGTCCTGTCCTCTAGCTTGCTTATTCGTTCTTCTGCCTCTTCAAATTTGCTGTCGTATGTCTCTAGGATATTTTTTTATTTGGTCTACAGCATTTTTAATCTCTGTGATATCTGTTATTTTTCTATTTATTATTTCAAATTCCTCTTTATGCTCTTCTAGTGTCTTCTTGATCTCCTTTATGCCATTAGCCATCCCATTTATTTTATTAAGTAGAGTTGTATGAACATCTTTGATTAGTTGTTCCAATGTCTGTGTCTCCTCTGGTGTTTTAATTTGGTCATTAGGCTGGCCTATATCTGTCTGCATTGTGATATGCTTAGTAATCTTCTGTTGCTTTTACAGAACTCAAAATCTTGATTGGTTTACTTTGGAAGTTGCTTTCCTTCCATAGTCTAAAGCCTTATATTTGCGGGATGGATGTGTAGCACAGTGCAGGGCGCAGGGCAGGGCACAATAGTGTGGCGATGCGTTGCAGCAGGTATAGGCGCAGGTTGGGGATGCTACGCTGGGTGCTTGTGAGTGCCGGCGCCTAGCAGCGAAGTAGGATGTGGCTTTGCAGGTGCATGGGTCTGGGAGGTGGGCCCTTTTGTGTGCTGGTCTAGGGCACAGGGCCCTTTGTGCACATGTGCAGAGCTAGGGCAGCGGGCTGCGTTACCCCTACATGGGCTGGGGCGGATGTGACCTGGTTGCGCAGGTCAGCGCTTGCCCAGTGCTGGGGAGTGTGACCGGGGGCCGTGCGCATGCGTGGATCTGAGCACCGCAACCAGATATACCCGTGTGCAGAGCTCGGAGGGGGTGGGGTGGGGCTCCATGACTGGGGGAGGGGGTAGCCTGGGTATGGGGGTAAGTGCCTGCAGCCTTTCTGCCCTGGCGACAGCCTGCATGGGGCAGGGACTGTGAGGCAGGGCTTGGGAGGGGTGGGACAAGACTGTGCTGGCGCCGGAGAGGTGGGTTGGGCTGCGTTTGGGATGGGGTTGTGGGCTGGGTACACAGGCGAGGGGTTGGCGGGCTGGGGGCACTTGGAGTACGGGGAGTGGGGGCAGGTGACAGGGGTCGGGTGCGTGGGGTATGGGGTGAATCGCGGGTCGCAGGACTGCGCTGGTGAGGGTATCATTCAAGGAACACGGTTGGCTTATTCCTAGTCCTGGTCTCCCCATCCGTGCACTCCTAAGGGCTCCGGGCTTCCTCTTAGGCTGTTTGCACCAGCTGGATGGTCTCCGGTTCTCTGCGTCTCAGTTCCTCCGCTTTTACAACCAGGGCTGCCCTATGTGGTACAGAAGACTCTCCCAGGTCACTCACACCCTGGAATTGCCATCTCAGTCACCCTTCCGTCCCTTCTCTATCTGTTCCTTGGAGCAGGGGTGAACTCAATATATCCTATTCCACCACCTTCCCAGAACTCCCTCATAATGCATGGGTCTTAAAAATAAATGCAATGAGTGGGAGAAAGACCAAAGATGATGGTGGAGTTATACAGAGAAGGTGGGCTTAACAAATGAGTGTAAGCGCTGAATCACTATATTGATATTTTTTTAATCTCCAATACCTTAGAGCAGCTAGAAGTAAAAAGCTAAAATAGTGTAATTGTAACGTATACCAAACTCTGAAATCTGTTCTACAGCTAATTGTTGTGATGTACTTTGACATTTATTGCTCTTCTGTTCATGTTATTTTTCACAAGAGAAGGAGGAGTATAAGAGAGAAGATAGGATTTAACAAATGAGTGTGACTGTTGAATCACTTTATTGATATTTCTGTTGGTCTCCAGTGTCTTGGAGCAGCTAGAAGGAAAAACAAAAAATTGTGGAACTATAACCCATATCAAACTTTAAAATCTGTTCTATAACTACTTGTTAAAATGTACTTGGAAATTTATTGCTTTTTTGTATATATGCTATATTTCACAAGAAAAAAAAGTTAAAAAAAATAAATGCAATGATAATGACCAATAGTTTTCCAACTATTATATTTTAGGTCTGCATTGCAAACTGAACTCTGGACTGAAGGAGGTTCTGGGCCGGAGCCATGGATGCATTTGTGACTCGTGTTACTCCAGAAAATGGGCAAGGGAAAACACAATGATCTCTACAAACAGACATACATAAAACATGCAAAGACAAGAACACGTGGACCCCTTTCACTTCAATAAGTAGTTCCGGGCTCAGTGAAAGAACAAGATTTGAACAAGAGAGATCTCAGAACTGTGGCCAGACAAAAACATCTCACACACAGATAGAATATAGGCAGAGAACACACACCTGATCCCAACAACACCCTCGTATACGAGAGAGTGACTAACACATCAGAACACATACAGATGGTAAAATCACACACACACACACACACACACACACGCACACACACACACACACACACACAGTGGGATCCCCTCCTAGCTCCCGACTTCCAGACTTGCAATTCCTGGAGGCTGAGAAGGAGCTCCTGCAGGAGAACTCACCACAGCCCTGTGAGCCCTGTCCTGGGCCCATCTTGCCCCCTTCTGCTGTCCTGGCCTCACCCCGTGGGTGGCTGTGCTGAGCTCCCAAACCAATCTCCTGCCACAAATCCTCTTTCTGAGTCGGTCCTGGCTCCCTCTCAGTACCTTCCTTGGATAGTGTCTATACCCTATGCCTTGGCCCTTGCCAGAGGCCCATGCTGGGGTGGCAGTCCATGAAAGTAAGTAGGGATCCTTACTTTCATTTCCACATTCCAGAACTGAGT
Organism: Tamandua tetradactyla; assembly: GCF_023851605.1. NCBI lineage: Eukaryota > Metazoa > Chordata > Mammalia > Pilosa > Myrmecophagidae > Tamandua > Tamandua tetradactyla. The sequence continues at coordinate 84,246,657 of NC_135340.1, forward strand.
AGAAGGACTGTAACACTGAGGGGCCAAATAAATGCTTATCTAACTGAACTGGACTCCCTCATCCACACCATTCTGAAGGCGTTTGCAAAGGCCCCAAGATGTCAGTTCTACTCCTTTCTGACACTTGACCCTTTGCAATTTACATTAGATTCCCACAACCTTCCTAGGAGGTTGAGCGGAAAGCTATTTCTAATCCCATTTTGTAGGTAAGCAAATATTTCTTGCGGTGTCACAACAGTGCACCTGTGTAAAGGACTTTTGTTTTGCAAAGAGCTCTATCAATGATGTCGCTTTCTTCCACCACTCTGCAAGGCAGCTAAAGAATGCGGACTGAGGCCTCACAAAGCCTGGCTTCAAATCCCAGCTCTGTAGTTTGGAACCCTGTGCAAGCATTGTCATCTCTCTGTGCTTCCAGTTCTGGAAGCCAGTCCAGGTTTGCCCACAGCAGCTGAACTCTGTATCTCTGGTTCCTCCTCTATGAAACGACAGTAGGAACAACCATCTTGCGGGACCTGTGCAAACTTTAACCAAGATCAATTCCCTGGAATCCGTGGCCTGGAGGCTGGCATAGAGCAGACCCACGGGCAGTGCTAGTGTCCTGCCCCTCAGTGCCCTAAGCTTTCAGGTGGGGCAGCACCAAAGCCTATATAAGTGTAGGGGCTGCGAGGGGCAGGCATTTTTAATACCTTCTACTGGTTCCTCTACATACAAGATATCATCATCATTGGCTGTCAACTGCTGGAAGTTAAAGGTTCTGTCTTTTGAACAAACTAGGAAAACTGATATAATGATTGACATGTATTGAGCACTTTTTAGCTTTTTAGTACTGCTGTTTTAAAGCAGAGGGTTAAGTTCATCATACACATCGGTACACAGCGCATCATCATTACAGATGTACGAATTCATTTATTTTCCCCTTTGAACCTCGCCTGCCATTCCCAGATACCCCCCTGCAAACACCTATTGTGTTCAATGTGTATTGTTTTGCTTGTATGCGTTCTTTCAAAATGTATACTGTGCTTTCCTGGGTGTATGTATACATACATACATATATATATATATTTTACGTAAGTAGCACTGTTATTTAATTGTGTCTTATTTATTCCCCTTAGAACAGTTTTTAAGATCCATTCATTTGCTTTGGGTACGCTAAATCCATTGCTTCTAACTTCTGCATTGTATTCCACAACAGGCATCAACCACATCTATGTATATGAGAACCGACGATATGCTTCGTGCCAAGCTCTCTACGTGGGTTATCTCGTGGACTTCTTACAGCAGTCCTCAGAGGTAGGTGTTATTATTGCCATTTTATGGAGGAAGAAACAGAGACATAAAGAGTTAAGAACAAGCCCCAAATCACAGAGCTAGAAGGGACAGAGCTAGAAGTGTATGTAATACACATCTGTTTGGGGCCCTAGGAGAGCTCACAAAGTGCTACAGTGGGCTGTAGAGAGAGGTCAGGCTGCAGACAGAGGCTTTCTTAGGTGAGGTCCTAGCAGCCTGATGAAAGTTCTACTCCTGAGCTGGCTACTCACCTCCATAGAGCAAATCATCTCTCTTCACCAGATGTCACTTTCCATCTGTGTAAAAGGAGGGGCTTGCACTGGAGGAGAGTGATTCTAATGCTCTTTCTAGATTCATAATCTGTTGATAAATACCCTTTGGCTAATGGAAAAAATAATCAGAATCGAAGTCAGTTTTTCTTTCCAGTGTTCCACCTGGGAGCCACTCCAAATACATGAAAACCTTTTGGCACGTCTACTTATGAAGTTCCTCCCTGATAGGACTAACCATTCCCAGGGAAACAGAGTCGCTGCCTCCACCCCCATCCCACCTCTCTTGAACTTTGCACTGACCATGATGAAAAATTAACTGGGCTAATGTTTCTCTTCCAAGGATGACCTTTGCAAAAGCAGGCCTGGCTGGGCCCCTGGAGTCCAGGCGCCAGAACGGAGTTCCCAACCGTCCAGAGCCACCCACCCATCCCCACCAAAAGCAAAGAGAGCACGCAAGGTCCTCTTCATACTAGGGGGAATCAATTCTTAACCCCTGCTCAGCACCAGGTGAAACCGGACTTATTCTCCCAACTCTGAGAACCTGAGGCCAGGGCAGAAAGAACGAGCCCAGAAGCCTCACTTGGACTCACACAGTCCAGGACTGTTTTTCTGCATGCACAGCAGCTGTCCCTGTCATACGGATGCCGGCATGTTGAGGGAGGAAGCACAGGGAAGCATGCACGGTTCAGCCACACTAACTAGCTATCCAGTAGTTTTTTCCTCCTCTCAGGAAAATGAAAAAATGGCTGAACGAGGGCCCCTTCTGATGCTGTGATTTTAGAGGGAGCTCCCAGAAGGGGTAGGTTCATGTCAGGCCCTTCTACCATGTTCAGATCCTCTGCACAGCAAGTACTGTTTGCTCCATTCTTACAGCTCAGAGAACGGACACTCAGTAAAGGGAGAGAGAGAGAGCCAGGATCCAAAACCAGGTTAGTGGATGATGGAGCCTCAGCTCCTTTCACTTTACCTGGCTGCCTCTCAATAGTCAGACCTGTTTGATTTGATGCCAGGTTAAAATGAACATTTTCCTGGGAGATGGTTATTGCAAAGGCCTCCCTTTTGCCCATCCTTGCCAACTAAGGAACTCCTCACTCCTCATGCTTCTCTAGACCATGAGCTCCCTGAAGTTAGGGACCCTTACTTTCATTTCCACATTTCAGAACTGAGTAGAAGGACTGCAACACTGAGGGGCCAAATAAATGCTTATCTTACTGAACTGGACTCCCTCATCCACACCATTCTGAAGGCGTTCGCAAAGGCCCCAAGATGTCAGTTCTACTCCTTTATGACACTTGACCCTTTGCAATTTACATTAGATTCCCACAACCTTCCTAGGAGGTTGAGCGGAAAGCTATTTCTAATCCCATTTTGTAGGTAAGCAAATATTTCTTGCGGTGTCACAACAGTGCACCTGTGTAAAGGACTTTTGTTTTGCAAAGAGCTCTATCAATGATGTCGCTTTCTTCCACCACTCTGCAAGGCAGCTAAAGAATGCGGACTGAGGCCTCACAAAGCCTGGGCTTCAAATCCCAGCTCTGTAGTTTGGAACCCTGTGCAAGCATTGTCATCTCTCTGTGCTTCCAGTTCTGGTTCTGTAAATTGTGAAGATTATTAAATCAGAGGGTAGCTCTTGAGTCACCTGGAATGAAGAAAGCAATCAGTAAAGGCTGATTGCCTTCCTTCTCTTTTTGTATGGGGAAACTGAGGGCTGAGAACGAGGGAGTGGAACCTAAGAGGACAGTGATTGTCACAGGGTTAGCAGGAGGGCCAGCCAGCAATGTGAACCAGGCTGCAAAGCCTCAGTTGGGAGCTCAGGGCTTCTCCAAGCAGGTGGGGAGTAGGGAGGAGGGGGGGCAAGAGTGTAGAGCTCAGGAGCAGCTGCTGACCGGCTTGCGGAACCCGCAGCTCTTGGGCTGACTTTGAGGATTCGGCCACACCTCGCTGGGCTTTGTAACTCCCCACCTGCTTGAGGGTTTGCCGCTAACTTTTTTTTTTCTCACCACGGGGGTTTCCTGCTGTTAAAAACAAACAAAGGCTATGAGCCTGATAGGGGAAGCACAGAAGGAGATAGCCTTGGGGAACCGGGGTAACTCCTGAAAGCAGCTGAGGGGTCTGTGGTCAGAGGCCCCTGAATTCTGCTGGTGAGGAGAAAAACCCCAGGTCTCTCCAATACCTCCGGTATTTCTCTGCTTTCCACTAAGGCTAACTCTGAACACATAAACTTCTGGAGTACTCCCCATTTGCCCCACTTCTTATGACTTCAGGCTTTGGAAACAAAGCTCTTTCACCCTCTATTTATTGGGTGTCGAATTTCAGATCTTTTTTTTTTCTCTATCATAAGAGCTCACAACGACCTGTAATGTGTACTTTTTTTTTTTTTATATCAAAACTAAATTTCAAAGCGCCCCCATTCACTCCTTCATGTACTCGATACATGTCTTTGAAACCCATTTTCTGTCTGGCACTTGGTTCACAGGGTGCAAGGAATCCCTGGCTCCTGATAGAGCCTAGGGAGTCACTGGGTTCCCCAAATCTCCACTTGCAAGAGTCATCTTCTACCCCCCTCAACTACCGCCTCCGCACACAGGCTTAGGGCTCTCACCCGGGGTGACCGAACCCGTGAGTGAATTTTAGAAGTTCCCAGCCTGCCTGCGAGGCCCCCGACCGTGGTCAGCCTGGCTGGCCTAGTGCACGTCCTGACTTCGCCGGCCTCAGCCTTAAGTGCGCCCCCTCTCGGGCCCGGGTCTCCAGGGGTGCATCGCCAGCCCCGGGCCAGACGGCGCTAACTTGAAGCGGGTCTACTCCTCCCCCGGCCGCAACTTCATTTGAGCTTCCCGGGAGAGGGTTCCAAGAGCGGACGCCACGGCCCTCCCGCCTAGGGCCCCCTCTTGTTCCTTTCCCACGACTTCCTACCCGCGCCCGCCCGACCTCGGGTCGGGGCCGCGCGGACTGCCGCGCGCTCCAGCCCCGGGCCGCCGCGGTCCCCGGCCGCCCACGTGGGCCTGCTCGGCGCGGGGCGGGGGCAGGCCGGCAGCCCTCCCCGAGCCAGGGGCGGGCAGGGCGCCCGGGGGAGAAGGCGGCGGGGCGCGGAGAAGGAGGCGGGGAGCCCCAGCGGCGAGGGGGCGGTGACAGCGTTTGGAAAGGAGGCTGCACGCGGATTTGCATGAAACACAGACTGGGAGCGGGCGGGAGCGGGAGCGCGGCGCACGCACCGGGCCGGCCCAGCGAGCGAGCGAGCGAACGAGCGAGCAGGGAGGAGGAGGGAAACTGGGGAGGCGAGGCGCGAGAGACCGAGGGATTTGCGCGTCAGAGCCGGCGAGGAGAGCAAAGTTTGGCTCAGGGGTCGGACTTTTCCTTCCCGGAGGCGGCACCCAAACAGCCACCCCGTGCGGAAACCCAAACTTTTTTCAGCCACTCGAGTCTCCAGGCCGATTCCTCCGCCCGGCGTTCGGGGCCTGCCCGACCCGGCGCCGCTGCCGTCCTCCTGCCCGCCTCCTTCCCCTTCTGCCAGCCGTGGGAGCCGCTTGGGGCGCACGCCGAGTCCCGCCGGCTGCAGCGCCGCGCGGCCCAGCCCGGCGCACCAGAAAGTTCGCCCGGAGTTGAGGAGAAGTTTGGGCGGCCGCGGCCGGCCGGGCAGAGCTCCCCTCTGCGCCCCCGGCGTCCCGCCGCGCCCAGCCCCGCCGGGGGCGCCCCTCGCCGCCCGCGCCCTGACCCCCACCCAGCCTCCCCTCAGCCATGTCGTCCATCCTGCCCTTCACCCCCCCGATCGTGAAGCGCCTGCTGGGCTGGAAGAAGGGCGAGCAGAACGGGCAGGAGGAGAAGTGGTGCGAGAAGGCGGTCAAGAGCCTCGTCAAGAAGCTCAAGAAGACGGGGCAGCTGGACGAGCTGGAGAAGGCCATCACCACGCAGAGCGTCAACACCAAGTGCATCACCATCCCCAGGTGGGGGCTTGGGGGGCCTGGGGGGCGCGCCGGGCCCAGCCCCCTGGCGCGGAGAGGCCGGCTCTGTGGGTTTGGAGAGGCATGGTGTGTGTGTGTGTGTGTGTGTGTGTGTGTGTGTGTGTGTGTGTGTGTGTATGTGTGTGTATGTGTGTGTGGGGGGGGGGAGCGAGAGCGCGGACAGGAGGGGGGTGGGATGGGGGACCCCCAAGCAAAACCCTCTCTGAATTTGCAGTTATTCAGAAATGCTTTCAAACGGCACTCTCGCTTCCAGACTTCACGTGCGCTTTTCGCCGCTCAGAAAGTAGGGGTTGGGGTGGGGGTGGGGCTGCTGGCGTTGACCGCCCCCACCCCGGATTGCTGCGGGCTGGAAGTTGAGGCCCGCTTTGTTCGGCTCGGCGGGCCCGAGCCCCTCCTCCGCCGCCACCGCCGCCGCCTCCCGCCCCGCGGCCCGCGCTCGTGGAGGTGGTGGTGTCTCTCCCTTTCTTCCCCTCAGTCCTGTGCCCCCTCTTCTTTCCTGCTTAACAGGAATGTAGTCCGTACAGCTGGGGCTGTGGGTGAGGAGCGGGAGCCTCGTGATTGACAGATTCCTTCTTCGTTCTCTCTTTGCCTTCGGGATTAGCATTTTTATCGAGTATTTTTAGACTCGGTTGTGCCAGCCTCCCGCCCCCTCCGCAAGCATGCACTTTTAAGTTGCAGTGCAGTGCTCTGACTTTCAAATGGGAGAGACAAGTGGCAGAGAGTAGGGGCTTCCTGTCCTACCCTCTCCCATCCCGGACTGCTTTTGCTCTCCTTTTCAGTCTGAGATTGCGGGGTGAAGCAGAACACAGAGCGGGCTAGAGCCGGTCAGATAACAGAACGCAACCCGAAGTGGGCCTCCATCGGCCCTCGCATTCCTGCAGAGCCCTCCTTCCCAAAGCGCTTTGCCATCTGTTTGGACCTCCTTTATCCCCCGCATCGGGCAAGCTGGGTCGGGCGGGAGCTCACAGATGGCTGATAGAAAGGGGTCAGTGACTTCTCTCCTCTCCCCACGACCTTCCCTTTATCTATGCTAGGCTGGGAATTGGGATGGGGTGCTGGGGGCCACCTTGGCCTCCTGTCTCTCCCTCCCAGACCCCTTTGAAATCTTATTCTGAACCAAGGCCAAGGGAGTGGAGTGCAGAGGAACAAGTTGAGGAGCCCCAGGGCCTGATTCTGGGAGGGATTTTCATCCTTGCTCCTGGGCCTGGAGTGGACTCCATCCTTGGCCACCTGCTTGGGGCAGCTGTGCAGGGGCTGCCAGCCGGGTCAGGCAGGCACAAAGCAACATCTGTCCAAGGGAACCCAGGACAGGCCTCCTTTGGAAATAAATGCCACATATGGTGGGAGTGCTGACTTTAAAAATAATAATTTTTTTAAAAAAACTGGGTGGATCCAGTCAGTAAAGGGGGAGGGAAGGCGGTGTGCTGTCTGGAAGTGCGCTCTGGGTGTGTGATTGGAAGTTAGAATTGACTTCAGAGGAGGTGGTGTGATGTGATGATCAGAGCCACCTGGGTTCTGGCCTCAGCTCTGGTTTTTTAATTCCTCTTTATTCCTCTGATGGGATTAGATATCATCCTTCCCCGACCTAGAGAGGGGTCTGCAAAACCTGCTTTCTCCTTACTTGTGGAGGTACATCAAGGACAAATGCTTTATGGGCTACAGCAGAGAAATGATGTCAGTTGTAACAACAAGCAGCTATATAAAGTGTTTCACAATTTACAAAGCACTTTCACATGGTTTTATGAGGTTCTCGGAGAAAGAACCCTCTGGAAAATAGATAAAGCAGTTATGCTTAAGATTCTCATTTTTAAAGTTGAGAAAACTTTGGAGGAGAAAGGTGAAAAGGTTTGACATAGTGGGCAAAGATATCTGGTGCTCTTTTGCTGCCTTGTACTCTGAAGGTTCTGAATAAATTATTTGCAGAATGCTTAAATCACTGTTATGCGTGTACGTGGGGGGTGGGGGGACTGAAGGGGGGTTGGTGCTTCCTTTAATAAGGGTGCTCGTGTTTAATCTTCGGGCAGGTTGCAGTTTGGAGAAGCAGCCTGGCTTTCTCTTGCCTTGGTGAGAGTTTGTCCTCTGGAGAGGCATAGCTCTGGCCTGCCTTTTCTTTTTCCAAAGCCCTCCAAAGCTGAGCCGTGTCAACACTTGGTAGTTCGGGCTAACCTGCTCCTGAGCTTTTTCCTTCTTAAGGACTGGGGCACCTTTTACCTGCCTGGCAAGGATCTATTGCTAAGGTACTTTTTTATTTTATTTTTTTTTTATTTTTATTGTTTATCCTTTCCCAGTTAGGGAAGCCCAGTTTCTTGGTTGGATCCAGACAGAATGGATTTCCATCCGCGGATTTCATGCCCGCGTCTCTGGGTCACCTTGTTTCCCTTGGCAACAGCTACTGCTGTTTTGGTCGTGGGCAGAAAACTAAAGGCCACGTCTTGGGTAGGTGGCTGGCGGCCTCGTGCTAGTGATACTGGAGTGTCTGCTAAGCCCCTTAGACGGTGGAGCTGCTTGTCAACTTGTCTGCGTTTTTCACGTAGCCTCTTCAAACTCGGGCTTTGGAAAGTAGACAAGGGGAACTGTTTAACCTGGTCATCCCGCTTGTGGGGGCACACTCTGCCATCTGGGCCCGGGGTTGAAGGAGCCCTCAGACCAAGGGGATTATGACAAGCATACTTTGGCTAATGTGTAATCGCGAGCAGCCACAGCGTTTGGCAATTATAGCCGTATGCTAGAGGCTTCCAGAACACATGCTCCTTTCTCTGTTACTGCAGCTCTCACCTGTTTCAATTATCAGGAGAGCTGGAGTGATACAGGCTTACTAGATGTCAGGAATATAAAAGGAAGCCGTGCCAAGGAAGTGGTAAGAGCTCAATCTGGATGTACCGACAAAGGGGTTATCAGGAGACCCTGTGGCCTGGCAGGAGGGGCTGAACTTGGACAAGTTTTATAACCACCACTCACCCCTCACCTGTTTGAGGACCGGTGTAAAGCAGCAGGTATCTTCATTTCCACTTTATAAGAATGGGGTTGTAGCATTTGCGGATGAAAGGAAGAGAGATGTATGCAGGTTATATCAGTAATAAGATGCCAAGCCCACCTAAAAGTGACTTAACTGGTATCCCATTGACGGGATCCATGGGTGGGCCCTGTTGTGGGTAGCTGGGCAAAGGCTAAGGCCTGGTTTGTTTGGAAGGGAATGTGGGCGCTCTCATGTCCAAGCGCCAAGTCCAGGGGAAAATTGGGCCAAACACCAGGAATGAGCACAGCATCTCCTTGTTTTCCATGCAATTCTGTATTAAGCATTTAGTATAGCTTTCTCCTGTTGTTCATTTGAACTTGGCCAGGCTACCCTCACCCCAAGAAGAAAGGGAAAAGATCCTTATCTTCAGCATTCCTTTCTCAGACTTCTAGGGATAGACCTGTTACCAAGGCTGCAGGAGTGGCCCCTACTCCCTGTTTGGGCACCTCTCTTTGCTGCTCAGAGCACCATTCTGATGTGGCTCCTTGGAATCAAGCCCACTTCCGCTGCCGGGGGTGGGGGCGGGGGGGGGGGGTGGCCTTTCCTCTTTCCGCTCCTGCTGACCTTGATGAGGTGAGTTCCACCCAAGGACGGAGGAGGGGGCTTCCTGCAGGCAATCGGTAGCTGTTTAGGGGGCAGGCTCAGCGCTGTGGCTGAAACCAGGAGCCACTTGACAATCCTTGACATTCGGAACCAAGGGCCATTTGCTGTTTCTACCCAAGAGTTGATTGTTTGGGCTGCTGCGTTTTGTAGGCAGTTCTGTGTCATGTTTCTCAGACAGAGCTGGATTATGTTCGTTCAACATATTTATTGGGCCCATCCCATGTGTGAGTCCCTAGGCCGGGCACTATCAGAGGGATGCAGAGATAAATCAGAGATGACCCTTGCCTGTGAGGAGCTTACACCCCGGTCAGGAAACAAGAGAAGTGCATTGTTTGAGCATCTAACTGTTATGTCTTTCTGATTCCCAGCCGTTAGAAGAAATATGAGATCTAGTGTGGTGTGACTTTTTTTGTCTTTTTTTTTTTTTTTAAGGGATTCTGCCATTTTACTGCCTGGATGGATTTGAGGGGGGGGGTTTCCTTAATGTCTCAGAGCCTTCATGTGTGCACCTGTGAAACTGGAATAAGGAAGAACTGTGCAAGTGCTTTGTGAGCCTGCGTGCTTAACAGATCTAAGTGTGTATCCTCTGCTGCCTTCATTCTTTCATTACTGGGTTGTCCAACTATTTATTGATGACCAAGATGAAGAAGGGTGCTTATATTCAGTGAACTCACCATCTGGAGTAGGTGACAGACTTGCACACAGGCACAGGGCATGGGCTGCAGCGAGGGATGTATAGGGTGCTCAGGGACAAAGGGGGTGCACAGTTGGTTCGGTGGGAGGAGCTAGGGAGAAGATGGGGTCAGTGTGAGGTGGAAAACTAATGCCGGCACAGGAGTTGTCATCTGAAGGAGGTTTGGGGACTGCAAAATGAGTGTGGGAACTTTATGGTATAAGCTGATAGCTGCCTGCAAGAATGAGGACATCTTTATCATCTGCCTCTTTCAAATCCAGGTGCGGCTGTGAATTTGTCATCTTACAGTTTGCACGGAAAGGGCTAGTAACCTGTGTAGTGTTTTTCTCCACTGTAAAATGTTGTCTTTGGAGTAAAAAGTGATTTGGTGCTGCAAATCTGAAGTTCAGGTTTCCTCAGTAGAAACAGGACTTTAGAAATATTAGCTCAGAATATGATAGAGTATTGATAAAAAGTGGACAGTTTGGAAATGATTGTTGATGCTTAGAATGTCAGGGTTTTGGTGTGACTTAACTTTTCATTTCTCTGGTTAACTTGTTCCTGCAAACTTGGATTCTTGAATGGACAGCAGAGCTTTTAGTAATTTTTAAAAAATTCTTTGCAAGGACATCAACTTTTTAGTGGCAGTTTTAACAGCAGGAGAAAAAGTCAGTGAATACGGTAGTCATTTAGTTTTGATGAGAAATGCCAAGAAGTTGATGAAATCAAGAGTATTTGGTTCAAGCTTATCACATCAGAAATCCAATTAAAATGAGTTTTTAAAAAATAAATATTGGTTTAATAATGTAACCTTGTGATGGCTATATTATTATAATGGAAATAAGATTAACAAGGTGTAATGGACTGAGCGACACTTAATTTTTACTTTTTAATATATTAGGAGATATTAATACCATTTGATGTACTCTACAGCCATTATTCTACATAAGCCCGTTTATGTAATAAATAGATCCAAGCGGATGTGATTTAAATTGAAATCAGATTTTATTCCTGTTACCTTATTCTTACTCCTCTTTTGTCCAGTCCTGCCCCCGTTCCTCCAACCTCCTTATAAGTTCAGTTAAGTTCTCTGAGGTTGAAATGCAACTTTCTCAATCAACAAGGCTCATGAATAGTCCTCATTAACTTTTGTCCTTGTCTCCTTTGATATTCTGCCCTGTTTTTTAAAAAAAGAAAAATCCACTCTGTCCCCTTTCCCAAATCCACATCTGAAGGTGTTGGTTGGCTGGGAGGGGAACTGCCTAAAAAGGCTGCTGTGGAGGCAGCCACTGGGCTGGGCATGCAGTGGGACTGGGAGCGGCGGGGTTGGGGAGGGGGTGTAGCATGGTGGGGGGGCGGTGTTACCAGCCTTTTGCAGAAGAGAGTGCTTGGTACAATGTTGGATGGGGCTAATGCCTCCCTAGGGAGGACCTGGAATATTCTTTTGGCTGTTGGCAGGTTCCTGGGCCATGGAACTTTCTGTCTTCCTGTCTTGAAGCCTAATGGTTTCTGCAAACAGTTGGAAGCTGATATACGAACCCTACCCTGAAGAAGTTGGGTTTCTAATTTTATTCTATTCCAAGGTTTAGAACAAAGACGATCCCGAGAAAATTTGTGCAATTCATTTTCTGCTTTTCTTCAATGCACCTCTCAGTTGTGAAGCCCTGAGCTAATAACAGGGACAAAATAGTGAACCGGGCAGACCTACACAGGCCCTGCCCTTCTGTGGCTTCTAGTCTGCTGGCTGCTGAACTGGGTTTCTTTAGAGTAATAATGATAGTATCTGTATTCACTCTTTAGCTGATTTGTAAATACTACTTCTTGGTGCTAGAAAACTAAATCCTCCAAATTCTGTAGTTGATTGATTCCTGCCAAGGGTAACATTTGCGTGTGTGTGTGTGCGCGCACATAGCATTATTCTTTGTTTTGAGTTAATCAACTGTTTTAGAAATAACTAATCTATGGCACAGTTCACCCTATCCACTGTTGATTATCTGAGGTCCCTGCTGTAAACAGTAGCCTCCAAAAGTGGCACATTGATGCAGAATGTTTTGACAGTGAACCTCAGTTTGAAATAAAAACACAGTAGAAGCCTATTAATTAAGAAGCTTGGCTAATTCTGGACTAGGCTGAAGTTTTCTTAGCAAGCTATTTCCCTCCATTAATACTGTCAAAGGAAAAATGAGTAATAAACAGGTCTGTGGTGGAAGGACATTTTGGAAGTAGGAAGCAGCAGTCCAGGGTAGATTTTGGACCTAGCTCTGTTTCAGATTAGCTGTGTGACTCGGGCAAGTCGCCCAACCTGTCTGGGTCTTAGATATTCTCAAGTGAAAAATGGGCTCCCATTTGTGTGCATCCAGTTAATCAATGAATCACCGATCTTCCTTAATCATTAATTTCCTGGTGCCAATTAATTTCTATGAGTGAAAGTAATAAAGCTACTACAAATCCAGTCTTTAATTTTGATTATCTTCCTCTTCTCTCCTCCCTGCACCCCCTCCCCCCCACACTGTGAGTCTAAATCATTGAAGTTTAACTACAAAGGAATATAAAAATAACTGAATACTAGGATAAAGACTCTGAGGCTGTGTGTCTTGATGCAGTGAACAAGTTTTCTTCTTTTGTTGCTGTTTTTGGCTATTCTTAGAGCAGGAAGTTTACTTCAGCTAATGACCACAAAGCCCTAAAAATGGTTAAATGTAAGAGGTAGGCATTATAGAGGATACCTGTGGAAAATGTTTGCTCATATGTCAAAGTTTACCCAGAAAGCTTCCTTTATTTATTTTCAAGCATCTATATAAAGAAAGACTGCACTTGATTGCGTAAGTATGAGCCTTTTGTTAGGCAGTGTGGAGGTTACAAGTTTAAACCTCAGCTGGGAAATGAAAAGTGAGTTTCCCCCAAAATAGTACTTCTGTATCACATGGCTTTCCTTGCTTACATATGGCAGGTTTTTCTCCTGAGCGCTCTGCAGGAAGTTCAGTACTAGAGTATTGTTTAAGAAACACTGTATAAAGGCTTGCCTTTGAAACCTACAGAGTTGTAAATCGGTTTGCTTTTGCTGCTACATATTGCATCACAAATTGCCAAGCCAAGTTGTAGCTTTGAGATGTCACCATTTTTTTTTTTTCCTCCAAACTGGACTTTCGAAAATAGTAATGCATTTCGGGTGTGTGTTTTTTTAAAAGTCTGTTTTTACGCTGTCACAGCTCAAAAATGCCAAAAGGCATTTTTTCCTTAAAAAATCACCTCTGGGCTAAGTCCAAATGTGGAGTAATGGGTCCAGAGAGGATTTTTTGAGTAGTTACAAGTGGCTGAAAGCAGGCACAGATGATGGAAAATGGGATTTTCCTTTTGCTTCAAATCTTCCCTGTTGTAAACTTGCTCTTACCTTCGTTGAGTTGTCAGACTTAAGGTATGCCTTGTTTCTGTGTGTTCATGGAAGGGGGGAAGGGATACGATTTTAAAAACATTGTTTGCATGTAGCCATTTATCTCTGCCCAAATAGATTCTCGAAGTATTATCTGGGGAGGTGGAGTGCACTGTGAACGGAAAAGAGCAAAGGACCTTGCCATCTGAGAGATCTGGGTTCAAGTCTAACACTTACTAGCCACGTAACAACCCTTGGGTCCATTTGCTTCAACTTAGCTCCTGTTTCCACATCTGAAAAATTGGGGCTGGAACCACTTCCTTAACTCGTATTAATCAGTCTGTATGAGAAGACGTGGATCAAGGACTCGGCCGATATCTGGAGTTCACGGCACACAGTGGGTGCTTGGTAAATTCTCATTTTCCTTTTCAAGGGGGAAGTTTCACCGGGGGTGGCAGAGGCTTCCAGTAGAGGCACCCCTTCCTCAGCCCTCCCTGTCCGAGCTCAGCGTTTGGAGAGCCTCGGTTCACGTGGTGGCAGGACCTCCTGCCAGTGGTGCCCACGGAGGGCATGTGACCATCCCACCTGTTGGTTTAGGGCTGGGCGGGCTGTTGAAAGAGACACAATTCATATTCTTAGACCGGCCTGTCCCACCCCACCCCCACCTTCTCAGTGGTCATTATTTTAAATTGTTTGGCCAACTAAAAATAATAGTATTGAAAAACAAACTTTGATGAATCAGTGCTCGTGGGGTGGGAGGGGGGTGAGATCCTGGAGAAGAAACACCGTGACTCACGTCCCTGTCACTGATAGTCTTGTGGGGGGGCACGGACCTGTGTAATGTTTATGGTTGCTGGTGTGTTTTGAGGCCCTGCTGGAAGGTACCTCGGCTTACCATGAAGCACCCCTCATGGGTTGACTCAAGTGAGAATGATCGACTCCAGAAATGACCTGGAGACGGGCTGTGATATCCTGTGCTGCCCTTAGACATGAGTGAGAGGGGCCCATGCTTAGAGGACCCTGCTTTGGCCCTCCTCTGGCTGTACCTCTCCTCCTGGAAGTCTCTGAGGCCGAGGGACAGGCCCACGCAGAGTCTACACCTACCCCTTCCGGGCCATGCTCTGTGTCCCCAAACCTGCAGTTCCCGGTCCCTGCAGACCCGTAGCCTCCTTCCAAGGCCTGCATGGGTCTGTTCCTTGTGTCCCTCTGCCTGTGGGCCGGCTGCACTGGCGCTGGACAGTGGGCCTGAGGGCTGCATAAGGGGTGCAGTGGGACCCAGGACCCGGAGGGAGCTTGGGCTCGTGCCTGAGGTGCCCACCTGGCTGTGCATGGGGCCCCTCATAGAGGGGGATGGTGCTGGGGGCAGGAGCGGGGAGGGGGTGGGCCCTGGGCCTCTGCAAACCAGCGTGAAACCAAGTTTGTTTTAAAGTATTTGTCAAGGGCAGTGCACCAGTGGCTCAGTGGCAGAGTTCTCACCCGCCATGCCGGAGACCCGGGTTCGATTTCCGGTGCCTGCCCACGCAAAAAAAAAAAAAAAAGTATTTGTCAAGGTAGGAGGATAGAACACATTCTCTTTAACAGTTTATTACCTTGATTTCTGCCTTTTAAATATGGCATGTGTGTGGCCCTTCATAAGTACTTTATGTGTAATCCAAATGTTAGGAGTAGAACTATTTTTAGCAACATCCTCCCAGTGTCCACAACTTGAGGCTCAACTCAGAGGAGGGGGGCTGGCATCATTATATGGACAGGATTGTGAGGACTTTCACCGGAATTGACTTCTCTCACCCCGAGCTGAGGTCAGAGTAGATTACATGCAGATCACGGAGAAGGTGATAGATATTGCAGCTGCCTCTGCAGAAAAATGGAGCACAGAGCTGGAGAGCTGAATAGTGCATTTGTTTGTTGGACAAATTTATTGAGCACTGACTTTGTGCTGGGCATCACGGATATAGACGTGAAATCCTGTCTCTGAACAGCTTGGGGTCAAAAAGGGAACGCAAGTAACCACAGTTACCATGGGTTCCTGGGAGAGACACTAACCAAGGTTGAATACATGTTTGGGAGCCCAGAGGAAGAGCAGTGCTCTTTCTGGGGGAGTCGGAAGGCTTGGTGGAGGAGGTGATGCCCGAGCGGGACCCTGAAGGATGATGGCAGTGTGGGAGTGGGGTGGGAGGCTGCCTGGAGGACGTGGGTTCTCAGCAGGCGGTGCGGTGCTGGGCAGACAGAGCGTGGAAGAGGGGAGTAGCCAGAGAGGCAAGTTGCCAAGGGCTATGGTAGGCCAGGCTTGGCTTTCAGACTTGGGGCTTAGTGGGTGTCCACGGGATTTTTCAGTAGGGGAGGGACATGACTAAAGACGCCATTCATATTTCATTTCCTTCCCCCAGCCCGTGGCCGGTAACAGCAGGTTTTCTGCCTGAATTATCCAGGTCAGAGACATAATCCCTTATACTACCATGTGGGCAGCTTTAGGCGCTGTCTGCACCGGGTGAAAATGGTGTTTTGTTCACTGGCAGGGGAGAAGATGGGTTGTAAGCCAGGAGGGCTCTGGGAGCCCGCGTGTTCAGGTAATTAGCCAGTGAGTCATGGCAGCCTCCACTCGGATTCCTCTGGAAATGAAGCGGAGTGTTGCTGGGCTCCAACGAAGAGGCCCAGACACCCAGGCCGAGCCCTCACGCTAGGTCTCCGCGGCTGTCTGGGTCTTTGCTGGGCCTAGCTCGGTGCCTCTGTTCTTGTGTCTTTGGTCAGTGGTTGTCACTTCTTCACTGATGGCAATTCCAGTCCTGCCGCCAGAGGGATTCCCAGTTCCCCTCCACAGACTATAGAATGTTTCAGGCGAGTTAAAGACGCTCTAGTCCTAACTTTACTCTCTTAGAAAAAATGGGAGTAAAATAGTTTGTGGAAACCAGTCTTGTTCATTTATTTTAATCACTGAAATCAAACAAAAAGCGTGTTGACCATTTAGAGATGCACCTTATCTGTTTAGTCAGGATTTGTTGTTAATATAAGTTTATAAATTTTTAAAAGATAAAGTTGTGTGTCCATGGACTGATTCGAGTACACACATCTTTTTTTAATCTTTGCTTTCAAGAATCTCTCTGTTTTAAACAGCTTTATTGAGATACAGTTCTATACAATTTGCCCATTTAAAGGATACAATTCAGTGGTTTTGGGTATATTCACAGATTATGCAACTGTCCCCACAGTCAATTTCAGGACATTTTCAAAATCTGAAAAAAAAAAAAAAATCCCAGTGGGAGATGACTCCCAGGGATGAGTCTGGTCCTGGCACTATGGGATCAGCAATGCCATCCTGACCAAAAAGGGGAAAAGAAGTGTAACAAATAAGGCATCAGTGGCTAAGAGAGTTCAGATGGAGTCGAGAGGCTACTCTGGAGGTTCCTCTTATGCCAGCTTCAGTTAGACATTGCTACCTGTCATAACCTTCCAACCCCTAACCAAAACAATTCCATCCAATCCTAAAGAACACCTAGAGCAATACATAAGATTCTACAAAGGTTCCATGCACTTGGGTAACTTTCCAGAAACCTACAACCTCCAGATGGGTCTCTGGACCAGAGAAGTCCTGAAACCTAGAGGGCCCAGCCTCTCCAGAACATCAGCTAGTTCCTTCTCCCTACCCCGTGTTATTGACAGCCCCTTCCAACATGAAAAAGTTAGAGAGGCCATAGCCCATATCCCGCTGGTATAGATTGGGAGAAGGATCAAAGGAGAAGGAAGAGTTATGACAGCGAAGTTAGGATTTAACAAATGAGTATGCCTGCTGAATCATTATATTGATGTTTCTTTTAGTCTCCGGTATCTTAGAGCAGCTAGAAGTAAAATCCTAAAATTGCGAAATTATCACCCATACTAAACTCTGAAATCTGTTCTACAACTAGTTGTTGAGCTGTTTGTTGAAATGTATTGCTTTTTTGTGTATATGTTATTTTTCACACAAAAAAAAAAACCCAGAAAAAAAGGGATGATTAAAAAAATATATTGCTTCTAGCCTCCAGTGTTCTGGAGCAGCTAGAAGGAAAAATCTGAGAGGATGATATGGTAGCCCATGACAAACTCTGGGATCTGTCCTGTAACTACTTGTTGAAGAGTGCTTTGAAAACTATTGCTTTTTTCTTTCTTTGCTTTGTATATATGTTAGATTATACAATTAAAAAAGTTAAAAGAAAAAGAAATCCCATACCCTTCAGCTATTACTCTTCATCTCCCTGTCCCAGCCCTAAGCAATCACTAATGTACTTTCTGTCTATAGATTTCCCTTTTCCTGGACTTTCATATGAATGGAACCATTTAATATATATTGTGACTGGCTTCTCTCACTTAATATAATGTTTTCAAGATTCTTCCAAGTTGTAGCACGTCGGTACTTCTTTCCTTTTTATGGCCGAATAATATCACAGATCATTTTTTAAAACACTGATAGAGACCTGATGCTGAAGATGAGACAGAGGGGCTCATGCTGCAATGGAGAGCCCTGGGGTTACATTTGGGAGCCCTGGGTTCAGGTGCCTGCTCCCACACTTCCTGGCTGGGTGACCTTGGGCAATTCTTTGAGCCTCCCTTTCTTCACCAGAAAATGGAAAAAATAGTACCTCCCTCAGTAATACAGACCGTCTTTATTTAGATGAACTATGCATTAAAATCACTTTGCAAACTATATAAAGTTACTCACTGTGATCTACAGTTTCTTGAGAAGCAAAACTATACCGTATTGCTAAAATCCTTTTCCTACAGAGATGTAGTTAAGTCTTCCAAATTCACACCCAGATTTTCATCATAAATAATGTGCATAATTCACTAGGAACATGACTTCAGGCGCTTACAGCGAGAGAACCTCTGATGCCTCATCCTGGAAACTGAGGTGAGCTGGTGCTCTTGGCTTTGGCTAAGGTTTGGAAGGCAGCTGATGGTTGAAAGTCATCTGCGGGATCCTCATGGGGTGGGGGTCACCTAAGCCCTGTCACATGGGGGCTGACCCTGGTACCTGCTGGATGGACAGAGTGCTGACTCTATGCCGGATACTGGGGTGCATAGTTTAGGACTTACCTTTGTTATCTGCCTCCAACACTCTGACAAGGATGAGCTGTCCACATTTACAGGAGCAGAGGCTGAAGCTTTGAGGAAACAGCAGCAGGAATCTGAACTCAGGTCTCTGACTCAAGTTCTCTGCGTTCTGCCCTAATGTCCCCCCAAGAAAGGGCTACTATCCTCATCCTCATAAGAAAATCCACGAAATTGGTATTATTATACTTGTCTTAAAAGTGAGAAAAACAGAGTTCAGTTTACTTAGGCAAGTTGCTTTAGGTCTCATCAAAGGAGGTGGGTCTAGATTTGCCTCCAAAGCGCTACCTCTTCTGTAATCTAGGGTGAGTAGATAATTTATTGAACAAACCAGGATATTCTGAGAATGAAAAAGGGTAGCTCGAGCAATAATCATTATGCTCAGACAATGGGCATAAGTCTGGACTATCCAAGCAAGTCGAGGTAGATGGTCACCCTAAGTTGCACGGCCTCGGAACCAAGGGTGGCAATCCCTGAGCTACTGATGTGTGTAAGTGTAAGGGACTGTCTGAATTACTCCTGTTCTAAGAAAGTGACTTATGTAAAGTCGTTCAGCAAGTTGGCAGCATGGTATCTTTAAAACTGAGTGGGGTTTAGAGATAACCTAACATGGTAAAGTCAGTACTTTGAGCACTAGAGCTTAATTAACTGGATTTGAAGTTAGGGAGCATTTAGCTGTGCTGATGGCTTCTCTGAAGAGAGGGACAGAGAAGGTGGTGGAGGTGGAGTGTGTTTGGGGAGGTGTAGGAGTGGGGTTAGTGGGGCCATCCAGGATGTCTGGCTCTAGAATGTCTGCATTCTCACCAGGCCGTGTCTCTCTGAAGCCCAGGAGATGCCACCACACTCTTCTAGGCCCTGTGCAACTAGGGTGACTCTTGATGGCCAGGAGCAGAGACTTCTTTTGCGAGCTGACCTCCCCTGCACCTGTGCTCCATTTTAGCCGAGGCCTCAAAGATTCTACTGGCTAGGAGCTGGTGAAGGTTTAGTGGATAATCCTTCTGCTGAAGAATTTAGAAGGCATTGAGGAAGGAATAAATATAACAGTGGGCATGCCTTCTCTCTCTCTATGATTGGGGTACGTGAATGGAATGTGCTGGGGTCACTGTGGCCCCTAATAACTCTCTGCTAATTGCATTCTGTAGACAACAGGTAAAGACTTTGAAGTGTTTCACTCCTGCTCAGTGCTTTCAGGATTTGTCTTTGTGATCGTCTGCGCCTCATCCTTCCTTCTTCACTTGCCCCAGATAATTTATTGGGAGTCTGGGGAGGGACTTGGATTCTCTAACTTCTCCAGCCAAACTGTTGCCATGGGCGAGGCCCTGTCTGATGAGCTCCAAGGAGAGTAACTGGAGTGACAGAAAGGAGGCTGAGAAAGCGAAATTGTAAATTCAAGCCCTCTTGGAGAACTTCAGATGGTACTCTGGTGTTCCAGTCCTCAGGTTTTGTGGCTCTGCTGCATTTTCTAAATAGAGCAAGATGCATTTCCCATCTTTTTATTAACTCATAGACACAAGTAGGCATGTGTGGGTGAGTGGGTAGGTACGGGCAGGGAGTATTAATTATTTATGCTTCAGTTCATCTGACAGTCATCGTGGGAACTGAGCCCCGGGCTTCTCGGAGATGACTGGGCCATCTGTGGGTAAGACTGGAATCCCTTTTGTGCCTCTTGAATTCCATTGCTACCCTCTCCTCCATGGCCAAGACCCTCGGTCCCTCCTGCCTGGATTACTCAGCCAACTAGTTGGCCCATCCCTGTCTGATCCATCTCACCCTCTGTATTGGGCCAAGCTGGCTGTATCAGGATGTTTTTGGCTGCAGGTGACCTGAAACCCAACTAACAGCTTCAACAGTATAAGAGGTTTAGAGGCAGGGAGGTTTCTGGCATCAGTAAGGACTTGGAAGCCCTCCATCTTTGTGCCTTGCCTTCTTCAGTCTGATGGCCTTTTGTCTCCAAGCTTGTTCCCACACGCTCCAGAGATGGCCACAGCCGCTCCAGGCAGTTCTTCATACAGTTGCATCCGAAGCAGAGAATGGTCGTTTCTCCTAGGAGGTCTCTTTATCAAGGAAGAAAACCTTCTCCTTGAGGCCTCCTGGTATGTCATTGGGCAATGATGTGTCACAGGCTCACAGCTAAAGCAGCTGATGGAGAGATAAGTGATTATAATTCGCCTTTTGAGGTCACGGCTCCAAGGCTATTTCTTTGACTCGGTATGGCGCTTAGTAGAAGCCCTTGGTAAATTTGAATAAACACTTGTTGGCTGCTGTTTTCCCTCCTCTTTTTCTGGGTGAGACTCCTGAACGCTTACCATATATGCCTTGCTGATTTTTAGAATATGGTGGTAAACCAATCAGAGACCTGTTCCTGCCCTCAGAGAGCTTATAGTCTAGGCATAGAGATAATTACGTAGTTATAGTTGGAACATCTAAAGCGGGGAGATTGTGGCAGTCTGCCATGGAGCAGCTTTGGGACAAGTGTCAAAGTAGGGCTCAGATGGAAATGACAGAACAGAGCAGAGATTCTTAAGTCCTCTAACTATGCTGCCTGAGGATAATTTATATCTTGTGACCCAAGCTGGGTTGTTTTGAGCAGTTCGCATTTCTGTCTCCACTCCTCTGCCGGTTTTGTTTTCCTGTTCATAAAATGAAGATTAAAAACTTGCCCTTGAGTATAGTGTGGGGGCAGGAGGCAGGGCTAAGAGCCTCCTCCCCCTAGGGGAAATTTTCTAAAGGTCCTTGTGGTATTCTAGTTTCAAAACCATAAGCAATTTAATGGTATGTTGAGTGTCTTTTTGTGTCTCGCTCTTTTTGAATCTGCTGGAAACTTTCTCTGAAAGCATACAGCTGAAGAAATAAGAATTCTATAAATGTATTGGTTAAAAACAAAGTGCTGGCTGATTTATGTAACTTTTGGTCATTTTTCTGGTGGCCCTTTCTGCAGACATGGAATACCCTCGAGTCGTCCTGTAACCCTGAGCTCATCACTGCCTTCAGGTCTGCACATACTTTTTTCCTACCATTCAGAGAACTAACGGAGCCTGTCCCAAGGCCTCATGTTTTATTTTGCTATTGATCTAGGAACTGGGGTTTAACTTGGGCCTCCAAGGAACATCTCAAAGCTAATTAAAGATGTTTGTTTGAGGTTTGCCTGTTTGTCCTGCTTGCTTGAAATAGTTGCAGTTCATGCTTTGTTGACAAAAACATCCATCCCCACAACCAATGGGGTGGAGGGTAGGGAGGGATTGCAGGCTTCAGTAAACATACACTGTTGTGGCCCAGTACCGAGAGGGACCTTTGAGCACTGGGCCTGGACCCAAAGCAGCTGCTTTCCTTGAAAATTCTTGAGTTTCCAGGAGTCGTGGCCAGTGAAACCCAACCAAGTTTTCCCAGTATGAGGCTGGTTCTCTTTGGTCAGCTTCGGTTCTGAAGTTCGCGGGCAGGTTCTCCACTCCTAGAGGGGGAGTCCACCTGTGGGGAGAGGGGGCCCCCCGCAGCCATTCCAGGATGCCCCCAGCCCTTTGTTCAACCACAGCTGTGGACCAGTGGTCTCGGATGTTTACCTTCGCCTGTTTATAAGAGGGAAGTGTGGTCATATTTCTGTCTCTCTTGTGAGCTGCACGCTGCCTTCCTGGGGCTCATGTGGGCAGCGGTTGCCATTAGGAGGAGGATGAAATAACAGGCCTCCCAGAGGGGCTTTGATCCAAGGAGCTTTGTCAATGTCACCTCTAAAAAAAAAACTGTCTACTTCTTGCCTATCCGCCTTAACTTCGGTGAAGAGAAAACTGAAGCTTCTTCTGCTGGACATCATTCTGCCCAGTGGGGCTGAGTCAGAATCACAGTTCAGACTTCTTCTCCTCTCGCTGGGTCTCATAGATGACCATTGAGGGGTGGGGCAGCTTCCAGATCTGTAGTTCTCCAGAGCTGGAGGCCCTTGGCTCCAGCTGCTCTCTGGACATCCGTCTTCCCAGCAACACCTCACATTCTGCATCTGACACTCAGGTTGCGTCTTTCTTCCTTTTCCAGCTTGCTCTAGTCTTCGTCTTCTTCATCCCTGGAATGTTCAAGTCCATTAAAATGTAGCATCAGGGAACCAGCAAACCCATGAACACATGAAAACTGAGATTTAGCTTCCTGTTTTTCTGATGTGGCTGGAACCCCTTGACCTCACTCTCACTGGTGGAGAGATTGGCTTTGTGGACTTTGGGAAAATCACCTTGGCTTTTCTGGTCATCGGTCTTCTCATCGACAGTGAGACATGCGAAGAAAGAAATCTCAGAGGTCTCTGTCAGCTCTTATGGTTCATGCACCTCTCTGTCCCCTCCTCCTTTGTCCAGTTCTTGCCTTTTTGTTGTTTTCTCAGTGCAACCGAATCGAGACAAACCTAAATGTTGTGGAGCAAATCTAAATTTTCACCCTCGGAGGTGGCCCTTTCCTTTATGGCCTTACATCGTTCCATTATAGTCACTGTTGAATTCTGCAGGTCTTTCCTGAGCATCCTTAATTGCTGTCGATGATGGTGCTGCCAGGTTCTGTGCTCCAGGGGCTGCAGGTGTCCTAGTGATTTGAACAGTTGCAGCCCTGCTCTCACGGAGCTGACGGGCTCCCATTGAAATGGGGGCCTCGTCTGAGAACCTGTTCCCTAGGACAGGGGATATCACTCTGCAGACAAAGAGGAATCCTCACTGGGCCCAAAGCGCAGACTTCCTGTGCTTCCACGCTCCAGCTGTGGTGCCAACGGTGGTGCCGTAAAAATAGGGGAAGGAAGCGAAACGTGTTCACAGGTTGGTTAGAGATTTTGAAACCAACAATCAGCTCTCTCTCATCCACAAGAAACTAGAATCCACTGCCGACTTTCCGTCTCTCGGACCTGCCGTGCACACAGAGTGCCCTTTCAAAGCGGGGTTAGACTCTCTGTGCTAATGGCTTTTTCCGTGAACCCCACACAGCCAGCAAGTGTATTCTTTGATGGTTGCAACTGGACCAGTGCATTCAGGAATCTTTAAAGAGAAGCACCATCTTTGCCCTCAGTTGTTGGACTTTCAGAGCTGGAGCAATTAGATGGCCTCTGAAAGCATTCAGATAAGTCAGCAACTGGCCATTCCTTTCATGCTGCTTTTTTGTGTGTGTGTGGGCAGTTGGTCACCAGCGGGGGTCCTCTGTGATGTGGAGGAGAGGGAAGTTGAGGCAGAGTTCTAGGCTTGGCTCGTTGTGCATCAGCTTTGTGACCTTGGGTGTGAGTCAGTTTGCTATTCTGGCCCCTGGTTTTCCTTCTCTTAACCAAAGAGGTTGGCTTAGCAAGATTTTCAGGTTTCTTCTACCTTAAAAATTCTACTCCCTGCACTTGCATTCAAAGAAATGACTGTGTTACTCATTCGGATAGTTTCAGAATCACTGTATGATCACTTTGGGGGCTAGAAATTGGGGCCTGCAGTTGAGGGCGGGATGGAAAGAGGTTTGGGGTTCAAGGTAAGCTGTGGTAGCTGAGAATCCTGCTTCCTCATGATTCACATTTGGTTGGGGTCATCAGAGAAGAATGTTAATGCTGATGCCCGGACCACACCTGAGACCAATTAATTCAGAACTTCCACAGGCCTCGCCCAGGGTGTCGGTATTTTTAAAGTACTCCAGGCGATTCTCGTGTGCAGCCAGGGTTGAGAATCACAGCCGCAGATGCTTAAGTAAAGCTGTGGTTCAGTGTATGGCATCTGTTGTGATGGAAAGTGATAGTGGTTGGTTTAAACACACACACACACACACACACACACACACACACTCATGCATACAGAAATAACAAGTTCTAGATTCTAAAAGTGTGATGATTTGGTAATCACAGCTGCCGTTGGGGAATAGACGCCCTGAGGTCTGGAGCCCCAGTTCTCTCATATCTCTCGGTCAGTGGTTTTTCAACATCTTTGAAGTAGTGGAACCATCTGTAGTTGGTTATTCCTGCCCAGGAAACTCAGAGTACTAAGTGAGGGGTGGAGCTGGGGTTTGGGGTGGAGCAGGCGTGGATTCAAACAGACCATTATGTACACCCACGCTTTTTCATAAAACCAAGAAAGAGGCCTTGGTCGGTGATGCTGGCAACACCTTAGCCTTGACAAGGCCCCCCCCCCCTCCCCGGTGGATTCTCGGGGCCGGAAAAGGGGGTGGGAGGATGTGTTGTGCCCTGGGCTTTGGCAAAAGCGTTCCTACCTTTGGCTGAGAGCATCTTGCCACTTCATCAGCTGCAACATCTAAACCCTCCTGGTTGTGCCTCGGCTGTCATGTTCCCCTGCAGGCAATCAGTTCCTAAAGCTGTGAAGTCCATGGGGCACAGCTGTCCCTACCAAAACAGGGATGGAAATGGCCAAACTGGGAAAGGGCTGCAAAATTGGGTATCTCATTCAGGTGGTGAGTGGGCAGGTTTCAGTGGTTAAGAGTGCAAAGGGGGAATACTTAAATGGTGTGAAGTGAACATTAGAAGTGTAAAGAACTTGTCAGTTCTGATCAGCCCAGAAGGGTTTCACGGTGAAGGGGGCTTTGAGGAGCTTTGTAAGCCACAGGGTTTGGAACGCACTGGTCAGACCAGTGATAAGGGGCTGACCAAGGCACTGAGAGAATTGGAAGATCTGGCCCCTGCCCTCAGAGAGCTGACGGTCTTCCTGGGGAGCCATAGCATTGAAGTCTGTCCTTCTGTGCCACACTCACTGGTGAGTGCCACAGGGCTGCCGAAGTGGGGGGTATTGGAAGGTGGAAGGGAACGAATGCTTCCAGGATCTGGAGCTGAGCCAGCGAGAGGGAGACTCGCTGGGGCCCGCCGGCACCACCCCCTTCCTTCCAGCATGAAGTGGGTCGTGTCTGTGAAGCAGCCCTGACGGGCAGCGCGTTGCTGGCGGGGCCGGCTTTAGGACCTTGCCCTCTGCTTGCAGGAGTACGTTTTCCGTAGCTGTGTTTTCTTTTCCTGCAGGGGTGGGGGGTAGTCTTTGCCCAGTCCCTGCTTTGATAACTGGCGTCTGCCCATCTTCATTTCCTGCATCGTTTCCCTCGGATGGGCTTTTCTTTCTGGGTCCCCAAGTCCCGTGTACTGTGGCTGTTCTTGGTTTCACGAGCCACGTGGCACCCTCTCAGTGGCTGCGTTCAGGTATGGGTGGGAGCGATTATCTCTACTTCAGAGAATTCGAGATTGTCCTGTGCCGGAGATGTGGGATCCTCAGCAAATGCAGGACCTTGGCTGTCATTTCTCTGTGGGTGATTATTCCAGATTGCAGGGTCACGAGCTGGGCATAATCAGGGGCAGATAAGAAAGCCGTATATAGAGCAAAGTACATACTTCTGAAGGTGGCTGGCGGAGGCATTGTATATATATATAGAACACGTGTGTGCTTGTGTGTACATGTTTAAAAAAAGACCTGTATTTTCTGGGCAGCGGGCCTGAAGTTTCCAGTAAACATCGCCTCCCTCTTTACTTTTTAATTTTGTGTTTATGGTCTCTGTGCTTTGAAATTGTTTTGCTGTCACTCCAGCTCTGCCTGAAACAGGCGGGATAAGCCAAGCCCTTTGAAAGCCATGGTTTAAATCAGTTCTTCGAATTACTCTGGCCTGGCTGATTCCATGGCTCAGACATGATTACTCAAGCTCATCTAGAAGAATAAAAATAGAAACCTTGTGCATGAGGGTCGTGGGAATATGCAATTATGCGTTTATCCTCCACTTTGATGGCTGGAGGAGCCTCCTGCTGTGTGAAGGGTGGGGTGTGCCGACTCTGCTCTCCCTTTTGCCTGTTTTGAGGTCTCTGCTCTGGGGAGCAGGACTGCCCTGGAGCCCCCAACCTGAGAGTAAGTCTTCGGAGTTTGTGGCTCGGAGGATGCACACACTAAGTTTAGGCATTGCTAAGTGCAAACGGCTTCTCCTAATAGAATCAGTGCATGACCCTGTCGTTCTTGGCTTCCCTTGTTGGGTTGGGGGGCGGAGGGGAGGAATAGGGGAGCGGCTGGGGAAGCCCACCGTGGAAGCACTGGGGCGGGGCGGGGTTAGGGGTGGGCTCTGACCGAGTCCAGGTGGATCACCTCGGTGAGTGTGAAAACGGGGGTGAGAGAGAGAAGGTGGAGAGCAGGAGGAAGCTTGGGGAGGAGAAGCCACAAAAGCCGCAAAGCTGGCCAGGGCCCGTGCGGTGGGGGCGGTGGCAGAGGAAACACGGGCTGTGTTTTTCTTCTTTTTTCACTGCCACTTTTAGTCCCACACTGCTAGGAAGGCTATTTTGGAATCCTCTCATTGACCAGGAGCAGCTGTTGTGGAGTAATGAGAGAAGGGCATCCTGTAGCTGCTCTGCCTGGAGCCTCTCAGTGCCAGGGGCATGCGTGGGGGAGGGCTGACCTCATACCTTTGTCAGGGCGACCTTTCTCTAGACAAAGAGACCAGTGACCCAGAAGGGAGGGGCCCTTCCAGAGGGGTCCAGGGCACTCTGACCCGCAGAGTTCCCCAGAAGCCACAGATAAAACTTCTGACAGAGGGCAAACAACCCTGAGTGTGAGCACTGCATGCAGCTTTTCTCTTGCAAATTCAGGGAGCTGGCGGGGGGGGGGGATGTGCAACAGCTTCAGATGACTGATTCTGAAGAAGCCAGGGTAGGAGACCCCAGAGGGATGACAGAGACACCCTAAACCTGCATTCGCCCTATCCCACCTCCAACCTGGTCTGCAGGGCATTGCTGCCTTGCCGTTACCTTAACAAAACTTTTCTTTTTTTTTTTTCCCTCATTTAATCTCTTGGTGATTTTGAATATGAGGAAAATAAACCAGATTTCCTTCTACCTGTGATATTCTTCAGCCTCACGGTGGGATGATGTGTAGCCTGGTTTATAGTTTGCGGCTTTCCCGTTATTTTGTCTTTATAGCGGCCCTGGCTGGAGATAGGCCACGTGGTCTTATCCCTTATTTGTAGGTGACACATGCAGGGACAATTCATATGCTAGTGTGAAAACAGGGAGTGAGACTTGTCCCCCAGGTCTTTGAGTGCTTTACCATGCTGTAGTGCCTCACTTGGGATGGTTTGTAGGGTGTCTGAATATATCTTTAAAAAATAGCATTAAAAAAAGTCAATTGCATAGTGTGTATGTATACACATGCACATTTTATGGCACGTTCTCTATGCTTTAGAAAATGATGGTTTTTTTTCCGACTGCTTGTCTTTGAGAACCACTGTGACCTTTCCTATGTACAACAGTTTACAGAGCACTTTTGTGAAAGGGATTTCATTTCATCTCTGTGACAACCCTGCAGGTAGGGGTTAAGTGTGGGCCCTGAGGGCTGCATGGGGATGGCTGGAATCGGGGTGCACTCTACTCAGGGTGGAGCCTTCCTATTTCGCATATACCTTGGAAGGCACGGCTGAGACTCGGGGCCCCTCTCCTGGAGCAGAAGGAAGATCGGGGCGTCTGGAGTTGAAAATTCCAACTTTGCCCCTCATAGCTCTGGGGTCTTGGCGCAACCATTCCAACTCGCTGAGCCTCGACTTCGGGGTACGAGTCTTTCCATCAGAAGCTGTGAAACGGCACCCTTTCACCCCGGGTGGATTGTATAATAGTTACTCACCTGTTTGGAAGTGACTTGAAATTATCTAGTTCAGCCTCCCCACTCCCCACAGATGGGGAAACTGAGACCTGGGGAGGTGCCGTGACTTGCCCAAGATCCCACAGTGAACTGGCAGCAAAGCTGGATCTCTTCATCCGACTCCTGGGTTTTTGTTTGCTTGTGCTTTGCCTGATTTGGGGGTACTTGTTCTTGTTAGTTCACAGCCTGGCAAATAGCCATTCCCCTACTGTGGTTAATTGTTTTCAGGAGTGAAGTCAGCTAGCGCCCAGGGATGAAAGTGTGAGGCCGCAGATGTAAACTTCCTGGGGAAAGGAGAACTGAGAGAAGAATGGGCCAGGGCAGTAAACACTTTCTGAAGCTTGCTCACAAAGCCTGATGTAGACCGATGCAGGCTGAATCAGTTTTCCATGTGCCTGATGATAAGTGTGCTTTGCATGCTGAGACATTCCACTCGAGACTTTGGAAAGTAGGCTGCCTGTTTTCCCTGAAGCCCCCGGTGCTTTTCTCCGCCCCACCCCCATTTCTCTAGGGCTTTAAATCATCTTTGGCTGGGGTTTGAAAGCAACCCACCACAGGGTTTGTGCAGTGTAATCAGGCTAAAACATTATAAACAGACCACCAAACCATCGTTGGTCTGAGGCCAAGAACCTTTCTAACATTTGATTATCTGCCCACAGTATTCAGTCTTGAGTTCAGTGGAGGAGACACTTTATTTCAGGGTTGCTAGAGATCAAGTGCAGGAATCTGGTATAATTTGTCTTGTTACCGTCTGGTTTCATGGAATCAGTTTCTTTTGGCTTTCACTGGGCTCCTTGGGAGAGGAAAACCCTCGAAATGGTGGAAAAAGAAGACACACCATCTCCGCCTCCCTGCTTCCCCGAGGGGCGTGCATTTGGCTCCGCAGCGTGCAAGTGGCTGAGCAAAGTTCTTTCCTTCGAACACCCTCAATTGCTAATCCTGCCCCGACAATCTCCGAGTCCCTGTCTCTACTCATGGGTTTCCCAGATGGGTTCCAGGCCAGAGGCTGACAGGAGAAATGGCCGCTGTCCCCAAAGTAACGTGGGACTGGAGGTGGTTTGGAGAGTTGCCTGGCAACCTGCCCCTCCCCGATGGCCGATGACCCAGGATAGTGGTGATCCTCAAGTGACCTCTTCAACAAGTGAGTCACTCACCCCCAGATAACCACCCAGTACTTTCAAGGGAACTGCTCGTGTCATTGTGGCCGTGGCCACGGGTTTCCGTGAAAATGAAAGTAGAGGGGTTGGTTGCCTTAGCGTTTTTTTTTTTTTTGTCATGGATTCATGACTCCCCAGTGTTTTCCTCATAAAGGCTTCCTTTGATTTCCCTTACAACTTATGCTTGGCATCAGTTTTATCTGTTTATAACAATAAATAATTGACATTCTTCTAACGTCTTTGGCAAAAAAGGAAAACCTGTCCTGATTTTTTAATTTTTCCATAATACTTTCTAGGATTGTCTGTGGGCATACATATTTTTCTATAGTGGTCATCAGAATGTACCAGTGAGAGTCTGAACAGGAAAATGGACTATCTTTAATACAGGACCTTAGTTACACTGGCGATAAAGGAGCCGTGAAGCCAGCCGTGGAAAGGTGAGGCTTCCCAGAGCTTAACAGCAGGAAGCTGCTGTCACTATTAGGAAATAGGTGGTATCTCCAAGCCCGGATCGGGGTCACTGGAGGAGGTGCAGCTGCCAGAAGGCCCACCCAAGATAGAAAGGGGCAGGGACGAAACACCTGGTCCCCACTTCCTCCCTCCTGTGCTACCCCGGGAGTGCTCCCAGTTGCCTGAACCCTACCTGATGTCACCTGCCTCGGGGCCTGGAGAGTCAGGGGCCAACCCTGGGGCATCCAGAGCAGAGACTGACAGATCCAGGAGTGGACCTGGGGGCAAGCAGGACTGGGCCAGCTCCGCGGATGAGCCTTGCACTTTAAACTGATACTATCATAAGCCTTTCCTGTGTTTTCCCATGCTTTTCATAGTTGTGCATGATACTTCATCAAGTGGCTTGTGAACCTAACCGTTGGCCAGCAGTGGAGTGAGTGCTTTAAATGATTATAAATCTGCAGTTCTCAAAGTGTGAACCCCAGCTCGGCAGCATCCTCAGGGAACTTGCTGGAAGGGCAGAGCTTTGAGGCCTCTTCCCAGATCTTCTGAGTCAGAAACCCTGGGGTGGGGCCTGGGCAATCTGTGATTTAACAGGCCCCCCAGGGGATGCTGATACACGCTCAAGGTGGAATAGCACTGTTACAGGGGGTGCTGCTCTTTTCATGGGAGGGTGAGCGGGGGTGCAGAGGGGCTCCTAAGAGCTGGAGGGCTTCCAGAGCAGTGCTGTGGCAGGGAAGGCACAGGACTCCAGCACTTCACACTGCTGGGGTCAAGTCTTGCCTTTTCTCCTAGTCTCCTTGGGGGCTTTTCCTTCCTCTTTTGTTAAACAATTAAAAATGTCCAACCTTGGGACTATATAAGGATTAAATGAGATAACATGCATGGAGCTTTCGGGGAGGAAATGCACCTCTGGGCCATGGGGAATGGATGCCCGTGCTCATACCTGAGGTGTGTGGTCTGAAAATCAGTGGCACCTGCGTTGGAGGCCCCCAGGCATGCTTTTAAGTCCATAGGAATATTGGCCTGAGAGTTTGCTATCTAGAGCCAAGCTTCCCCAGCCCCCAGCCCCGCTTTTATGAATGGGACTAACCTCACCCTGTGATTGATTATCATATCCTTGTTTGGCCAGTTGGATAAGGGGAAGGAACTCCAGATTGAGATCCGGGACCATGGGCTTCCCACACCACCTTTGTGCCCCTCCCTGGGCATGACACAGCTTTTCTGGGCTTTCCCTTGATTGTCTGTAAGACCTTCTTTGCCTCCCTTGCTGAACGTTATTGCAAATTAGATGGGGTGATGGACGTGAAAACTACAAAGCCAGTAGGGTCCACGCTTCTGCCACAGCCCACTTGCCTCCTGTGTAAGCCTCTCATCTTCCTGCTAGCCCAGGAGCTGCTTGATTTTCACATTTGTCAGTGCAGACAGGGATGGTGGGATGGCTGTCGGCCTGATAGTGACCTGTGCAGCAGACACCAAACCAGGGGCCATATACATATTTTACTCCTTTTTTTTTTCTTGTATGCTGGATGGCAGGTGTTCTAGTTTGCTAGCTGTTGGAATGCAACACACCAGAGATGGACTGGCTTTTAATAAAAGGGGATTTATTTCATTAGTTCTTCAGAGGAAAGGCAGCTAACTTTCATCTGAGATTTTTTCTTACATGGGAAGGCACAGGGTGGTCTCTGCTGGCTTTCTCTCCAGGCCTCTGGCTTCCAACAACTTTGTCCGGGATGATTCCTTTTTGCACCTCCAATGGCCTGGGCTGAGCTGCGAGTGCTGAGATGAGGTATGCTGAGCTGCCTGGCCTTTCCTACATTGAGCTCTCTCATTTAAGCAACAGCCAATTAAGTCAAACGTCATTCATTGTAGCAGGCACGCCTCCTAGCCAACTGCAGATGTAATCAGCAACAAACAAGGTTCCCGTACCATTGGCTCATGTTTGCAGCCAAACTAGGTGCCTTCACCTGGCCAAGTTGACAGTTGAATCTAACTACCACAGCAGGATCACATTTCATTATTTTTCCATCTGAGTATCCTGTTATTGCAGCACCATTTGTTGAATTTTTTCTTTGTTTTGTGTTTGTTTTGCTTGTTTGTTTTTTGGGAAGTGCGTAAACTGGGAATCGAACCTGGGTCTCCCGCATGGCAGGTGAGAATTCTGCTGCACTACCCTTGCACCTCCACATTTTCCTCTTTTAATCCTTCCAACTACCCTATCGAGTAGGGAGTCTTACAAGATATAACCAGGGCTCAGATAGCTTAGGAGGAAGGGTGTGAGCCAACCTGTTCCTGAAGGGGCAGGCGGAGCCTGGTTTGCTCTGAGCCGCCCGGAGTTGTTGCTGCTAACAAGGGAAAGAAAACTGGGTAAAATGTTCTTGCTGACTTGCCAGGCTAGGTTGGGTCTGTGAGTATTATCATGGGTGGAATTAAACATCCCTGGAGGGCTCACCGGGACACTGCTTACCGGAAAGAAACAAAGGCAATCATTTGTTCCATCTTCCTGTCTTTGTGGACCAGCTACCACCCCACTGTAGATGTCTTTGAAGTTGACAAAGTGTCTTCACTTACCTCATTTCATGCTTCCCCATTTAATGGGTGAGGAAATTGAGGCTCAGAGAAATCAAATGGCTTGCCTGGGGTTACACAGCAAGGAATTTGAACCCAGATCTCATTCTTGCTCTCCAGGGCTCTTCCCTGACCAAGGCATGGGCTGCCCTTGCACTTTTCCCGTTCCTCCTGGGGAGGGGTCTGCAGGGTGGTCTGTCATGTGATGAGTTCGGAGAAGACAGCCTGAATCTTGGGCAGGTCAGAAGATGTCCTCATTCTCCAACCGACACACATTACCGAAACATTTGGGTTGCAACTAGAGCTGACATTTAGGTGGGAGGCATAGCCTCTGGGATGGAGAACTGGCCTCTCCGTTCATCCTGTATTTATCCTGTATTTGGGCGTCAGGGGATGGGGTCCCACCCAGTGGCTGCTCCTGGGCAGGGCTAGGGGCGTTCACCTGGCCTCCCTCTAAGGCAGACTCGCAGAAAACAGTCTTATCTTCAAGCTCTACTCAAAATTGCTACCCTGAAGAGAAGGCTATGGCGAGGCTGGGTGTGATCGCTGAAGCTCAGGGCCTGCCTGGGCAGGTCCTAATGACTGTAAATAACTGTGTGAGGCGGGACCTACCCCGAGCCTTCAACTTAATAAATATACGTGATTTCTAGTGTAGCCAGGGAAGGTCTGAGGATCCTAATTACCAGAGATCTGCTTTACAAGCATATAGGACAATGTGGGCTGCCCCACCTAATGGAAGTGTAGGGCCATGTCCATTTAACAGGTGTCACAAAGAAGCTTTGTTCCAATTACTTATTAAGAAGTTATTTAATTATTTAATCTAGTTGCACCTGATTTGCCAAAGTGACTGACTTGATGTGTCAGGACTTTTGGAATCCTCGCTTTTTCCTTTCCTTTCCTGGATTTAAATGCCCTTGAATCTTAACCCAGCTCCATACCACTTGGCCCCTGGGAAGGCTGCAGGGCTGCAGGAGGGGGCTGCATGGGGAGGTGTGTGGTGTGATAAGTCCAGAAAAGTCGGCCTGAGCTGGCTGGGCAGGTCTCGGTCAAGTCACTTCACTTCTCTGAGCTTCAATTTTTACATCAATAAAATGGGGCTAATGATACCCATCTCTTAGGGTTGTTGTAAGATGGAGTTAATGTGCTTACAAAGCTGAGCCCAGTGTTTGTCAGCTTGATGAGAGCTGCTAAATAGTTGGTTGATGCCTTCTCTCTCTTGGTTCCTACCCTTCTTTTCTTCTCTTGGTGTTAGCCTGCTACAGGATAGCTGATTGCTCACCTAACTTGCTTTACTCCATTGACAAATGAGCTATTACGTACTAAGGCAGCCTCAGAAAGGTTTAAAAATGCCAGTGAAGTCTTGTAGTCCATTAGGTGCTAAGGTAGGTCCTTTGTTGTGTTTCAGGATTGAAGGCTCTAGGCTATAATTCCTGGTCCCAGGACCTGTGAGTTTTAAGTCCGGAGATCATTTGGCTTCAGACTGACTAGCCAGCAAAGGAGAGGGCAGCTCTGGGAGCATGTCTTCTTTCTGTCCTGGACACAGGTGTGGCTGGCATCAGGGCTGGCTCCCTGGCATGGGGCACATACAGTCACACAGGGGCCCATGTCTTTGAACTTGTGTTTTATAAGTAAAATCCGATGGGGATTGGAGCCTTTGTGTGGGCAGAGGAGAGACATGCCGTGTCCATGTTCCCTGCTGCCCCATTCGCATAGAGCATTTGCTACACCATGGGCACTGGATTCCGGTGGACCCATGATGTGTGGGAGTTGAGTGAGAGTCAAAGTACGTCCAAGATAAGCATGTTGTATCTACAGTTGAGTAAGTGGGTGGGTGTGGGCTGACAGTCCCGAGAGGTCACACTTTCCATTTGAACCAGGGCCTGTTTTGAATGCAGAAGGAAGGTGGTGGTGTTCCAAGAAAAGTGAAAGACCAAGGAACCCCATCATTCCCTTGCTTACTCATGGTCCTTCCCTGTTTTAGCCAAGCCCTTATGTCAAAAATGATGACACAGAGGAAAGGGAAAGGTCGGTCAATCCATAGTTTCTTTTCCTTTCGGTCCTTCCTTCCTCATCCATAAGCAGATAGTCGAGAGTGTTGGTAGAAATGTGTACATAGAAAGAAGTGAGGTAAAAACAGTTGAACTATTTTTATGCAGCATTTCTACTATTTTGGTAAGAACGAAATACATAGGCATGTAAAAGCTATGAAATACAAGTTGTAATTATAATGACTCTAAATACTAGTTGCATACTTTTATGTTTATGATTAAAACTGGCATTGCATGATACAACAATGAAAAGTAAACTCCATGCTGATAATTTAAATTTCTGTTGTTTCTTAGAATGATATTAAATAGCAAATAGGAGCCACCATACAAGTCAAGAGAAAAATGGGTAGGGGGGAGCTTTATATTTTAGTACTGTAATGGTTTTTTTTTTTTTTTATCTTTTTGAACATAGGGCCTCATATTTTCATTTTGCTCTGGGACCCACAAGTAATGTAGCTGGCCCTGGTTTGCATCCTGGGGTTGGAGGTCTCAGGCCAAACCCATTTTTCTCACACTGCCCTCTGGGTTGCAAAGCCAAAAAAATAGCCCATAGGCAAGTGAGCTGGGGTGCTTGCTTTGAAGGTTCCAGGCTGTCACAGCTGATGATGGGTCTGTCAATAGAGGTCACAGTTGAGGAATTTCAGAAACTACAAAAATACCCTCGTTGGGGGTGGTTTTTTCTCTGAATGCTTGGGTCGAATTTCATCTCTACCTCTTAACTCCTTGAGTGACTTGAGCAAGTAGTTCAAGCCTCTTAAAGCCTCAGTTTCCCCATCTGTATGTGGGGATAGTGGTAACCACCTTATATGGTGGTCGCGAGGATTAAATGGTACAGAGGAAGCAGTTAACATTGGGTCTTGTTACATGGTGTTGAATAAATGCAGTGGTCCTGATGGTGAAGAAGGGAAGGAGGGAAAAACAATTCTTGAAGGTGAAAGGACCAAGCTAATATCATCTGGGGACCCAGCTTTTCACTGCTAACTTGAGAGCTTCTATGACGACAAGGGTCCAGGGAGCCTCTGCCTTAGATTTCTGAGCTCCTCTTCATAATGTTTTAGTAGTTCCAGAAGGAAAAAAAAAGTTTAGTTTGGAGTTTGCAGAGTTGTCTGTACCCTCTGCTGCTTGCAGGTCCTGTGACCTTGACAGTCCCTTCCCTGCCACACCTCGGTGTCGTCAGCAGGGAGTGGTAATGGGTCTGCCTGCTTTATAGGGTGAGGCTGAATGGAGAGGACATACTGTAGAAATCTTTTATAAACTTGAACACAGGTTGCTAGTGTTAGGACTCGATGGTGAATCTTCAGTATTGACTTCACTCCTGCCGTGGAGTCTGTCCAGAGAGGCCTTAAGAAGCTGTTACTTTGTTTGGGCCTCAGTTCCTCATCGGTGAGATGAGAGGCCAGGACTTTGATCTCCAGAACTGCTATCGGCCCTGATGTACCATAAACTAGCCCCTAGCAGGTTAAGGGGTGGGGGCCGAGAGAAAGCAAACCAGCAGAGTTTGGAATTGCTCCCTAACTGGGCCACAATGGCAGGTTTCAGGGACTCAGGAAGGGGTGCAGCCCAGCCTTGTGGTCTGAGAAACATCAGATGATGGGAAGAGAAAGGTCCATGTGAATGTAACAGGGTTTCTCTCTACCCCCTGCCTCCCAAACCCCGGTGGCTTGTTACTCTCCAGCTAACAGCTTGGCAGCACAGAGGCAAACCACAAAGTACATTTGAGGCCCGGATCTACTCATTTGGAGGGTGGGGCCGCGTTTCTCTCCCGCCACAGTGAGCTAATTAAAGAAAACAAGCTTCTGGGGTTGGGAGAGAATGGGCTGCAGGGCGCTTGGGGAGGACTGCTTTTGGTTGTGGAGGCCTCCAGAGCTGGGTGGGTGGGAGTGGGTCCAGGGCCGCCCCCCCCCCCCCCCAACCCAGCGCTTCCCCAGTGTAGCTCCCCAGGAGGTGCTTTGTTCCAAGATCTGGGTGAGGCTGAGGGCAGGGTGGTCCCCATGTGTAAAGGGACCCATGTGGCTGAAGATGGGGAAGGTGTTTTTGAAATGCTTCCCAGGTGTGACCTTTGGCCCCATATTGTGGACAGAGCCGGTGTCCTGAGAGCCAGCCCTGTGAGTAGCCGGACAGTCCCTCTCTCTGTGGCATTGTCCTTTGGATTCACACACCAGCTTCAGTGGAGGTGGGTGTGACTTCTGTATTCCCTGAGAGTAAAGCGACCCTCAGAGTAGCTGTTTTTGTTCCAAGTCACAGGACTGGAAAGTGAGAGAAGCACTCAGGACTTCAGCCTCCGATCGAGTGCGCTAATTGTGTGGGGCAAAGCAGACCCCGATATCAAACCCTACTGTCTTGTAACCATCGTGGCTGTCCAGAATTAGAGCCCAACTCACAGCTGCATACTGTTTTATGGAGAAGACAGATTGCTGAAACATGGATTGTGCAAATTGAATTATGTTTTAAGCGTATCGGAAAACCCATTTAAAGGAATCCTGTTGTGATTCATCTTGAAAAATGAAGAATCATATTGCCTCCCTGACAGTTTTCTATTTTTGTAGATTTCATGTGGCAAGACCACTTTCAAAAGGTCCCCCAGTGTTTTGCTAGCTTATGATTGTCCCCCCATGAGGATGGTTTACTACTCAGGTGCTCAGAAGCTGGGGTTCACATCTGCTGGGGAGCCCAAGGAATATGCAGGACCGGGGCAGATGCATTTTAATTCGTGTATTCAAAGAAGTCCGGAGCCCGCTGCAGCCTCGGGGGTCGCTCAGGCCAGGTGTCGTGACGTGCCATGAGGGAGGAATTTTTGTTATCGATGGTGGTGGTGACAGTGGAACTGTTGCTGACTGGGCCGTGTGCCCACCGCCTCACATAGATTATCTTGTTTAATTATTGTGACTAATAATTAATGGCGATGAAGTTCGTGACTGATTTACCTATACTAACTCATACAAACGTCTGTTCCTCGAATGGCCCCCTCTCACCAACTCGGGTTCTGATGTGCTTTGCTGTGCGGGCGGGAGGGAGAAGTGTTATTTATCTGTGCACTGAGGCGAAAACAAGGTTGGCACTTTCTTTTCCAGGCCCTCCCCTTCATGAGAAACCAGAGACCCAGGGATGGGTGGTGACAGCTCAGGGACGTGGAGCAAGGCGGGGATTTTGAGTCCAGCCTCCTCACTTTCTTTCCATTAGGAAAATCACAGTGGGAAGAGTGGGTTTTTTTTTTTTGTAACTTTTTAAATTGTGTAGTATAACATATATACAAAGCAAAGAAAGAAAAAAGCAATAGTCTTCAGAGCACTCTTCAACAAGCGGTCAAGAGTGGTGTTTATAGCCCTTTCTTGTTGCTGTGTAAATTCCAGGTTGCTGGGGTTCAGCCATGTCCCGCCTGGCGTTTTGTACCTCCCTTGGGTGCCTGGGGAAGCTGTCTGTCCCGTGCTGGGTGGGTAGCTGTCTGTCTGTCTGTCCCGTGCTGGGTGGGTAGCTGTCTGTCTGTCCCGTGCTGGTGGAACAGCCGCTCAGGGTTTACTGCACCATCAGGAGGCCCTGGGGCCGTGGAGTAGAAGCAGGCGAAGGCCTCTGCTGGGTCCCCATGTGTCTAGAATAACTCCATTGGCCCTTTTAGCAAAAGGAGCCAATTATGGGTAAGTGTATGCATTTGGTGTTTGAGACGCATACCAAGTGATGCTGCTGCCGCTTTTCTTTTCTTTTGACTGTGAACCTCTGACACTGTAGGAAATAAGAAACTTTCCCGTACTTAATTTATGCTTACTCTGCTTTCGAACCCTCTTGGCCCCAGCACAGGGTAAATGAAACTGAAGCTTATATTAATATTTATGTTTGGGAGTCAATGACCTGTTTAAATGCTTGGATGTCAGAAAGAAGTTTCCAGTTGAGCCAGTCCCCTGCCTCTCCCACCCTCTGCTTAGGCAGTCGGTGGGCCTGCACACTGGCCTAGATGGTGCCCAGAGAGTAGTGGCGATGTGGAGGCTGAGCTGTAATTGAATTACATGCATTTCTGCTCCTTAGGAGAAGCCAGGTAAAGTTTCTGGATCTTGGAAGGGTAGTTAATATTCTTGATAACTAAGTTAAAAGATCCAGGGGGAAGGAATTTCAAGACTGGAATGTATCATTTGCTGTGCATCCTTGGGAAAGGGGCCTCCCTCCTCTGAGCCTTGACTTCCTCATCTTTAATTGAGAATAACATCCCCGACCCCTTGTAGCTCATGGAGTGGGTGTGGATATTAAAGTGCTTTGTTAGCTGCCGAGGCTCTCGCCGAGGTGATTTCTGACACTGAGGGATGGGCAGGACAGAGGGGGGTAATGAAGAAAGCACGCAGGCTGGTGTGTGCTGGGAGTTGTCTTTGTGGAATAGATACTCGACTTCATTTTCAGGGGCGCCTCAGCTGTGGGGAGCAGGAATTGGAGTACACGGATATTTATTCCTGCCATCAAGCCAGCAGGGTTATGAGGCACCTGCTCTGTTTAAGACCCTGTGAGTAAAATCCCAGTTTCTGCCCTCCAGGAGTTCACGGTTTAATTGTGTTTTCATGGGTCACCTGTAAGGCAAGCATGTTGAGAGTGAGAGGAATTGACCCAAAGAATCCTCCAGGGCCCCAGGCTCTCTGCGCTATTTAAATGCGGGAGAGATGTGGCTTGTCTGTGTGTATGTGTGTGCGTGCGTGCGTGTGCATTTCACAAGGGCAGAATTTTTATAGTGACTTATATTAAGTTATTTATATTAAGGATGCGTATGAGTTTGTGTTGAGAGGGAGGGAAAAAAAGCCAGGCTTGTAAAGATGAGTCAGATCGAACCACTGTTTTTTCCCTTTTGAAACTCGTTAGGTTTGCACACACACAGCAGTCATGCACTTGCTCAGAAATGTGTGAAAACCACTTAAAATGTGTGAGATGTGGCCCTTTTGAAAGTATGCCTTACGTTCACATTCCCTTGAGCAGTGGGATGGATTTACGGATGTTCAGACAGATCTGTCTTCATCTGCAGGAATTTTGGGGTCCACCCAAGTTGACTCTGGATGTGTGTGTAGGTTCTACTGCATGAGATGCGCTTGGCCCCCAGGACAGTCTGCTAGCCAGGGGAGCTCTGAGCTCCTCTGGGTCCTGGTTGGTCAGTAGGCGGGAGTGATCCAGGAGGCTGAGAAGAGGTGGGCACACTGTATTTCTGGAGGCAGGATATGGATGTTCAGGCCCCTCAGGCTGACATCTAAAGGCCTCCAGAGCTGACCCCTTTCTGGATTTACCTTCCCTTTGAACCTTCTCCATCTGTAAGGTGAAGTTCACCTGCTCTTTCCACTACCACTGCCATGCTGTTTCCTGGGATGTCTTCCCGGATTCTTTATCTTACTGTGTCTAAAACCCATAGTAAGTCCCATTTCTTTTGTCCCTTTGTTCTTGACTATTCACTGTGAACCCTCCCCCATTTTACTGAGTGGTCCGTTGAATCACTTCCTGGGTCTGGCACACAATTCATGCTCAATAACTATTTCTCAATGTATTAATTTGGCCCATCTCTGTGAAGGTCACTCATCTGTATATCATTCATCCTCTTAAATTTGATTGTCGGCTTTCTAGTGCAGGGGCTATGTCTTATGCTTGATTTTCAACTCCCCTTGTCCCACCATCGTAGGGGAAGAGCAGTAGATATGGCCTCTCAAGCCTGGGCATTGATCCCCGTTTCATGTGGCTTCAGACAAGGCACACTGACTCCCCTGGATTCGGGACTTGTTTAGCATCACATGAAATGGGATATTAAGACCCACTCTGCCGACACCAGAAAGAGTTTTGGAAAGCAGCAAAGCACTGTGTGTACATCAGTTACTAAAGGTCTCGTGCATAGATTGTCAGTACCTGTGACCCCACCCAAATGCTGGCCCGGCTTGGGATGGCAGGCCTGCCTAGGTGGAGAACTGCTGTGTGTGAAACTCTGAGTTGCAGCTGCCCTCCCTGGCCTCCGTGTCCTCCCGCTCCACTGCCCCTTCCAGCACTGACAGTGGTGGTCATGCAGCTATAGGGCCAGGTGTGAACTCCCCACACCTGTGTCACTCTCTTAAGTCCCGCTCAGCAGGGAGCTGGGACTTGGCTACAGTTGGGAGGGTTTCCTTCAGTTGTTAGTGTTCCATGGTTGACCTTTCAGCTGTGACATTGCCTTGAGTGACCATCCCTTAGGTGGCCACGCTGGGCTCTTTCTTTGCTGGATCTCCATAAACACTTGCTTTGATTGGAGAGTGTTTGTACTGTGTCGGGTGGCAAAATTATCTCACCTTTTCCAGAGATGTTGACATTTAAGATTAATTGGGCTGTACTGAAGGGAGGCAGGAAATCTGAAGGAAGGAAAGGGGCCTGTAGCTGGGAAAGGTGAATTACAACAGGCCCCGACTTTAAAAAATATCTGCCCCCTCTGATTTGTCATGGTGGTGTCCAAAGGCTGGAGGAGAGAGAAGATAAGATTTCAGGTTACTTACACCCCCCAACCCTGGATCCTGGTTTTTGATGGCTGAGAGCTTTTCCAGGGCAGATAGGGTAGGGACAAGGTATTTCTCAACTTTTGTAACCCCCATGTCTAGCATAGTGCTTTTGTATTTCACAGGTGCTTGATGAATGAATGAATGGTTTTCCAGTTCTTGTCAAAGTAGCAGGGTGTCCGTGTATACATAAAGTCATGGTCAGAAAAGGTTTGTTGGGTTAAAAAAATACTAATCAACGTGTCTGATGCTATTAGCAGATGGAGCTTCTAGGAAGAAAGCATTGCACGGTGTTCTTCGAAGTGACCCTCTCTGTGTCCCATCGTTCTGTGTTTT
This sequence comes from Tamandua tetradactyla, assembly GCF_023851605.1. Taxonomy (NCBI): domain Eukaryota; kingdom Metazoa; phylum Chordata; class Mammalia; order Pilosa; family Myrmecophagidae; genus Tamandua; species Tamandua tetradactyla. The sequence continues at coordinate 84,287,535 of NC_135340.1, forward strand.
GCTTTCGCTCTTCATTATTCCCAAGTTCAGGAACATCTGTGAAAGGCCCTCCTTTTCCTCTGTTCCCAAAAGGGACTTTACTGTGCTCTGCACACAGTAAGTCATAAATATTCATCCTAATTGTGGGCAATGTCCTTTTTCCAGCTGGTTTCCCATTAATCCCCTCCACTCTGGCAGGTGGCTGAAGGCAGATGACTTGGGCAAGAGGCTTGGCACAAACGGCAAAGTTTACGTTGGATCGCCGTGTTCTGTGCCATCGTGTTATCTCATTTCCTCGATGGTCATTGTCACACAAGAAAGTGCTTTCTCTGCAGGTTTTGCCCAGCCCTCTTTCCCTTTATGGAGACGATTGGGCATAGATACATCCATAAACTGCATTGCACGAACAAAACCACTTCTCTTAAAAGCTGAGTCTGGCTTAATTAAAGATCCTTCTCTGAGAAGCTCCCAGTTTCCCAGGAATCTCTGGCCTGCCTCCTGGGGCTCAGTTCTCCTTCCACTGTTCCTGCTGATGCGTGCTTCCCATGTGAGAGTGATCTGGGGAGAGCCGACTTGCACCCCAGGTGCATCGTCTTTGAGGGTTTGATCTTAGGGGTGTTTCGGTGCCACCTCTCTTGACCTGGCTCCCCGTCTTCTCCCGGGGGCCCCCTCAGTGTCAGCATGCCCAAGGGTCCCTCTTGCCCACCTGGGTGGCTGGCACCTTTGGTGAGGATGCTCTGCCGCCTTTAAGCCTGTAGTCAGGACCCCAGGGAGAACCCTTGATTGGAGCTTTTATCTCCGCTCTGCTGTATGACGTCAGGCGTTTCGCTTGATCTGCCTGTCGGAAGATGAGAAGGTTGGACAAGGCGCTCGCTGCAGGTCCTGCGGCCCGTGTTGGCTTTGGGACCAGCCCATGGAGGGTCCTGAAGGCCGCAGTGGAGACTCTGAACCCTGACCCGAGAGAGCAAGTCCAGGATGCCGCGGGCACGTCGAGTGGGCAGAGCCCCGCGGGAAGAGGTGTGTTATTCCGCTCCCGGGAATGCCGAGGCGTGCCTGAGCTTGGGCAGGGCTGCCGAAGGCTTGCGGCTCTCTCCCTGGGCAGGATTTCATAGCCCTGAAGACTGGCTCCTGCGTATACCAGTGATAAGTATTAGTCACCCGGGCAGAAGGAGTTTCCTGTGCTGGATTTTGGCACTCGTAGAATAGGTGCGATCCGCCGATCGGCACTTCTGGACAGGGTCCAGGCGGAAGAAACGGGAATGTATCCCTGGGGGGTCCTGTACCAAGAAGTGCTTTTACCCCGGTGCCCTGGCCGGAGGCCTCACAGGGTCGCCAACCGCTGGGGCCACTCATGGGCTGCAGATGCACAGGGCAGGTGTGATGCCTCCTGTTGCTGTGGGGTGAGGTCAGGGCCTGGGAGGTGAGGGTCCACTGTTTACATCTCTGGTGGAGGCCCTGTTTGAGTATGTACTAAATTAAGCCTTGCTCTGCCTTCCCTACTGCCTGCCTGTCCTTCTCTGTCTGCGTCTTCTCAAGGAGAGCCACCACTGTCCGCTCAGGAAGTCATCCTTGTCACCTTCTGCCCCCACCCTTAATCCAGCTCATCCCATGCCCAAGTCCCATCAGCTCTGCCTCCTGAATATCCAAGTCTGTCTCCCCTGCTGCTTCCCTCATCTAAACCCACTCTCTCTCACCCCCTCCTAACTGGTTTATGTGCCTCTCTACCTCTGAAAAAGGTACATCCTGTCATGTGGCTCATCTGCTCAGAACCATTCAGAGGCTTCCACTTACTTGAAGGTGAGGTTCCAGATCCCGTAACACAGCTGTGGGGCCTGACTTCTAGCTGGCCCCCCAGCCCCGTTCCGACTTCCTTCCTTTTCCTTCCTCAGGGCTGTCGTACATGCTGTTCCTTCTCTCTGGAGTGCTCTTCCCCACAATTTGCGAGTTGGGTCTCAGCCTAAATTATCATCTCTAAGAGGGTCTTCCCGGATTCTCCCCTCCATGTAATCTTATCCCCTGATATATTCTGTCATGGTACCAAGTACTTTTCCTTCAGAGACCTTAACTCAACTTATAGTTATAAATCCTAGTGCTTGTTTGTTTACTGCCTGTTTTCCCTTCGAGAGCAGGCACCCTCCCTTTCGTTCTCTATTATGCCCAGTGCCCTGGACCGAATTGATGAGTAAATATTTGAAGGTGTAAATTATCTGTGGACACGGTACCTACCTGTGCTGCCATCGCCCTGGCGCCTCGTCCAGGCGGGCTCTGTCCTCGCCGAGTGGCCTCTAAGCACCAGCTCTTCCTGGCTTCGTTCCTTGGCATCCAAACTTATCAGTCCCACATCCCGGCCTTTTGCAAGGTGACACTTCATCTGATTACCAAATTCACACTAAGGTGTTAATGGTCCTAATGGCAGAGTGTTTATTACCCTAGGGGATGCAGAATGCTGGTATCAAAACCTACCCTTCTCGGGTGGTTTAAAACCCTTTGATAACTTCCCAGTACAGCCAGGGTAGAGCCCAGCTCCTTACCTGGGCTTCCATGGTGTGTGCACAGTTGGGCTTCTTTCTCTTTCTCCGGCCTCAGCATCCCAGGCCTCTGGCATCCTCCTCTCCCACCCAGTGCCTCAGTAAATGTTTATTAAGATTTTAATGAATCTTAAATAATTTAAGAGTTTAATGACTAATGTTTTGATTGAGGCTTTGAATGCGGTTCATCAGTCTTTGGGCCTGGGATGCCAGATGAGTGACACATGGTGGGAGTTTCAGGCACAGTGACCCTGGTAGCACCTGCACACCAGAAGAGAGGTGGCTTTACTTGGCTGTCTCCCCACTTACCACGTGCATCACACCACAAAAGCAACTTGTCATTCTGTCCAGGATGAGGCTTATCAATTCTTTGCCTTTTGAGGTGCTGGAAAGTGGAGAGAGTCTTGTCTCTGTGTCCTCCCACTCGCCTGATGCAGTTTTGTGTTATCTGTAGGGTGAGGCAGGTGAGGCAGCAAAGGGACAGAATTAATCCCTGAAAGGTAAGCACCCCTTCCCCAAGCTGTCCCAGTCACTGCCTTGGCTGTTTTGCTCAAGTACCTATCTGTCTGTGGGATGGCACGGGCAGGGACTCTGTCCCTCCCCTGCACCCCTCTCCCCACCCCCTCTCTCCCTCCCCCTTTTCTACCTCCTGTGGGTGTGGGGTGGCCAGGGCCAGGCAGAGAAAGGAGGAGCCAGTCGGTTTTGTTTGCAGAAAACCCTCCTTTTCAAAAATATGTTTTTGTGTTGAGAGCAAAGAGGGTGGCAACTGTTGTTGAAAATGGGTGGGTTTAGGGTTTAGTACTTGGAAAGGAGGATTATCTGGGGCGCAAGGCTTCTGTGATACCCACCATCTGGTAAGGAAAGTCTCCCTCACCTGGATGGCCCAGCCCCCCCTCCGGCCTGCCTTGCATCTACTCTCCCCACGTGCTGGAGCAATCTTCCTAAAACACCGGTACTGCCAGGCCCTGCTTAGAACCTGTCAGTGGCTCCCAGTGAATCTCTTCTTTGATCCTCTTTCCCCCACCCCCACCCCCTAGCCTCCAGCCCCTGTGAAGTCTTGCATGCACCTCTATACCTAAATCTTCTCTATCTGGGTGTGTCTTCTTGGTCCCCAGCAGTGAGCCCCTGGAGGGCAGGGTCCCCGGGGACTGATATCTGGGTCGGAGGCTGGCAGGGTGCTGGCACCTGGGTCACTCATTGCATGTCTCTTGGCCACAGGGTGGCCCCTGCTTTGTTGAGACGTAAGCTCCATTCTCTCCACTACCACGGCTCTAAAACTCAGCATCTGGGCCCTGCATCCTGCCTGTGGTCTGTGACAGTAGATTGAAAAAGACAGTTGTGCTTCATCTTCCTTTGGGGAAACAAAACAAATAGTGGAAAGCTGGAAAGTTCACTGATTTGAAGGTTGCAATAAAATCATGAAGATCAAAGAAGGCTTATTTCCATGGGTGGTCTGTTTCTCACTACAGGGTTCTACAGTGCTTCACCTCTGTGTGTCCAGAGCCTAGCACAGCGTCCGATAGAGTGTGGTCACTTAAATACTTTTTGAATGAAGGCGTGGGATGAATATGCATGTTGGTATTTTTAATGCGTGGTGATTAGAAAATTCCCATGGCTTGTTAATTTGTAAGACATGATTTCCATTGTAAATTCTTTGTCTGTGTGGGAATGCTTTTCGTATGGAATGCTTGCCTGGACTGAAAAATGTTTGTGGTAGCAGTTTTGAAAAATTGAGTCATTTTGCCCTGATGGGAGCTGTGACTTTGTGCAAGCCAGTGTAGCATCATCTGAAAAAAATGGGTGAGGGTGAAGGTGGACCGGGCGACTGCTGAGAGCCTCCCACTCTGATGCGGTGATTCTCACGTCCTCCTCTTTGGTGATTGGACACCGGCACTTTCCCCAAGGGTGCATGCACGGAGCTGGAGTTATTTGACTGCTCTCCAGTGGGGAGAATGCCTTGTTTCTCAGTAGCAGTGAGAAATGTTAACGCAGGGTTATGAAAGCGAGCCAAGGGCCGCTGGATAATTAAAACACACACGCACACACAGAGGTGGGGGGGGGGGCGCGGGGAACAGCGCTTAATGGACAGGGGATGAGTAAAACCCAATGGTCTGAGAACACCCCAGAGTTGAACTTAGCATGACCCCGCGTGCTGCCTGCAGTCCTCGCACCCTCGTGCCCTCCCGCGTGCCCCCTGCACGCCCCGCTGGAAGCAGGGGCTGCCGCCTGCCTCTTCCACGGCCCAGCTCCCACCCGCCCATGTCCCCAGATTACAGGAAGCCATGGCTCCCAGGCTAGTGGAAACCAATGCAGTGCTTTTCCAAAAGCAAAACCCTGATCCATTAGTGATGCAGAGGCAGGGAAGAGTTGACCAGGAAGAATTTTTGCTGCCTGAAATCGGCGTGTTTCCTTTTAAGGGTGGTACGAACTCGTCGTTTCTTAATTTCTCTAGGTCCTCAGTTAATGAGCTAATTGATTAGCTCATTCATTGCTCTAGTGTATATTTAAGACCTTTAAGATCCTGCGGGTATAGGAATAAATGGGATACGGGCTGGGCCATGGGAGCTCCCTGCTAGTTGGAGAAGAGAGGCACAGTAAAGGCTCAGACCAAGGAGTGTGCAGGAGCCGCGGCACACTTGAGCCTAAAGCCAAGACTCCCCCCTTCCCCAATCTAGTTTTCCGAACAACCGCCCCCCGCACCCCCCCCCCCCCCCCCCCCGTACGCTGGAGGATCTGGATTTAGAAGGCGGTGGGTTCGGCAGAGCAGAGCGCATGCGTACAGATGGCGCCACGTGGAGCGGCACCACCTGTGCCCCTTCCCCTGGGCGACAGCACCCAGCTCACAGCGTCCCCGCGAGACTCGGATTGGGAGAGAGGAAGGAGGTCAGCGCTGCGCGGGTCCACGTGTTACTCCTTGTGGGTGCAGCCCGTGGGGAGCGCCAGGGATCGCGTACCTGGTGGCTGTGCTGCTGTGGTGTGTCCCGCCTGCCTCTGAGCAGCTGAAGGTCCCGCAAGGGGAGGTAAACTGTAGTGGTGTAAGCCTAGTTAAGTAATTATGTGATGGCTCTGCGATAAACTTTTTCTTTAAATAAACTTTTTAATTTAGAATAAGTTTAGATTTACAATGACTGTAGATCCCTCACCCAGATTTCCCTAATGTGCCAGGGTGCACTTGTCAAAATGAAGAAACCAACTTTGGTATGTTAATATTAACACAACACTCCAGATTTTATATAATCAGCTGTTTTTTTAAAAAGAGCCCTATTAGTGTATCATTCACCTACCATAAAATTTACCTTTTTAAAGTATATAATTCACTGATATTTAACAAGTTTATAGAGTATGTAGCCATCACCAATAATTTTAGAGTATTGTTGTTGCCCCAAAAAGAAACCTCAGGTGGGGCAGTGTGATGGTGGCTCAGTGCAGAATTCTTGCCTTCCATGCTGGAGACCCGGGTTCGATCCCTGCCCATGATAAAAATGAACAAAAATAAAACCTAAAAAACCCTACCTCAGGTCTGTTAGTAGTCATTCCCCACTTTCTCCTCACTCTAGCCCCTGGCAACCTCTGATTTACTTTTCGTCTCTGTGATTTCACCTATTTTGGACATTATTAATATCAGTGGACTCATGTGGCCCCTTGAGTCTTTCACCTTTTTCACTTGGTATAATGTCTTCAAGCTTCATCCAAGTTGCATTTATCAGTATTTCATTCCTTTTTATGGCTTAATCCTGTTCCATTTTGTTCATTCCTTAGTTGATGGACATTTGGGTTGTTCCTCCTTTTTGATTATTATGAACAGGCATCTCTGAACTTTCATGTACAAGTTTTTGGGTGAAAATGTACTTTCCACCTAGGATGGGAGCTGCGGTGTAATATAACTCCGTGTTTAACGTTTTAGAAATTGCTCAACTGTTTCCAAAGTGGCTGCACCATTCGTCATCCCACCAGCAGTATCTGAGGGTTCCAGTTTCAACACATCCTCACCAGCACTTTTTATTGTCTTTTATTTTATATATTTTTTATCCATAGCCCTCCTGAGTGTGAAGTGTTATCTCATTGTGGTTTTGATGTGCATTTTCCTGAAGGCTAATGATGTTGCCCATTAGTATTTTGTCCATATCATTTTCATATTCTTATTGGTCACTTGTATGTATCTTCTTTGGAGCTCTGTCTACCAATTCTTTGCCCATTTTCAATTTCTGTCTTTTCCTGTCTTTTTATTGTTGATTTGTAAGTTTTCTTACGTATTCTAGGTACTAGACTTTTGTGTAGTATTTTATCCCATTCCACAGATTGTCTTCACTTTCTTGATGGTATCCCTTACGGCACAACATTTTAAATTTTTATGTGGACCATTTTACGTATTTTCTTTTTTCAGTTGTGCTTTTGTGAATGTTAACAAAAAATCCATTGTCCAACCCAGAACCATGAAGATTTAACTCCTGTGTTTTCTTCAGCTTTTTTTTAATAATAGTTTCAGCCCTTTTTGTTGTTATTGGAAGCACATTTTTATAATGCTGCTATTAACTATAGTTCATGGTTTAACTTAGGGTTTACTGTTGGTGTTGTGCAATTCCATGGAGTAAAATTTTTTTTTCCAGTAACATATATACAACTTAAAATTTCCCCTTCTAACCACACTCAAATATATTCAGTGCTGTCAGTTGCACTCACAATGTTGTGCTACCATCGCCACCACCCTTTACCAAAACTTCTCCATTGTCCCAAGTAGAAACTCTGTGCATTTTAAGTCTCCCATCTCCCTCTCTTTTGAAAAATTGCTTTAGCTTTTACATTTGTTGGTGAGCCATTTTTAGATAATTTTTGTGTATGGTGTGAGGTAGGGGCTCCAACGTCATTATTTTACATGTGTATAACCAGTTCTCCCAGCTCTATTTGTTGAAGGGACTCTTCTTTCCCTGTTGAATGGTCTTAGAACCTTTATTGAAAACCTGCTTACTATATATGAATACATTTATTTTGGACTTTCAGTTCTATTCCATTGATCTACATGTCTGTCCTCATGAGAGTACCACACTGTCTTGATTTCTTTTGCTTTGTAGTATTTAATCAACTTTTTATTTTATTTTTTAAGTTTTTTTTTTGCATGGGCAGGCACCAGGAATCGAACCCGGGTCTCTGGCATGGCAGGCAGAGTTAGCCACCATGGCCCACCCTTAATCAACTTTTTAAATGCATTTATCTTAAACTGTCTTGTTCCCCCATCCCTCCCTTGCAAAAAAAAAAAAAAAGAAAAAAAGATTTGCCAAAACTCTCAGAAATACAGTGAATAAAAATAGCTAAGGAAATTAGAGGAGAGGACAAAAAGGTAGGAAATAAGATGTGGCCAGAGGTAACATTAATGCATAATACTGCATAATATAAAGTTTTGTGAGCTTGTTAAACGTGGCCTGAAAATTTGGCCCTGAGCTTCCTTGGAGCCAAAAGAAAAAGGGAAATATGACTTCTGATAGATTAACATGTGTCCATAAGTTTATTGGGAGAAATCCAGTCTTTTCAGTGGTTACAACATGAGAAATATTCGTGTGGGTCCTTAGAACAGGAGTTTCTTCAGCACATAATTGTTTCATTCATCTTAATTCTGTCCCTTTCGACTGATAGCTATTTGAAGGCAAGAACTGAGTGTTATTTCCCTCATATATCTCCAGAGTGCCTAGGACAGTGCATGGGAGGTGCTTCAAAACTCTTGATTTAATTCTTTATAAAATTCTGAATGTTTATGATGTGCTTTGCCAACATTTCTGCCACCAGATTGAGGTTAATTGGAACCAATTTGGAGGTAGGGAAGTGGCAATGACTGCCTTTCTGGCTGTGTTTTAGAAGTTCCTTCTCATGTTCAGCTTCTTGAGCACCCACTAAGAAGTGGTAAACATCAGGCAGTGTGGGCCTTTGCTCTGAGCGATGGCAGTGACTTTGGAGAGATGGAAAGCGGGGGTGCTTCATGTACCTTGGAGCCCACCCACCTCTCCATCCTCATGTTGCTGGAGGGTCCTCTCTCTTGCTCACTTTCTCTGACATGCCTTCCAGCTTCCCTGCTTAATGGAAAAAACCAGCCTGCGAGAGGGAGGTCCTGGTCCAGAATGGACAGCTTCTCGTGGAATCGGGGCCACTGCCACCTGTGGTTGTGCTTGGCGCAGGGTGGCCGCTCGGCAAAGAGGCCACCCAGATGGGCTCCCTCACCGGGGAAAGGACAAGCCTCCTTTACTTGACTACATATGTCTTGCTGGGTGGCCCTCCTTGTCTCACCCCCAATAAAAGGCGGCAGTACTTGCGGGCAGCATTTTTTTTTTTCCAATTAGATTTGGATACCAACCCAGAGGGGAGGTTATCATTACTTCCCGATTTATAGAAATGGAATCTCAGAGTGGTTAAGCCACGTGTTTCAAGTCACAGGCCTCGTGAAATGCAAAGACTTGACTCCAGCCCAGAGAATCCTAATGGTGGCCTCGTCCTGTCCCTCTTCCACCTGCTGGCTTCCAGCCTTTATCTAATTTAGAGGGGGTGAGGGGCCAGCGTTCTTTCTGTCTTGGGCCCCTTTGGGCAGGGATGTGCAGTTTCCTTTACAGTTACATTTGCCCCCGTGGGGTGGGCTGTCCACTAACAGCCTCTTGGGGAGCACCTTCTCCATCGTGGGTCGTGCCAGGGCTGTGGGTTTACAGGAGAGCCGCACTGATGACCCCGGGTATCCCATCACTCATCTCACACCTGCTCTCTCACTGGAGGCTGGCCACAGCCCTGAGAGGAAGGCAGGGCAGGTGCTGTCATCCCCGTTGTCCCGTAGTGACACTGATGTGCCCAAGGACACCCTGTTGGTTGGGGCCAGGCCAAGGCAGGGCCCTGACTCCTGGTCCTGGGCTCTGCCCCAGCCCTCCGAGCATGTGCTTATCACATTGCCCAGACAACCTGGAATTCCTGGAACTCAAGCGGCCCCCAGTGCTTGCATTTCCTAGATGATGAGACATTAGGAAAGTCTTCTTTCCTCCCACGAAAGTGAAGCCTCACCCACATCCTCAGCTTTCTTTGTGTCCTCCAGCACCTTAGCGGTATTCTTGGAAAACAGCCGTAGAAAGAATTAAATTGCAAATGGAGCATGGAATGGAAATGTGACTCTAAACTAAAAAGAAGCCCCCAAACAAGTTATTTTGGCATGACCTCTGAGGTCATTTGGTTGCTGTTTCCATCTACTTGGGTATCCAAATCAGTCAACATCTGGGGAATTTTTGCTGTGTTCTTCGTACTGTGCTAGAAGCAGAAGAGTCCAACAAGAAGCCATGGCCCCCCTGTCATGGCCTTGACCATGTCCCTGACCCCCGGTGAGAGACCTGTGCCTCCTGAGCTGCATCTTCCTCATCAGTAGAGTGGGGATGATAATGTCTGTTTGGCCTCCCTCGTGGAATGATGATAAAGCGGAACTAGGATTTAATGGCTTCAACTCATTCATTCATTCATTCATCCAGCAACATGCCAGCCTCCAGGTCTAGTGGTGAGCAGAGATATAGTGCCCGCCTTGAGGCGCTTGCAGCCTGGGGAACCCACTAATCCCAGATGTGGTATTACAGACTATGGGAGTTGTGAATAAGAAGTTTAGGGCCCCTGGGAGCTGCAGCCAGAGAGACCTGATTCTGTTTAAGGAGGGCTTTCCCAAGGAGGTGACATTGGAGTTGAATTCAGAAGGGTGAGTAGGAGTTCACCTGGAGAAGTGGGTAGGGAGTACCTGGGCAGAGGAGACAGCAGGTGCAGAAGTCCTGAGGTGAGAAGAAGTGGACACATTTAACAGAGAGGGGAAATCCACCTCATAGGACTTTACATGTCTCTCTCTAGCATCTTCTGTTCAACTCCACTCCATTCAGCCTTTCTTGAGCATCGTTAGGTGCCAAGTGCATCACGAGGAGCTGGGGGCATGGAGCTGGCAGCGCTCACAAGCAGCTCCCCAGTAAATCAGGCGATGATAGTTGATGGGCTGCTTCCAGCTAGAGAGGTTGGCCCTCGGGGGTGCAGCCTTCCTGTCCTCTCCTCCACGGCCACCGGGGGTGCAGCCTTCCTGTCCTCCCCTCCACGGCCACAGTGCCTGCCACACGACGGCCGGAAGGATTGGACGTTGTGGCCATAGGATGCAGAGCCATACCTAACCTGGAACACGTCCTGGCCATCAGAAGGAGCTTAGAAATCTTCCCTGCAGACTAATCGTGTGGCTGGTGCAGTGGGGGAGAACAGAAGCACCCACCTCTGGGGGTTCTGCGGGCCTGTTTGTGATAACAGCTGTGACTTGCTGAGCCGTTGCCTGGCTGGAGCACCGCGGGAGAGGGAGCTGCTGAGCGCTACTGTTGTGACTCCTTGCAGTCCTGTGATCACTCTTGAGAGCGAGTTCCCCAGGCCCTGTGAGATCTAGGTGGGCAGAGAAGGGGGAGTGTTCTGGCTGGAGGTGGTAACCATGCCCCAGGAAGCCAGGAAGACCCTCTGCAGTGGAGACACCTGTCCGTCATGTAGAAAATGTCTGTGTGCTCAGTGTGCTTGGCCGGATGGTTCTCAGCCTTTGGGAACTACCCAGCCAGCTCTCTGCTTCCTGATCTAGTGACTGGAGACAGGGGCATGCCACATTTGTCAGGCAAGGATCGGGAGGTGAGAAAATGGGTAAATGCAATGCGTATCTGGAGAAAAAAATTGGGAACTACTTGGAAATCCCCACACTCTCCTTCTTCCAGAAAGCCTTCTGGACGAGCCCACGTGCTGTCATCCTTCCCAGCACTTGCATGCACATAGACTCAAGCACTTGTCCAAATGTCATTTATCTCCTTGTCTCCTCTGTTGGAGGGTGGGCTTCTCGAGGTCTGGGACTGGTCTGCCTAGCAGAATAAATGGGGATGGTTATGCTCCATTCTGAATGTATTATCCCCGGAGATGGATGAATAGACAAAGTTTGTGGAGATCTCACAGGTCGGAAATACTAATTAGGACGTAGATGCAGGACGCTAACTGCAAACCCAGGTGTTTCCCCAGCATCCTGCCCTTACTCAGGGTGGCGACCCTGACTTATGCCAACAGAGAACTGGCTGGCATGGTTTGTTCGGTCAGGCTGGGAAGGTAGAAGAGAGCTGAACGGCCTCGGAGCTCCAGCTCCTTCATTTTGCATAGGAGGAAACCACAGACCCCACAGCAGAAGTGGTGGGGCCAGCCTGGGTTCGGATACTCTGAGCCCCACCTGGTGTGGCCCCTGCCCTGAGGCCTGGCTGGTTGCTTTTGGCCGGAGGAAATCACCAGGTCCCCCCCCCCCCCCAAGCCCGGGGTGGGGGTGGGGGTGGGGGGTTGAGCAGGTGGCGCTGAGCGTGAGACTCTCGTGGGAGGATGTTTCCCTTCCTGCTGGGAATCCCTCCAAATGCGTGCGAGAGGCAGTCGATCTCCAAACTCTGTGGAGAGAGCTATCTTTAACTAGAAAAGGTCCAGAAAAGTGATCGAGTGGTGATGATTTAATGATAACATAGAAAGCAAGTCATACTTATAGATGCTGATTTATAGTTGAGGAGTCTTGAGTCATTCATTCAGCATGCTTCTGTTGGGAGCTGGCCACGGGCCTGGTGTCGTGCTGGGGTCTGAAAGCGAGCAGCCTGTGCCCTCTGACTCAGAGGAGCGGGGGAAGGCGGTAATTGTGGTGGGAGATGTACTCGGGGCATCCGATAACCCCATGAGGGGCTGACCGGCCTGACTGAGAGGGGGTCAAGGAAATAGGAGGAAAGGACAGAGCTCCTCTCTTCAGAGCTTTCAGGGGTTAGGGCAAAGCAGATCCAAATGTATTTTCAGCCAGTAAATGGCAGTTCCCATTTTGTTTGAGTTCGGATACCTTTGATAGTTGCTCAAAAGATAATACCCCATCACTGAGTGAGGGTGGACCTCGGGTCAGCAGACTTAGCAGAGAGGTGTGTCATCTTTGTACCAGAACTAGAATTTTGGAGGGAAACGATCAATTTTGTCTCAAAAAGTACCTAAAATAGTGCTCTACATAGGAAATTCCTTTCTCCAAGGGTTTTTCTCCAACATGGGATGCAAAACACCAGTTGTTTTGCAGGTGTGGCTTTGGGCTCTCCCAACATGATGTGGAGAGCTGAGTCACGAATACCCCGTGGGATACAAGTGCTGGTTTTCTGAACTTTCTTGCAAAATACAACTCAAATACCACTTTCCTGGTGGTGCTTCCCTTGGGAGCACCAGACAAAGGTGGGCCTTTCTCTGAAATTCCATAGCATTTTATCCTCGCGTCTCCCCTGTGAGTGCAGGGACCTGCGTCTCCTGTAGTGTCCAGTCCAGAGCCAGGCACGGAAGTAGGTCTTGTTAAGTGCTGGTGGGTGACAGCAAACAGTGATGTGTTCCCGTTATGTGCAACATAAACCAGGCAGCTGGAGAGATGCGTTTGGAATTCTGGGGAGAGGTCTGAGCTGAGCTATGCGTTTGAGTCATCATCTTGTACATGAGGCCAGGGTTGGGGAGAAGAGAGTTTTCTAGACTGGCCCATGAGAAGCTGCCACATTGAAGGGATGGAAAGGAAGATTGGAGAAGCAAGATGGTACATGGTGACACTGAAGCCCAGGGCGATGAGACCCCTGTGGTAAGAGGGAGTAAGCAGCAAATGCTAAGTGTCAGTGAGAATCACGGATGTTACGGCCAGAAGAGCGTCCATTTTGGGTTTTGTAGCTTGTAGGCCACTGGTGACCTTTGTGAGGGCAGGTGCAGAAGACACTGGGGCTGGAGCCCATTGCAGTGGGTGACATGGTGAATGGGAGGTGAGGAGGTAGAAACAGGGTGTAGGTCACTCCTGCCACAGCCCATTTGTGCTGGGAAGAGAGGCACGTGTGGGAGTCAGAGAGGGAGCTGGATATGGGTGACTGAGTGTGGGGGGTAGGGTGGGGAGAGGCTCAAGAGCTGTCCTAGGCAACTGGGATTGTTTGTTAGATAGATGGATGGACCCCAGCTGAGTTGCATTTCAGACTTGCCAGAGACATGCATAAAATTCAGATCTGTTCAAAGGGGGAAACAGGGCAAACGGATATATTTTGTAAGATGCTTGCCATCCAAAAGTAAAATGGCTGAAGAGAACTCGAATGAAAAAAAAAAAGTCGAGGCAAGTTTGTTTTTAAAGTGGATTACATGAATTGGATTTAGTAAGCCTCTTGCATCTCACTAGGAATGGGCTTCAAGGATGTTCTCCCCACCCTCCCCCTCCCCCTTTTCTCTGCAGCTTGCCTTTTGCTTCATACTTATCCACGAGCCCCCTGGAGTACACAGGGTGCTTTAGGCCTATTTATATATGTCCCCACGCTGCTTAATGTGGCAGCTCTGAACAACCTGCCCTGACTTGGAGTTGGAGGCAGGGAGACAGGACAAGGACAGTATGTCTTATAAGCATTCTGGGCCTCTCATCCTGGGCACCCCCTTATCTTACAGGTCAAGGGAGGGTACAGGAATTTCTGGAACTCGGTGACAGTTCCAGGACTTGAACTCAGACCTTCCTTCTCTAAGAACATGCATTTTGTTATTGTAAGAGGGACCTTGGGTCCCCACCTGTTGGGATTTGCATGCTTTCAGGAGGGCACGATTGTATCTGTCACACAATTCATCATCTTTAAGAGCTTGCCTGTCTTAGTCTGTGCAGAGAGATCGGCGGCCTCTGCTTCCTGTGCTGGCCCCGCTGTGTCCTGGCCCAGGGGGTGTGAGGGCTGCTCTCTGGCCAGCCCTGCTGAGTCACACCCCGGCTTGGAGCCCAGCGGGGATTTCCACGCGGCCCCAGCATTGCCTTCTCCCCGTTTCCTGTTGGGCTCGGCCGCAGGCGGGTGCTGGTGGGTGCGCCCGACCCGGGCCTCTGCCAGCCTGCCTGCCTGGAGAATCCCAAGGGCACGGGGTGGGGGCTGCTCTTGCCCCACAGCTGAAGTGCCCCCGCAGGGTGTGTCCTGCTGCCTCTGTGGGGCCGGGCCCCTGGGGAGTGCTGCAGATGGGCCGTTGGCGGCCACTGCACTGGGAGGAAGGTTTTGTTAGGAAGCGAGGGTTTGCTCATGGGCTGTGCAGTCTCCACTGGGCATTCAAGGTTATAAAAACCTATGCTGGCCTCAAATGACACTCTTTATCTAGTGCCAGAACATTTGGGAAGAGAAAAGACAGCAGCCTTTCAGCCATTCAGTTTACATACTTAAGGGAACAATTTCAACGGTATACCTAATTGCCTTAGGTCGTTCCAAAATAGTCTCGTCTCTGTCTCTCTGCAGGCTTCTAAATGCCTCCATTTCTCAATACTTGGTTTTGATTTTTATATCTCAACTGATAGGAACATGGCACATGCATGCATTTTTTTTCCTCCAGAACTTAACTGCGCCCTAGGCACTGCACAAGGCAATTTGCAAATGTTGGTTTATTTCATTCTTACCACAGCAATCTATAGTTGCGTTGTGTAAATACAGTAGCCACTACCATGTGTGGCTATTTAAATTTCAGGTAATTAAAAATGAAATAAAGTTCAAAATCCAGTTCCTTAGTCATACCAGCCACATCTCAAGTGCTCAGTAACCAGCTCTGTGTGGTTCATGGCATCACATTGGGCAGCACAGAGCAGGACGTTTTTGTCATCACAGGTCATGTCGGACAGCACAAGTTCAGAGTGTGGATTTACATCCCCATTTTATAGATGAAGAAACTGAGTCCAACAGAGCTTGTGTTGACTTGACCACTTACAGCCTATAAGTGGCAGAGCTAGAATTTTAATACAGTTGTGCCTCATTCTAAAGCCTCTACACCTACTTTTTTTTCCCCAAATAAATTTAATGGGTAAAGTATATATTGAAATACCCCATAAGAAATTAAGTTACACTTCAAAGAGTCTACACCTACTTAAAAAAAAAAAAAAAAAAAGCAAGATAGCATGATCCCAGTAACACTTTAGTGGATTTGCATACCAGGCCTTTGAGCAAATGAAAATTGCATTTTACAAATGAGGAAACTGAAGCTTATGCCCTTTTTAACTTCTTCACACAAGAAACATCGAGTAGGTTTCAAAGACTGTGCAGTTATGCTGGGGTGTGGTGAGGCCAGCTCCTCTACCCTTCCCCCTGGGCCCATCAGCTGTGGGTGGCAGGTTTCTGTTGGTTTCCTTGCCAGAGTCTGGGAGCGAGCCCAGGAGGGCTGCCTCCCTGCAGTATCTCCTCTGCTTGTTGCTATCTGATGATTTATGAGCGTTGGTGACCTCTTTTCTGGATGTTGGTGACCTCCTGGGTTTTTTGTTTTTTTTGGCTTTTTGCTAGAGCTAAAAGGGGCCTCAGAAAATACATACTAATTTCATAGCCAAGAACACTGCTGAGCCCTCTCACTCTATTTGAACTCTCCTACCCATTGATACCTTATTTTGTTACATTTCCCCCCCCACTTTTGATCAGGAAGACATTGTATCCCATGGTACAAGGGGCAGGCTCTCCCCTAGGCATCATGTCCCATGTAGCGGGGAGGGCAGTTACTTTTCTTGCCCAGTTGGGCTTGGAGACAGAAATGTTAACTGCTTTGTTTTCAAGATTAAATGTAACATGGAAGAGATTTAACGCAACTCCTGGCATGGTGTAAATGCTCATTAAATGGTAGCTATCAATATTATGATGGAAACCTCACCCTTCCCAGTCCTCTGATTTTGTAGCACATAGTAGGCGCTTAGATATATCTGATGTCCAAAGTTATGAAACATAGGAAAAACCTACTTAGAAGACAGTCTTTTACTTATACATTTCTAAACAATAGGCTTAGCATTTTTCTGCAACCCTTGGACTCCTTTTCGGGTGATGGGCCTCTCGATTTAGAGCAAGGGACCTAACTGCTAACCTGAAAATGTATAATAAATATATTCCAGACCATCCAGAAAATCTAGTAACAGAAAGTCATGTATCCTGTTTTTTAACTCTTTAGATACCCTGTAGTATAAGACTGAAACATCACAGGAAAATAAACCGCGATCGATTTTATTTTAAGACTTGTTCCTTTGCAACAAGGCATTGCTGGCGATTGTTCTGGGGTGTCTCAGGGCTGCGTGCCTTCCACCTCTGCAGCTCCCACAGTCTGTTCATCTCGGCAGGAGGACTCACCTTATAATCCTGGCCTCGGGCTGGAAGGATCCTCAGTCTTTAGAAAAAGAATCTATTATACTTTGAAAAAAAATAAAAATAAAAAACGAACTTGTTGAGGCAGAAACGTGGATAGATTCTTCCTGGAAATATTTTCAACAGGAATTGTTGGGGGACTGGAGAGGAGGTTTCTGGTTATCCTTTAGTTAACTAGAACATTCGTAAGTCAGAGTTGCCTCCTTCCTTCCCTCAAATCACAGTTGATCAAGACCTCAGCTGTTGCCAGGTTGGAATAGAAATTGTTATTATTTATTTATTTTTGCATAAAGGGGAATCGAACCCTAGTCTCTGGCATGGCAAGTGAGAACTCTGCCTGCTAGAGCCACTGTGGCCAATCCTTTTTTATCTTTTCTTTTTTTTTGGAATAGAAATTAAACAGGGCTGAAGGTAAAATTTCAGGTTTTAATTTCAGGTTTCTAAGTTGTACCCAGGGGTGACCTTGAGGGCACCTCGAAAAGCCTTGCAGCACTGTGCCCAAACGAGCGGGCATCTGGAGGAATTTTGGAAGGAAAGATTTGACCTAGGGACAGCCAGGGAAAGGCTTGTGCCTAGAAGGCCTCAGTAGGTGGCTCTGACTTGGTGAATTTACCTGGGACCTGGGCCTGGCCTTGGAGACACAGAAAGTTTGTTTTGTCAGCCTTAGGGTCAGGATGGCTGACTGCCACAAACTAGCAAGAGGCTAAAGCACAAACTGAGCCACTAGTTTATTCATGTATATTAAGAAGTATAACTACTGTGAGGTCATATTCAGGGCAGTCCATACACATGGGCACCCCACCCAGGAAGCCAAAGGGTCAATGGGTGGGTCAGAATTAGGGGAGAATGGAGCCCCAGCAAGCAAGTGTGTTGCGTGGCAGCGGGCCCTGAGGACTGGGTGCACCCCTGCGTGTGCCGGCCCCCCTGCCGCTGGGCACTGCTGGCACGGACACGGCTTCTATCTGCTGCTGTAGCTTTCTCTCTTCCAGCTTCTGTTGCTGACCACCTCCTGCCCAGCGGATACCTTCTTTCTTTAGAGATAAAGAGCTGCACAGACTGTGTATGGTGTGGCTGGCCCAGGAGCCTGTTTGATATGACCTTGCGACCCTCTGCCTGGGTCCCTGGTGGTGTTGGTAGCTTTAACTCTGAGGACACTGCCATTTTCTTCCATTGGAAGCAGGGGTTGGGGATTACACTACCCTGCGAGGAATTGGCTTTTCCCCTTCCTGGGTTCCCATGAATGTATGAACCCCTCATCCCATTGCTACTGGCCACCTCGGGTATCAGTCCCGTGACAGCCTCAGGCTCACTCTGTTTTTTTTTTTCTTTTAACAGCTTTATTGAGGTCTAATTGATGTAAAAATAAACCAAATCTATTTAGAGTTTGCAATATGAAACATTTTATACGATCTAAGTTCCCACCAGAGAAACCAACTCCAAAATCAAGATATTGAATATACCTATCACCCCAAAATTACCTCGTAATCCTTTGTAATTGTTCCCTCTGCCCCTTCCCCAGCATCCCTTGCCCATACCCAGGCAATGACTGATCTGCTTTATATTACTATAAATTCGTTTGCATTTTCTAGAACTTTATATAAAGGGAATCTTACGGTATGCAGTCTTTTTCATGTCTTGCTGTTTTTAGTTGGCATACTTATTTGATTCCCTTTTCTTCTTCATTGCCCCTCCAACTCCCCCACATTCATTCTTTCATCAAGTTCTATAACATCTACCTTGGAATCCATCTACTTTTCTCTATCACTGGTATCATGCTACTCCACACTACCATCATCCCTTCCTGGACAAACATGAATTGACCACTTTTTAGGCCTCCCTGGGCCTTTTCCTTTCAATAGCACAACAGAGACATCTGTGCTGGCTTCCATCCAGAGTGTGTGGTATTTATTTTTGATTTGAAATATGAAAAGCACTTTTTTTTTTTTTTTAAACAACAACTGACTCCTCTGAGTCATGCCCGGGGGAGCAAACAGCCTGAAATGTGAGCTTATACTTGCCGGAGAGGATAACAGAGGAGGCTGCTGCTGACTTAACTAGCGCAGGGGTTAGGTCACTGCTGGGATGAAATGCCCTGACCATAAGAGCAATATGTGGGCAAAAGCCGCTGGCCGGGGAGTCGTTCGTTGCAGCCACTCTGCTTAACCAGGAACCCCACAGGCAGGGAAGGTGTGCCCCTGTGAGCGCAGTTCCCACAGGAGGGGATGGCTGCAGGGAAACCCACACACTGCCCCGCGTGACACAGCGCGCTTGAGTAAGAGTTATCTTATTGGGCAGGGCGGGTTTGCCATCAAAAAAACGTGTGTTGGACTGACAGCCCCTGGATCCCTTGTAGTTGCTTTTTCCCTTCTTTTTTTCCTAGGTCTACTCTTACCACAACCTGGTTTAAGAAAGTACATAACTCACATTGCTTGGTCCAGCCCTTGACAGTTTACTTCCATAGTGTCCTTGAGTCTCACAGCCACCCTGTGAGGGAAGTCATCATGCTTAGCTTGTAGTGGAGGAAGTTGAGGCACGAGCTGTGGCACTTGTCCAGTCTTGCTTGGGGAGTGCTGGGGCGAGACCCCACAGCACTGTGCCTGGACCCCCTGGCTGCCCGCAGCTCTGGACCGCCTTCCTCCTACCGCCTGGCCTGCTACTAAAGATGCAGGCTGCTTGGCCTCGCTCTGTAATGTCTGATGGGATTCCTGGGCTGCAGTCTGGGGAATGGGCAATTTAGACATTCTGTTCAGTAATTCTCATGGACCCCCAAGTTAAAGTGACCCAGTGCCTGGCCCTGCTAAAACCTCTCCCATCAGACACGAGACCTGTGTGCCGTTTTATTACTTACCACCAAATGAAATTACCTTAACGTTTTCCTTCTCTATTTAAGGCCCGTCTTGCTCATGGAGTGGCAGCTCTCCGAGGGCAGGGACCGTCCTCCTGCTGGCCTCAGCTTTATCCCAGGTGCCTCGGACAGTGCCTGGTCCCCACTGTAAATGCGTATTGAATGAGCAAGCACTTCCCCCAACTCCATGGTGTACAGGGGAGAGCTCAGACCACAAAGCCTGACCGGCCTGGTTCTGGTTTCCCTCCTGCATTACCTGGAGTCAGTGGTGTGACCTTGCTGTGGTTTTGCTCAGTTTCCCGTAGGTGTAGCGGAGGCCGGGTGCCTCCCTCGGGGCAGCACGCCCACACGGCTGGCCGGGCCAGCACACGGCGGGCGGGCGGGCGAGGAAGCACCGCTGCACCGCCCGGTGTCTGGGCATGCGCGGCAGGGTCACCGTGGCCGTCAGTTTTTCCATTGCCATCAAACGGGACCCATTTAGCTCGCAGACAGACAAGGTGCAGGACTGGACTCTGTGCCTCGAGTCCAAACCAGACACCCGCGTAAACCCAGGTGACCCCAGTGGAGGGCGCTCCCCGAGCCAGGCTCATGAATGGACGAGTCAATATTTACCCTGTCTGAGGTTAAATGTGAGCCGTCTAAGCGGGCGGGCGTTTTGTTTTCCTCTGTCTCCTCCCTCTCTGCCTGGCGCCCCTCCCCCTTTCAGTAAAGGGAAAACCAGAGGTCGAGAGGTTAAGTGACGAACTGGACACAGCCGCCCATCGGAATGTCCCTCCAGCCGCGACTGCTCCCCCTTCAGAGGTGTCCTCGCTGGAGCCTTCCCGAGTGGCCGGGCCCACCTGGACCTTTCCCTGCCCCGTGCTCCAGTCTGCTTAGACCCACAAACTCACACGGGTTAGATAAAAGGGAAAATTGTTGGCTCATCCTCTCCTTGACGGATCATACTCATTTGGCACTTAGCTGTTTGCAGCATTTCTTGCACTGTCTTTCCATGTCTCATGTCCTTTTGTGCCCTGTCTTGGGAGTTCCTTAAGACTCAGGGCTGTATCTTATGCACCTTTAAAATTGTCCCCGTATTGGCTGGTTGGACGGTTGGTTCATCATCTACCCCCTCACCCATCCAACAGTATCTATTTATGACCAATATGGGCTGTGCCGGGCTCGGGGCCTTCTCCTGGAAGATTCCAGACCAATGCGTGTCTGAGGCCAGAGTGAAAGGCTAGAGCCTGGAGGAGGGCTTTGGGTGTGTGTTGGGGTGGGGGGGGGGCAGGGGCGGAAGGTGACCGGGAGGCTGTTTTTTAATGGAATCGGCAAGAGTTGAGCTTCTGTGACTTGGAAATACTCGGCCTTCTTAATGAGTTCCTCCTGAAAAAATACCTTTATCTGGCCCTCTGCTGCTCACCAGTTCTTTATTTCCTAATTCCCTCCTGCAGCCTGGCCATGAAGTTCATAGGCAACAAAATAAAATTCACCTTCCCTATCACTCACCCCTTTTAAAATGTGACTAATTCTGAGCTAACCAAACCTTGGCCAGACATGAATATGGTTATGCCTGGGCTCTGTTTTGTGGTTTGCATTTCTTACTTGCTGGGAAATTCTTTGGCTGTATTGGTGGGGGTGGGGGTGGGGGTGGGAATGAGCAGCAGAGGCTCTCTGGGGCTGGCGTTCTTCTAGGATGTTTACAATTTAGAGGGCTCCATGCAGACAAGGAGTGTGAGCTGCAAAGTTTTCTCATGCGCAGTGGAGAAGAGCCTGGGCTTGGAGTCACGGGGTCCTGGGTTTGAACCCCAGCCATTGCTACTGACCATCGAACACCTTGGGCAAGTGGTTCACTCTTTCTGAGCCCCCATTTCCTTATCTGTTAAATGTGAGTAATTAAAGTTACCTCCCAGGTTCTTGCAGGGATTTAATGATGGCACACCGGCACAGTTCCTGGCACACGGTGAATGCTGGTAAACTTCTAAACCCTTAAGATTCTATTGATAGGATTCCTAAGAATAGTTTGCCGTGTGCTTTCCATTATGTGCTATGGGAAGAATAAAGTAGGAGCTAGCAGGAGTCAGGAAGGGAGTTGCAGGCAGCTGGGGTGGGAATTATGGCCACAGCAATAACTGGCATTTGTTTTAGTGTTCTAGAGCAGTGCCGACTGATAGAAATAAATGTGAGCTATGTTTATAATTTAAAATTCTCTAACTATGTTTAAAAAAAAAGATAAAATGTATCCTTTAAAATTTTATATTTTAATACATCTAAAAATATTTCAGCATGTGATCAATATAAAAAATTATTGAGGTGTTTACATTCTCCTTATCATACTCATTGTTTGAAATCAATGTGTACTTTACACTTGCAGCCGAGCTCCAATTGGACTGGCCACATTTCAAGTGCTCAATATCCACATGTGGCTGGTGGCTATCAGTTGGATAGTTTAGCTCTAGGATTTCCTTGTTAGATCAGCTGATGTTATCTGCATTTTGGAGGGGGCTAAGTGCTCACCGAGGCTGTAATTTGCTTGGGTTGCACAGCCAGTAGAGCTTGGTCAAGAGCTTGAAGCTTCTTTTCACCAAGCAGTAAGGCGAGGTGGTATTGCTGGTGTCTGCTGAGTCCCAGGGTCTACACTAGACACTTCTTTTTAATCCGTTTAATTCTCAGAGCAGCCTTATGGAGTTATTGAGGTCATGTACATTTTACCTATGAGGAACTCGGGATTCCGAGAGACCAAGCAACTTACCCAAGGCCTTGCAGGCAGAGATGGAGTTGGAATCTGGAGCAGGGCCTGCTGACCGCAGAGCCAGGCTTCCATTACCCCTGTCCTCTTTACCCTACGCACGGGGGAGGGAATTCCTTCCCAGCAGCATTGGTCGAGTACTTGAGGAAAGTTCCAGGGGACTGCAGGGGCACTGTGAGCTGTTGAGCCTGTTCAACAAGGGCTTTGGGGTCACCTGCTCAGAGGTCTGGGCCTGCTTTGATTGAGGTGGTGTGTGTGTGTGTAAGTGTGTAAGTAAGTGTGTAAAAACAGCCTTCCATCTAATCACAGGTTCTGTCGGAATGGCAAATGAGTTACACCATTGGGGCAGAGAGGCTGATGATAGCTAGTTGGGAGTGAGTGGGGGAGAGGGCCATAGGCAACAATTATACAGGCCAGAGAGCTGGGCCCTGCTCCCCCCTGCTGCCTGGAAACTTGGGGCATCTCACGAGCCTCCACGCAGCTGAAATTTTCTGCTTGGGGAACCCCCAGGAATTCAGGGAGGCTGGGGTTGAGCAAGTTCTTGAATGTATACATGCATTTATGCAGTTACTCGCTCAGCCAACAAATATTTATTGAATACGAGCTCTGGGAGAGAATTATTGCTTTTAAAAATAGTGTCCTTCGTGACATTGCCTTTACTTCTGAGGATGCTTGCCATTTCCCACTTGCTAGTACAGTAAACCTCACCCCCACTCTTTGAAGACTCAGCATTCTGAGTGCTGGAAGCTGAGACTCAGTTGAGATCCCCTGTGGGAGGTCAAATGGCTACTTGCTGGCAGATATAGGGCCTCAGAACTAAGGGTTTTGACTCATTCGTCCATCTGTCAATTTGTCCAGCCATCCAGCCAGCAGATAGTCATTGCCTTCTATTTGCCAGGCATTGTGTTTGTTTAGTTTTATTTTTAATGGCAATCACAGTGCTGCCGGATGTTGGATAGTAGCTGATGTTTATTGCATGCCAGGTGCCGGGGCAGAGGCGGGGTGGATGGTTGCTGGTTACAGTCTCCTTCAGGGGTTCTTTCAAGTCCTGGCATGTTGCTTTCTGAATGCACAACTCAGGTAGAGCCCAGGCATTGGGCCCAGCCTGTATCTTCCAGAGCCTCGACTTAGCCATGACATCTTGCTGCCTTTCTCGGGCCTGGGTGGGGCACTGGTCCTGGAATAGGCCCAGCCTTGCCAGAACTTCTTTATGAGGGCCTGGACAGAGCTAGTCTCTCATCTGTTCTTCACTGTTTCTGCTGCAATATGGGAACAGGGGTAGATTTTTCTACCTTCTACTGTAGAAATCAGACTACCTAAGAGATGAAGCTTCTTTAGGATACTGCTGGGCTAGAGTACTTTATTAACAGGAGAAAGGGAGAGGGAGCCCCTTAGGCCTTCTCTTTGTTCCTTTGATTTATCCCTCTTCCCCTATCAGTACAAGGCAAGCTCATCCCCCCTCGGTGGGGATGACCCTTGAGTGGCCATCTTCTGTGGAACTGACTGCCTTAGCAGACGCAGACTTGGAGAACCCAGTCCAAGCTGATGGCCGCCCAAGAGGGCCTACCCTTCAGAGACCCGAGATCTCATATCAAGAAGGGACTCGAGAGAAGATTAGAAACCATTCACTCTAGAGAGTTGGAAAAGCCATGTCCTAGAGAGATTGACCGGATAGACTTTGCATTGTAGATTCTTGCGTCTTGGGTCTTAGCTCCCTATCTGAACAGTAAGCTCCAGTGCTGTGAACCTTGCCCTACCCTTCCAGTACTTTATGGGAAGTGGATGTTGAGAAATAAACACTTGGGAATGAGCAACCCTGGCCCCTCTTCCCATTGCCCCTTTGAAAGGAACCACTCACTTTGCCATTTTCTTAGATGGAAAATCAAGGAACATTCCCAACACATGGTGCTAGGTCCC
This sequence comes from Tamandua tetradactyla, assembly GCF_023851605.1. Lineage (NCBI taxonomy): Eukaryota > Metazoa > Chordata > Mammalia > Pilosa > Myrmecophagidae > Tamandua > Tamandua tetradactyla. The sequence goes on from NC_135340.1 coordinate 84,311,676, forward strand.
AACGGGAATCTGCGTGCCCTTCCCCTAAGCGAGGTCAGGATGGACAGCTTGTGTTTCTTGCCAAGGGGTAGATAGAACTTGCAGTGCCAACCCTCTGATCCAAGAGGTGGTAATTCCAAGGCTCTGGGATAATTGGGCAAAAAGCACTGGGCAGAGGTCCGGGTTGACCACTAAGTCTCATGTCCATTGGGACGTTTTGCCCTGTGCACTCTTCCTTGCGAAGCAGCGACAGTTTTCTATCTGTTCCTTCTTTGACCCATGTTTTGCATCCCCTCACCTTCCTGGTCACTCCCCTGTAAGCATTTGTCCAGCTTATTGATCGCTCATCCAGTGTTATACTCAGGACAGATGCAGCAGCCCAGCCATGACCCCCCCGGCACGGGGTCTATGCCTCTTCTGCAGGCAGCCACTAGGACAGTCTGACTCTATGGAAGGATCGACTTGATGACATTTGCTGAGCTGATGGGGGAAATGGAAAAAGCCCGTTTGGACCACTCATCTCTTCTCTTGCCAGAGGAAAGCTGTGTCCCATTCTGCCCATTTGCACACTTTCATCCTTATAGCCATAATCCTTCACGCTGTAACATAAGTTTGCCCCAGATGCCAATATTGTATTGCCATTTTTTCTGAAAAACTTAATTGGAATTTTTAATGATTTTAGGGGGATGGGCTGTATTTCCATTTATCTCTATAAAAACAATCAGAAGGAAAACAAAGTGATCTTATTGCCAGAAATTATGGAGCCAAATCTGAAATTAATTTACAAAGTCATTAGTATTTTCCATTTGTGAACCCAAAAATGAATGTAAGTGCAGTTCCTTGTAATTAACTACAAATTAGAAAAGAGTTGGGAGAACATTTTAGGGACCAGCACACAAAACTCCAGCAGTAGCAGATAAGAAGGGGGCACCCAGGAGTTGCTTTGGTTTTCATTCAAGTCTGTGACTTTGGGACAATAAGACTGATGCAGATATTCCCCCAGAAAAGAGCACTTTTCTAGCAATTTAAAAACTGGCAGCGATCTTAGGAATGATCTGTTCCAGCCCCCTTGTTTTATGAATGAGGCAATCGAGAGATTCAGGGAGGGTAAGCAACTTGCCTAAGGTCACACAGCCAGCAGGGTCAGAACTGGGACGCGAGCCCAGGCTTCTTACTACACCACCTGCGTTCCAGGTGCTCATCTGCTGTGCCTGTCATGGTTAGCACTGGAAATGTGCTCAGAGGATTCTGGATGCTCGTATCTAAGGTAGTACAGCTTTTTTGAGTAGAAGAAGTAGAACGATTTGCTTAAAAGTCACCCTTGTCTGTGCATCAGGGGTTCAGAGGTGCTGGTGTGTGTGTGTGCTGCATGTCATGCTGGGTAAAGAGAAAACAGAAATTTCTCCCTTCCTTTGAGTAGTAGCCTGGTTGTTTCTAAAGGTCAGCCCCCCCAAGCCAAGTGTCCCCTCCCCCTTCACCCCCAACCCCTCCCCACTGAACGCTGAGGCTGCTGTTCTGTGAGTGGAGTCAAATTGGCCTGTGGTCAACTAGCAGTGCGTTGTGTCACTGTCCCAAAGTTTGCAGTGTGAGCTTACTCTGTGATTCCCTAAGCTCAGATGAGCTGGGGCTTTAAGATGCCATTGTGTTCTCACAGACAGGCAGAGAAGACCTTTTGAAATGCTGTTTCCCTGGCCCATGCGGGGTGTAGACCTGTGATGTCATTTCCCCGGGGTGTGTCTGTGTGTACCTTTGTGATAGACATGGACCCCAAGTTGGCAGAGCATGGCTAAGAAAAGCCATCGCCGAGAGGTCAGACCTTTCCTTACTGACAGAAGTCTTCGGGGACTCTGAGGAGCCCTGCCTTCAAGTTCTGCCCTCTTCTTTCCTTGGTAATACTGGAGACCCACACTGACCCTCGGGCTTGCTTTCTTCCACATCTGACACCAGATGCTGTGAGGGTTGAGAAATTAGTAAAGGCACAATTCCTGCTCTCGAAGAATCTTAGGTCTAGTTACTGGGGGGAAAAAGCCCTGTAGAACATGGAGCTGTGAAGGACCATTATACTGGTGATGAATATTTGCAAGCAACTCCGTGCCAGGCCCTCTCTGAGAGCTTTATGTGTCTCATCTCATTAGTACTCGGTGTAACCATGTGAGACGGAGAGGTAATCTTTATTTTATAGGCAAGGAAACTGGGGTTTGAAGAGGTGAAGCTTGGAGAGCCGGTGAGGGGCATGGGCGGGATTGGAACGGAGGCGGGCTGCCCTTCAGGACCTCCTGGTGTCCTGCCAGGGGGACATGTGTGTCCCGGGCAGACACTTGTTCTAGGAGAGCGGAGGTCGGTGGGGCTGCAGGGCCGGGTGAGCTATGGAAGCGGGGGAGGTGCTGCGGGTGGAGCTGGCCTGGTTGTGGAGTGGCAGGAGAGGAGACGGCATGGAAGGGCTGTGTTTTGGGAAGTCTCCTTGTCTGTCCTAGGCAGCGGCCATCTGGGGCTCTGGCACCGTGGGGGTGAAAGGTGGGTTTGTAGAGAGCAGAGGTGACCCCACAGAGGGTAAGAAGGATTGGCCCCAGTGAGTCCCTCTCCCCCCTAGACCCCCCTTTAAGCCAGAACACAGCCGTTCCCGGCAAAGCCCGTGGCTTCAACCCCACCCAGGGGCTGGTGGGCCGACAGGTGGGCTTTCCTAGCCCCTCTGACCCTTGCTGGTTGTGTGACCTTGGGCCCTGTGGCTTTGCCCTTTGGAGGCTCAGTTTCCTCACCTGGGAGAGGAAGGGGTCATGACACCCTCATGCCAATTACACCCTTGTCGTTAGTGCTGGATGAGCTGATACCCGCCAACTTCCCTGGGACCACGTAGGCTGCTCTCTAAATGGAAATTTTCATTTTCCCTTCTGCTGACTTGTTTTAAAATTAACTCCTTTTTCTCTGTTATAACAATTTTAGAAGACAGAGACAAGCTAAGGTGTTGGTGCATATACTCTCAGGCCAAGAATTTCCCAAGTCTTTGCATACCAAAGTACTTTGACTTTCTTAGCTGGCTTGATGCTGGTTCAGACACTTGCTCCAAGGCATCAGAAGCGCTCCTCTGCCTCAGCCCATTGTTACTGGGGCTGCACATGTGTGTTTTCAGCCATATCGTAACAAAAAAAAAAAAAAAAAAGAAAGAGTAGAACCTACAAGTTATAGGTAAATTATGACAGCCACATACCTTCCGCCCAGGGTTAACAGATGTTAATATTTCTCCATGTTTGCTTCAGATATTTGTGATGTTTTATTTCCTTACTTAAAAAAAGTTTCTGCTGAAGGCCTCTTTGTTCTCCATCCCCTTCCCACAAGTATTGACTCTGTTGAAATTACTGTGTCCTTCCCAGCCAGGTTTTTTGTAATGTATTGTTTGTAAAGCCAGATAACCCCATTGGAATGTGTTTAAACCACCAAAACAAATGATCAGCCTTGCAGAGAAACAGCCTGGATATCCAAGGCCAGCAGAGTGACTTCAGATAGCACAATGGGTCTACCGACCCCCAAGTTGAAATTCCAAAATTATACGTGTATTGTCTTGAACGTAAAACGTCCCCGAGCTGAAGTAAATTCGAGATTGTGCCCTCTTGAGTTTCCAGTGTCATCTGGACCTTTTGTGAGTCATTTATCGTAGGGTTCCTCCTTAGAACAAGACCTCTGGCTTTTTCTTTCATTCTGTTTCTCCTTGATCACAATTTAATATATGCTTACTACAGACAATTTTGAACATGAAGAGACGTAAAGACTAAAATCCCCCCCCACCTTCTGTTCCAGGGCAGAGGACTGGGGGTTCTTGGGTCCTGGGATGGGGGGAGGGGACACCATGGTCTCTTAGGGTCTCCGAGGAGGCCCGGCCCCAAGGTGGAAGAGGTAGCACCGGTCGGTGGTCCGGGCTGGGTGCAGAAGGCTAGTCTCCTGGCCTCTGAAGGTCTTTGCCCACCATGTGTGGTCAGCAGCTGGGGCCTCTGCAGGTGCCTCTTCCTGATCTAGGCTTGGCGACAGTGGGTCAGGTGCCCTTTTATTTGCTGCTTGCTTTTGATACTGATTTTTACTTCTGCCAGTTTGGAATTTTTTTCTTTTGTGCCATTATTTCTACCAAGTCTAACTTTCCTGGGTAAAAAAAATTCCCTACCTGAGCTTTTCAGTCGAGACTTTTACTCTCTGAAGTTTTAGCCATTTGGTTTTATTTTGTTGATATTTTCTATGAAGTTATTTTTTTTTTTCCTGGACGACTCTTAGTTTTTTTTTTTTTTTTTAGTATTGCCAAAAGATGTGATTCTTCAGTTCGCTTTTAATCTTCAACAAAAAGTTTATGTGGTGTTATTTCAGCTGTTACTAGTTGTTTGGGGTTGATTTTTTTTTTTTTTTCCTTGCAAGTCTCAGTTTTTCCCCTAGTAATTGGGTCAGAATTGCATATCAAAATGTCCTACTGCCTGAACCATCCCTTTGCGTTTCTCCTTTCCTGTGTTGCCAGGGCTTCCTCCCGGGTGGCAGAGAAAATGGGAGGTATAAGGGATCAGGCCTGTCCTAGGAACTTATCAGATTCCCTCCCTTCTGCCCTGTGACCTCCCAAAGTCACACTTAACACTTGAACTCTGAGCAAACATCAGGAGGGGCCGCTCCAGTGGGTACCTGGGGCGGCCACCAGGACACAGGACTTAGGGTCCCCACTGTTGATAGGTTTTCTTTGGCCAGTTTCCCCAGAGGGCCGTTAACATCTGGCCTCAGCATTCTTTCGGGCAGGTGAGGACCTTGGGAGGTGAGGAAGCCACTATCCCTGTAGTACCCCCCCACCATGTGGGTGAAGCCTAAGTGTTACTCATGGCCCTTTGCTCGGGTCCAAGTCCCCAGCATCCTGTCCCTCACAGGACATCAGGGCCCAGGCTGCCTCTGCTGCAGAGGCATGCAAGGGTCCGCGATACGTGGTGAGAGGCGGCTGGCACGGGGAGCTGTTCTTTCCAATCATCACTGCCCAGAGTGGTTCCCTGGGACAACTGAACCCCGGGGAACTGAACTCATCTGTGTAAGTAAACATCCATCCCCCTTAAAGGAAGAGCCGCTGCCCAGCCTCGTGGGTGGCTGGAAGGCTACTCTGGGCTTTTTTTTTTTTTTTTTGTCCCTCTGTTCTTTCTTCCTTTGATTTTTTTCCAGTCTCCTTCAATTAGGCTTACAACAGCTTTCAGATAGCTATTTGTATATACAAGCCATGCCAGGCATCGTGATTTGTGTTCGTCTAGATCAATAAAAGCAGCCCTTGGCCACAGTCCAGCTGAGAATTGATAAATAACTGCCAATGACACCCCTCCCCAAAAGATGTTAAAACTCGATGCCTTTAGCCCTGCAAACCTAAAGCTGTTGACTCGATAAGGGAAGAGAGAAAAATATAATTTCTTTTAATGTGTTTTCTCTTTCTCCTTTTTGTGGAATTTGATCAGTGTTTAAGCAACTGTAGCTGATTCCCAACCCACTTCAAAGCAAAAAGCCCTTCTCTGCGCCTATTTACAAAATTACCTTTGAGAGATTGAAGCGTTGGAAACACATTTAGACACAGATTGTGCCTTATATTAGCTCTCCGTTGCCCAATAAAACGGGCTTGGCGTATCTGAGGCAGCTACCAAAGGAAACTTAAAAAGAAATTCCGGCTGAGGCAATTCTTGTATGATAGTCTTGTTTTGGTTTAAAAAAAAAAAAAAAAGAGAGGGCTAGGGATTTAAGTTTGCATGGACCGTAATGATTTTAAGAAGTAGACTTTCCTCTTTTGTTGTCATTAGGGTTAAAAAATAAACGTCAGATACCCGGTGATATCCAGTTCCATCAGGTTCTCTTATAAAATGTCAAGACGGCAGTAGTTGACTTCCTGTCTTGCCTTTCTCCACTCCCATACTCTCTGTTTTTGCCAGCGTCTTTATTAGGGGGAGGGGTCCTTCTGCTGTCCTCTTCCCTCAGTAAGAATCATTCCTTCTCTGGTCTTTAACCCTTTAAAGACTGAGAAGGGAGTAATTTGATTTTAGAGTTAACTCTAAACCTTCTCTATTGACCTAGGACAGATGAAGGTGTATTACTAGGAAACACTTAAGACTGCAGCATCTCCTGTGTGTTCTGGAGCTGGCTGGTATTATGTGTTCGGTATGAAAAGCAGCTCGTGTTACCTGCTCCCCTTCTCGGGCTGTATCACCACACACCCCTCTAAAGCTAGATGGTGCCCGGCTATGTTAAAAGGCCAGGGGAATGGTAACTGATTAAAAATGTTGGGTAACTAGATTTTGTTTCCCCTACAACCCATGCTTTATTTTATTTTATTTTATATTTGTATTGGGATGTCTTTATGGATTATACAGTCCATCCAAAGTAATACAATCAGTGGTTCACAATATCATCCCATAGTTGTGTACCCATCATCATGACCATTTTTAGAACATTTTATCATTCTTTTTCAGAAGAAGAAATAAAAATAAAGGAGAAAAACCCCATACATCCCATATCCCTTCCCCTTCCCTCTCATTGACCCATAGTATTGTAATCTACCCAATTACTTTTTACTTTTTATCTTAAACTATTATCTATTTTTGTCCTTAATTTTTTTTACTCATCTGTCCATACCCTGGATAAAGGGAGTGTTAGCCACAAGATTTTCATGATCACATGGTCATACTGTAAAAGCTGTGTAGTTATACTGTCATCTTCAAGAATCAAGTCTACTGGAATACAGTTCAAGTTTCAGGTATTTCCTTCTAGCTATTCTAATGCACTAAAAACTAACAAAGGATGTCTATATAATGCATAAGAATTATCTGTAGGATAACCTTTTGACTCTATTTGAAATCTCTCAGCCACTGAAACTATAAATAAAGTTTAGTGAGACAAAATAATGTCTCATTTCTCTCTTTCCCCTTTTGGTTGAGAGGGCTTTCTCAATCCCATGATGCCAGGAGTTATCCCCAGGAGTCATGTCCCACATTGTTAGGGAGATTTACACTCCTGGGAGGTGGGGGGGGGGGGGAGAGGCAGTGAGTTCACCTGCGGAGTTGGCATAGAGAGAGAGGCCACATCTGAGCAACAAAAGAGGTTCTCTGAGAGGGGCTCTTAGGCATAATTATAAATAGGCTTAGCTTCTCCTTTGTGGAGTAATTTTCATAGGGTTTAACCCCCAAATCAAGGGCTTGACCTATTAAATTGGTTGTCCCCAATACTTGTGAGACTATCAGGAATTCCCCAGGTGGGAAAGTTTAATAAGTTCCTTTCTTCCCAGTCCCTCATGGTAACTTTGAAAATGCAATTTTATTCTCTGCCCAAATTACTCTGGGATGTACTGGGGTGTCATATTAACCTGTACAAACCAACAAAATCTCACTATCTATTCAAGATTCCCTACAATTCTGGTGTTCAGCTGAACTGACCATACAGATTAAATTAGATAATGTATTACCCAAAAAATAAACTTTGCACCAAATAAATAGCTCTTCCTTTGGTCTCACATAGAAGTTGAAGTTTTAAAATATAGACAATATCATCCCTTACTCTGTATTTTGATTTACCTTAGTCCTATACAGATTAGTGTCATTCATTTCTCGAGTTGAAGTCTGATCACTTTTTCAACTTTTTAAATAGTTGATGAATGGGATACTGCTGACTTTCATAGCATCAGTACTCTAACTCTGAGTCTCAGGTATCACACAAATACCCGAAGTTAAAGGAACTGTCAGGTTATACACAAATAGCTCAGCATCTTGGAATTTAGAAATAAGTTACAGTTCTGCAATATATGTGACTGCTGTAAGAGCGTATAACCTAGGACCCTTTTACGACAGGCCTTAACCTGATAACCCATGCTCTCGAACTCAGTTCTCTGAGTTTTTATATTATAGTTAGTCCATATGATTGAGGCATGATAATTGTCTTTTTGTTCCTGACATTTCATTCAACGTACAGTCCTTAAGATTAGTTCATCCAGTTATAAGTCTCACAACTTCATTCCTTCTTGCTGCAGCTCAGTAGAGTCCACTGTATGTATACACCATAGTTCCCTCTTCCGTTCCTCAGTAGTTGAACCATTAGGTCACTTCCATTCATTATGGATCAGGCATACTGCCACAAGAAACACCAGTGTGCAAATGTCCATTCCTGTCCCCAAACTCAGCTCCTTCATGTATATACTGAGCAACAGGGTTTCAGGATCACCTGGCAACCCCACTCGTAGCCTCCTGTGGAACCACCACCCTGCCCTCCAAGGGACTGCACCTCTCAGCTTCCCTACCAACAGTGGATAGGTACCTCTCTCTCTCCGCATTTTCTCTAGCACTTGTATCTCTGTTCATTTTTAAACTTTTTTTATTATGAAATATAACATATATACAAAAAAGCAATAAATTTTCCAAGCACATTTTAACAAGTAGTTATAGAACAGATTTTAAAATTTGGTATGGGTTACAGTTTCACGATTTTTTATTTTTTCTTCTAGCTACACCAAGACACTAGAGACCAAAAGAAATATCAATATAATGACTCAGCAATCATAGTCACTCGTTAAATCCTGTCTTCTCTGTTATATTCTTCCTTCTTTCTCTGTTTTTTTTCTTTTTACTTTTTTGTAAAAAACTTATACAAAGAAGCAATACATTTCAAAGTACATTTCAATAATTAGTTGAACAGATTTCAGTGTTTGGTATGGGTCACAATTTCACAATTTTAGGTTTTTACTTCTAGCTGCTCTAAGGTACTGGAGACTCAAAGAAATATCAATATAATGATTCAGAAATCATATTCGTATGTTAAACCCTACCTTTTCTGTATAACTCCACTGTCACCTTTGATCTTTCTCCCACTCTTTAAGGGTATTTGGGCTATGCCCATTCTAGCTTTTTCAAGTTGGAAGGGGCTCTCTGTTCAATTTTAAACAGTTTCATTCACGTATCATACAGTTCAACCTAATTTAAAAAATCAGTGGTTTCTGTATAATCCCATAGCCATGCCTTTACCACCACACTTTGTATGAGGACATTTCCTTTTCTTCTGCAAAGAACCCCGTGCCCCACCCCATACCCCCTGCTTACTGATACTTAGTTGTGGCATATTTCCTTTGTTACATTCAGTAGAAGCATATTACAATGTTACTGTCAAAGGTAGATCCTAGTTTGTGTTGATTGTATTTTTTTCCTGTATAGCATCCCATTTTCAACACCTAGCAATGATGACATTCATTTGTTCTCCCTCATGCCAGAGCATTCTTATATTTGTACATTTAATCACCATCGCTGTGCACTCTAGGCATTCCTAAATTATATCGTCTCAGTCTTTAATCCTGTCTTTCCTTCTGGTGTCATCCATGCCCTCAGCCCACGTCCCTCAACTATAGTCACACTCAGCTTCGTTCAGTGTACTTGTATTATTGTGCTACCATCAGATAGTATTGTGCTATCCATTTCTGAATTGTGACAGTCCTGTTGCATATTCTATATACTCCTTCAGTACCAAATGCCCAATCTCTGTCCTCTTTCTGTCTCCTTATAGGCTGTGTTCTTAACTTTGACTCTCAGAGTTCACTCATTAGTGTTCATATTAGTGAGACAATACAGTATTTGTCCTTTTGTTACAGGCTGATTTCACACAGCATAATGTCCTCAAGGTCCATCCGTGTTAGTACATGCTTCATCACTTTATTGTTACAGCTGTGTAATATTCCATCATATACATAGACCACAGCTTGCTTAGCCACTCGTCTGTTGATGGACATTTGAGCTGTTTCTGTCTCTTGGCAAGTGTATTGCTGCCATAAACATCGGTGTTCTAATGTCTATTTGTGTTCTTATCTTCAGGTGCTCTGAATATAGACCTAGTAATGGGATTGGATCATACGGCAGTTCTGTACTTAGCTTCCTGAGGAACCACCCAGCTGCCCTCCAGAGTGCCCATAACCCATCTTTAATCAGTTAAATTTTGACAAATTTGTCACCAGGCAAGGGGCAGGGATGGGTGGAAGCTGTGCCCCTCGCTATGATAAGTGAACATGTTTGACTCAAGAAGGCAGAGCCTTCTAGAGGAGACCCCTTTGTCCTTCCCCAGTAGGTACTGAGTGATGACTTGCCTTCCCACAGAAGTCACCGTCCTATCTTATCTGTGGGTTTTCCTTTATCCCCACTGAAATCCATGGAGGCCTGTGTTCTCTCCTTGGACCTCAAACAAGAGGAATGATGCTGGATAGACAGGACTGATAATTCAGGAGACCCCTTTTCACACATACTCTCTCTCTACTTCTGTCTCTACCTCTCTTTCTCTCTTTACTTCTACCTACCCCCAAATATACTGTATAATCCTGCCCCTCCCTCCTTTCCTGGACACTCAAGGCTGTAGACCCTTTGGGACTGGCCACTGCCATGGCCTGGAGAGACCACTGAGGCTCCATTTGAACTGTGCAGGCTATGTAAAGGTGTTCTTTGTGGAGCGGAGTGCAGGAAGTTTGGAATCTTCAGGTTGAGAAATTAGGCAGAGAGCAAATGGCCTTCTGAGGACTTGAGTGCAGAAGCCTTGGTGTGAGCCAGGCTTGCTGGGTCTAGGGTTGGTCGAAGTTCAGGGTGGCCACACAATTTATCACCTAAACTGGGACCCTGGGAGTGAAAGGGATGCCATTCATACATAATCACACCAGGACAACAGGTGTGAATCAGACTGTCCCAGCAGACCAGGGACAGGCCTTTGTAGGGCCCTGGTTTCTTTGTAGGAAGCCTGAGGTTAAAGCACAACTAAGTAAACAAAGGGCCCAGGTATATATTGCCCCAGTAGATCGTGTCAAAGGTGTTGTCCTCTGCTCAGCAAATTCTAAAAAAAAAAAAAAAAAAGCCAATATTTAAACATTAACGTGCTATCTTCACATGTTGTTTAAAAAGCGTGACAAACACACCGCAGATTTCACTGAAAAGGTAGTTATGGCATATCTTCTACATTAATGTCTTGGTTATTTTATGTTTTATGCAAAAAAATAAAGACAAATTTGATATCTGATGACTTGAAAAGAGCCGTTGGTTTGTAAACTGTCCAGGTTTACAAAGCAAACCAGGGCCCTACCAAGGCCTGTCCCTGGTCTGTTGGGTTCCATTTTGTGTTTGTAAGAACTGCACCTTCCCCGTTGAAAGCCTAGGCCGAGGCTGCAAGTTCAAATGCCCCCTACAGGGCCCTGCAGAGCTGGAGTCTGGCCTAAAGAGAAAGAGCAGAACTGAAGGTTCCTTCCCCATCTAAGGAACCTTGGCGACTTGGCACCCACCAGGGGCCGAGCGTTGCCAGATCTGAAATTTTTTTATTTTCAAGAGAAGCCAAAACTCTAGATTTACTTATGAACGCTCAGCTTTTAAAAGCTGGTGCCTAATTTGAAATTTTAAAAAACACTAGAATGGCCAAGCACAACATCTGTGTTTGAACCTCTGGCACGGACCCATTAATTGGTGGCCGTCTTTTGTGTCTCCAGGTTCCGGCAACGGGAAGTTTCTTGAGGAAGTTGCCCTGATTGACCACTGGAGCGATGGGGACTAGGAGAGAGAAGCTTGACTTGGCTTCAGTTGATCATTCATTCGTTCAATAAATGTGCATTGAGCGACTGCTACGTTCAGAGCACTTTCTCTGTGTGCTGAACTTTCTGTTTAATGTTTTGGTATGAGCTGTCTTATTCTGTGCCAGACATGCACTGCTGTGGTTCTGTGCCTCTCTCCTGGGATTCGAACCAGAGCAGGTGCTGGGGGTGAGGTGGGGAGAGCAGCTCAAGAGCAGACGAGGGGAGGGAGGACCCGGGGCCCAGTTCTCAGACCCCTAAAAGTGCATTGATGTTAGCTTGGCACTGCAGGAGTCTGCAGGAGAAGGTCATCACCTGAGGAAAGAGCCTGGAGTGGAGGGGCCCCCATTAAAAGGACTCTTGTCCTGCCTGGTCTCTGCTGTTGATCCTAGGACCAGCAGGTGGAAGTCACTGAGAACAGACTGCGTTCAGCCCCATACGTGGTGGGAATTTTTAATTGAACGTTGTACACTGGGGTGGTTGGATTAGAGGACCTTTAGATTGATCTTTCATTGCCTGGACGGTCTGATACCTCGAGGCTGCCACCTGCATATCCAACGTAGCCTTGGGCCTTAAACCCTCTCTGGTTCATGGATCTGATTTCGAAAGGGCTCCCCAGTAGGTGCTGGCTTCTTTGTGCCCTTCTGCAGCTGAATTTAGGTGCCCCCCAGAAGTCAGGAAAACACTGATCATAGCAGACTCAGTTGCCTGGGTGGGATGGAGTGGGCTGGGGGAGAGAGCCTCTCTCGTAGAGGCTGCTCTGGATGGTATGGAATGCCATTTACCTGATCTGATGCACCATGAATTTTAAATTGAGACTAATAATTCTTATCTCACAGGATTGTTTCAGGCAGCTGAGGCACAGAGAGCTTAAGTAACTTGCTCAAAGCTACACAGCTAGGTAACCAAGAGCTGGGTCCTGGACTAGGAAGCATGGCTTCCACTGCTCTATTCTAAACTGTTGGGTTTTTTTCTCCTTGTTTTGTCCCCTTTATTGTTTCCCTGTACAATTGGCCAGAAGTAGGAATTCATCACCATCTGCGAAGGTTTACTGACCTTCCATGGTTTATGTGGAATTATATGAGAAACACTTGACCCTGGGGCTGCCTTGGCGACAAACTAGGTCTTTCTGCAGAACTTTTGAGGACAAATCACCAACGGGTCGGGAAGAATTTCCTTCAGGAATGGCGGCACTTGATTTTTCACCTTGTTAATGCTGTTCCCCACCTTTGTTTTCCCCCCCTAGTGTCAATTTTAAGTGTGTTAAGTGCTTTTTCTGTTCAGTGTCCTAGATAGGAAGTTTCCAAATGATTGTCCCCCAATCTGTACCCTCCCCCATCTCTGGCTTCTTGACGGAGAGGGGGTCAGCCTCTGCTCTGTTCTGGAATGAGCAGCTGGAATAGGGGAGTCCAGAGGCATGAGTGACTGCAGAGGCTGCCAGCATTGCAAGATGTCTGAAAACCACTCCGCTAAATAACTGGGAAGCCGTAGTGACCTCAGAATTCCCAGGAGAGGAGCTTCCACAGTGGATTTGTCATGGTCGAAGGGGCCGGGGCAGCTCACGGGGGGAGGGTACCACATTGATCGGAAGCAGGGGGTGAGCCCATGTGTGGGGGAGGGCTTGGCGCCTGGCACACATCCATCAACTCAGGGTTGGGGACCTTGCTTGCCACTCCGGGGTTTGCACACCCTCCTTGTTTTCTCTGGCACATCCTTTTGCTCGATGGATCATTCTAAGTCAGGCCAGACATCTGTGTGGGAGAAGCCAGTTCCCTGGGCACTGTTCCTGAGACCACTGAGGAAGGGGTGGCATTCCTGTGTGCAGCTTATTTTCTAGTGCCGATTTGAAATTTGGTGACCCACTTTGGGTCCTTTGGGGCATTTCATTGATGAACAGTCATTTTAAGCAGTGTCAGCCCAGAGTGGCTCTTTTCAAGTCATCAGATATTGAATCTGTCTTTATTTTTGCATAAAACATTAAATAGCCAAGACATTAATGTAGGAGATATGCCATAACTACCTTTTCAGTGAAATCTTCGATGTATTTATTTGTCACGCTTTTTAAACAACATATGAAGATAGCGTGTTAATCTTTAAATATTGGCTCTTTTTTTAGAATTTGCTGAGCAGAGGACAACACCTTTGACATGATCTGTTGGGGCAATATATACCTGGGCCCTTTGTTTACTTAGTTGTGCTTTAAACTCAGGCTTCCGATAACCTGCTCTCAGATTTTTAAGGAGGAGTTTTTTTATAAAAACATTTTTTATTAAGGTGTGATTGAAATACAATGACCTGCACATATTTAAGGTGTGTGGTTTGACGTGTACATCCGTATGTATGCACCATCACCACTGTCCAGGTAATGAAAATGCAGACACCCCCAAAAGCTTCCTTGTGACCCTTGGTTATCTCCACCCCCCACCTTTGTTGCTCACCCCACTTCCCGAGTCCCCAGGCATCCACTGACCTGTTTTCTGTCACTGTGCATTCGCTTACATTTCCTAAAATTTTATATAAATTGAATCGTGCAATAGGTTCACTCTTCTTGTCCTGTTCTTCCACCAGCGTAATTATTTTGAGATTCATCTGTGTTTTTGCATGTTTCAATGCTCCTTTTCATTGCTGGGTAACATTTCATCGTATGGATATAAAGAGAGGGAGTTTTGAGCTTCAGGTTTTAAGCCAAGAGCTTTAGATAAAAACATTAGAAAAAGGTGATCTATTTAAAATAGTATATAAACAGGGTTCTTGTATACTTGTGAGGTTTTTTTTTTGGCTTTTTATTTCTATTTTTAAAGTTTCTTAAGGAAGAGCATATTTTGGAAATGTGCTTTAAAAGAGCAAATATTTGCTTAAAACACATTTTGCCGTACATTTCCACAATTAATTAAATCAGTAAATATTTAATGAATGTCTACTATGCGTCAGGCATGGGTGTACTTGTGGGAAGTAGAGAGAAGAAAAGATTTGACATCCCAGCCAGGAGGTGATTTGCTTATGAGGTTTTACCAGTAGGTATAGTGGTACCACATCCTACATGGGATAGAGTTGCATTTTTAGACACACATCCTTTGCACAGATGTTGAGATCTGGCCTTCCATAATATCCTCATGTAAAGACACTATTTTCTGATTGTGCACAACGTCACGGCAAATATCCCTTCCCTATCCCTGCATTCTTTCATGGCCCAGAATGGAGTCTCAGAGCTGCAGTTTCTGGGGTTCTCTGATTCCTGCCCTTGGGGACAGCTGAGTTGCAAAGCCTTGGGGGTAGGGGTGGAGTGTAGGCAGGAAGTCAGCCTCCCGAATTCCCTCATCCTCACAAAACCACACAAAAGGGGGTGGGTCACCACGGGAGTGGTGTTCCTTGCGTTTGGAAGGCCTCCAGGGAGCGCAGGACTGCTGGGGTTGCCAGGGAGTTGGAGATGTGTTTCCTCTCCCATTGTTCAGTGACGCGCTCCTGGAGGGAGTCTCCCGTGTGTGAGAAGTTCAGCCAGTGAGCCTGTGATTAACAGTCACCAAATGTCAGAGAAGGGACCTCGGACATATCCGGTCCAGCCTGCCCATTTTATAGATGGAGAAAGCTGAGGCTGAGAAGGCAGAAGTGGCTTGCACGTAGTCACTGATAGCCGAACTGGGACTTGGGAAGCGCAGGCACTGCTCGAGACGGCCGCTCTCGCAGTCTGTGAGGGTGGGAGTTTCAAGGCTCGGTGAAATCTGGTGAGCCTGGGAAGGGTTTGTTCATCTCTCAGCTTGTGCTTAAAGCTGCTTGTTCTATGAAAAATTAAAAAGGTATCATATAAATTGTCCCCAGATGATGTATCTAGAATGTTCTCACGTTTCACAGTCTCCCGATCTTGCCACTAACTAACCTGTGGCGGGAATAACTTCAAAATTCAGGGGTGGATGGTCAGCAGCCCTCTTGGGCAGACTTTTCTGGCACAGCAGCACCTTACATCCGTGTAGTGCTTCTCAGTTTGTGAAGGGCCTCCATGTGCTGTGTCTCATGTGAACCCCTCAGTTGTCTGCCCAGATAGCCTCTTTGGAAACTGGCCCCTGAGATGGGAGACCGTGAGGCAGGACATGGAGCCAGTTTTGGAATCCAGGTCCCAGTTCCAAGTATCATGTTGTTTCCACCCTGTCCCCTCACGGGGCAGGTGGCGTGTGCAGGGCAGCAGCACGACATAGTGGGAAGAGACTGGACTTCTGTATTTGGAGTTCAGAGCTTCTCTCTTCTCTCCTTCCGGCTGTGTGACCTTGTGGGAGACCCTTAACCTCTCTGAGCTTCATTGTTATCCTTTGGGAAAACTGGGGACTTGTCTTACAGAATTAAAGTCTACATATATAGAGTACTTAGCCCAGAACTTGCTCAAAGAACGCAATTAGTAACTGTTACTGCTTTGCAAAGGTGGGGCAAGTGTGGGGAAAGAGGCTTGAAGGGGAATTTGTAAAACAGAAATGAGGACAGACATGTACATCCCCATGGGGTGCCCTTGGCCCCGCACTTCTTGCACACAGAATCATAAATGTTTCTTGGCTTGGTCCATTAACCTTTGCTGCCTTAATTTTTGATTCCTTGTAAAGGAATTCAAGAAGGCCACAGCACTTGCGCATGGAAGGCCTCACATAGATGGATGCTGGCTGATCACACATCCTCCCAGCTGATGGTTGCTTGGAGCAGCAGAGTTCACATACCTGTGCAGACACAGACACACACACACACACACACAAAATAAAATAGGACAAATTCCTTCCTGGCAGAGACCAGATTGTGAAGGTGGTAGATATTCAGACACAGGGCAGGTGGCCGGGGCAGCCCCCTCTGCCTGGGGGGAGGGTGTGGGGTCTGCAGGAAGGGGAGCGGCCCTCAGGTTAGAGGCAGCTGTACTGCAGCCACCTCTTCTCAGGCTGAGGTGGGGCCTTTCTTTCGGACAGGAAGATGGAATCCCATCACCTGTGCCTAGCCAGCTTCCTCTGGGTTTTGCATTTTTCTTGGAGGACATCACTGGCACAGTTGGTGCTCTAAGGGGACAGAGGGGAAACTGAGCCCGCTCCCTCTGCAGGGAGAGCCAGCAGCCTCCTTGTCTCAGGTTCAAACTTTGTAAGGGGTTGGGAGAAAGTTGGGTGAGCGTTCAGAGAGGGGCTCCTCCACGCCTCTCTCTGCCTTATAGTGGGAGCAGAGAGTACCAGGGTAACTCAGGAAAGAGCCGGTGTGATTCAGCAGTTAGATAACTCCTGACTCATGAAGGTGCTACCTGGTCGCAGAGGCGGAGTTGAAGGGCACCCGCTTTGGGAGTGAGAAGTGGACACTGGTGCGAGTTTCACATACGCACCGGGCCACGGGGGCTCAGAGCCCCCAAGCTCCCCGTGCACGCCCGATCTCTCTGCAGCCCCTCCCGCCTCTTCTAGCAACTTCCAAGGAGCCTGAGCCCGTGATTCACTTCCCGTCTTCAGCCTTTGTTGACTGGTCCCCTTCATTGTCACCAAGCAGTCCAGCCCCGGTGGTGTGCGGGAGGGCGGGGAGGCGGCCGCAGCTGTGTTCAGAGCACTGGGGACGCGTCCCGGCTGGAAAGACCCGCCGAGACTGTGCGCGCGTGCCGGCAGCCGGGCGGCCCGGGGCTGGGAGACGTGGCCTTCGCAGGCGCCGCTCTGCCCTCCCCGCCCCTGCCTGGGTCGCGGTCTGAGCCTCTTTGTTCCGTGATGCCGGCAGCTGAGCTTTCCGGCGTGGGTCACAGATAGCATCGAGGCCATGGACTCCTGGAGGAGGAAATAGAACACTCAGGTTCCCGCAGGAGGATCCTGGGAAGGGGGTGCGCACAGAACGGCTGATGTTTAGAGGCCCCTCCCACCCCGCCCCTTCCCCCCAGCTCCAAAGACCTGTGATTCCCGATCCTGAAATGTACCACCGAGGGTCATTTGTGTTCACTCCTGGTGTCCGGATGAATTGCACCAAAGCCAGCCGGGCACGTGGGCCGGACCGTGACCTGTCTCCTTCCTTCCATTATCTCTGATTTTTTTTGAGGTCATCAATTCCACAGCCTCCCTCACCTTTCTGGGTTGAAACAACTTTCTCTTTCAGGAAGATGTTTGATGTCGTTTGTTTGTTTGTTTGTTTGTTTTGTTTTGTACAGGCAGGCATCGGGAACTGAACCCGGGTCTCCTGCATGGCAGGTGAGAACTCTGCCGCTGAGCCACCATCGCGCTGCCCTATATCATTTAAATTCTTCTATAGCACATTACAGCTGTGATTGCTACGGTTTTGCTGATGTTGATGTGGGTTTGTGGTTGTTTTTGTTTTTGTTCTTTTGCAGCTAACCGGTAGAAAAGGTCTGAAGTTTTCTCTCTTACTGTGTTTGTTGTTCCATTTATGGTACAGGAGAAAGGAATTTTTGTCAGTAGTCAACATTCTTGATCGTTTATTTGCTCTGCTCTTAATGATTCAGGTTTGTTTTCTCGAAGCCCTGCAGGCAGTAGGCATGGCAAGTGTAGACATGGATGACTTTAAGCCACTTCCCTCCCTGGGTGATTACACAGGTATATGGAATGTCACTGCTAGAAGGCAAGGAGACACTAGACACCAGGTTGAACCCATCTTCTTTAGAGGGGATGACCCACACCTAGAGAACCTCTGTTTGTCAGAGTGAGGACCACATCCCCAGTCTCCTAAGCAGTGCCCCGGTGCCTCAGTCTACCCCCCAGGACAGTCCAGATGGCTGCATGCCTTCTCTTCTGGGAAAGCCAGCCTTGATAAATATCATCTCCATTCAACAAATATTCATCAGACACATTTGTTGCAAAGCCCTCCATCTAATATCACCCTGCAACTGTAGCCACGCATGGCTTTGTTCTCTCTGGTATGACAAGTGAAGTGGGCAGAACTTCCTCATTCAAAAACACTTCGGCTTCATGCACTTCCCCGCTGGCTACTTTAGCATTACTAACCGGTACCTGTGGCTCAGCATCACCCCCCTGCTGTTTTTAATTGTGCCTCTTAAGACCAGATGATTGCTTAAAGAAAACTTCTGGTCTTGGGTCTCTGGCAGTCACGTGTGCATCTGTGAATTCCTGCCTGCCCTTTGCTACCAGCCATGACTTCTTGATTGGGTTCAGAAAGCTGTGGTGCAGCATGAGGTTTTTGTTTATTTCCTACATCTGTTGATAGATGCTGCGGCATTTAGCCAGTTGTTAAGGCACAGAGCAATGATTTCCTTATCATCACCTACTTCTGAGCAAATGAAACATGCAAGCCCCATGCTCCGTCTGGGATGCAGGAAAAGTTAAGTTGGGTTTCTTGGCCCTCAAGGAGTAAGTTGGCCTTGTTGGGAAGGGAAGCCAAGCCAGAAACACAGGAAAGTTACTTAACTGTTCCCAACCTTTGGTGCTGAATGCTGATGAGTTTGCGTGTAGGAAGGTCAGGACTGTAAGACTTCAGGGAAGAGGAAAGAGGAGGGCTCATTCTAACCAGAAAGGGCCATAGAACAGGATCTTTTTTGGGGGAGGGTGGGGGGAGAAACATGGTCTGGGAATCGAACCCAGGTCTCCCACATGGAAGGCGAGCATTCTACCCCCAAACAGAATAGGATCATTTTTGAGCTGGAGGAATAAATTGGCCTTTGTCATAGAGCTGGAGAGGGCCTTGGTAACCACACATCAGCTCGGCATGCTGCTATCAGAGGACCTCTGGCTTGGGCTCTGGAACCTACCTGGGTTCAGATGTCAACACTGACTTGGGTGGGTTTAAGCGTTTTGAGCTTCAGTGTCTGTTCACTGGGCCTCATGACATGTGTCCACCATCTTGAAAGTGGGGACCCATTGAGTGGTTGGATGGACAGGTTCTGAGAAAATCACGGCTTGGGGCTGGTGGGCTGGAGATGGGAGAGTTGTAGGCATTCAGGACCCCGGGGGAGGGATCCCTACCTGGAAGCCTTTGTGCAATCCTGCTTGTAGCTTTTTTTTGGGGGTGGGTGGGGGGGGATGTAGCTGTAGCCACAAGCCCAGTTAGTTGATGAGACCAGCTTAAGCCCCTGAGGCCTGTTGCCACCCTACCATTGTGAGTACTGGCTTGTCTCATGTTCTCCCTTCTTGTTTATTTGGAATTCCTACCTTCCTGCCCACAGGGGTTCTTGGCTGTCTTAGGTGAAATTGTCCCCAGTGAACCAGAACCTTTTGTTTAGGTACAATAGGAAGTCTGTACCTTAGACAGGAAGGAATGCTAACTGGCTGCAGGACACCCACTCCTTCTTACCATTTTGATAGAAATTGCTTATGTGAGCTTGCAGAGCTTTAGTCTAGAAATAAGCAGAGTGTTTGTGGAATACTAGTGATTGGTAGCCTGAAAATGCTGCATTTTCTGTGTGCAAAGGTAAGTATTTAACATCACGGTCCTTAACCTGACTTCTAGAAACGTAGTTGTTTCCTATCCTTCCGTTACTTCCAGCTCCTCAACTTTCACCTAGCAGTGGCTGAACTGAAAGCTTTGAGAATTCCGAAGACTTTGGGGGCTCTTTTACAAAGCAGGGGAAGAATTGTAAATGTGGTAAGAGCAAAATGCAGGCATATAAAATGTACCTTTCTCAACCCACATTCTATAGTATTTTGCTAGAAATTGTTGTAAAATATGAAGTTGTGTGAACTCTTGCCTGGAAGCCTTGCCTCTCAGTTCCAGTGTTGCTAACTTGCCCAGTTCACCCTTTTCCTTTTCTGTAGCACTTTTGACGTTACTTTATCTCTCTGGCCAGTGACTCATAATTAAGGAAGTCAAAACTGTGCAATTAACACGAAACTTCCTCCTTTGCCCTCTTCACCTCTCCCCCCCGCACCCCCAACTCCCCTGGTCACGAATGCTTGCCTGACATTTTTCTTAAATCTTTGGAAACTTAAAGATTTGTTTTGATAGAACAAGGCGATGGGGTTATCATTGCCTGATTCCACTTGTTTAACCCCAAAGGTCTGTGAGGAGCTTCTCCTAAGAAAAATAAAAGAAGACAGAAAATCCCACCCCCAAACGTGCAGTCAGCCCATAGGAAGTGATTCATGGTGTGCAGATTCATGCAAGCCTGGTGGGGGCAGGAGATGTGGGAGGCTCGGAACTGGGGCTGGGAAAAGAGAGCCAAGCCTGGATACTGAGACCTTAATGGTTTCTGCTTTGTGGAAGAAAGTGAAAAACAGAGTGACTAAGAGTCCTGTAATAAGAATTGTTTGTTTAGTGAAGGGAGCAAATATTGAAGTTCACCGGTAGATAAGACAGGAGAAATTGCAGTTGTTGGGAAGGTGACTTTTGGGTGCCCTGGCCCTTTTGTGTTATGAGGGAGTGCAAAGATATTTCTCAGTTCTGAGGCATTTCTTGGTAGATGGTCGAGATCTGTATTTTGATCCCACCCTGCCCCCTCTCAGCCTCAGTTTTTTCTTATGCACAGAAGGAGGTCTAAGATGAGATAACTGTCTAACAGTCTTCAATGCCTCTTTTCTCCTCCTTTTTACCTTCCCCTCTAAAGCCAGACTTTTAAGGTTGACAAAGAGCTTTCCCTAAATGCTCAATTTTGTTTCTCTACGTGGCGCATCACGTTGTCATGGAGAGAAGGAATCCTTCTTATGTGCTGCTACATAATCAGGTAACCCATTTCTCTAAAGCAGTCTGTAAACAGAGAATCTTTAAGTGCTGCGGAGCTGCCCCCGGTGAGGCGTGGGCTGCCCAGCCCGGTGAGAAGAGCCCTGGGAAATGAACTTTTACCTTCAGCTCATCAGAGCATTGTCAAGGGCTGTCGACATTCTAAATATTCCAAGAGTGAACCCTTAAAAAATAAACAATCCTCAGCACCTCGGCATTATCTTCTCTCCGAGGCAATGTTAACCAGCAGCTTTCCAGCAGAATGAAACGGCCATCTGAAGGTTCTGCAAAATTCTGGCAACTTTTCCCTTCTTCCAATAACTGGAGGCCAACCCAGAGTGCTGTAGCATTTTCCCTTTGCAGCTTGGAGACTCTTATGGTCCTGCTGATACTCGAGGAAAAGCATTCCCTGTCAACTTGATGCTTTGGGGTGGGGTGGGGGGGCGGGAAATGTTGTGAAAACCAAATTTGTTAAATCTCCCCCTGCCCCCTCCCTCCCTCCCTCCGTCTCCCCTCCCCCTTCTCCCCCTCTCCCTTTTTTAATTGAATCAACCTTCTTTGCAAGGGGGAAGAGAGGAGAGAAGGACAGTGGTCTCACCAGAGCTGGGAGTGGGGAAACGGGTCGGGGACTCTGCTGGTTCAAGCACATTGTGTGTTTTGCAGTCAGAGCTGGGTCAGGAATGCAATGCCAGGGTCAAGGCCTGGCCGTGTTTCCTGCTGCTCTGGGTCGCTTCAACATCATCTGGACGTTTCATCTGTTAAATGGGCATAATGAGACCCACCTCACGGGATTGCTGTGTCCAGTGAGATAATGAGTGACATGCTCTGTAGGTGTAAGTTGCTTCTGTTTTCTTCCTTCTGTGCCTGCTCCCGAGTAGTTCCCTTAGTCAGTGTTTCCCAGGGAAGAGGGGAGGATAGCGAGGAGTGAATTTGTCCTCTGTGGGACATTTGGCAGTGCCCAGGCTACCACGGTTTTAGCAGTCACAACTGGGATTGGGGACGCTAATGGCACCTGGCGGGTAGAGGTCAGAGACGCTGATAAAAGTCCTGTAATGCAAAGAATACCCCTCTACTCCCCAACACAAACCCCAGAGAATTATCTGGCCCCAAATGTCAGTAGTCGCAAGATTGAGAAACCCTGGGTCTTGCCTTACTTGAAGTCTGACATTGAAAAGTTCCCAGTGTGCTTTTACAAAGGATTGTAATCAAGTCGAACTTTCTCCATAAATCTGCCTCCCCCGTTTCCAAAAAAATACATCCTCTGAGCTCACTCCAGCCCTTAGGAGATGGGATGCCCCGAGAATCAGGCATTCACCCTGCTTCATGCGGGGTCCGGCTCCCCAGGGAGGCAGGATGAGGTGTTTACCTGCCTTTCTCCTCCAAGGGTTCACCCAGGAGGTTCCTGCAACCCCTGGGGCCTGTGCCTTATACTCTGCCTGCCTGAGCAGACTCTCTGGGAGAAACAGCCGGGGAGACCTGAGCGCCTGGGAAGAGTGAGGAAGAGACTAGCCTGGCTGCTGGCCTGGAGGTCAGCTCAGGGGGCTTCAGCCTGGCGTTTTATTTGGTTTTCCCCCACGTGGGCAGTGCTAAGGCCTGAGGCCCTGGGCTTGGTCTCTGCAGGTTCAGGTGGAAGTTGAGTTGCTCGTGGTTCAGTAACTGGTTTCAGGGCTTATGAAATTCTGTTTTCCGAGTCTGACAGGCCAACCTGAACTGGAGCCTTGGAAACATGCTTAGCGTACTTACAGAACTTATTGGGAACACTTAGGAAACTGGGGTGAAGGACTTGGACACCATGGGAGAACTCGGTGGGACCTGTGATCCACAGCCCAACCACAGGCATCACCTAGCTGAGGCTCTTCTTGGGGACACGAAGTGAGCAGAACAGGCTGATGCTGGAAATAGAGTTAAAAAAAAAAAAAAAAAAACCACTTTGAGAGTTTCTGGGAATCGTATGTTCAGGTACATTCCAATTTCTTTTTTTTTATGACTTTTATTTTAATATAATTTCAGACCTCAGAAAGTTGCAATTATAGGACTAGGGACCACAGTATATATCCTTAACCCAGAGTCAACAGTTGCTCAGTCCCATTTATTTAAACAGCTGTTGTCCCGAAGAGTGAGACTTTCAGACAACTTAAGATTCAGTATAACGAAGAAAAAGTTGTTTCGTTGTACTTCACGTATCAAGGCAGAAAAGTGGGCTCATGGACCTTTTAGAGACGCTCTCAGCATGGTTCTAGGGACGCAGGACTCAAGACCCTGGCGTTCGTTTTGTTGGTACAAGTTGCTCAGTGTATCGGCGTCTTTTTCCTGAACCACCAAATGAAGAGGACGCACCAGGTGCTCTCAAAGTTTCCCTACATTCCAACTGTCTGCGCTTCTACAAAGTGGCTTGTTGGGAGGGCACTTAGCTTCCGCTGACCAGGACATTTTGTTCCCTGAATGCTGGGCCACTGTGGGTCACCGCCTACAGCCAGGGAGAACCTGTGCCCAGAACGAAGGATGCTTTGGATTTGACTGTGTTTATCAAAAGGAATTGGATGCTGGATGAACTCTCAACTCAAATGTCACTCTTGGCAGGTAACATTTTCAGGGCTTTCATATTTGCTATTCTATTGAGTAGACGTCCTGGGGCTGTGCATTGCATGGAAGAAATAAAGGCATGTTCTCATATTTGCGTATTAAGGAGCAGCAGAAAGAGATTTCAGTGTGGACCACGGTAGCTCAAAGGCCAAACAGAACAAATGTAAGGGACCTTTTCAAGTCTCTAGCAGATTTTTTTTCTGTCTTCCTAGAAGAGCTGATAACTGAGAACCCAACCCAAACTTGATGTCACTTAGGCCTTTCTTTCATTTTAGACCACAAAAAACAAAAAACAAAAACAAAACACAAAATTTGAAGAAGAGAGGAGTATAAAGATACCATTGTAGGTGAGGGAAAACAGTGTAATTGGATTGTTGTCAGAGGGAGAAGTGAGGACTCTACTAACGTGAGCGGGGAGACGGGCGAAGCTGTACCATGTGGGTTTGGGGCAGTATGTGGACGTGGGTGTGTTTGTGGCATTGATCGTCAACCCCCTGTTTCTCATGCTAAAACATAGCAGATGTCAGACAAAATGTAAAGATACGAAATAAAATGAGATGAAATGGATGCCAGAGCTTTTTTAAAAACATTTTTTATTGTGAAATCTATATACATAAAAGCAATAAACTTTGAAGTACATTGTAATAAGCAGTTGTAGAACAGATTTCAGAGTTTGGTATGGGTTACAGTTCTATAAGTTCAGGTTTTTCCTTCTAGCTGCTCTAAGATACCGGAGACTAAAAAGAAATATCAATATAATGATTTAGCATCATACTCATTTGTTAAATCCTATCTTCTTTTTGATCCTTCTCCCAATCTTTAGAGGTATTTGGGCTATGTCCATTCTGACTTTTTTCAAGTTGAAAAGGGGTATCAACAATGTAGGATAGGAAGATGGGACTAACTGAGGTTCTTGGAGAGGCTGGCCCCTCTGGGTTTCCGGACTTACCTGGCCTACGAAACATCTGGAGTTTGTGGGTTTCTGGAAAGTAACCTTGATGTGTGAAACTTTTGTAGCATCTCAGATGGAACTCCAGGTGTTCTTTAGTGTTGACAGGAATGATATTGGTTGGGGTTTGGCAAACTGTGGTAATTAGCAATATCTAGCTGAAGCTTGCATAGGAGTAGCCTCCAGAGTAACTTCTCCACTCTGTTTGAACTCTCTTAGCCACTGATACCCTATTTTGTTACATTTCTTTATCCCCCTTTTGGTTAGGAAGGCATTGTCAGTCCTGCAGTGCCAGGGTCAGGCTCATTGCTGGCAGTCATGTCCCACATTGCCAGGGAGACTTTGACCCCTGGATGTCCATGTCCCATATAGGGGGAAAGGGTAATGATTTTCCTTGCAGAGTTGGGCTTAGAGAGAGAGAGAGAAGCCACATCTGAGCAACAAAAGAGGCTTTCTGGAATTAACTCTTAAGCATAACCATAAGTAGGCTTAGCTTCTCTGCTACAGAAATAAGTTTCCTAAGAGCAAGCCTCAAGATAAGGGCTTGGCCTATTGACTTGGAGTCCCAGTGTTTGAGACAGTATCAGGGGTTTCCCTGGTGGGAAAGGTTAATAGCTTCATTTTTTTTCTCCAGTGTTTCAAGGGACACAGGTTTGTTTTTTGAATTAATTGCTGCTTGGACTCCTTAAAAAACTGGGTATGTGTTGAATTTTGCACAAGTCCATATTTTACCCAACTTGACTCTGAAAGCCTACAGATAGATATATTGTTCCCCTTAAACAAAAACTAAGCCCCTCTGGAATAGTTAGGTCTTATCTTGAAGGTCAGGAAATAATGGTATATATCCCATTTAGAGTTAAAGAAGAGAGTGTGACTCACAGCTAGGCTCACATCCTGCCTTCACTTAATACAAACTCTGGGGCCTTGGGAAAGTTGGGTAACCTCTCAGACACTCAATTTTTCCATCAGCGTATGAAGATACTGATACTTACTAGTTTATTGGGAAGGCTGGTGTTGCAAGTCAGTGTATCAGTTAGCTACTGCTGAGTAAGAAAACATCCCCAAAGCTCATCAGCTTAGAACAGCCGTTGTTTATACTTACTCATGTATATGTGGCTTACCTTTAACTTGGCTCTTTGCTGCAAGTTTGGCTCAGGTCTGCTCTGTGTGTATTCATTCTGAGGCCCAGGCTCAGGGGCAGCGGTAGGAACTCTTGTGGCCGTAACAGAGGTGCAGTGAGCAAACAAATACATGGTGGTGCTCTATCCCTTCCGTCCACATTCCACTAGCCAAAGCAAGTCAGTGGTCTTACCCAAATCAGGGGACTGGAAAGCACACTACACCCACTGTGAGACGAATGGCAAAGCAGTATGGCAGAGGACATGGGCATGGCAGGAAGGACATGGGTATGGCGGGAATGTGTATATGTGTGACAAATTGAGGCCACTCATTTAATCTGTCACAGTTATAAAGGGACTGACACTGCTTGTACATCATGGTGGTGATTTCTGCCATTGTTATTACTACTACTCAACAGGCAAGCCCTCCCTGAAAGAGGACAGAAAGTTTAGTATTGAATACATGTGTATTAACTAAAATTGGTTTCAACTGAAATATGTCAGTGCTAACAAATCTACTTCTTTGTCCCTGGAAACTGGCCTGGTGCTTGGGGTGTGCTAGGTGTCCAGTAACTATTGGACGATCGATAAAAGGCCAGTTTCCCTGCTTGTGATGCAGCATGGGATAACAGAAAAAGCCCTGTCCGCTCTGTTTCACCCCCAACCCCTCCCCATTTTTCAGCACTCAGCTAAATTTGAGTTTTGGCTTTACCTTTTATAGGTTGTATGACCTTGGACAAGTCCCTTTAGTTCTCTGAGCTAGACGAGTGTGGGGTCTACTGGGGTTTTGTTCCTTTCTGCAGGCTCACATGGCAGCCGTGTGCCTGGCATGGGCTTGTGCTGAATAGGTCCCGATGTCTTTCTGGAGTGTATCTGCTCTGCTCTCATGTCCAACCCCCATGTCCAAACTCACTGGTATTTTGTGTCCCCGGATGACTGTGGGTGGCTGATATTGGTAACAGAGGGAGTGAGTGGCATTGGGTATGACATGTGCCCCAGAACCCCTCCCCTCCTCCTAGGGAGTCTCTGGCAGGCGCCACCTTCACCATTGGCTTTGGCCTCTGGCACGTCTTTATTCGTGGTCATGGCTCCCACCACCAGTTGGGATACTTTTTGGGTCCCGCTTGGAGCTAGTGGGAGGAAACTTAATTCCTTCACCACAGGAAATGGTCCTGCTGGTGAAGAACACATCTGATTAAAGCCTTCTGTCAGAGGAGCTCGAGGGCACTTCTGGAGAAGGACTTTTGGGGGTCTCTGACCAGGAAGCCACTGGGTGTGGGGAGACATCTCAGTCCTAAATGGGGAGGAGGCCCAAAGGCAGCAGGTTCTTTGGACTGAACTCTTAGCCCCAGCAGCTGGTCTTGGGCTAGGAGAAAGGGCTGGGTTGGGGAGAAGAGTGGGTCATAGATGGACCCTCTTCTGCAGCCCAGCATGTTTATGGTAACATCAGCCTAGAATTAAACTTATTTATTGGATTTACTTAAAATGGGCCTGGTGCCCTGCAGGCTTGGGAGGGTGTGTCCCAAACACATCAGCTAAATTGAGTCCAACAGCCAAAACTCCCAATTCACTATTATTTTGGTAAGCATTGGAGAGTATTTTGAGTGAGACAGGGAAAAAGAAGGAATAAGACCAGGGCTGGCTCTGGGCAGCCCAGAGTCTGAACAAAGAGGAGTAATTACTGACATGTAGGGAGAAGCAGATGAGATGCTCTCCCTCTCGTGAGTTGGGGAATCATGCAGCCCACAAGCCATACATGGGCCGGATGAAACACCAAGCCAGATGGTGGTCACGTGCTCGTGGGCAGCAGGGCGGGCGCATGCCAGTGTCCCTGCGGTCATCACCCAGCCCTGCTGGGCTCTAACTGCAGCCCTGCTGCATGCTGCCGTGTGATCCTGCCATGTGAGCTTGGCCTCTCGGGCCTCCTGGGTCCCCAGCAGTGAGAGGAGGTATCACAAGGCTTGTGTTATTAGCCACACAGCACCATGATGGGCATGGTCTGAGATGAGGGCCACAAAAGCCTTGCAAGAATTAAAAGCACCGGGCAGACATAAGGCCTCATTGTGACCTGCCCAACTGTGTACCCAGATCACCGAAGCAGGGAGGGACTGGTACTTTTTATTTATTTATTTATTAAACATAGCATACAAACACCAACATTCTTACATTCTTACCATATGATCCTTTCTTGACATATAATCAGTAACTCACAATATCATCACATAGTTGTATTTTCATCATCACGATCATTTCTTAGAACGTTTGCATCGATTTAGAAAAAGAAATAAAAAGAAAACAGAGAAAAACTCATGCATACCATACCTCTTGCCCTGCCTTTCATTGATCACTAGCATTTCAATCTACTAAATTTATTTTAACATTTGTTCCCCCTATTATTTATTAATTTTTGGTCCATACGTTTGGGACTGGTACTTTTGAGGTCCTACTGTGTGCCTGATTTTGCTGGGTACCGTCATAGGAATGGAAGTAGAAGGAGAGACCCAACAGTAATGACAATAGATTGCTGCCATTTTCTATTGAGTTCCTCACTATATACCAAGGGCTTGTGGCACGGACTATCATTTAGTCCTCCCAGCTGCCCAATAATGGGGCTTCTGTTTCAGATGAAAAAAAAATTGAGACTGAGCTATGCGATTTGCTCAGGGTTGTACAGTTAGCACACACAGTCGGGATTTGAATCTGGATTTATCCAAGCCCAAAGCCCTTCCCCTTTCTTTCTTTCTTTTAAATTTTTTTTATTGTTAAACATAACATATATACAAAGAAAATAAAAAGCAATGGTTTTCAAAGTACATTTCAACAAGTAAGCACAGAACAGATTTCAGAGTTTGTTATGGGTTCCCATTCCGCTATTTCAGATTTTTTTCCTTCTGGCTGCTCCAAAACGCTGGAGGCTAGAAGAAATTTTTTTTTTCCTTTTTGTGAAAAATAACATATATACAAAACAAGAAATTTCAAAGCACATCGTAACAATTAGTTGTAGAACAGGTTTCAGAGTTTAGTATGGGTTATAATTCACAATTTTAGGTTTTTTCTTCTAGCTGCTCTAAGATACTGGAGACTAGAATAAATATAAATTAAATGATTCAGCACTCATACTCATACCCCGACCTTCTCTGTATAACTCCACCATCACCTTTGATCCTTCGTCCACTCTTTAGGGGTATTTGGGCTATGCCCATTCCAACTTTTATATGTTGGAAGGAGCTGTGAATAATATGGGATACCTGCCCCCCCTTTTAATTAAGGTATAACTTACATGCAATAAACTGTCCATATTTTTAAAATTTTTTAATATTTAAAAGTTTAGTATATGTAGACACTTGTAAAACTACTACTGCAGTCAGAATGTTACACATCTGTTACCCCCCAAAGTTTCCTTGTGCCCCTTGATAATCCCTCACATCCACCCTTCCCCCACCACCTCCATCTCTAGGCAACTACTGATGATCAGCTTTGGGTCATCATAGATTAGTTTGTATTTCTTTACTTTAAATTACTTTCTAACTTTACATAAATGGAATCATACAGTGGGCATTCTCTTTTTGGTCTGTTGTTTTTCCACTCATAATTATTTTGAGATTCATCTATATTGGTTTCCTGTATCAATAGTTCATTTTTTCTGTTGCTGAGTAGGAGTCCATTGCCTAGATATACCACAGGTTACCATTCAGCTGTTCATGAACACTGAGTTATTTACAGTTTTGGGGTATTACATATAAAGCTCCTATGAATGTTTGTGCCCAAGTCTTTGTGTGGCCATGTACTTTTGTTTCTCTTGGTTACATACTTAGGAGTGGGATGGCTGCTAGATCCTATGGTAAGTATAAGTTTAACTTTTTAAGAAACTGGCAAACTATTTTCCAAACTGGTGCTACCAGCAGTGTGTGAGAGTTCTAGTTGCTCCACATTCTTGTCAACATGTGGTATAGCCAGTCTTTTAAATTTTAGCCTTTCTAATATTTGTGTAGTGGTAGCTCATAGTTTTAATTTGCATTTCCCTAATGACTAATGATATTGAGCAGTTTTTCATATGCTTATCTGCAGTCTGTATAACTTTTTTGTGTAGCATTTGTTTAAATAATTTGCCTGTTTTTTAAAAAAATTCTTTTGTTTCTTTTCTTAATATTGAGTTTTGGGAGTTAAAGAACAGATTCTGGAAGCAGATCCTTTATCAGATGCATGCTTTCATAATATTTTCTCCCAGTGTATGGTTTATCTTTTCATTCTCTTTCAAAGAAAAGAATTAAATTGCATTAAACTCTCATGCAATCCAATTTGCTATTTTTTCTCCTATGGATTTTACTTTTAGTGTGGTATCTAAGAAATCTTTGTATACACCAAGGCCATGAAGATTTTCTCCTGTCCTTTCTTCTAGGAGTTTTATAGTGTAAGGTTTTACACTTAGTCCATGATTCATTTTCAACTCATTTTGTATATGTATAGACTAAATTTCATTTTTTTTGCATATGAATACACAATTGCTCTAGCACCATTTGTTGGAAAGATTATCCTTTCTTTACTAAACTGTCTTTGCACCTTTGTTGAAAATCAGTCACCCATTTATGTGTGGGTCTGTTTCTGGACTCTCTTGTTCCACTGATCAGCTTGTCAATTTTTATGCCATTACCACACTGCCTTGATAACTGTAATTTCCTTACTTGAAAAAAAAAACTTTTATCAAAAGTATTCATGTGCATAGTCCTTGATTTTGATTCTTGAACTTATACGACCTTACTTTTAATTTCCAATATATCTTTTTTCCCACTGCTCCCTGCATTGTCTCATACTTGCTCTTTGCCATGTGCTGGGTCTCTGTTCTCCTGTTAGAGGTTTTCCTTCCTATAAGCAGCTGGGGGTTCTTGCCTGTGCATTCATCTTTGAGAGCCAGGTGGTAAAAGGTTGCTCGGATGCTCTGTGTGTGGGGAGTGCAGGAATGGGGGTGGGGGGAGCTTTTGTAGGGGATCCCCCAGAGGTCACTGCTGCAGGGCTTTTCTCCAGGGCTGGGCTGTTTCCTTTCTCCACAGAAGACAAGAGGAGGCGAGGGCTGTTCCTGGGCGCCACTGTCCTGGGCGCTGCGCGAGTGAGGGAGGAGTGTCACGGACTCCTGTTTCAGCTCTTGTCTGTGCTGGAATCTTCCTGTCTGTGCCCTGCGATGCCTGCCAGGGCTGCTCTCTGGTTCATTTTCTGTTGAGAACACGGGTTTGGGGAGGTCGTCTTTGAGGGGGGGGGGGAGGAGCTGAAGGAGGGCATCTGGGACATGATGGCCTCTTATCTAGACATTCAACCGGGTCTCCAGTTGTCAGCCTTTTCTCAAAGTGTGGGGTACCCCAGTTCCGAGTCTGAGGCTCCGAGACACAAGTGGAATGATTTTTGTTGGCCTCCGACAGGCAGTTGGTTTCAGCGCATTCCCCTCTGCTAAATCTGTCCCCGGTGGGCCATCTGCTTTCTCTTTTCCAGTGCTAGGTTGACATCTTTTGTCTGCTTTTTTCCTCTTTTCTCCATGTCTTTTTTTTTTTTTTTAAAGCCTTTGGTTTTATTCCTTTTTATTCTTTTCCTAACATTTTAGTGGTTTTGGGAGGGAAGGAGATAAATGCATCTGTTCAGTTTGTTGTGTTTGACTGGACATTTCCTGCCTCCCTCTGCCTCTTCTGCTGAGTCCCCTGGCCCTGCTTTTCTCCCTCCCCCTTCCCCTCCCCTCTTCTTTTGCTGTGGTTTCTAAGAATCTTTGCCTACCCCGGGGTCACAAAGACTTTCTCCTGTGTTTTTTCCAGAAGCTCTCTGCTTTTAGGTTTTACATTTAGTTCTAGGACCTCGTTTCAATTAATTTTCAATCCCTCTCTTTTTCCCTCCCCACCCCACCACGGCCCTTTTGTCTGTCCTTTCCCTCCTCCTCTGCCTGGCCCTTTCTGCCTCCCATCGTTCTTCCTTTGACAGCCCAGCACCTCAGGCTCCAAGAGGAAATAGCTCCCGTAACCCAGAAGGGGTTGGATGAGGAACCTAGAGGCTGAGGTTCTTGGCCATGAGGTGGGAAACCTCCTGTCCTTCCTTGCCGCCTCCTTAGTTCCCCCTCCCCCGACTCCTACCCGGGTCGCGCCTAGCGTGGGGCTGTGTGAGTGGTGGGAGACAGACCCCACGGTTATACTGGCTGCGTGTAACCGGCACACGGGGGGGAGTGGAAACATGGGGCTGCAGAATGAAGCTTCTTAGACCTTTCAGAGGCTTCTTAGACCTTTGAGAGAAAAGGCAGAAATCTTCCTGCTGGCATCCAAGGCTCTGCAGGCTCAGCCCTGCCTGCCACTGGGGCCTCTTCCACCTGGCCCTTTCCCTCTGTGCCCCAGCCCCTCTGGCCTTCCTTCAGTTCCTCCAACCTTATGGTGTTCCTTGACCTCCCCAGAATGCCCTTCTCCCGCACCCTTTGCCTAGTTAGTCCTTCCTTATCTTCAGACCTTCAGATCAGCCATCACCTCCTCAGAGATGCCTTGTCTGACCCCCCCAGCCAAGTGAGGCCATGGTCACTGCTTCCCTGAACTCTTCCTTCAGAACACTTTTTGCCATCTGTAATTGTAGATTATTTGATTCATATCAGGCTTGTTCCAAGGGATCAGGGGCCCAGTCTGTTTCTTTTACCACTGTATCCTTTGCCCAGCACACAGTTGATGCTCCCCAAATATTTGCTCCATCATTTAACAAACTCCTGAGACTCTGGGTGGGTGGAATCGCCTCCCCTGTCTAAAACTGAAATCATCTTAAATTTCTTATCCTTCTAGAAGCCTCCCTACCTCCCTACCTTACTGTTAGCTGATTATGCTTTCTGCCACTCCTGAGCTCCTCAGATGTTATGGTCTGGAGAGGCGATTAAACTTTATTGGCATGCAAATCACCCAGGCATCTTATAGAATGAAGATTCTGATTTAGTAGGTTGGGGTTTCTCTGAGAGTCTACATTTTTACAAGCTTTCAGGTGCTGCCCATGCTGCTAGTCTAGTCTACATATGTGGAGCGACACAAGTCTCTCTTTTCATGGTCCTCATATTTATTAGAGAGATCGTATACTAGGTGGGAAGGAAACCAGACTATACGTGTCAAAAAACCTGTGTCTCCCATTAGCTCAGCCACTTAGAACTCAGTGATCTTGGCCAAGACAGGAACCCCCTCTGCTCTGGAGCCTCAAATAGGGAGACTCAGGGTGGAGAAGCTTGTGCTTCCTCACAACATGGCCACTGGGTTCAAGAGGGACCATCGCGAAGAGAGCAAGGTGGAGGTACAGAGCATTTTTATGATCTTGCCTTAGAAATCCCACGCATTATTTTCTCCATTCTTTGTTGTCAAGGTCCACCGAGACTCGGGGAGATTATGAGCTGGATCTGCCACCCAGGACGGGGGGAGTGTCAGGGGTGCAGCGTAGGAGGAGCGAATGGGACGGGAGAAAGTGTTGCGAGGATCTTTGGAAAATACAGTCCAACACTACGGTTTAGTATGGGATGGAAACATTGTGGCCGCCACATGGTTTAGTGACATAGATAATAATTATTTTTCTGGACTAAAAAAGTTGCCTTTTGCCTGTATATACATGTAATATTACATGTATAGATTGTGGATATATAAAATATAAAACTATATGCTAGCTTTCACCTTTGGGTCACACACTTTATCGAAGCGTCAGTGACGGGGTGACCCTGCAGGGTAACTCAGTGGGGAAAGCACTAGGCCAGCACTTGCGGTTCTCTTTTATGTAGCCTCCAGAAACGAACTCAGAGCCCTTGATTGGCCCTTTTCATCTACTGCTTTACAGCTTTTACATACAAGTTACTGGGCCTAATAACTCCTTCATCTTCAAAATAAGCCTTATTCATTAAATGAGACGATATGGGGTAGATGCAGTAACTGGTACCTAATAGACTCTCAAGAGATGGAAGTTTCTCCCTCTTCGGCCTCTGAAGGAAGCCTCCTTGGTGGGCTCGAGTTCTCATGTCTGGGAGGGACAGGTGGCCTTCTCCAGACTTCGCCAGCTGCTGAGTGGCCCTGGGTCACCTCTGGGTCCAGCAATGCTTTGGTGATGGGATTTTGATGTTTGGACAACTTTTAGCTTTTACAGTGAGAGTGGGGTCTCTCTTGGTCTTGCTTTAGAGCTGCAGCCTCACAACCTGTGTTATCTATGTGTGTGTGTGCGTGCATGTGTGTGTGTTGGGAGCCATCCTGGCAGCTCACGTGGCCTGGCCTGAGAGATGAGCATCAGGTCACAGCTGCTTGGAAGCCTCATGGCCACAGAGAGGACGTTGCTTGCATGAGAACAGGCACCGGGTAGCTGTGGGAGTGCTTGGCCCCAGGCGCGGCTGCAAAATGAAGCCTGGCATGGAGCCCGCCGCTCTCTTCTGCCCACTGAATGCACCTTTCCCAAGTCCCTACACTCGAGAGTCTCCAAATTATGTGATGGTGTGGGTGGTGATACCTGGGCCAACCTGCAAACAACTGTTCTAATGAAAGGAACTCTGCAGCCTAGGCTTTTACCACTTTAAATCCCCTAAACGTTCCTCTTTCCCTCTCCGCTTTGCCTAAAATAACAACTAAAAAGGAGGGCTTCTCCTCTTGTTCTGTACCGTGGAGGCTTCAGGAGGGAGCACCGGGTTGGGTGCCCATGAGCGTGCTCGAGGGGGCCCCTGTGCCCACCGCATACTTTGTCCTTCTTAGTGTCGCTGTGGTCCTCGCCAGTGTGCGTGAAGAACTCGCATTTTCTTGCCACCATCCTGTCACCCTGTACACCTCCTTCTGGGTTGGGACCAGACCAGCGCCTCCTGGATGCTTTCCGTGTCCCTTCCTATGGAGCGGTGCTCCCTTTGGAGCAGGGGCTGGTCTGGAGCCCTGCTTCACCGGAGACCTTCCGAGCTCCCCGGCCTTCCCTGGTGGGCCTCCCCTTCCTGCCTGCAGCCCCCTTCCAGCCACCCCCAGTTAGTAGTGACTCTCTGCTCTCCCCCTGTTCCCTATCTGAGCGAAATGAGGGGCTCTGAGAGGGGAGCTCTCTGAACCTCTGCCTGGGGAGGCTGGGAGCCCGCTGAGGCCGGACCTTGGAGAAGAGCCTGATCCACGTTGCTCTTTTTGCCCCTCCTGGCGGGACAGGTCCCTGGATGGCCGGCTGCAGGTGTCGCATCGGAAGGGTCTGCCCCATGTCATCTACTGCCGCCTGTGGCGATGGCCGGACCTGCACAGCCACCACGAGCTGCGGGCCATGGAGCTGTGCGAATTTGCCTTCAATATGAAGAAGGACGAGGTCTGTGTGAACCCCTACCACTATCAGAGGGTAGAGACCCCAGGTATGCGCCCGGCAGGTGGGCGGGCGGGGGGCGGGGGCCGGGGGCCGGGCGGGGGCGGCGCTGACCCGCCTCCGCTCTGTCTCCTCTGGGCAGTTCTACCCCCTGTGTTGGTGCCGCGCCACACAGAGATCCCGGCCGAGTTCCCCCCGCTGGACGACTACAGCCATTCCATCCCCGAGAACACTAACTTCCCCGCGGGCATCGAGCCCCAGAGCAATATTCCAGGTACGCGCTGTGCGCGGGGCACCCCCTCCCCCACGGCCACCGCGGTCACCCCATCTCTGCACGCTGCTGCAGCCCGCGGGGGCCCCTGACTCAGAGCCGCAGCCCTGTTGGGAGAGGACTCGTGGCCTCAGCTCCCCGCGCACTAATGATGCTTTCCTTGGCTCCGAGGAGCGGCGTGACCCTTCCGCCCGCCCGCCTCGGTGCAGTCATTTATTTTGGAAGCGGAAATAGCAGCGCTGTGTTTCTCCCGCCGCCCTCGCAGGTCTGGTGCTGGGCTCAGGCAGGATCCCCGACGGTCTCGGGGCCTGCAGGGGTGGCCGTGAGCCCGCAGAGGCAGTGGGGGGACCCGGGGTCCTGGCAGCACCTAGCCCTGTGAGCAAGGCCTCTGGCCCTTTTGCCTGGCTGCTTGCCTTACCACTGTTCCCTAGGGGGAAGGGTGATCCACTCGCAGAACAAATGTTTTTAGAAGCCTCTCATTTACATGCAAATAACGCGTGAATCACCAGCACTCTCCCTAGGCCCGGGGAACTGGGCTTTAGCAGCATGTGGGCTGCAGCCTTACTTTCAGAGCGTTCCCACTGAGACCTGCCTTTCACCCTGAATTAGTTTAGGGGGATGAGGTTGGGCTTAAAGCCTGAGGCCTGTCCTTGGGTCACAGCCCTTTTGGGATCCTTGGCACAGGTCGCCCTGATCCCTGGGGATAAGCCACCCACGCCTGTGCTCATTCAGCCAGCCAGCCCGAGCGCTCAGTCACCCTGGGGGGGTGGGGTCAGGGGAGTAGATGGCAGGATCCATGCCAGCCTTGAACTTGCAGCCTAATTGGGAAGCTAAGCTACATCCCCTAAAAGACAACAAATAATAAGAACAACAGATCCGCATAGGAGCTGACGGGGGTCTGTTGCTTCTCAGAGACAAAGATGAGTGAGGGCTGAGGCAAACCCCCACCCTCCCTGGAGCTGTTGGGGCTTTAAACTTGACCTTAAAGGATGGAAGAAGTCAGCCCGGCAGAGGTTCTGGGAACAGGCATTTGAGACTTGGGGGTCAGGGAGGGTGCATCCTAAGGGGTCTGTGGTCCAGGGCGGGGGGCCGGGAGATGAGACGGGAACGGGACCAGCAGAATCCGGGTGCTGGTGCCTGGGCTGGGGGGCACCGCCGCTGTGCCTCCCCCCGCCTGGAGTCCCCCCCATGCTCCGTGCTGTCGTAGAGGTGTAGGTGTGCCGTGAGACCCCACAAGGGAGTTCAGGACCCTAAACCATGGAGCTATTTAATGAACCACTTTCTTCTGATTCCCAGAAACCCCACCCCCTGGTTATCTGAGTGAGGATGGAGAAACCAGCGATCACCAGATGAACCACAGCATGGACGCAGGTGAGCAGCAGGCAGTGATGCATGCTGACCCTTAACTGAGTGGCTTGCCCTCCCTCCCTCCCTCCTTCCCTCTTGTCTCTCTAGCCAATGTTTAGGGCCACCACTATGTGCCAGGTGCTGGGGATAGATAGGGAGCCGGAGCTGATCACAGCTTCTGGGGGAAACTGACAAGATAACCAGGAGTTACCCTGTCGTTTCATATAGTCCCCGATGGAAGACAGCATATGGCATCAGGGGCACGAAGCAGGGACACCTAGTCCAGCCTGGCGAGGAGGTATTGGGAGCAGGGCAGAGCCTTGCATCGTAGGATTTTCCTGAGCTGTATCTTGAAGATACGCAGGCAGTGACCAAGCTGTCAGGGCGGCCAGAGGGTGTGTCAGGCAGAGTGGGGTGTAAGCAGGAGAGCCAGGTGCCTCCCGGGAATGGTGTGAGCTTGGTCTGGAGCCCAGAGACTATACATCCCACGCGCTTGGTGTGTGGCTGGTCTCCAGAGGAGAGATGAAGCAGCCTGTCAGACAGGGCTCAGGAGCCCTGTGGCTGGTGGGGTACTGCTGCAGGATTTAACCAGACCTGAGCCTTTGTAAGATGTTGCTGGCAGCAGGGTGGAGCGTGGGCTGCTGGGGCAGTGAAATAGTTGAGGGGAGAGAAAAGGAGGACCTGAGTGGAGGCAAGGTCTTTGCCAATGGCCAGTGAAGACCCCTGAAGCAGCTCTCTGGTGACCAAATGTGATCCACGTGCTCCTGCCACGAGGGACCCGGCCCATTCTCTCCAGCCGTGTCTCCAGATGTCCCCACGTAGTGCGCAGTGGGACCACATTTGCTCCAAATCAGCAGCTTCTTGAATTGAACCGCAGCTGCCACATAGAGTGTTCACTGCCCTGTATGTAGTTGGCCGAGGAGGAAGGGAGAAGGCCATGCACGTGTTCCATCCCTGCCCCTGCACACAGCCCAAAAGAGATTGTGCAATCCCTGAAAAACGATTCAGAGAGACTTGCATCTGTCTTGTAAAGGCGGTTGGATGAAATCTAACATGGGCATTGTAGTGCTTTGGTTTTTTGCACCTCCCCCCTGCCCCCTGACACACACATGCTCTCTGAGTGGCTGGCAGAGGGAACCCATATGGAATGCATCGAAGACCTTCCTGTATCTGATGCCAAGTGACCACTGCAAACTTGCAGCTCTGAAATGCTGGCATGGGAAGCGGGCCAGCTAAGCAGCATTTCTCCAGATGCTGTGTTTCTTCTCACCCTCCTTTCTCTCTTCCCTCTTGGCTGCTCTTCATATTTGTGGAATGATTGCTGTTATAAAAGTAAACATGCCAAAGGAGAGGGTCTGTATTTGGACAGAGTGGTCACGTGTTCAGCCTCTCGGTGCTCATTTCTTCTTCCCCCTTTTCCTTCTTTCTCTGTCCCTCTCCCTTCCCCCCACGCCTCCCATAAGTGGACCAGCCGGGCCCTGCTGTGAGTGTGAGCAATTGATCTCAAACGGAGATGGGGTTCCATGGATCTAGCCAGCCCCGGGGGGAGGTGGTCTCCTGTTTATTTTCTGTTTTCCACTCAAAGTTGCCCATTTGGAAAGCAATCCAGTTGTTCCATGGCTTGGTTGCCCTCCAGCCGAGCACGGCTGTGCCCCTGTCATGGCTAGAGGATCACCTTATCCGTCCTGTATCTCCCATGACACCGCTGAATAGGAAACAAGTGCTTTATTGAATGCCAACTCTGTCCTAGCCAGGGGGTGAGCGTTTTTATATGCATGATCTCACTTAATTTTCACATAATATTGTGTAATAGATTGTTATAATCCACATTTTATATCTGAGGGGAAAAAATGGAGGCACAGAAGTTAAACGATGGCCAGAGCCACACAACTGATGAGTGGTGGCATGTCTAGAACCATGACTGGTTCCGAAGATGTATTCCTTCCAGTGATTATCCCACACCCCTCCTGGATTAGGTGCTTTGGGGGAGCATAAATAGTCCGCGACTCATCGCTTGCCCTCAAGGAGGTTACAGTTGAGTTGGGAAGGAGAGCTCAAAGTGCATATGCTTTTGAGGCCAGAGGCAGGGCCCAGCCAGCAAGGACTGGTGATACAGGTCCATTTCAGGGGGTGGGCTCTGAGAGCTGGTGGAGTTGGGTGGCCTGGTAGGGCCAGCACCACCAGGCTGTTTGTAAATGAATAACTCTCCATAGCCATGTGGATACCAAGAATAAATGAATGAGGGGAGCTGTGCATTTGAGGAGGAGGAGGGGGAAAGTTGGCTGATGCCATGCAGGTATTTTCCTTTTGTTTCTGGGGTGTGGGGTGGAGAGAGGGTTATAGAGGAAGAAGAATTGGTAGTTTGGGGCTTTTCCACACATATAAATACCTGTCTTACGTGACGTCAGCCTGGGTGCTGAGTTGCGAGATTTCTGGGGTAGGTTTGTGAGCATCCTGAGACCTGAGGAGAGGGCTGGAAATCCGTATTTCCAGGTGCTGCTTCATTGGCTTGAGAGAGAGAGAGAGCGCGCACAGGGGCCGGTGTGTCTGGGGGGGCCTCAAGCCCCACCCGTCTGGAAGGGCCAGCTTGCCGCTGCCCGGGTGTTTGAGCAGCTGGGAACAGGGGCTTCCCAGTCCCCTTCACTGTCCTAGAGGCATGAGAGCAGGGCAGCGTCCCCCATCTTAGTTGGGAGCTCAGCAGCCTCATGGTGTGGGTCTATGGTTAAGATGAAAAAAATCCAAGTTGTGGAGAAGGGCTCCGAGGTCAAGCCCCCAATCCATTCATTTTAGAGGAAGAAACTGGGCGTCGGGGAGGGAAAGCACAGGCAGGGTTCTGGGGGCTGGCCTTCTCCCGGGACGTGGCGTTTCGGTTCAGAGTCTCTTCCTGCCGAGCCGAGCTGCCCTGTCCTGATGTAAGGGTTCAGTAATTTGACTCTCCAGGCCAAGAATCTTTTATGAAGTCTCATGACGCTGTCTCGCCTCGCAGGTTCTCCAAACCTGTCCCCGAATCCGATGTCCCCAGCACACAATAACCTGGGTAAGTATCTCGTGATCCAGATGACTGGAGCCCCCTTTAGTTGCAGCCCTGGCTGGTGGCCAGCGGTGTGTGGGG
Source organism: Tamandua tetradactyla (assembly GCF_023851605.1). Classification (NCBI taxonomy): domain Eukaryota; kingdom Metazoa; phylum Chordata; class Mammalia; order Pilosa; family Myrmecophagidae; genus Tamandua; species Tamandua tetradactyla. The sequence continues at coordinate 84,351,480 of NC_135340.1, forward strand.
GGGGCGCTCTAAAGGGGGGCTCCCCCCGCCCCCATCGGCTCGGCTCGGGCCCGCGGTTTCTGGTTACAGTGATCCTGGGGTCACCCACCGAACGGGAAACCTGAGAACCGCGGCGGCAGGAAAGGCAACCTTACACCCGGTTTATATCCCTCCTGGGTGGTGGTGAGACGTGAGTGGCTGAAAATCCCCCAAACCTGGTGCCCAGGAGACGGAGGCTGTGGTCAGCCGGGCGGATGTGTGCGGTTCCAGACGAGTCCAGGAGCCGCCGGGCAGCCCCCGCCCCCCGGGTTTCGTCCCCGTGTGCCAGATATACTTATTTGGACTTTTATCTGAGCCCTCCATCGAACAATTAATTATGTTAGTCTTTATTCAAACAGTAACATCTGAGGAGTTTAAAAAGCAGATAAGCCCATAATCCCATCGATTTAACACAACTCTTTTCGTTTTATCATGTTCCTTCTTTTTCTTTGTGTGTGGAATAGGCATATATAGCCACACCTCACCCCTGCAGCCACTGTGTGCATCCAGTTTTCGTTTTTTTTCTCTTTGTACGATTTCGGGAACACATTTCCCTGTCCCAGTTATCATTCTGAGTTACTGTATAATGTTTTTGAGCAGTCGTTAGACCATCATTTCCACCATCGCCTTTCAGATGTTGGACTTCAGGGTCAGTGTTTTAGAGATTCGTTTTTATAATCCAGGCATGTCCTTCAGCTTGCTGGCGTGGGAGGGTCTCGTTCCTTTGTGGCATTGGCATTGAGCCTGCCAAAAAGGGCTTTAAAAACACATGAAATATCTGTCCAGTTTTTATTAAGGAGAATTTTTTTTATGTTGTAGTCTGGTCGTGTTAGAAAATGTAAGTTTGATTTTGGTTTGGCCTTTACTGCTGACACTTAATTTATGGCTCTGGAACAGTGACGGTTACTGTTTGAGCTCGGTGAATAAGAGTGGACGGACTGGCTTTTGTTCCCCGTTTGTTTCTAGCCCTTGACTGATAGCATTTGATGAAGAAAATCGTCATTGGAAATATCGGGGGATGCTTGAAAACCCTTTAAAAGAGGCTGTCAAGTGGAGAGTGTGAAATGCGAGTTTGGAGCTCTGTATTAGCTTCTTTGTAAAATATTATCACAGTGAGTGTTGGGTTTTTCAGAGGGAAGGTCAAGTTCTCAATGTGAAAGGACTGTCTGATTATTAAAACACAAACTCTGTAGGGTGGAAGCTATGTTAACAGTTGAGAAATTAAAGGTCATGATTATGAACTTGACTCGAAGCTTTTAGCTTTTGAGATTGACTGCTGAGAATCTATTTCTGTGCTGTTTTACCTGCCGCTGGCCCAGGCAGCACTTTTGGTGGACAGACTTTGGAGCAGGCACTAGGCTTTGAACCCCTGAGCAGCTCACGAGTCAGCGTGGGGGTGGCTTTCGCCTTGACTCAGTGGCTCACATGGAGTTGTCCCAGGGAGAGGCGTGCTGTGACTTCCCTTCTAGACCGTGTGAATGGGGATGACAGGATGGGTTCTCGAGCTTGGACTGGAGGCAGAGTTGCCTGTTGACACAACTCTCCATCCCTACTGCTTGCCCAAGAGATGAGAATACTCAGGTCATTTCTTCCAAAGGAGGGAACAGTCCCCGGGCCTGGCAGAGAGCGGGTGCCACTTCACACTGGTCCCCTTACACCTCTGCCGGGAGCTCTGAATCAGAGGACGAGTCAGTGGTCAGGGTAGGGCTAGGACTCCTGGTGAGACTCTGGTGCCCGCAGGTCTGGCTTCCTCTCTGCTTGATGAGCCCTGACATTCCCACTTCCCACCCTTTCAAAATCTTTCAGCTTCATCCCTCCTCCCAAATCTCAGATAGATTCCTGGGGTTATAGTTGGCAGGGAATGAGGTGGTGGTGCTGCTGATGGCAAATGTTAGTAAAAATTTATACTTACTGAGTATTATTCACAGTGTTCCATGAATGTTAACAATCTTTCTGAACAGCCTTATAAGGTAGTAACATTATAATTTTTCATTTTATAGATTGGGAAACCAAGAGACAGGTTAATTAACCCATTCCAGGTCACACAGCCAGTAAATGACGGGGCCAGCTTTGGGATCCCGAGCACGTGCTCCCATCCACAGCACATTGCCTTGCTGGAGCATTTAGACCAGCCTGCCCCCCACCCCCTTTTACTTATTCAGATTAACAAGGCTCAGAGATGGACATTTATTAACTTCCAGTTAGGGACAAATATCAAATTGTTGCCCCTTGTGTCCCTTGTAGCTCCTGGGCAGGGGCCATTCCTGCTTGTCTGTCTGCTCCTCATTCATTCATTCCACAGGCACTTCTGGTCCAGTCACTATATGCCAGTCCAGGCTGGGGGGGGGGACTTGAAGAAGAAGCACAGACCCTGCCATCAAGAGGCTTATGGCCTTTTTGGGATAAATACAGCAGGATTATAAATAATCATAAAAGTAGTACAGATTAAGTATGCTTGCTGATTGTTCAAACAGTATTTCAACTGGGACATGCATCTGGGCTGTCACTCATTTACGTAGGCGGCATTGGTTGAGTTCCTAGTATGTGTGATGCTGAGGGTACAGATCTGGGGAGAACATGTAGACGTTTGCTCGAGGTGTCCGTGTCCACCTGTGATGCCAAGGAAGCAAGTGTAGAGGAGGGAGCGGTTGCATGTGCCAAAGAGGAATGTTCTGGTTGGAGTGGGGAATATTGCAGAGAGGTTGTGACTTGTATGAGCTGGAACTCAAAGGACCAGGTGGGATATTGAGAAGCAGAGGAGGAGGGAAGGACATTGCAGATGGAAGGAGTGGCCTGAAAGGGTAGGTGTGCTCTGAGTACAGCTGGCCTTGTGGTTGGCTGGTGTCTGGAGATGACACTGGGGAAGGTGAGGCTGGAAGGGCCGGTGGGGTGTGGAGTGAAAGCCTTGAATGTCATGTCTTGTCCCCCTCTTGCCTACAGAATAAAGTTGTTGGTGGATTTTGAGTGTATGTGTGACAGGGTGGGGGTAGGTGTCTTGTGATTGCTTCGTAAAGATTAAGCTGGCCACTGTGTGGAATCTAAATTCAAGGGGGGAAATTCCTGGAGATAAAACAAAACAAAAATCTTGTAGGAAGCTGTCATAATGAAGAAGGCTGAGGTGAGTGCTTTAGAGAAATGGTAGCAGTGCTGGGTGAGGGCATCTGAGAGATGTTCATGGGCCTGAATCAGTAGGATTTATGGACCCATTGGGAACATGTTGAAGGAGGAATCTTCTGCTTTAACTGGGAAAATGGTGTGGCCAGGACACCCAGTAGTTGGATGATGATGGTGAGTTGCCTATGTTTAGATGTGTCCAGGAAGCAGCCAGGAAGTCAGGAAAGATACTGGGGTGGAGTACAGATTTGGAAGCCAATTACCATGTATGCCTCTGTTCCCGAAGAGGGAGAAGATAAAAAGAGTTTTTGATCAGTTGACTTTGGAAAGCCTGTATCGTATATTGTCCTCTTGGAGCCCTCAGGACACTCGCAATTAAAGTCTGAGAAGTCTAGTGAAAGGAAACCTGCTTTATCCAGCATTTCTCCCACCATGGAACATTTCTCTTGTAATCCCATTGGCCAACCCATAGATCTCTCTTTGGGAGACACTGATAAAAGGTTCACCTGCGGTTGTGACTGGATGAATTCAGCAGAGACGGAGACCCAGATCAAGAAGGAAAGAGAGCCAAAGACAGATCCATGGGGCTCCCATGGGGAAGGAGTGAGCGGGGGAAGAGGCTGAGGGCCAGGTGGAGAACTGGGAGCCACAGCAGACAGAGGGGAGGGAAGCTCCAAAGACCGTGGTCAGCCAGCAGTTTCTGCAGAAATGGAAAACGAGATGCAAGAAGAGGTCCTTGGGTTTGATATTGAGGAGCTCAAGGGCAGGCTTCAGAGAGCAGCTTGCAAAAAGCGGTGGAGGCTGAAGCTGGTCAGCAGCAGGCTGAAGGGCTGAAGGGTGGGGGAGCAGGAGGCGGCTTTTGTATTTCTTCTCCAGGGCCAGCCTTGTTCCATACTGGTGGGGTGGAGACCAGTCCAGGGAGCACGTCCTAGAAAAAGACAGGGGCTTTGCTTCAGGACATCTGATTATTTCTTTAAAAGAAATTATTATGAAATTTTTATATGAAAAGAAAGCATAAGACATCTGTCTCCTTCTCTCATTTCCTTCCCATTCCAGGCATTAGGCTCAGGGCTCAGGAAGGTAGAGACTCCTGCCGCTGTAAAGCCTCTTCTCAGAAAGAGTGGTGACTCGGGAGCCAGTGACTGAGACCCAGGTCAGCATCTGGCCCCAGGCAGGCTCTCGGGAGACCCTCGGGGCTTGGCTTTGCAGGGCAGGGGATGTGAGCAGGTGATGTTCCTGTTATTACACGTCGCGCTGGGTGAGTCACCTGGAATTTCCTAAGCATTTAAGTCAGAGAATTGGGCAAATGGAGGAGAAGGAGGTAGAGAGAGAGAGGCAAAACAGATAACGAGCTGGGTCCTGCCGGGTGAGTAAGTCGTTGCCTGCTTTCAAGTGAGACATTTGGGTGGGGCCTTGACTGAGGACAGTAAGGTAGCAGGGGGTACCCTGGAGCAGTGGGTGAGGTGGCATTTAAGGAGGGGGAACATTTCCCAGAGTGCCGCGGGGCCCGGCGGAGCTCCCCCCCTGCCGGGAGAGACGGGCAGAGGCTGCGGGACGGGGGTCCGGCTCCCAGGTCCATCCCGGTTCAGGGATCTCCATGCTGCTGCCCAAGGCTTTTCCCCAAGGCCACCCCCCTCCTAAAGTCCCTAAGCCTGTGAAATCGCAGGCAGATTAGTGACAGCAAGTCAGCCATGGGCTGTGCTCGCACACTCCCAAGGGGCCAGCTCTTAGGGTTCATCCCTTAACTGGTCCTGTACAAAAGGAGTAAGGGGCTCTTTCTGTGCATAGTCATGGTTTATTGCTTTAGTCCTTAGAGAGGTTGGAATTAGTCCTGGGATGAGGGATGCAGAGCTGGGCCAGGACACATGGGGAATTAACCCTCTCGCACAGGAAGGGCAGGTACCCAGCTGGCACCGACACAGAGGCTAATTCCGCTGGAGGATGTGGGGGGATGTTTCACAGACCCATGAACTGGGCTTTAAAGGTTGAGAAAGCACCATACGCGAGGGGGAAAGACCTTCTAGGAGGAGGGAACCCCAAGGCAAAGACGCGGCCGCAGCATGAGCCGGCAGAGGGCCTGGAGTGTGGCTTCTCCCAGGCGAGATGGCCCAGATCAAGCCCATGCATGTATGTTCTGACCTTTGGCCTCACAGTGTCAGCGCTGCTGGCGTTTGCCTGTTCCCTGCTTTCGGTTTATAGTAGAAAGTTAGTTCTCCCCTCTTCCCTCCCCGCCCTCCTTTTCGCTTTACCAGATTTGGATCTCTTGCACATGTTTTTAATAGGCGTCCCTTAATCCAAGTGTTGCCTTCTGGGTTTTATTCTGTTTTCTTTCCCTTAAACAAAACACAAAGTCGATGCCAGCTTGGAACGGGGCTCAAAACTGAAGCCAGCCAATGCATGATGCTGGCCTGGGGCCAGTAACGAATTAAGTGCCTATGCCACTTGAGAAGTCTGGCTGACACCACGTCCGTCCGGGCAGGGGCCTGGAATGCTAAAGCCTGGAGGCTTCTGCATCTCAAACAACTCTGCTTGAGGGAGAGAGATTAGCAAAGACTCAGGAGTCTGGTTGGAGAAGGGCTCTTTAAAGGGCAGGCTCTGGGTCCTAGCCCTGGGGAGCTAGCCCCCTCTCTCTCCACTGGGGCTGTGCTACCTTAACCCTTCCAGAGCTGACTTCCATAGGGGCTTCTCAATTCTGTGTCTTCAGTTCCATCTCAAGAAGCAGCCATGTAAAATTGCTTCTGCATTTGTTGGAAAACCACATACTGGCAACTACTACTTGAGAGATGTCTTTTATGATTTACTGTCAGGACAAGCTTTGTTTCCCCTGGAGAACTAAGAACCATTGTCCAACCCACCTACAAAGATCATGTAGCATTTTATGATAGCTTTTCGCCTTGTCTGCTAGGAAGCTCAGAGCCAAGCTGGGTGCGCTTTCAATAGTTATAACTTTAAGGTTATTCTCTTTACAGCCTTCTCTTTCTAACGGTGTCCTGATTTTTTATTTCTCTTGTTCTGATCATGGTATGGATAAGTCCTTTGATGCAAAATAAATGAAGGCTTATATACAGTTTTTAAAAAAGAAAAGTCCCATTTCAGGAAGAACCCAGGCTGTACTTTTTGGTCTTTGAATCCTCTCATAGAAGTGCCTTGAGGTGGCGGCTGAGAGCTGATGGGAGGGAGGGGGATGGCAGGGAAAGGTGGGGCTTTTTGGTTGCTTGTAGAGAAGAGTGGATGCATGGCTGGGGTGCAGCACCAGCTCGTTCATTTCTCTGAACGCAGGTCAGCGCGTCTAGCATCACTCTCTGAGATGGCAGTCTTCTGATGCTGCCTTTGACTTGACTACACAACTCCCCCAAACTGGTCTCCTCCTAATTATGTGTCAGGCTCCTGCATCCAGTGCTTTCCGGGACATGGCAAAACACTGTCCAGGGCATCTCTGCGAGTTCCAGGGATGTTTGGATAAGGGCTCAGCTCTCTGCCTGGGAGGGCCTCTCTCATACTAGGACCCTAAGCCTGTCTCTGTCCTGAGACTCCTTAAACATGGTTCTGGTACCACATTGCCCAACAGGTGGCCTGCTGGCATTTCTTATTTTCATGGATGTGCCATGTCGGTGTTTCTAGGAGTTCAGTGCACTCTCTCTTTTTTGTTCTCTCTCTGCTGCTTGGACTAAACCCAGGGGATGCTGGACAGGGCTTTATAATTTGGGGGTAAGAATCTTTGTTGTTGTAGACTTTGCTGAGTAAACCAGGAACAGCCCAGATCAGCCAAAACTGCCTCTTCAGACTGCCCGGTGCCAGGAGCACAGTGGCCTCGGTCTTCTGCTTCTGATGTCTCCGCGTGTGCTGCAGTCATTGTGCCGGCGTGGGAGCTCAGCCCAGAGTGGTCATTTCCCCAGGGTCACACAGCAGCATCCGCTGACGTCCACTTTGAGTACTTGGATTGCATTTAGATTTCTTGGATTTTTTTTTTTTTTTTAAGTTTCAAAGCCACACAGCTCGCATGCTGGTGACCACATTCTTTAGAATATAGCTTATCTCCTCTGAACGGTGATGCGCCGTGCAGCGCCGGCGCCGCGTGCGGTTGAGAGGCCCAGCCCACCCTTGGGGTCCAGGGCACAGGCCACAGCTGCTCCTGGCCCTGGGGACGTGACCCTCGGTCAGATTCCTGCTCTTGTCGTTGCTTCTTTTACCGTTAAGTAGCTGCGATTCCCTGCCTTTGTCATCTTTCCTTGTTCTACCCGAAAAGAAGATTGCGGCAAAGAGGTACTGCCCCTGTTGAGTTAGAGATGGAAACAGGAACAGGATGTTCTCAGGTTCCTGTGATCAAGGTTGTAATTACTGACACCATTTGTTGAGGGCTTGATGTGTGTCCTGCATTGTCCTACGTACTTTCTGTGAGTTGTCTGTCTGTCCACAGACAGCCCCAGGTGGTAAGGAGGATTCCCCGTATGGGTGGCTGCAGGAGGGCATGTGAAAGCTGATGCTTTCTGTTCGCAGTTACACAGCTCGTCCGTGCCTAGCAGAAGTTGATCTCGGCCCTGCCTCACTTTAAAGCTGGTGTTCCATGTTGTGGGTAAACATCCAGGGCAGTGGTTTTCAACTAGGGACGGTTTTGCCCCCCGCCAGGGGCCATCTGGCAACTCTTGCAGACTTTTTTGGTTGTCAGAACTTGGCGTGGGGGCAGACAGGAAGGGGTACTTCTAGGATTAGTGGGTAGAGTCCCAGGATGCTGCTAAAATGCGAGGGACAGCCCTGACAGCAAAGAATTCTCCAGCCCCAATGTCAGTTGTGGTGAGATTGAGCCACCTGATTTAGGGTGTCCTCACTCCCCAGCTGACAATTTTCTGGGTGTGTCACGTGCGGGGATGGTCCTGGTCCGCGTCTCCTACGTGATAAGGTTCTCTTTACCCTTAGAAGGGACCCTGTGCAGGACATCAGGGCTGCTGTGCTCTGCCTGGGGGCATCCAGGCCTCTCTCTGGGGGGTCGGACAGCTTCTGAGTTTTCTCTCTGGGGCTCACATGTACCTTAAAGGTCTGGGGAAGAGGCCTCTGGTAGGTTTTTGTCCCCAGGGGTCGGCTGGCATGCAGTGACCTGGGAAAGCTGAGAGGGGGGCCAAAGGCAGGGGTAGGGTTTTCAGGGTGGTCCCGAGACTTGGGCTAGCAAGGCATTCCTGTCCCTCTCCCATTCAGAGCTCTGTGCTGAGGGTTGAAGTGAGAGGGGAGATGTCATTCTGGCCCCCTTGGGCAGTCAGGACCTCCACAGAGACACACCCAAGGTAACCACATAGCTCCAGATATATTCAGGGGCCAGAGTGAGGGGTCCAGGCTGAAGGTAAGAGTGGAGGGGTGTAAGGTAAGAGAGACTCCCTGATTTTTCAACAGATGGGTGGGATTCGGATAGGTGGAAAGCCGGGTTTGGCAGGACGAGGCCCGGCTGGGGTAGGATCAGGGTGAGGGAGGTGTGCTGGTGGCCGTTCAGGCAGGTGTGGAGCCCCGAGGTGAGAGGGGGGCATGCGGGTCACAGGTAATCAAAGTGGAAGGCGAGGTGGGATCATGAGAGGGGGGCATCTCTATATTAGGGGTTCCCAACTCTTCTAAGAAAGATCCAACCCCTCACCACATGGCAGTCTTACTTTGGGAATTCCTTGATTGAGACTACAGACTGAGAACTGTGAACAACTCAAAATTTCTTTTAGGTGATTTTGTGTCTGAGCCACCCCAGTGGCATCTAAAAACACTTGGAACATCGTTTCTGTAGTAAGAGCTGTTAACACAGGTTCATGTGCAAACCATGCGGGCCATACATACGGGTTCGCAGACCCTAAACAGTTTGGAACCCAGTGGGTTGGTGCAGCATTTTCATCTTACAGGATTGGAAACTGCGACTTAGCCAGCCAAGGGATTTGCCCAAGGCCATATACGGCCAAAAGCCTAGAGCCCTTTTGGGGGCAGAGATGAGTAGGGTTGCTTTGGTGCTGGGAGGTGGCCTGCATAGGTGGCATGGCCCACCTACAGTGAGAGTGTGCCGCACCTGCCTGGCACACTGGCGTTTGGCAGGTCTGGCTTGGCCCCCCTTGCACACTACTGCAACCCAAGATAAGGCCAAGGTGGGTGGGGCAGTGCCTTTGTGAATCAAAACAAATTCATATCAGTGGCTCCTTGAAACACACAAAGTGGCAAGATGGATGGAATGCTCCTCCAGTCACTTATGCATCTTTTCGCATTGGATCCTGTAAGTTTTGCACAATAAAAAGGCTTGGGGGTAGAGATATTAATCACTGCAGAGAGGTGGGGAATCTGCGTCTTCTGAAGCATCCAAGGGCTTCTCCAGGCAGTGGGGGCCAGGCTGACCCCCTGACCCAGAACCTCACCTACCTTTGCAGACCTGCAGCCAGTTACCTATTGCGAGCCTGCTTTCTGGTGCTCCATCTCCTACTACGAGTTGAACCAGCGTGTGGGGGAGACATTCCATGCCTCACAGCCATCCATGACGGTGGACGGCTTCACCGACCCCTCCAACTCGGAGCGCTTCTGCCTCGGGCTGCTCTCCAATGTCAACAGGAATGCTGCCGTGGAGCTCACCCGGAGGCACATCGGTAACCAAAAGACAAATCCCCGTCTGGACCCTCCCACTCTGTCCCCATGTCCAGCCCCATGCAGCCTCCCCAGTGAGCCTCCAGCTCTGGCTGTGCTGTACTGTCTGGGGGCTGGGGGCCAGGCTCGCTCCCTTGTCCTTGCTCTCGGGTTCCTTGCTGCTCTGTTGAAGGCCAGAGTTAAAGTTACTTGATCATTCTCACTCGAAGAGATAGTCTCTGCAAAATTGGAAACCACAGAGGAAAAGACTTCATTAGGGGGCAACAAAGGGAACCCCATGAGAAGACAATATATGCAGTTCTCTTAAAAATATCTTTAAGTACATGGATTAATAGATAATCGTTCATGCGTGTCTGTTGATTTGGACAAGAGTGGCTGGATACCAGTGTTGGCTTCTGCCTGCTAATGTGCAGAACTTAAGTAGAAAAATCACTCCCGGAAGATGAAACTGTTACAGAGCACTTGGTTTGCTCACAAAATCATCATGTTAAGGATGTTCATACTTTTATGATATGGAATTGTAGAATGTGGGAACTTAAAAAGGCTGAAGCGATAAGGAGGTAGGGTGGTCTCGACCATCAGCCTGGTGCTTGGACACCCCTGCACTCCCCCACCCCGGATGGAGCTGGGGGCAAGGGCAGGAGCTGGGCAGGGCAGCAAGAGGGGGTCCGCCCCACTTGAGCCCGAGCCCCTCTGCTCTCGATTGTTTTATGTTAGGCTTTCCATAGATTTTATTTGAAGAGAGGATTTTATAGTTTTAAAAAAAGTAAGTTTGGAAACCTCTTGTCCAGGTCAGTGCCCTCATTTTCCAGGAAATAATCAGATGCTGATGGGCCTGTACAGTTTAGCTCAGTTGCCCTGCCCTCTGCCCTCTTCCCCGGGAGGAGGAAGGGGCTGTTCCCCACGCAGGAGAAGGACACTTCCCATGGCTGAGCAGAGAGCTCATTGTGAGAGCATTTACGTAACTTTTGATTACAAAGTTAATTTAAAAATAAATTCATCCCTAACAGACAAATTAAGAGATGAATTAAAAATAAATGGTATACACTTACGGAATTTTTAGAAAGATGCATTGAGGGGAGAAAGGCACAGGGGATGGCATGAAACCATCCCTGTCGTGAAGGGCTGCTGGGGCCTGCTGCCCCGGGAGGAGCCCTGCGGTTTACTGAAAGAATCTCTGAATCTTGGAGACAGAAGGAACCAAGTAGTAATAGGAGTAATGGCAGCTAAGCTCATCAGGTCCTCACTTTGTGTCTCACAGCCACCCTAAGAGGGAGGTACTCTTCTCTCCATCCACAGAAGGGAAGCTGCAGCGCAGAGATTGAATAACTTGCCTGAGGCCCGAGGCTAGTCCATAGCAGAGGGTCTCTTCCCTTCTCATCTGCCGTCTCCAGCTGTGGGAACCCAGCCTTGTCCGTCATTTTCCTTCTGGGGTATAAGTTATGAGTTCTGGGTCCTGTTTGCCTGGTGAAGCTGGCAGACTGCCAGTCCCGAGGCCCAGCCACTGAGGCTCTGCCTCCCTCTGCTAGCCTCGGCTGGGCCCAGGGCCAGTGGGTGAGGGTGGGGGTGCCCTGGCCCAGCCTAACCCAACTCTCTCCAGGGAGAGGCGTGCGGCTCTACTACATCGGAGGCGAGGTCTTTGCAGAGTGCCTCAGTGACAGTGCCATTTTTGTCCAGTCTCCCAACTGTAACCAGCGCTATGGTTGGCACCCTGCCACCGTCTGCAAGATCCCGCCAGGTAACAACCTCCACCCTCCCCACCGCGCACGCCTGGGACGCTGGAGAGGTTTCACCTTGCTTACCTTTTTCTCCCCCTCAGTATTTGCGTTGTCAGCTTGGAGCTGACTTTGCTCTCCCTGTGCCTTACTCTCTTTCTGTGCCTTCCCTGAACCACCAGGGAGCAGCTGCAGCGTCTAGCAGACCTGCCTTGTACTCCGGGGTAACAACTTGCCCTGTGCGAATGAGGCAGCATGCCTCCTTCCTCCCACCCTTCATTCCACAAGGATTCCCAGCCCATGGCAGCGCCAGGCCAGGTGCTGTGGGGAGAGGGAGAGGTGGATGAGGCGCTGATCCTTCCTGCACACAGCTGTGGTGTGTATAAGACAAAGAAACAAAGTTGAACACAAGGGAGAGTGCCAGGCAACAAGTGAATTGAGCAGCAGAGGGAAAACGCGCTGGGGTTCAGGAGAGAGCACATTAAACTGTAGGGACGGATCAGGGATGGCTTGGTGAAGGCATTTGGGCCTTGAAAGCTGGGTAGGTGTCAGGCACAGGGTGATGGGGGTGGGGTGGGGTGGATGGTGAAGACCTTCCAGGTCGAGGGAACAGCATGGGCAGAGGCCCAGAGGTGTTATGTGGGCAACAGTGAGCAGCTCACTCAGGCAGGAAGAGGGGATGTGTAAAAGAGAATAAAGGGAAATGTTCAAAAAGCATGACGGGAGCAGGCCATGGCAGAGCTGATGAAGCCGACGGGTCCGCCAGGGTGTGCTGGCCCTCCCAGAGGGTGGTTTGGACAGAGCCGGCAGTAAGACTAAGCAGGAGGCTGATCCCGTCTAAGGTCTCTTTCTTTAGAAAACCCAAGCAAAAGGCCCAGCCAAAGTCTGCCTCTCCCCCAGCACAAAGACACTGAGGATGCAGCCTGCAGAACACGGTCTGTGATGGCTGGGACAGCAGGTGGCCAGAGGCCAGGCTGTCATCTTCAGCACGCATGTGTTGTAACTTTCCTGTTCGTTGAGTAGCAGATGGTAGAGGCTTGGTGGGCCATGGGCAGGGTAAACTCAAGAATGCAGCAAGTTGGAAATAACGGTGCTCCAAGTCCCCTGGGCACTGGCTGTGTGGCTGCATTTACACACTGCATTTTATATCTTTATAGCTACATTCATATCTTTTATATTAGATCTCATCTAGTCCTCTCTAGGTATTCTGGTTCTGTAAGGGAGGAAACAGCTTCAGAGAGGTTAAGTCACATGTCCAAGGACACACAGTAAGTGGCTGAGCCAGGATGGAGCCTGGGACTCACTTCCGGCTCTAGTATTCTTTTACCTCTTGGCTCTACTGGGTGTGGGAGCATGGTTTCGGCCCTGCTCGACCATACTGCCCCTGGGAGAAAGTGAGAAGTGATCTGGGCGTTCTGGGCATCCTGCCCACACCCAACCCAAACCCCAACCCCAACCCCACTCCCACCCACCTCTCTTGGTGAGGGCTGCGTTGGTTCAGGTGTGGTTTGTGAACTCACAGAATGTCAGAGGTGGGAGGTCCTCTGAGGCCAGCCCCTTGTTTTACAGAGACACAGGCGCAGGAAGAGAAAGCGACCAGCCCAGAGTCACACAGAGTAAGACCAGGACCCCAGGGGTGGCCCATTAATAGGCATCACCTCAGCTGACCTTGTAGGCATTTCTGGCATGTGCCTTTGTCATTCTTTTTTTCTGGTTGAAACATTCCTGGCACTCAGAGAAAACACAAGAGGTTTTCTTTTAAACTTTGTGCTTGTCTTTGGTTTTACTGTCTAGAGAAACAGACATACACCTTCACTATGCTGTGTCTCCCAGAGCCGGCCTCGTGCCCAGAGGTCAAAATGTAGTCCAGAATGTTTGCTTCCTCTTGGACTCACAGGAAGAGTAGCCTTTTAGCCGCCACTCCCTCTATCCATGGCAAGGGGATTGGCCATCCTTGCCCAGTCTCCTTGTCTCTCTGGTCCCTGGAGACCTGCTTTGGCTCCTCTGACCCGAGGCAAAGCCCCCCTCCTCAAACCATCTCTCATTCTCACAGCCTGCCTTCTGCCTTCCTCCTCGGCGGTGTCACAGCTCTACGAATGGGTGCCACAGGCCTCATCCTCCACTAACCTGCATCTCCCCAGTGAGGTGGTGAAGGAGTCAAGGGACCGAATTGGCCCGTCCTGAGCATAGGGCCTTGAACAGTCACATGCCATGGCAGCCCTGTGCAGGAGGCTGTTCTGGGTAACCCAGGGATGATGTCAGTAAGAACAGACGCGTCAGCCCCACCGTCCCCACACGTTCTGTTTGCTTTGTCGGCAGGATGCAACCTGAAGATCTTCAACAACCAGGAGTTTGCTGCCCTCCTGGCTCAGTCTGTCAACCAGGGCTTCGAGGCTGTCTACCAGCTGACGCGGATGTGTACCATCCGCATGAGTTTCGTCAAAGGCTGGGGAGCGGAATACAGGTCAGGTCTGCATGCTGCGTGCACTAGGGCGTCCTCTCCGGTGACACCGAGCAGAGTGGGGCTCCTCGGAGCTGGGCGCAGCCAGCCCTCATGGTGCACAGCAGACAGGCTAGGGGTCAGAGAGGTCGTGGCAGGCAGGAAAAGCAGAACAGTGTTCACCTAGCACTTAAAGCTTTAAACACACATTCCATTTTATCCTCAGCCCAGCCCTGGGAGGGGATGTTGGTATCATCCCCATTGTACAGATGAAGGAACTTGTTTTAGTTTGCTAAGGCTGCCAGAATGCAGTACACCTGAGATGGACTGGCTTTTATAAAGGCGATTTATTTAGTTACAAATCACTAATTTGTGAAGGTACATGGCAACTTCTGCTGGGCTTCTCCCAGCTTTTGGGTTCAAACAGCTTTCCCCTGGAGCAGTTCCCTTATCTCTGAGTCGGCTCTGAGCTGTGTTGTGTTGGGCTGTGCTGGGCTGGGCTCCTTTTCTCTCTTCTGACCTCTCCTTGAGCAGGGCACTCCCCTTGACTGACCACAGATGCAATTAGCCATAGACAAAATTCACATGCTGATGATTTAAGTCCACAGCAGCAGAACAGTCGGGCACCATCACCTGGCCAGGTTGACACCTGAACCTAATTACTACAAAACTAAAGTCCAGAGAGGGAAAATGACTTGTCTCAAATCACATCATCAGTGGAGAAGCTGAGCCTGGTAATGTGCCCTTTTGGCTTCTTCCTCATTATTCGTTTTGAGCAGACGGTTTTGGAGTGAACCTCTCCAGGAACTGAAATCTTCAGCTCATTGTTTCTTCCCTTCTCAGACTCAGGGACTGTGATGATCCTACGCATCGAGTATATGAAAACTGGGAAGCAGGGGAAGGGAGGAGATTTGGGCAGTCCTAAAGGCACAAGGGAAATACGTTTACTTGCTCAGAAAAAAAATGTTTTGTTTTTTTTCCAGACTTACAGGGCCTAATTTTAATACAATACTGCTAACAGTCAGGGGTGCACCTGGTTGAGGCTCGTACAGTTCTGGTTTTGGTTTGAAGGATCCAGTCCTTTTCTTTGCACACAGACAGGAGGTTCCCAAGAGGCAGAGCTGTGCCCCCTCCTTCTGGGCCCACAATTCCCTGCCTGCCCAGCTCCCATCTCCCGTGGCAAACGTAGGGGTGCCCACACACCAGCTGGAGCCAGCACCTTCAAGTTCCTCTCCCCTTCTCTTCATTTTTCCAGATGTTTGGAATCCATTTTGTTTTGCAGTCATTCTGCACCCAGGCCAAACCCATTTCAATATTGGCTCTGGGCCACCATTTATAATGAAATCCAGATGAGCATGAGCGTGACTTATGGAAAGTCAGATCCTCATTAGAGGATTTCGGTCCGTAAAATCCCCCTCCCATTTACCGTATTTTAGCTGTTCTTCCTCTACGTTTGTCCTGTGCTGCCAGGGAACATAGTACCTTGGTCTCTGGGGTCTTTTTGAAATCTAGGATGAGTGACCAATTGAGTAAACAAAGTGGTCAAACCTCATGAGAACTTCCAACCCAGTTATAATGGCCTGAAGAGATTAGCTCCGGCCCAAAGGTACAGCCAGTGAAATGTTTTAGTAGCCAGTTTTTAGCCGCGGCTTAGATCACTTCCGGAACAAGAGTGAAAGGTTAGAAAATTAGTATTTTTTTTTTTCATGGGGTGGGAAGTATTGAAAGATGGACATAAATAGAAAAGAGAAAAGGTGAGGTCCGTTTATCCCTCTTACATCTGGACTGCACGGGACCAGTCTCTGTCCTGTACGCACTCCATTAGCAGGGAAGCAGCCCAGGGCCAGGTGAGTAGATCCATTCCTCAACACCCCCCACTCAGACAAAGTGTAGGTTAAGCAAGGAGGGCAGTGCTCTCAAGGCAGTGGCACTGGACGTGGTGCAGCAACATGGCCTTCCAGCTCTGCGTCCTGGGAGGCAGCTCCTTGAGGGTGGAAGACATTTCCCAGGGGCACTGTATCACCATGCAGGAAATGCTGCCAGCACACCCAGTCCTGTGCAGGCCACTGCATCATTGTCACCTGGCAGAGCTGCACTGTGGCCTCATTGGCGGGTACAGCCCCTTCCCAGAAGTCTTGCCCTCCTCCTGCTTCCTGGGCCAAGAAGAGTAAGGTTTCAGCCCTTCTCTCTGAGGTGGCCGAAAGCAGATGCCTCTCACCTCCAGCTGGCACCAGTGATTCCGGCCTCAGCAGATAGCCTTTGCTCAGTGGAAGTCTCTGGGAGTTTGCCTGTGGGCTGCGTCATCAACCAGCCTGAGTTTAGACAAAGTGCTTTGGGAAAAGAAACGTGTGGCGCGCCTTGGTTTTTTCCAGTAATTGTTCCATGGCTCGTTCTGCTAGTAAGATTTTCCAAAATAAGGCCATAGATGGGAATTATATCAGTACATTGGGAACCAATGGCATGTGGACTTTGCTTTGTAAAACACCCTCCTCGGTCAGACCCACGTCATCGCGGCCTGCTGGGGCTCAGTCCATGTCTGGAGATGAGGGGGCTGCAGGTGCCCATTTGTCTAGATGGAGCCAGGGAGGCTGTTACTCATGCTGGAGGTTTTGGGTACCTTCGAATCTGCCTTCCATGTTTAATTAATTCTATGTCATACTTTTCTTTCACTCAGTCTTGGGCTGGGAGAATTGGCCTGTTAGTTTTAGCAAGGGCAGGGTCCAGCCAGATGGGATATTACATCTAGGTTTAGAAGCAGCAAAAGGTGCTCTGCCTAGTATGCATGTTCCTCTGGACATTTTAAAGCTGCCCCAGCCTGACCCCTTCTGCTGTTTCTTGTAGGAGACAGACGGTGACCAGTACCCCCTGCTGGATCGAGCTGCACCTGAATGGTCCTTTGCAGTGGCTCGACAAAGTCCTCACCCAGATGGGCTCCCCAAGCATCCGCTGCTCCAGCGTGTCTTAGAGACATCAAGTGTGAAGGGGTAGGAGAGGGAGGGTGGGCTGGGGGAAAATGGCCGTAAAGGAGGTGGATAAAATTGGAACTCTGCTCAGTCCGCTATTGTCAAGGAATTAAACGTTCCCCCACCCAAAGTGGCACCAACCTGTTTTCTAAAACACAAAGGCAAACCCAGAGATGGATTTTATGGACAGCTGTCTGCTGAACAGATTTGCCCTTTGGACCCTGGTTTGAACAGCAAGAAATGATTTCTGCTCTGGTGGCTTGAGTGACCAGGTAATACTTCAGTTCCTGCCCTCTCCCCCCTGTCCCCTTCTGTGTAATGACAGCAATCTGGGTTGTCACTGTCCATTAGGAAGTGCTCCGCTGGCTAGGACTGGAACGTGGAATCTACCTTAGAAGGGTATCCTTGGGGGGAGAGAGCCTGCCATGGACACAAGCAAACCTTGTGACCCAGCTCTCCAGCCCTTTTAACAAAGGCCACTTGGAGGGGGCATTCCTGAGCCCACCACCCTGGCAGACTGTGTGCCTTATGAGCTGGACTGACGGAGGGGTAGGGGCAGCCTGTTTCCTGCCCCTCATAACCTCATTGGCATTAGTATTTCAGCAGAACATGCACAAGGGGACAGGGGAAAAGTTGGTGACAGCCTCCTCTTCTTTAACAACTCTTAAATTTGTCCTTTCTCACTTTGAAAAGTTGGAAGGATCGGTTGATGCTTGGTGTGTATGCAATGTATAGTTTATATTATCACATTAATCTCAAAGAGATTTGAATCACATGAAGTATTTACATAAAGCAAGGGGCGGTGGTCATGTGACGGTGTTCGGGCTAAGGCAGCACCGTGTCCAGTGGACCTCCGGCCCTCTGTAAGTGCTCACTCAGATGCCGATGCATATGGCTATATTGTTTTATGTAGTCAGCTGCATTAATTAAATGGACTTTATCATATGCTTTTTACAATGTTTGTTTTATATATAAAAAAAAATATATATATATGTATGTATACATACCGGGCTGGCGCAGTGAATGGGAAAGCAGAGTGGGGCCTGGCCCACACTTGGCGCCCTTCTCTCTCCTGAGGTGAAGCTTTTGTAAATTGTTTGAGGAGACACCTGCCAAGTTTGGGAACTGAGATTAACAGAAGCAAATTCAACAGAAGGGAAAATGTCAGGCCAACATGAGCAAATGAAAAGGGCTATTAAGAATTTATTTTACACCTTTGAAAACTGCAAGCTTGGTGCAAAGAGGTCTGGCGTCCCTCCCCTGGGAGCTAAAGTTATCTCGCTCCCAGCGGAGATGATCAGTGGTAACAACCGCAGTTATACTGTACAGTAAGTACTGCTCCCAGTGGCAATTAGTGAGAAAACTATTATAAATTATTTCAACTGGAAAAAGAAAAAAGACACCCCCCCCCCCCCCTTTTAAACTCATGTTTTGCAGACTACAGCAGACAGAATCACCACCTGCAATCTGGTACTTTACATTTTGCTGCTGATTTTGTCTGAAATGACTTATCCTGTTTTTTGCATGGACTTATACCAGGAGAAAGAAAGGAGTTTCCTATGGAAATCCTGTCTTATTCCAGGTGAAGGGGAAAAAGTGTTTATTTCTAGCAGGTATAAACTTCAAATGTGATGAAACTTCTGATGCCACATGAAGATGCTGGGGCTTCCTGGGGCTTTGCCTGCAGGATCCCGTGCAGCTGAAGCTCCAGCCTTGAGCTTTCCAGGGAGAAAAGCTGCTCCTTTAGCCTCCTGAGCACAAGGAAGAGACTGGAGAAGCACCTCACTGGACTTGTCTGAGTCTCCTTGCAGGTGTGTTCACGCAGAACCTCTCACTCCACCCAAGTGCAGGCCTGAAGTCTGTGTCTGGTGTGAGATGACCTGTGGGCGGCTTGAAAATCCAGGAAGCCCCTGAACCTCCATACCTCAGTCATGGTCTGCTGAGGAACGAATATTCCATTGTGGCTTCTGCTGGAGCAACTGTGGTACATCTCCTAAAAGCCACAGACAACGGTTTCTGAGGGTCTGCAAAGCTCTCCTTGTTGTACTATCCCATGGGGGTCTCCTGTGGCACACAGCTGTTCTCCAGGTACTTGGGAAATGTCTTCAGGTACAGACTAATTTTGGTGATCCAGGGGGTCACGTTTGCTGCATTTGAATGGTGTCCTAGAACCCTCAACGTTCAGATTTGAAGGCTACTTCTAGGAGGATGAAGTTTTAGTCTTTTTTCCAAAGGCTACTTGACCCATTTTCTTTATAGAATAGACTGTGCAGGAGGATGGGTGAGGAAATTGTAGGTAACCCTACCTTTGGCATCACTGAAAATAAATACAGTTTCCCTTAGAGGTTAGGAAATGGTGCCGTTTGCATCAGAGCACTATGTAGGTGCTCTGGGGAATGTGTATTAGTGTCCTTTCTCCAAGCCACTAAACCAGATTTCTAGTCTTAAAATCTTGCTATATGAATGGTATTCATGCACTTAAAAAAAATCTTTTTAGAGGACAGTTGAAAGAAGCAAGAGGAAATGAGAGCCATTCTAGAGCTGTGACTCTGGCAGTTAGACTGCAGTTTTAAGTGGAATTTGTCCTGGTACCATGATAGGTATGTTGTCCCCTGCCCCAGCCTCCCCATGTGGGACCATCTGGCTTGTGCTAACACTGACCCGAGTAGCTAGCACTGGGGTATCTATCCTCCCTGAGGGGCAGACTTTTATTCTTTTTCCTCGCCTGCTCCTCCTCCTTCCCAACTTTTAGTAATTTAGATCCTTCCAGTGCAAATGTAGGTAGCTACCCCAGCCGGTTTAGATTACAGGCCTGTGCTAGATCATCTCAGTTGGCCACCTTCCTGGCAGGCTGTATAAGAAATGGCATTTTAAGACAACCCTAGAGTCAGGAGCAGGGACTTTGACTCTTACACACGAGGGCAAGGCTGCTGGCAGACTTTTCCACTGTCTGTACATTCTGTTTTTTTTTTTTTTTGACTGGTGATTTTTTTTTAGAAAATCTTTAATGTATTGAAATGAGCTGCAGCACATACGTTTATTTTGTTTGTCTCCATCTTCTGTTGGCTTAAGAGTTTGGACATACTCCAGGGCTAAATGCTTTTAATCAAACCACAGAAAAAGGTTTTCTTTAAGTAGTTATACATGTCATACATGTGTGCACAGTCTGGGAGAAGGCAAATATCTGATTTCAGGCTTAGCCCCAAGCTGCCATTTCCAGGGCGTTCTCTGCAGGACTAATGCACATGCTCATTTTTCAAAGGAGAGGTGGTGAAAGGAGGGCACAGACTGCTCAAGGCACTATTTACGGGAGGGTTATCCATAGCAAGAGAGGGCACAAGTTAACTGGACTCTATTTCTTACTGTGTAACTGTTAAGTGGCAGAGTTGGGAGTTTTCCAAGAATATAGATGAGTCCTCATTTTAGTAGAGGGAAACCTAAATTAACACAAATAAATGGTACCATTTTTCTTTGTATGGCATAAATGTCCCCTTGTAGGACCTTTTGAAAGTAACAGACTTCACAATGTTCCTCACTCTTTAAGGGAAGAGTGGGTAAAACAGAACAATTTAAATAAGAGATTACAGCTGCAAAAATGAAGATAGTATATCTCTGAGGAGAGGGTGTAAAGCAGTAGCAAACTGATGTACAGACAACTTAAAAAAAAACATCTATCACATAAACTCACCTATTGTGTAAACTGGATTGTGAAATTCTCAATGATTCTGTAACTGATTTTCCTTTGTTATGCTGAGGTAATGTATACTCTAGCATCCTGGTGTTTTTATATTTATATAATAGTTTCTTAAACAATGCAGACAGATAACTATTTAATTTTTTGAAGAAAGCTGGAAAGGTCTCTCCCCCCAAGGACAGTGGCTGAGAAGAGTCGGGGGCACAGCCAATGCTGAATGTTGCTTGAGGGTATAGTGACTTTTTTGGCTCAGCATCCAGAAACACCATGCCAGGCTGGCGAAAAAAGC
Source organism: Tamandua tetradactyla (assembly GCF_023851605.1). Taxonomy (NCBI): domain Eukaryota; kingdom Metazoa; phylum Chordata; class Mammalia; order Pilosa; family Myrmecophagidae; genus Tamandua; species Tamandua tetradactyla. Next base: position 84,372,307 of record NC_135340.1, read on the forward strand.
AGCACCATGTAAAAAACAGCAGTTCTTCAACAGGGGACCTCTGAACCAAGCCCCCCACCTCACCCCACCCCCTTCTAGGGGTGAAAATTTACACACGGATGGAGCCACCTTTGTCCAGGAAGCTGTTCCTCACCCTCACTGCTGCTACTGCAACCGGGCTGTTGGTGACTCTTGTTTTGGCGCTTAGGGGAAGCAGGCTGTGGAGGATGTTGAGTATACCTTCACTTCTCAGCCAGTGTGACCTTTTAATACCTTTGTAAAAAGCATGTATGTATTTAGAATGTTTTAGATTTTTCTAACTTTTGTACTTGCAGAGCACCTGTTTAACATTGTACCCCTACTGTTAAAGATCTGTGTTCTCTCTTCCCTTCTCTCCCCTTGTAAGTGCCCTTCTAATAAACTTCTCATGTAAAAGCTCCTGTGCCAGGAGCTCAGTTTGATTCTTGCTGCCATCTCTGGCTGGAGAAAAAAATTTTAAAAGGGAGCCCACCATGGGTCCCAGGGGCTTCAGGGGAAAATGTCTACAAGCCCAAATGTACTTTAGGCCAGGCCACATTCGGTCATGGTCTTCACGTAGTATCCCACCCCCTCATTCACTCACGAAGGGCAATATGCAATACCAGGTAATCCTTCAATAATAGCAGAAGCAAAGGTCAAAAGTTTCATAGTTGGTACATTTCCCCTGCTCACCACATTGAAGCACTGTACAAGTTCCATAGATGCTATCTTAGCAATACCATTTTGCATTATTTCCCCCTGTACCGGAGGCCTTTGGCAAATGACTGACTACCACCACCACCCCCTCACTTCAAGCCCTGCTACTTTTTGCTTCTGGCTTGTCCTCCCCAAGCTCAGTCTCTTCCATGCTGTTGCTGTGTCCTAAACGGTACCAGGTTAATTTTCCCACAGGCATGGAAATAGATTTTCAGATTTGTAAGTACTAGGTTTCCATACCTTACAGCTCAGAAAACCTCCTCTATTATTAGTTCCTGAGAAAGTTAATTTTGAAATAAAAAAACTATCAAGGAGAAAGGGACTTCAGAATTGCTTCACTGGCTGAATCTTACACTGACCCAACAATGTGGAAGAGTTTGAATAAAGAGAATTTGGAGGATTAAATGGAGGCCACAAGAATCCTTTAACACGGGCCACTTCTACAGTATTCCTTCTGAGGACCTCACCTGAGTCCAAATACCTCCCCTCCAGGAGAGGGCAGAGTTCACAATAAGGCCTTCAGATTTGGCCTCCAAGAACTGTTCCTTATTTTATTTGGTTATTCTACCCTCTTACCTCTAAATGACTCTCAAATCAGTACCTCCAACCCTACCTATTCCTTGTACTTTACACCTTTAAATTCCAACTGCCTGTTAGACATGCTCCAAAATGTAACACCCTCCAAAATGAATCATGTCCCCCACCTGACTCCTGTACCAGTTTCCTTTATTGACTCAATTTTTATGACTAGCCCCACCATTCTCCAAGCCTGAGCTGTTAGATGCATTTCTTTTCCTTGCTCTCTTTTACTAGAATTGCTCTTGCCATTCTAGTAACAGTGCAAAAGCCCTCATAGTTGCAGCTGCCCCTCTTGATCAACACCCATTCCCACTCCCGCCTTTTGGAAAGGCCCTGCTCCTTTAGATAGGACCCAGTTCTCCTTGGCCTCCTTGTATTTTTCTTGGATCAGTTCCTCCTCTTCTGCCTACTTCTTCAGTGTTGGTGTTTTCAGACCCCTGTATGTACACTTGACATTCTTCCGAGTGATCTCATCTGCCCTCATGATTTCAAACCATATATATGCTAATGATAACCCAAATGGGTATTTACAGCTGAGACCTCATGCCTAAACTTCAGACGCATGCCACAGCCTGCTGGATACTTGTTCATGGAAGTACCACAAGTACCTCAAACTCAATTTAAAAATCAAAATTCATCATTTCCCTTATTAAATAAACCATCTCCCTTTCCTCTGCCCTTTAACTCTGTATTTTGAAATTACTTATTTACACAGCCTACATCCAGGGAATTCATATTCCTACTCGATTTCCTCGTTCCCCACAGCCAGTCTCTCTACTCCAGATCCACTTTTACTGCCCTAGTTCAGCATGCATCAGAATCATCTTCCTAACCAGTCTCCTACTAATGCTCAACCTTCTTTCCTTTAAATGCATCACCCACTCTGCCCCCAAAGACCTAACAGACAGTACATAGCACAGATTCAAAGGTCTTTCACATAGAACATTTGATCATTATAATTTGGCCCCCATTCAGCATTCATGGCTCCCTGCCTTATACTTTGCAACCTAGGACCTTGTAGTTCCTTATGAACCATACTTGCCCATGACTGCTCATGGTTCTTTCTGCTTGGAATGTCAACCTTTTCTCCAATCTACAACACTCCCCTCAGCCCACCCTCAAAGGGTTTCTGATACATGACACCAATTCACCTGGCCAACTTTTACTAATGCTTTGAAACTTTGTTCACACATTTCCTGCCTTTTGTGTAAATATCAATAGCCACAGTCTCTTCAACTGTTAACTGTACCTGTCTCCTTCTCTAGGCTGTGAGTACCTTAAGAGCCAGGTTTACGCGTATTCTTGTATCACTGGCTTCTTTTATCTGTCACATATTTTTGCTGAATAAATGAGTCAATTAGTAGCCATATCTAGTAGATTCTACGTAGGTATCTTTTGCATCCATTTCCACTGTGCTATCTTATAGTAAATCTTTATATATGATTGAACAAATGCTGATTACTGCTTATCACAGCAATTCCAGTAGTCTCCTAATTTCTCTTTTTCTAGACCAGGGATAGCAAATTTGTGACAAAATTACCACCATTTTCTACTTCTCTGTCCACAGCAAAGCCACTAATCACAGTGATAGATCCATTCTCAGCCTCAATCCTTAACAGCTCCCCAGATATTTACAATTAGTGTTGGCTAATATTGCTGCCAGGTTTTCCTGGAATGCAATTATGGTTAGATGCCTTTTCTGCTCAAAAACCTTTAGCTCCTCAATTACCTACAGAGTCGGTACAGACTCCACAAGGTAGTATTTCAGGGTTCCCTATACCACCACTCCGTTCTCATCCACCACCATTTCTCTAATTGAACTACTTCGGCTTTTCCCCCAGCACAATCCCTTTCCTTCTTATCTCCATACCTCTGTTCACACCCTAACTTCCACTAAAACTTTTCTGCCTTCCCCCACATATCTGTCCAAATTCCTATCTTTGTAGGTTCAACCAGAGCATCACTTTCTCTAAGTCAGTGGTACTCCAAGGGTGATCACTGGAAAAATTAGTATCAGTGTCACCTGCGATGTTAGAAATGTAAATTCTTAAGCCCCACCCCAGACCTACTGAAGTAGAAACACTGGGATGGGGTCTTCCACGTGATTCTGATGCATGCTTAAATTTGTGACCCATTGCCCTAAGATGTACCTTATGCTCTCCCCAAGCATAAGGTTCTGTTCCTTCCTACAGCAGTAAGACTGCTCCCAGGCCTTCTCATACTCTTCCTAGCATTTTATCTTTTGTAACCCTGCCTTGCTAAACCTACTTCTACCTGAGTTGGACTATGAGCATACAGAGAAGAGAAACTGAGTCCTTACTCAACGCTATATCCTCTGCCAACCTTGCTCAGGGTGGGCTGAACCCAGAATCCTTGTTTTAGCTCTACTAGGATACAAGGAACAAAAGTTTCTTTTTCTCAACGAAGTTAGAGGACTTCTAACCTTATCACCTCTTTAGTGGGAAAGGCAGGACTGGTGCAGACCATGTCTTTGGGCTTCAGATGAAAAGAATCTTCTCTCTCCTAAACTATGCTGTCTTTACCATCAAGTTCCTACCCTCGGCCTTATTTGGCCCAGATTTTTTGTAGCATTAAAGCCAGATGGTTGATAACAGAGAAGGGGCAGCAGCAATGACTGGTCACTACCTTCACAGGAGAGAACCAGAAGTGGCTTCCTCGTCAGTAAGCTGGGCTTAAATGGCTTTGGGCCTATTAACAGATCATACGAAAGGATTTAAGAAGAATTTAGAGCTTTTTCCTTTCTGTTTTTAACCAAGTCTGTGATCCAAAGATGCAGTAATAACCATTAGGGCCAGGTTTTGAATCAATACTTTTCCAGCAGGAAACAGGGTGGAACTGTAAACCATTAAGAGCTGGATGGGGCTAAGTAGTGGTCCAATAAAAGGCCCATGCTGCTACTTTTACCTTTCTTGTTACTTCTTTCCACAAATCAGAGAAACACTTCAGAATCAAGCAAGATACATCCTTTACTAGTGACTTAATATGCACATTAACTCTGAGTAAAGGTATCTACATTAAAAGCAAGACTTGTGATGTTCACGTTGGGCATAGGGAATGCCCAAATCAGAAACTTAAAGAATTTCTAAGCCTTTTCTATAAGCCCTTACATGCCAAAATACAAGGATGGGCCAATAAACTAACCCCCAACTGGAATCTAAAGGAAGAACAGGAATTCTGCCCTGCAGGTTCAGCATTCTACTTTTATGAAATATACAAGTCATGGGAAAGTTAATAGCTAGGGTGTTGCTTTTAAACAGACCCTGTACTAGGGCAGTACTAGGGTCAATACGCTTGACCAGGTATTTCACACTTTCTCCACAGAGTCCTCTAGTAAGAAAGAACTGGTATTCAAAGATACAGTGCGGTATCTAAAATGTCATGTTAAAATTTATGGGGGGAGAAGGGGAAGAGCAGGGGGCCAATCTACCTCTTAAAGCATTTGTTGGAACTCTGTCTCCATCAATCAGAATGTTCAATGAATCAGAACCTCTGACCATACCAGACACATGTTTGCTAAATTTAGCTTTGCATCAGCAAACACTCAAGCTCAGAATAGTTCATGGGGCTCTCATCTTACCCTTAGACAGTGATTCTACTAAGATTGTTTTTCCACAGCACGCCAAGACAGGGCAGGGGGCACTCCACGTGCTCTCTCAATAACCATAGTTAAAGAGATTGGCCCAAGGTGAAAGGAATCCAACCATAGCAAAAATGTTTATCCATACCACTCTGCAGTGAGAGCACGAAATGAGCCATAAATCACATTTTACATGTTAAAAGTAGGTTGCAGGAATGGCCTGGCTTGCTCTATGGTCCTTGAACCATATCCCGTATTACTCAGCCATCTAAGTCTAGATTCCCTGAATCTCTAGGTTCTCTGAATCAGATGTGGCCAAGTTCTATAAATAGAGAGCAAGCAAACTGGTTCTGTCAATCTTCTCATACTCTGGCAGGGTAGCAGACTTTAAAATTATAAAAATATCTATGTCTTCATCATTTTAAAATGATTACATAATAAAGCTTACACAGAGAAAGAAGTTTATTCTTCTCACTTCCTACCTTATGACACTTACGATCCTTAAACTCTGTGATCATATTCATCAAACTATCAAATAAGGGGCCTACTGTGTGCCAGACACTGTGTTAAGCAAATAGAGAAATGCTGAAGAACTAAAAGTAAAGTCTCTTTTATTATTTTAAATCCTAGACGGATGGTCCATAACAATTTGTGCTGCTACATACACAGGCCACCTTATATAGACTGCCAACTTTTATTGCAGTATTAGCTGATAATCACTCCTCTTAACATTCAGTAAATACACCATTAGATACCTTATTCCATGTGTCCTCTAAAAGGGTGTCAATCTCTTCTGACAGCTGGGGTCTTGAAAATGTGAGTTGACATTATACACATTTATTGTGGATACCAAAACAGTCTGGCAAATTCTTAGACTATTCAGTATTCCATTCACACTACCTACTACTAAAAACAAACCAATAAAAACAAAATCGGAATAATACAACTTAGAAGGCTTTATAAATAAATCACATTTTAATCACCTGGCTTTGTTCAAGCCACAAAATCAGTTCACAGTTTTTCTAATCTGTCTTCCTCAACCATGTGGCCTAATGTATTTTCTAAAGCCTTCCATGTTCCACCTTTCATTTTGCAACCCCAGAGCTAACTTCCCTTACATTCCTCATTAATGGCTAATGCAGTCACCTCAAAGAAACAGTGTTGGAGCAGTGATGAACTATAGCTACCAACACCTTCAGAACAATAAAAAAAAGAAAAACAAAAAGTCACCAAGCAAGTTAGCGTCCAGAGCCCCTAGAATGCCTCTTCCTGAATGTTCCAATCAACAAAACTTTGCCTCTCTGTGGTTACTATGGTCCTGTACTTGTAGCATTCCATTTCTTCTGCCATTCAGGGGCTACCAAGTTCATAAGGTGGTCCTCAGAGGGAGTATGAAATGTTTTTATCCTTAGGACCTAAACTGTGTTTCTTTCACACTGGGTGAGTGAGTAAGTATCCACATTAGCCCAGAACGTGTCCTCACCCTGTGTTCTGGCACCATCCACACTGCTCTGGTGCCAGTTTAGAGCCTTGGCATTAACCATAAGGGAAGGTTAATGACATGCACTAAAAAAGTGTCATCATAAAAAAACAGAAGTAAGGATTTTTATTTGCTGAACTTTCTGCTCTTCCTTTGGAAATGTTCTCTTTGGTGATCAGTTCCCCCAAGGTTGACCCCCTCAGGCTTGCCCTCTCAAAGGATAAGGAACAAAGGCTCCTGCCTTGGGACTGCACCCCCGGGAGGTCGGAGAGGAGCAATTAACCACCAAGATGCCCAGGAATTCATTATCCAACATCTCACATCCTTCCCCACCTCTCCCACTCCTTAGTGTCACTTCCTTGGCAGTGACCTCTGTTTGGCTTACAAAGAGAAAGAGGGGAAATCAGTTTGAGGGTATACTTTGTGACAGCACAGCTCTGACATCTCAAGAAGCAGGGGAGAACTCTAAGGGAGAAGAGTTTTTTCATGATAATGCTACTATAAAAATCTTGCTGTATGATCACATACTGTTTCCATGGCCCATATATGAATTTTTTAAAGTTCTCTCTCTCTCTTTTCCACACACACACACCACAACTCAGTAGAGGGGTTTGTTTTATCCCTACCAGAGAAAGATTCACACTGGTTTCAATACTTTCTAGCATAAGCTCAGACACTGTACCTCAAATGAAAAGCCTAGAAACATTTTTGTTGTTGTTACAGACTAACCTGTGGGCCACCGACTTTGATCCCACCTATGCTATGCAGCAAATCAAATCTGTATTGCCTTCTTTCCTCTCATCAAAAGCATCATAAGTCAGAAAAGCGTGCTCCTTGAAAGCAGTAAAGCAACAGTGCAACCAGAAAATCCAAAACATTCAGGAAGAGTGGCACAAGCTCCAGTTCTGCAATATCCCAGTTTGAATCCAGGGAATACTATTTAAAAGGCTGACTGGGAATGGCTTAGTGGTCTTTTTCTTCTTTAACTTGACAAATCATACAGACCTGAGTCTCATTCTACTCCCATTCCTAGAACAAAAATGTGTATCTGAAAAACTGTCACTCCTTATTGTCATTTTACTCCCTAGTCCATTGTAATATACTCAGAAAAGATTTAAATCTCTACTACAATCTAAAATTAAGGAAACCCTATAAACAAGTCAGATGGTTAACATGATGATGGGAATTTCAGCAAAATGTAACTGGGGTGAGTAGGGAAGTATCCTCTGAACCCAGGTAAAGGGGGTTACCATTTTGTTTAGTCAAACCCCAGAATGAATAATTCAGTTTTCTTCATCAGACGAAAGGCCTTCAATTTCATCTCTGTCTCCCCCAATTGCCATCCAGAATGCTTTGGCCACCTGTGGACAGAAGCATGCAACAAGTTTTAGGCAACAGCTATCCTTCTGCTCATGCCACATGTCACACTTGGAATTGATTAAGTAAGAACTAAGACAATACACCTTGCCCTCCAGCTATATATATTTATAGATAGATAGATAGATATCAAAAGCCTTGAATACCTCTTGACCCAGTACTTCTACTTCTAGGAATTTATCCCAAGGACTGTAATCAAAGATGTGCACAAAGGTGATATGTTTAACATTATTTATAAAACAAACAAAAAAAATGCATACGGCCTAAAGTGTACAAAAGGGAACTAGACAATTATGATACATTCATAGAATGAAATACTATAAACCATAGAGTTTCCTGCCAAGAACATGTGTTGTATTGGTTAACAACTAAACAAAACAACTAAAGTTTCCCAGCAAACATGAAAGGCAAACATCCCGAGACCCAGTGAAAGTTCTATGTCACTCAACATACATTAGAAAAATCTTGGTTTAACTGCAGCAACTAAATTACTATTATATAAATATTCAATTAGTTATTTTAATATATAATGGAAAGCTCACATTAAGACCCTTTAGGAGTAAACAAATGTGCTATATAATCTTAATAGCACTGGACCTTTTGTTGGTACTGAATAAAATACCTGGCTGATGATCTCACCTTTTCTGCATGCAACTTTCTCTGCTCATGAGGAAGCGTCGCAGCCTTGTCTAGGGGGAAAATATATTTTAAGAAATTCACCTAAAAGCACAGGAAAATCTGGAGAGTATGAATGTTCTAACACTAGAAGATGGGAGATGGGTTACAAAGACACATGTTTATGGTGTAATCATCACAGCTATTAGGAAGTTTAAGTCTTCTAAATATTCCAGATGGTTACTGATGTGAGTAAACTGGTAGGGATCCTACTGATTCCATGCTAATGAGACACACTGAGAGAAACAGAGCTAGGCAAGAGAAGAAGGAAGAGCAAGAAGAAAGAGAATGAAGGAAAGGAAAATTTTCCCCGGGGAACTTTTGTCTAGGATGTCAGAGTCCCCTGAATAGTTAAAGTTTCTCAAGATAGCTGAGATCAGAGTAATTCAGTAGTTATGAAATAAAATCCTACTACAGAAGACAGATGAGTATCAGTATGGGAAAATGTTAAGCCGCAAGGGATCTGATTACCTTTCATTTCTTTTAACTTTGAAAACAGTCTTTCAAAATTCTCCATATCTCCTCCTCCAGTAGTAAGACTGGCTAATTCTTGAATATCCAGGTCTAACATGGGATCTGAAATAAGCATTTGCCACATTATTTATATATGTGCTAAATACACAGACTCCTGAGGCAATCACTACTAGCTTTAATGCAAGTGACCACTGATTGAGTGCCTAATGTGCACCAGCCTCCTAACTCAAGGGCATCACCGTGCCAGCCTCCTAGTGGGTTCTCACAAATAAACAGTCATTTACATTGCACTTATGACACTGCAGTGAGGTAAGTTATTTCCCATTTAGAGATGAGGAAACTGAAGTTCAGATTTGCTCAAAGTGGAGCTGTCTTCAGACTCAGGCATTTCCAACTCCGAAGTCCACACACTTCCCATTAAGTTACACTGATTCAACAATCAACGATTAAAATGTATGCCATATTTTACTGTACAGCAAATATTTTTATGTCTATTAGTGACAACAACCATATAAGGTGATTAGGACAGATATCACATTTTACAGATGAAGAGACCTGGGCTTAGAAATGAATTCATTTAGGGTGCACAGGTGGTTCAGTAGTAGAACGCTCGCCTTCCATATGGGAGACGCAGGTATGATTCCCAGACTATGCACGCGCACGTGCGCGCACATACACGCACAATGAATTCATCTAAAATTTCAGTTATTCAGAAGTAGCACACACCTAATTCCTATTTTTATATTGTAAATCCTATATTAGCATGTTGCCTCCTTTTCAAAGTTTGTTTTCAATTAGAATTTTTATTAACTCTCCACTCCAGGACCACCACCTCTAAGACGTATCCCTGACCCTCCCAGTTCCTCAGAATTCTTCCCACACTTGCAACTTACTGAACTGTCTTCGTATTTGTGTATGCAACTTTGTATTCTAACATTTCTTCACCACTACCATATAACAAATTCTGTTATAGTAAGAGAGTTTATTTTGTACAACACCACTAAGAATTTTAACTTACCTGATTCCATTTCATCTTTGCAATAGTCCTATGGAGAAAGATTTGCTATCCCTATCTTACAAAAAAGGAAACCAAGACCCAGAGGTTAAATTATACATTCAAATTCATATCACTACCAGTGCTAGAGCCAAAACCCAGGAGCAGAGGACTCCAAAGCCCAGGAGCTTAACCATTACATCAAGACTCCTGTCTCTACATTGTACTGTAGGCTCCCTGAGGACAAGAATGATGACTTAAAATTCTTTGCATCTACCACAATGCCATAACAGATAATTTGGTGTTAAAAATGCAGTTTATTTAATGAGTTTGCTTTAGTAGGCAGTTGATATATAGGGCTGGAGATAAAATTCTGTGATTTATCTGTGTTTCAGTGGTAAGTGAATTGTGGCTGTGGACAGAATTCCTTATTGCTCAGACACAGATTTAGAAGAGGAATTTAGACAGAGCCCAAAGAATGGTAATATACAAAGGTGGGGAAAGGAGAGTACTCCACCCAAGAAAGAGGAGTAATAATCAGAGAGACAGCAGGAAAACCAGGAGATGTCTTGGGTGAGTTAAATGAAGATAATGTTGCACGGGGAATAATCAATGATATTGAATGCTGCCAAGAGGTCAACTTAAGACAACACTAGTTAAATTCTGACTAGCCTTAGTGGGGTGAAGGTTGGTGATGGCCTTAACTAAGGGCTGTTTTGATGGGGGTAATGAAGACAAAAGCCAGATGTGAAGGAGAAGAGCACCAAAAGGGAGGTGAGGAATAGACTTAAGTTTAACTAAGGTTAAGGAGGGAGACAAGGAGTTGAGGAAATTATTTAGCTTGGGTTTGTATTTCACTTTTTATTTAGAAATAATTTTAGTCTTACCAAAGAGTTGCTGAAGTACTACAGAGAGTTCCCATATGCCATTTACTCACCTATCTCTTGTGTTAACATCTCATATTAACATGGTACAATGATAAAAACCAAGAACTTAATGTTGGAACAATGCTCTTAACTAAGCCACAGATTTTATTCAGACTTCACTAGTTCTCCCACTAAAGTTCTTTTTCTGTCCCGGGAAATAATGCAGGATCCTGTGCAGAATCTATCAAATCTCCTTACATTCTTCCAATTTGTGGAGTCCTAGTCTATACTTGTCTTTTATGATCCCGACACTTTTGCAGAGTACTGGTCAGTTATTTTATATAATGGGATTGTTTTATGTTTTCTTATTAGCAGAGTGAGGTCATGTACTTTTGACAAGGATACTACAGAGGTGATGTGCCCTTCTCAGTGCATCATATCAGGGGGCAGGGGAGGATAATCCCTCTTTCCTGGTGATATTAACCTGGATCACTTGGTTAGAGTGGTGTCTGCTGGTTTTTCCCATGTAAAGTCATTATTTTTCCTTTGTAATAAATAAATATTTGGGGGGAGAAACTTTTAGATTATACAAATATTCTGCTTCTCCTCAAATTTTTGCACACTTATTTTAGCAGCCATCAGTGGTTCCTTGCCTGCAGCAATCTTTTTATTATGGTATTTGCCTAATGGTGTTTTCCATTTTCTTCATTCCTTCTATATTTATTAATTGGAATCCTGCAGGAAAGAACAGTCTTTTCTCTTACATTTATTTATATATTCAATTATTTATATTAGTATGGAGTCATGGATAGTTTATTTTATGGATTATAATCTAATATAAAGTATAATTTATTCTGTCAAATTGACCCTGCTATGGCCACTGGAAGCTCTTTCAGGTTAGTCCCTGTGTCCTTTCAATATGACCCCATTCTTTATGGATTCTTTTAATACTTTAAGTACCACAAAATCCTGTAAGCTCATCTTTCACTTTTCCTCCCAGCCTTGGAACCAATCATCTTTCTAAGGAGCCTTGGTTTCTTTTATTGGAGAATGGTAATTAGAAGCCAAGATGTGAGAGCTAGTTGCATCCATTACTACTGGGGTGTTGTTGCTTTTAGATCCTTTCAGTGGAAAAAGTGAGGAAATATATGTGTGTGAACTATCAACACATGCATCCACATACGTCTATATTTATTTTTCTATCATTCTAACTGTAAGACTATTTAAAAATCCATGAATTTGCATTGGTACTTTCCATTTATTAAGTAGAATTTAGTAATTATGTTGTTCTTGCTGTCTTTAGTTTATAGTACCCAGTCAGAATACTGTTTTCCAAATTTACTTAGATTAGTTCTTGTCTTTTCTACTCCTTTCAGTGTGGTTAATGGTTTGTTTTAATGGCAGAGACTTTAGCAGTTTTAGCAGGTTTAAAAGCCAATAGGAAGGATCCAATTGAGAGGACAAGGTTGAACAGACTGAATAGAATAGGGACTTCATAGAACTTTTTCTCCTTTATATGTTTCTATAATAACTTAAGTTTTCTACATGTATTTTATAATCAGAAAAAAGGAGCTTAAACATTTATTATTACTTATTGCACATGTACCCTATAAAGAGAAAGCAGGGATATCAGCAGCTCCCCAGAAGAAGTACACATTTACATCTACTGTCAGCTAAACTTTGTGGCTTTCTAGTTGTTCAACAGAATGGATTCTAGTTTTGATTCCAGGACTTTCTTGCTACACGCCCTTGGACAAGTTATTTAAATGCTCTGGGTTTCAACTTCATCTCCATAAAGTAACTTCCCTGCCAAACTTCATTTCCAAGGGAGAAAGTGGACATAAAATAGCTTTAAAAGTATGCAAAGGAGATTAAAATATAAGTTGCACTATTCTTATCACCATCAATTCTGACTACTGTTAAATACTATTAAAAAACTGCATAATATGAAGATAAAAAGCTGTTTCACCACCTGGTTCCATCTATCTTAGCTAAAATGATCTGAATCAAGATCCTGTCAAAAGAAACACAAGAGAAAATGATGTGTATGCATTTGTTATGTATTTATTCTTCCTCCTTTTCCCAAAAGAAATCTGTAAGGTTCATACTCTTTTGGGGGTGCACTATTAAGTTTCTTACCTTCTCCACGTGTAGTCAACTTTCCACTAATGATTTATGCCCAGATACCTATTCTACGTCCCAAAGAGCAGTAGCCAAACAAAGAACTTACCTGCAGTACTATCACCTTGGGCGTCTGCTGTGTTAGATGCACCACCCTGATGATCCAAGAGGGATTCAGTCCTATCTGCTGCTGGTAAATGGGGCTGCTGTTGAGGAAAATATGCACAGGTAATAACTTAATAATAGGCTTCTGCAGAGCTAAATCCAAAAGCGCATAAATTTTCACTTCCTGGTTGGCTTTATAGAAAGGGAAATAGGAGTTAAAGGCAAGGAGAAGAAGAGGGATTAATACCACATTAAGAAATAAAAGAAATAATCTTCTTCTAGTTAATCAAGATGGTAGTAAAGATGCTCCAGGATGCCATTCCCCCACAGAATCTTTGAACAACTAGTGAAAATGGGAAGGCCATCTTTCTCACAACTCCAAAAGGAAGTTAAAGGGCTGCAGTGACTGGGGAAGGGCTGCATCAAGAAAACACAGCACTCTCCCAGCACACTGTGGAACTACCCTGTGCTCCTACTGTGGACTCCCAGCCTGGTTCTGGAGAGGGCAGAGTAATCACTATGCACATACTAGGATGCTTAAAAGGCCATAACAATCTGTCCAGTGGCAGCCTGAAAATCTAGATGAGGAAATTCTTCTTCAACGTGTCCTCCCTGGAGGCAGAAGCAGCTTTCAGACAGCTGAGGAAGTGTAAGAAATAATTAAGTCTAAGTGGCCTGGGGAATAGGATTATCAGCTTTAAGACAAATAATTGAGCACCTAATAAGTGGGGAGAGTCTGTCATAAGGAATGGAGGGGATATTCAATTTCCTGTAGAGTAGGGAATTCCTAAGGCCAAAGTGAGCACCAGCCCAGGACAAGACAGAGAACCTTGCACGTCACATTCACCTCAGACTAATCTTGATAGGAAGGCTAAACTCTGAAGATCATCAGGCAACAAAGAGCCAATTTGCAAAGACTGTGAGAGGTGTTTTTTTGTGTTGGTTGGTTGTTACCTCCTGCCACTCGAGGAAATCTCTATCACTAGCTGGATGCAAATTTAAGGAATAGAAAGAGCTTAGGGAAAAAAATCAGAGTTAACACTAAAATATTAAAATGTACAGTCATGACAATATATTATAAGACAAAGAATAGGAAATAATGGCTTTGTCAAAGAACAAGATACAAATCTAGAAATCATCAATGAAAAAGACCAGAATTTGGATATACCATAAGACTTTTAAAAAATGATACTAACATACTCAAGGAGATGAAGGAAAACACAGAGAAAGAATTTAAAGACAAAAAAAATTGAACAATATGAGAATCTCAATATAGAAAGTTTAAAACGAAGCCAAATAGAAATCTTGGAGTCTGAAAACTACAATAACTCAAATGAAAAATTTCCTAGAGTTTCAACAGCAGACTGGAGCTGGTAGAAGAAAAAATCACCGAACTTGAAGATAAGACACTTGAAATGAGTCAGCCTGAGGAACAATAAAGACTTAGAATGAAAAGAAATAAACAGAGTCTAAGAGATCTGTGGGACACCATCAAGCATACCAATATATACAAAACGGCAGTGCCAAAAGAAAGGAAGAAAGGGGCAGAAGAGATAGTCAAAGAAATAACAGCAGGAAACTCCCTAAATGAAATGAAAGACATGGATACACACAATCAAGAAGTGCAAGGAACCTCAAACAGGATTAACTTGAAGAGAACCACACCCAGACATAGAACACAGTCAAACTGTTCAACGCCAAGGACAAGGAAAGAGTCTGAAAGCTGCAAGAGAAAAGCCACATGTTATATACAAGAAAGCCCATTAAGATAACTAGCTCATTTCTCATCAGAAACCATAGAGGTAAGAAGGTAGTGGGATAAATTACTTAAAATGGTGAAAGGAAACAACTTCCAGCCAAGAAATTCATATCTGGTGAAAGTGTCTTTCAAAAATGGGGTGAGGGGAGGGCAGCAGGGAATGAGGGAGAGAGTAAGACATTCTCAAATGAAAAAAAAAGCTGAGAGAGTTTGTCACCATTAATCCTGCCAAACAAATAATGCTAAAGGGAGGTCTTCGTTTTGAAAAGAAAGGCACTAGGTAGTATATCGAAGAAGCATAAAAAAATAAAGACCTGGGCTAAAGATAACCAAATGGATTATTATAAATCCAAGTACTATTGCATTATATTGTTTGGTATGTGTGCTGGTTTGAGATTGTTGTGTATCCCAGAAAAGCCATGCTCTTTCAATCCTAATTCACATTTGTGGGGGCAGACCTATTGTTCAGGATGGAATCTTTTAGATGAAGTTGTTTCCATGGAGATGTGACCTACTCAATTGAGGGTGGAGCCTTTTTTTTTTTTACATTAAAAGATGCTTAATTTTATTAACTATTAGAGAAATGCAAATTAAAACCATAATGAAAAAGAGAAAACAAAAGAAAAAAACCATAATGAGATACAACTACGTACCTATTAAAATGGCTAAAATTTAAGACTGACCACACCAATTATTGACAAGGATGTGGAGAAACATATACTGCTGGTGGGAATATAAGATGGTACAGGCACTGTGGAAATTAGTTTTGTTTTTTTCTTATAAATGTAAACATATACCTCCCATAACACTTAGCCATTCCATACGCAGTTATTTATCACAGAGAAATGACAGCATACAAATGCCAATATAAAGACACGAATGTTCATAGCTGTTTTATTTGTAATAACCTCAACATAAATGTCCATCAACTGTGGTATGCATATGATGGAATACTACTCAGCAATAAAAACGAATGAAGTAGGTACACGACATTACAACATAGAATATAAAAAAAAAAAACTGCTAAATGAAAGAAGCCAGATTAAAAAAAGAGAGAGAGAGGGTACATATTGTGTGATCTAATTCATCTAAAAGTCTTGAAAATGCAAATTAATATATAGTGACAGAGAGCAGATGAATGATTGTCTGGGGACAGAAGGGTAAGGAGAAAATACAAAGGGACACAAGAAAACTTTTGGGGGTGATGAATATGTTCACTATTCTGTGAGGGTGGAGCCTTTTGATTAGTGATTTCCATGGAGATGTGTCTCTGCCCATTTAAGGTGGGTCTTAATCTGTTTACTAGAGTCCTTTAAAAGAGAACCATTTTGGAAAAGGCTCAGAGCCAGCACAGACAGAAACATTTGGAGATACAGAAACAAAATGCCCCCAGGGAAGTTCTTTGAAACCAGTAGCCAAAGGACCACAAGATGACAGCCACATACCTTCCCATTTGACAGAGGTGTTCCGGACACCATCAGGTTTTCTTGAGTCAAGGTATCGTTCTCTGGATGCCTTAGTTTGGATGTTTTTATGGCCTCAGAACTATAAACTTGTAACTTAATAAATTCCCTTTATAAAAGCCAACCCATTTCTGATACATTGCATTTCTGGCAACATTAACAAAATAGCAGTATATGACTTCACTTCTTACCTCATACAGGTTTTAAAATGCAAATGTATACAAAGTAATGATAAATCTAAGCTTTTGGACATATAATATTTAAAAATATAATTTGTACAAAGTAAAACAGAAGGTAGAGGTACAAACAGGCATAGACAGAGTGCATACATATATGTGATTGAAGTTAAGCTGCTATAGATTTAAGATGTTAAAATTTAGCTTTATGGTAACCACACAAAATATGAAAAATATAAACAGAGGGAAATGAGAAGGAACTCAAAATAGCATACTACAATAAATAAATAAATAAAATAAATACGAGAATAGGCATTAACAGAAGAACTGAGGGACAATAAAAGATATAAGACCAGAAAGACCAAACAGCATATTGGTAGGAGAAAGTCTTGAATTATTAGTAGTTATTTTAAATGTAAATAGATTGAACACTAAAGTCAAAAGGCAGAGATTGGCAGAATGAACAAAAAAGAATAGCCCATCTACATGCTGTCTATAAGATACTCACCTTAAATTCAAAGACATAAATAGGGTGGGAATGAAAGGTTGAAAAAAAAACATACCATGCAAACAGTAATCAAAGAGCTGGGGTAGCTATACTAATAATAGATAAAATAAATTTTAAGTCAAAAACAGTTACAAGAGACAAAGAAGGTCACTAAATATTGATAAAGGGATCAATTAAATAGGAACATATAACAATATAAATATATATATGCACCTTGCAGCTGAGCCCAAAAATACTGAAGCAAATATTGACAGATTTGAAGGGAGAAACAGACGGTTCTACATTAATGATAGGAGACTTCAATATACTACTTCCCATAATGGACAGAACATCTAGACAGAAGATCAATAAGGAATCAGAAGATCTGAACAATACTATAAACCAACTAAGCCATATATAGAACACTTCACCCAACATCAGGGAATACATATTCTCTAGTGCATATGGTACAGGTCCAGGATGGACCATATATTAGATCACAAAACAAGTCTTGATAAATTAAAAACGATGAAATCATACAATGTAACAATAACAGCAGGAGAACTGAGAAATTCACAAAAAAGTGGGAACTACAGACTCCTAAACTACCAACATGTCAAAGAAGAAATCACAAGAGAAATTAAAAAATAGTTTGAGGGAAATACTAATGAAACCACAGCATACCAAAACTTATGAGATGCAGAAAAAGCAGCACTGAGGGGAATTTATAGCTCTAAATACTTTACTTACATTAAAAAAGAAGAAAAATCTCACATCAGAGATCTAATATCACAATGGAAGGCTCTAGAAAAAGACAAGCAAGCTAAACATAAAGTAAGCAGAAGAAAGAAATAAAAATTAGAATGGAGATAAAAGAAATGGAAAATTTAAAACAAAAGAGAAAAATCAATAAAAAACAAAAGTTGGCTCTTGAAAATATCAGTAAAACTGACAAATCAATTTTGCTAGACTCTCAAAGAAAAAGAGAACACATAACTAAAATCAGAAATGAAAAAGGGCATGTTACTACTACCCTCTCAGTTATAAAAAGGATTAAAAAAGGATACTATGAACAACTGTACACCAACAGATTAGATAATTTACACGAAATGGACAAATTCCTGGAAACAAACCACCTGTACTGACTCAAGAAGAAACAGATCTCAATAGAACAATAGTAAGAGATTAAAAAAGTAATAAAATTCCTCCCAATATCGAAAAGGCCAGGACCAGATGGCTTCACAAAACATTCTAAGAAGAACTAACCACCAGCCCTGCTCAAGCTCTTCCAAAAAACTGGAGAGGAGGGAACACACCCTAATTCATTCTATGACGTCAACATACCCTAAAACCAAAGCAGATAAAGATACCCCAAGAAAAGAAAATTACCGGCCAATATGTCTTATGAATATCGAAATAAACATTCTCAATAAAATACTAGCAAACCTAATCTAATACTATATTAAAATAACGACATACCATGATCAAGTGTGATTTATCCTAGGTATGCAAGATTGGTTCAACACAAGAAAATCAATTACTGTAATATGCTACATCAATAGAAAGAAGGACAAAAATCACATTTCTCTCAATTGACGCTAAAAAGGCACTTGACAAAATCCAGCACCCTATCTTGATTTTTTTTAAAAAAGGTAGAAAACTAGGAATACAAAATCAACATGTAAAAAAATGAGAAGTGTTTCTATACACTAATTGTGCTGGTTTGAAATGATGGATGTACCCTAGAAAAGCTATGTTTTAATCTTAATCCCATTTTGTAAAGGCAGCCGTTTGTTCTAATCTCTATTTAGTATGTATGTTCGAAACTGTAATTAGATCATCTCCCTGGAGATATAATTTGGTCAAGAGTGGTTGTTAAGCTGGATTAAGGGGAGGCATGTCTCCACCCATTTGGGCAGGTCTTGAATGGTTTACTGGAGTCCTATAAAAGAGGAAACATTTTGGACAATAGGATATTCAGAGAGAGCAAAGCAGAACAACATAGCCACAAGAAGCAGAGTCCACCAGCCAGCAACTTTTGGAGGTGAAGAAGGATAATGCCTCCTGGGGAGCTTCATGAAACAGGAAGCCAGGAGAAGAAGCTAGCAGATGCCACCATGTTCACCATGTGCCCTTCCAGATGACAGAGAAACTCTGACTGTGTTCACCATGTGCCCTTCCACTTGAGAAAGAAACCCTGAACTTCAGTGGCCTTCTTGAGTCAAGGTACCTTTCCCTGGATGCCTTGGATTGGACATTTCTACAGACTTGCTTTAATTGGGACATTTCTGCAGTCTTGGAACTGTAAACTAGCAACTTATTAAATTCCACTTTTCAAAACCCATTCTGTTTCTGGTATATTACATTCTGGCAGCGAGTAAACTAGACTATCTGGGGAGCTTCATGAAAGGAAGCGAGGAGAGAAAGCTAGCAGATGACGCCATGTTCGCCACATGCATTTCCAGATGAGAGAGAAACCTTGACCCTGTTTGTTATGTGCCTTCTTACTTGAGAGAGAGATCCTGAACTTCAGCGGCCTTCTTGAACCAGTATACCTTTCCATGGATGCCTTAGATTGGACATTTCTATAGACTTGTTAACTGGGACATTATCTTGGCCTTGGAACTATAAATTAGCAACTTATTAAATTCCCCTATTTAAAAGCCATTCCATTTATGGTATATTGCATTCCAGCTAGCAAACTAGAACACTAGTAACAATCTGAAGAAATCAAGAAAAAAATCCATTTACAACAGCAACTAAAAGGCTCAGATATCTAGAAATAAATATAATCAAGAATATAAACGGATTGGACAAGGAAAACCAGAAAATGCCACTGAAAGAAATAAAAGACCTAAATAAATGGATGGACACTCTGTGTTCATAGATTGGAAAAGCTAAATATTGCTAAGATATCAATTTTACCCAAAGCAATTTACAGATCTGATGTAATCCCAATTAAAATTCAAAAAGTCCAAAAATAAAGAAATAAATTCCCAAAACCTTCTTTGCAGAGGAGCCAAGATGGGGGCTTTGCGAAGTGTAGGATTCAGTTAGTCTTCCAGAGCAGCTAGGAAATAACCAGGAACAGTACAGAACAACTGCTGAGGCCATGTCAGTGACCGGACACACAGCGTAGCCCAGTCTGGACCAGCTGTGAGTCCACCCAGAACTGTGAGTTCTTGAAGCCACCATGGCCAGCACCCCTCCCCCACACGCTGCTTCCCAGAGGAGAAAGGAAAGAGACTTTACCAGCAGTAAGGGCTGAGCACAATCAAATGCCAATTGTGGAATTAACAAATTCTGATAACTAAAAATAGGCCCCCAGCTCAGCTGAACCTTGAGTAAAAAGGGAGGTCACTGGTTTTTGTCCCAGTGCAGAGAGGGAAGGGTTGACAGAAAAAGAGAAAAAAAAACAGGTTTTCTGGATCTGAAAAGGTCTGGGCCCTGCAGGAAAGGAGGGGGCACAAAGAAACTGGAGATACAACATACCAACTTAAGCTCTTGATTGGCAAACCTGAGAAACGGGGTCCTGCTCTGAAAAGGATTTTTCTTTTTCTCTTTTGGGGCTGTGTTTTTATGGATTGATTACTCTTTGGATACAACTGGGAGGCTTTTCAGGCTCCACTGCCCCAGGCATAGGCAGAAACAGGCTTGTCTGAGATATTCTATGGAGCCTGTACCTTCCCCAGGTGAGGGGTGGGGCCTAGTTCAGATGATTCCCTCCCTCAAGGAATTCAGACCTCAGGGTTTGGAAAAGGGAAGCAATTAAAGCCAGCTTACAACCTCTCCTCTGTCTCCACCATGCCCCAGCAGGGAGAGTTGGCTGAAGTCAGAGGTACTATATCACCTTATGCTGGTGGGACCTGCAGGCAGAAAAGCGCCACACACGGGGCAGGAAAGGAAAAATGGAGAGTCCAGAGACTTCAAAGGAAAGCCTTTCAATCTGCTGGGTCTCACCCTCAGAGAAAACTGACACAGTTGACTCTTTCCTCCTGAGAGGAGACCAGTTTGGTCTGGGGAAATCTTACTGGGGTCTATAATACTTAAGAAGACCCTCCTAAGGGGTGGGGAAAAGACACCATACAGGCAGGGCAAGAATCAAAAAAACAAGAACTGAAAAATTCTGATCTACTAAACAAAACCTAAGCTAGAGGACTACAGTAAGCTGAATTGAATGTCAAAGAACAGATAGACAACAAAGTCATCCAGCAAGAAATTCCTAGGGAAAAAAAAAAGCCAAAACAATCTCCAGAAAAAACTAATTAAGGTAATTAAATGCGTAGACGCCAGCAAAAAATAAGGAATCACACTAGGAAAATTGAAGAAATGGCCCACTCAAAGGAACACATCAACAATTCAAATGAGATATAGGAGTTGAAACAATTAATTCAGAATGTTCCAACAGACATGGAAAACCTCATCAGAAATCAAACCAATGAATTGAGGGAGGATATAAAGAAGGCAAGGAGTGAACAAAAAGAAGAAATCAAAAGTCTGAAAAAACAAATCACAGAACTGATGGGAATGAAAGGCACAGTAGAAGAGATGAAAAAAACAATGGGAATCGGCTCGATGAGCCGGGAGAACAGCTGCGGCAGAGCCGCCGTCGCCGGGTCCCTGCCTACGGTGTCCCCCCTCTCTCTGCCTTCCCCTAGGGTTTAAAGACCAGTATCCTGTCCGCTCAGTGCTGTCCGCCCTGGAGAGCTGCCCGGATCACCCCAGGACCAGCAGGTGGTGAATTACTTATTCTGCTGGGAAGTAAAAGAATAGCCTGTGAGTAAAAAGTATGCCTCCCAAGTTCAAGCGCCATCTCAATGATGATGATGATGTCACTGGTTCTGTGAAAAGTGAGAGGAGGAATCTTTTGGAAGATGATTCGGATGAGGAAGAAGACTTTTTTCTAAGGGGACCTTCTGGGCCAAGATTTGGACCTAGAAATGATAAAATTAAGCATGTTCAGAATCAGGTGGATGAAGTTATTGATGTCATGCAAGAAAATATTACAACGGTAATTGAAAGAGGGGAGAGACTAGATGAACTACAGGACAAATCAGAAAGCTTATCGGATAATGCAACTGCTTTTAGCAACAGATCCAAACAGCTTCGAAGGCAAATGTGGTGGCGTGGATGCAAAATAAAAGCCATAATGGCGTTGGTTGCTGTTATCCTTTCGTTAGTGATTATCATTCTTAGAGTTGTGAAATACCATACTTAATTTGATGGCAGAGATCTTCATTAAACAAGATCTGGGACAATAATAATAATAAAAGATTGCTGCATAATTTAAATGAAACCTATGTATATAACTTTCAGAACTTCTTTTTCAAGAAACTAAGAGGCAAGTTTCATTTCAAACTGGAGCATTGAGAATGTCCAATTGTCTTCTTCGCTTTGAACAAAACCTGCTTTTAATAATTTATGTTTAAGGCAAAAATAACCAGCCTCTATTTTGCCATATTCCAAGGATCTAATTTGGAACTAGATACTTGCCATTTAATTATTTATGTATATAGTTAAAAACTGATGATAATATTTCATACTATTATTGTAATGGCATAAGGGTTTAAATTACTGCATCAGGCTGGGGGTGTCATGGTGGTGGTGAAAGAATCTATGTAGAGCACTGAATCCTTATGCTAAAAGAGATATGCAGCTATTCAGTCAACATTTGAAAGGATATCATTCTTACATTACAGTTACTCTGCAAGCAATCTCCATGTGTTTATAAGTTGTAACAAAAACTAAATGTAAATGTTGCTGACTTCAGCTATAACATTCCAGTAATCCTGTTTTTGGCTGTACAAGGAAATGTGTAATTTTTGGCATTTGGATTATGGAAATGGTGAATATGATGAACACTGTGGAAAATACAGTATGCCACTATAAAACTGAAGATAATGAAATTAATAAATAATGTCATTGGAAAGGTTGAAAATGACCCATATATAGCTACAAATAATAATCCAGACTGTTTTCAGTTAACCTCCAATAAGGAGGGACCAGTGATAATGTGAGAAAATGAAATCCACAGGTAACTTAATTCCCTAATTTTATTTTGATTAATAGCTTTCCTCTTTAACTTCAGCTTGCCCTTTCACCAGAAGTGCTGAATGTAACAAAATCATCTGGTTAGAATGGTATACTTTCGTCTCGCCTTGATCATCCTCTGGGAGGTGCATATTGTGTCAAATCAGTCAAGCTAATGAGAAATCAAAAGTCAGGAACCTAGATAAATCTAATAATGGCATTCAGTAAGTAAGTAACCAAATACTAGGTGGTCATGTTCATCTCAGCCTCTTTTTATAACTGTAAGATGTGCCACCTGTCTTGTGTTGTTTAAGCAAGTCAGAGTGAAAATACATAGTTCACTATTGAATGTGGGAAGGAAGCTTTATAATAAAATTGGAAATTCTGCAGAAGCTTGTGTATGTGGACATCTTTAGAAAATACATAACTCCCTACATTTGAAATAAGGTTAGTAGAAAATAGCAGTATTTAAATAGAAACAAAAAAAGATCCTGTATAGGTTTTATTTCTTTGGTCATTTGAATTCAAAATGTTTGAAATTAGAATCTTTTTTTTTTTTTTTAATTCTATAGGAGTAGTACTAAGAATCAAAAATGTTCTGTTTAGAATGGGAAGAAACTTAAAGGGAGAAAGCCAGTTAAAAAGATGCTCAAGACACCTGCAAATTATGAAGATCTAAATATAATCATTAAATTTTATGGTTTGTTGAGAGCATTAAAAATAGTCTCTTCACTCTTATAGATATCAATTAATATAAACAACTTCTGGGCTACTAATAAATTCTTGACAAAATAGGATTAAAACCCAGGAAAATGAGTATTTTTAGAATTTCAGTAGCTGAAGTTGAACAACAGCAGAGATGTTTTAAGTAATTAGAATCAATACTAGTGTATGTATGTATGTCCTTTATTTGATATTGCAACTAGACCTATAAATGGTTAATTTTCTATTAATTGGCGTGAAAATCAAGTTTCTCCCTAATATATATTAGTGAAGATTAAGAATATTTCGCAAAAACAGTTTCAGCCAGAATCCACATTTCTAGTTTCTTTGAATAAAGAAAATATATCACTTTTAAAGAAATAACTATAAAAAAATGAAAGAAATTATAAAATTTCTTTATAATTTTAATCATAAAAATAAAGGAAATTTTTATATGAAAAAAAACAATGGAAACCTACAATGTCAGATTTCAAGAGGCAGAAGACAGGATTAGTGAACTGGAGGATGGGACATCTGAAATCTGACAAGCACAAGAATGTATAGGGAAAAGAATGGAAAAATAAGAGCAGGGAATCAGGGAACTGAATGACAACATGAAATGCACAAATATACGTGTTGTGGGTGTCCCAGAAGGAGAAGTGAAGGGAAAAGGAGGAGAAAAACTAATGGAGGAAATGATCACTGAAAATTTCCCAATTCTTATGAGACTTAAAATTATAGATCCAAGAAGTGCAGTGAACCCCAAACAGAACTGATCCAAACAGACATACTCCAAGACACGTACTAATCAGAATGTCAGGTGTCAAAGAGAAACAGAGACTCTTGAAAGCAGCAAGAGAAAAACAATCCATCACGTACAAGGGAAGCCCAAAAAGACTATGTGTAGATTTCTCAGCAGAAACTATGGAGGCGAGAATATTTAAGATACTAAAAGAGAAAAACAGCCAACCAAGAATTCTCTATCCAGGAAAACTGTCCTTCAAATGTGAGGGGTAAATTAAAACATCTGCAGACAAAAATTCACTGAGAGAATTTGTGACCAAGAGGCAGGCTCTGCAAGAAATACTAAAGGGAGCACTAGACACAGATAAGAAAAGACAGGAGAGAGAGGTGTGGAGAAGAATACAGAAATGAAGACTATTAGTAAATGTAAAAAGAAGAAAAATTAAATATGACACAAAAAATCCAAAAGGTAAAACAGTAGAAGAAAGTACTGCCCGTACAGTAATAATGCTAAATGTTAATGGATTAAAGTCCCCAATCAAAAGACATAGCCTGGCAGAATGGATTAAAAAACAGGACCCATCTATATGCTGTCTACAAGAAACACATCTTAGACCCAGGGATAAACACAGGGTGAAAGTGAAAGGTTGGGAAAAGATACTCCATGCAAATAAGAATCAGAAAAGAGCAGTAGTAGCTATACTAATATCCAACAAATTAGACTTCAAATGTAAAACAGTTAAAAGAGACAAAGAAGGACACTATGTATTAATAAAATGAACAATTCAACAAGAAGACATAACAATCATAAATATTTATGCACTGAGCCAGAATGCTCCAAAATACATGAGGCAAACACTGAAAAGAGAAACAGAAACATCTATCATAATAGTTGGAGGCTTCAATTCCCCACTCTCATCAATGGACAGAACATCTAGACGGAGGATCAATAAAAAACCGAGAATTTGAATAATACTATAATTGAGCTAGACTTAACAGACATATATAGAACATTATACCCCACAACAGAAAACTTTCTTCTCAAGTGCGCATGGATCATTCTCAAGGATAGACCATATGCTGGGTCACAAAGCAGGTCTCAATAAATTTAAAAAGATTGAAAACATACAAAACACTTTCTCAGATCGTAAAGGAATGAAGCTGGAAAACAGTAATAGGCAGAGTACCAGAAAATTCACAAATATGTGGAGGCTCAACAACACACTCTTAAGCAACAGTTAGGAAGAAATTACAAGAGAAATCAGTAAATATCTTGAGGCAAATGAAAATGAAGACACAACATATCAAAATTTATGGGATGCAGCAAAGGCAGTGCTAAGAGGGAAACTTATTGCCCTAAATGCCTATATCAAAAAAGAAGGGCAAAAATAGAGGAATTAACCGTCCATTTGGAAGAACTAGAGAAAGAACAGCAAAATAACCCCAAAGCAAACAAAAGGAAAAAAATAATGAAGATTGGAGCAGAAATAAATGAAATTGAGAACATGAAAACAATCGATAAAATCAACAAAACCAGAAGTTGGTTCTATGAGAAAATTAATAAGATTGATGGACCCTTAGCAAGGTTGACAAAAAGAAAAGGACACAAATAAACAAAATCAGAAATGGAAGAGGAGACATAACCACTTGACCCCACAGAAATAAAGGAAGTAATGAAGAATACTATGAATGACTTTATGCTAATAAATACAACAATGTAGATGAAATGGACAACTTCGTAGAAAGAGATGAACAACCGACATTGGCTTGAGAAGAAACAGACGACCTCAACAAGCCAATCACAAGTGAAGAAACTGAATCAATGAGTAAGAAGCTCCCCCAAAAGAAAAGTCCAGTACCAGATGGCTTCACGTGTGAATTCTACCAAACATTCAAGAAAGAATTAATACCAATCCTGCTCAAACTCTTCAAAAAAATTGAAGAGGAGGGAAAGCTACCTAATTCATTCTACGAAGCCAATATCACCCTCATACCAAAGCCAGACAAAAACATTACAAGAAAAGAAAACTACAGACCAATCTCTCTAATGAGTATAGATGCAAAAATCCTCAACAAAAATCTCACAAATAAAATCCAGCAGCACATTAAAAAATTATACACTATGATCAAGGGAGGATTCACTGCAGGTGTGTAAGGATGGTTCAACATAAGAAAATCAATTAATGTAATATCCCATATCAACAAATCAAAGCAGAAAAATCACATGATCATCTCGATTGATGCAGAAAAGGCATCTGACAAAATTCAACATCCTTGCCTGTTGAAAACACTTCAAAAGATAGGAATAGAAGGGAACTTCCTCAACATAATAAAGGGAATATATGAAAAGCCCACAGCTAACATTATCCTCAACGGGGAAAAACTGAAAACTTTCCCCCTAAGATCAGGAACAAGACAAGGATGTCCACTATCACCATTGTTACTCAACATTGCGCTGGAAGCTCTAGCCAGAGCAATTAGACAAGAAAAAGAAATACAAGGCATCAAAATTGGAAAGGAAGAAGTAAATCTCCACTGTTTGCAGATGATATGATACTATATGTCAAAACCCCAAAAAATCCACAGCAAAACTACTAGAGCTAATAAATGAGTACAGCAAAGTGGCAGGTTACAAGATCAACACTCAAAACTTTGTACTGTTTCTATACACTAGTAATGAACAATCTGAGGGGGAAATCAAGAAAAAAATTCCATTTACAACTGCAACCAAAAGAATTCAATATTTAGGAACAAACTTAATTAAAGATACAAAAGACCTATACAAAGAAACTACAAGAAATTGTCAAAAGAAATCATGGAAGACCTAAATAAATGAATGGCATACCATGTTCATGGACTGGAAGACTAAATATAATTAAGATGTCAATTCTACCTAAATTGATCTACAGATTCAATGCAATACCAATTAAAATTCCAAAAACTTACTTTTCAGAAATAGAAAAACCAATAACCAAATTTATCTGGAGGGGCAGGGTGCCCTGAATAGCTAAAAATATCCTGAGAAAGAAAAATAAAGTTGGAGGTCTACCTGATTTTAAGGCGTATTATGAAGCTACAGTGATCAAAACAGCATGGTACTGGCATAAAGACAGAAATACTGACCAATGGAATTGAACAGAGTGTTCAGATATAGACCCTCTCATCTACAGACAACTGATCTTGGATAAGGCAGTCAAGGCAACTCACCTGGGACAGAACAGTCTCTTCAATAAATGGTGCCTAGGGAACTGAATATCCATATGCAAAAGAATGAAAGAGGATCCATATCTCACACCCTATACAAAAATTAACTCAAAATGGATCAAAGACCTGAACATTAGCTCTAAGACCATAAAACTGTTAGAAGAAAATGTAGGGAGATATCTTATAAATCTTATAATGGGAGGCAGTTTCTAGACCTTACACCCAAAGCTCACGTACTGAATAAATAAATAAATGGGAACTCCTCAAAATTAAACACTATTGTGCATCAAGGAACTTCATGAAGAAAGTAAAAAGGCAGCCTACACAATGGGAGACAATATTTGGAAACAATATATGAGATAAAGGTCTAGTATCCAGAATATATAAAGAGATTGTTCAACTCAACAACAAAAAGACAAACAATGCAATTACAAAATTGGCTAAAGACTTGAACAGACACTTCTCAGAAGAGGAAATACAAACGGCCAAAAAGCACATGAAAAGATGCTCAACTTCCCTGGCTATTAGGTAAATGCAAATCAAAACCACAACGAGATATCATCTCATGCCCATCAGAATGGCCATTATCAATAAAACAGAAAACGACAAGTGCGGGAGACAAGGTGGAGAAAGAGGCACACTTATCCATTGTTGGTGGGAATGTCAAATGGTACAACTGCTGTGGAAGGCAGTTTGGTGGTTCCTCAGGAAGCTAAATATAGAATTGACATATGACCCAGGAACACCACTGTCAGGTATCCACTCAAAGGACATGAGGGCAAGGACACAAACGGACATTTGCACACCAATGTTTATAGCAGTATTATTTACAATTGTGAAGAGATGGGAACAGCCAAAATGTCCATCAACAGAAGAGTGGCTAAACAAACTGTTGTATATACATATGATGGAATATTATGCAGCTGTAAGACAGAATAAAGTTATAGAGTATGTAACAACATGGATAGACCTTAAGGACATTATGCTGAGTGAGATTTGTTTGGAGAATTTCATTGGTAACAGAGACCATCAGGAGACAGAAATAGGGTAAGATATTGTGCAATTGGAGGTGAAGGGATACAGACTGTGCAACAGGACTGAATAAAAAAACTCAGAAATGGACAGCACAATACTACCTAACTGTAATACAATTATTTTAAAACACTGAATGAAGCTGAATGTGAGAACGATAGGGGGAGGAGGGCTGAGGGCACAAATGAAATCAGAAAGAAAGACAATAAAGATTGAGATGGTATAATCTAGGAATGCCTAGAGTGTATGATGATAGAGACTAAATGTAAAAATTTTAAAAATTGTTTTTGCATGAGGAAGAACATAGGAATGTCATTACTGCAGGGTGTTGAAAATTGATAGTAATTAATATTTAAAAATTTTAACTTACATGTGAGACTAAAGCAAAAAATGTTTATTTGGTATAAAATTTATATTTTGACTAGTGCATTTTCTAATGTAACTTATGTAGACAGCTTAATTGAACACCATAAGTACATGGAACCTTGAGTAGGGCATGCAATTTTGTTGGTTTGTCCGGATTGATGTCCTGATAAATCCCAGAGTGATTTGAACAATGAATAAAAAGAATTTGCAAAGCCCCCTTTGGGGAATGGTGAGAAAGGGGGGAAAATTCAACCTCCCCAAGTTGAATTCTTGATATTCTCACAAGCAGTGCAGACAACCAAAGCAATAGGCTGAGCCCCCAATATTGGGGTTTGTTCATATGAAACTTAATCCCACAAAGGATAGGTCAAGCCTACTTAAAATTAGGCCTAAGAGT
The DNA here is from genome assembly GCF_023851605.1 of Tamandua tetradactyla. Taxonomy (NCBI): domain Eukaryota; kingdom Metazoa; phylum Chordata; class Mammalia; order Pilosa; family Myrmecophagidae; genus Tamandua; species Tamandua tetradactyla. Next base: position 84,401,650 of record NC_135340.1, read on the forward strand.
CACCTCCAAGAGAACCTCTTTTGTTGCTCAGATGTGGCCTCTCTCTCCAGCCAACACAACAAGCAAACTCACTGCCCTCCCCCTGTCTACGTGGGACATGACTCCCAGGGGTGTGGACCTTCCTGGCAACATGGGACAGAATCAGAAATGAGCTGAGACTCAGCCTCAAGGGATTGAGAAAACCCCTAGAATGAGCATTAAGGAACTGAGAAAACCTTCTCAACCAAAAGGGGGAAGAGCAAAATGAGACAAAATAAAGTGTCAATGGCTGAGAGATTCCAAACAGTGTCGAGAGGTTATCCTGGAGGTTATTCTTACGCATTAAGTAGATATCACCTTGTTAGTCAAGATGTAATGGAGAGGCTGGAGGGAACTGCCTGAAAATGTGTAGCTGTGTTTCAGTAACCATGTTTCTTGAAGATGACTGTATAATGATATAGCTTTCAAAATTTGACTGTGTGATTGTGAAAACCTTGTGTCTGATGATCCTTTTATCTACCTTATCAACAGATGACTAAAACATATGGAAGAAAAATAAACAATAGGGGAACAAATGTTAAAATAAACTTATATTGAATGATCTAAGTGATCAATGAAAGGGAGGGGTAAGGGGTATGGTATGTATGATTTTTTTCTGTTGTCTTTTTATTTCTTTTTCTGAATTGATGCAAATGTTCTAAGAAATGATCATGATGATGAATATGCAACTATGTGATCATGTTGTGAATTACTGATTATTCATGTAGAACAGAATGATTACATGTTAACAATCTTTGTTTTTATTGTCATATATTTTTAATTTAAAAATTAATTAAAATTTTAATTTAAAAATTAATAAAAAAATTTGTTTTACATCTTCTCTGCTGAATGGAAATTCACTCATCAAATTTCCATGAAAGGATAAGATGCTCTCAATAGCCAAAAACATCTTGAAAAAGAAGAACAAAGAAGATTCACAATTTCCGATATAAAAACTTATTATAAGCCTCTGTAATCAAAATAGCATGGTACTTATGAGCAAAAAACATGGATAAAAAATAAATAATAGCAGGGACAAAGGTTAAAATAATTGAGTAAATGGAAATACTAGTGGTCAACGAGACGGAAGGGTAAGGAATATGGTATGTATGAGTTTTTTCTTTTTTCTTTCTTTTTCTGGAGTGATGCAAATGTTCTAAAAAAATGATCATGGTGATGAATATACAACTATGTGATGATATTGTGAGCCACTGATTATACGCTATGAATGGAATGTTTGTATGTTAGGAAAGGTTTGCTTGTTAAGATGTATCAATAAAAATAGGAAAAAAACAGCATGGTACAGGCACAAGGACATATAGTCCAATGTAACAAAACCGACAGTTCAGAACTCAAACCTCATATTTATGGCCAACTGATTTTTGATATTGGTGTCAAGTCCACTCAATCGGGAAAAAATAGTCTCTTTAACAAATGGTGCTGGCAAAAGAATAAAGGTGGACCCCTATCTCACACCATATATAAAAATTAACTTAAAATGGTTCAAAGACCTGAATACAAAAGCGAGAAGTATCAACCCCCTAGAAGAAAGCATATTGAAGCATCTTCAAGACCCTGTGTTAGGTAATGGTTTCTTAGATTTTCTACCGAAAGCACAAGCAACAAAAGAAAAAACAGATACATGGAACCTCAAAGGACTTTATAATGAAAGTAAAATTAAGACTCACACAATGGGAGAAAATATTTGGAAACCACATATCTGATAAGGGTTTACTATCCAGGATATACAGAGAAATCGACAACTCAATAACAAGATGACAAACAACACAATTTAAAGATGAACAAAAGACCTGAATAGACATTTCTCCAAAGAAGATATATGAATGGACAAAAAAAAGCATGAAAAAATGTTCAACATCATTAGCCATTAGGAAAATGCAAATCAAAATCACAATGAGGGAGCAAGAGTAACATGAGATGGTGATCACCACAGGTTCAGGAGTAAAAGTAGCTCAGAAATTCTGGCTGCTGGAAGAACCCAAAGAAAGCCAGAAAGGAGTAGAGGTAGCACAGTCAGTTGGGGTCGAGAAGATGACGAAGATTTAACACTTAAAAGATGGACACAGATGATAATAGGCCTTCAAGAACAATATATGAAAACCCAATATACAGCCTTAAAACAGAATGTGGGAAATGGAAAACCTGAAGGATAAAATGGTTGCAGTAAGTACTACCTTTACAGTAATCACACTGAATATTAATGGTTTAACCTTCCCAATCAAAAGACAAAGATTGGCAGAAAGGATAAAAAAGCTTAACCCGAAGATATGTTGTTTTACAGGAGACTCACCCTAGAACCAAAGACACATATAGGCTGAAAGTGAAAGACTGAAAAAAGTTATTCCACTAAAAGAAGTGACCAAAAAAGAGTTGGGGTAGCTATATTAATATCAGACAAAACAGACTTTAAATAAAAAATGTCATAAGAGACAAAGAAGGACATTCTATATTAATAAGAGGGGCAATCCACCAAGAAAAAATAGCAATCATAAATATTTATACACCTAACAAAGGTGTTTCAAATACAAGAGGCAAACACTGGCAACACTGAAGGGATAAAGACATCTCTACAATAATACTGGAGACTTCAATATACCACTTTTATGAAAAGCAAGAATATCTAATCAAAGGAGCAAAAAGAAAAGAGAATTTGAATAATATGATAAATGAAGCAGAGACCTTTACAGAACAGCACACCCCCAAACAACAGGATACATATTCTTTTCAAGTGCTCATGGATAATTCTCCAGGACAGACCACATGTTGGACCACAAAAAAGGATTCAATAAATTTTAAAAAGGTTGAAATTATACAAAGCTTTTTCTCTGATAATAAAGTGAAGCTAGAAATCAATATATTAGACAACTAGAAAATTTTACAAACATAGTGAGGTTAAACAATACACTTAAATGATCAGTGAGTCAAAGAAGAAATTACAAGAGAAATCAGTAAATAACTTGAGACAAAGTAAAATGAGAACACAACACATCAAAACGTATGGGATGCTACAAAGACAGCACTATGAGGGAAATGCCTACATTAAAAAAGAAGAAAGAGCTAAAAACGAAGATCTAACCGCATACCTGGAGAACCTACAAGAACAGCAAACTAACCCCAAAGCAAAAAGGAGAGAGAAAACAAAAATTAGAGCAGAAATACATGAAATTGAGAATATGAAAACAATAGAGAGAATCAATAAAACCAAAAATTGGTTCTTCCCAGTTTTGACAGCTGATCAAATGGTATCTAAGTTAGTGTTTTAATACTTAGAATTTAAGAACTTTACTATCTGAATTTGTAGATTTCTTTTCCGTTTTTTTTTTTGCACGGGCAGGCACTGGGAATCAAAGCCAGGTCTCCCCATGGCAGGCGAGAATTCTGTCACTGAGCCACCATCGCACCACCCTGTTGCTTTAATTTTAAATCGGTTTATGAAACTTGCTGCACAAACACAGGCTTTTACAATGATTATATGGTACTTTATCTAAATATGCCCATGGTTAAGCTAACTAAGATATCCATTTTTGGAGGTTCTAAGTATATTGTTTGTTTTCTTAAATAAAATTTTTTTTTAAAGTTGGTTCTTAGTGAAAATCAATAAAATTGACAAACACTTACCCAGACTGACAAGGAAAAAAAAAAGAAAGAAGATGCAAATAAATAAAGTCAGAAATGAGAGGTGGGACATGACTACTGACCCCACAGAAATAAAAAGATCATCAGAGGATACCATGAACAACTGTTTGCTAACAAATGAGGCAATTTAGATGAAATGGATAATTTCCTAGAAACACATGAACAGTGACTTTAGGAAAAAAACAAAACAGAAAACCTCAACAAACCAATGCCAGTAAAGAGACTGAAATGGTAATAAGAAACCTCCCCTAAAAGAAAAGTCCAGGACCAGATGGCTTCACAGAGAATTCTACCAAACATTTCAAGAAGAATTAATATCAATCTTGCTCAAACTCTTCCAAAAATTGGAGAGGAGGGAACACTTCTAACTTATTCTGTGAAGCTAGCACTGCCCTAATACCAAAGCCAGATAAATACTACCAGAAAAGAAAATTACACACCAATTTTGCCAACGAATATTAGATACAAAAATCCTTAACAAAATCCTAGCAAACAGAATCCAACAGGACATTAAAAGAATTATATATCATGATCAAATGAGATTTATCCCAGGTATATGCAAGAGTGCCTCAACATAAGAAAATCAATTAATGCAATACACTGCATTAACAGAACAAAGGGGAAAAAATGACATGATCATCTCAAATGACAAAGTCATCTGACAAAATCAAGCAACTCCTCTTGTTAAAAACTAGGAATAGAAGAAAAATTCCGCAACATGATAAAGGGCATATATGAAAAACCCACAGCTAACATCATACTTAATGGTGAAAGTCTGAAGTTTCCCTCTAATATCAGAAACAAGAGAAAAATATCCATTGTCACCACTGTTATTCAACATTTTACTGGGAGTTCTAACCAGGCAGCTAAGCAAGAAAAAGAAACAAAAGGCATCCAATTTGGAAAGGAAGAAGTAAAATTTTCACTGCTTGTAGACAACATGATCCTATATATAGAAAGTTCCAAAAAAATTTACAAGAAGGCTACTACGGCTGAAAAAACAATTCACCAAAGTGCTGGGTACAAGATCAACACACAAAAATGAGCAGTGTTAATTCCCCACTCTCATCAATGGACAGAACATCTAGACAGAGGATCAATAAAGAAACAGAGAATTTGAATATTACAATAAATGAGCTAGACTTAACAGACATTTATAGGACATTACACCCCACAACAGCAGTATACACCTTTTTCTCAAGTGCTCATGCATCATTCTCAAAGATAGACCATATGCTGGATCACAAAGCAAGTCTCAACAAATTTAAAAAGATTGAAATCATACACAACACTTGTTCGGATCATAAAGGAATGAAGTTGGAAATCAATAATAGGCAGAGTGCCAGAAAATTCACAAATACGTGGAGGCTCAACAACACACTCTTAAACAACGAGTGGGTCAAGGAAGAAATTACAAGAGAAATTAGTAAATATCTCGAGGCAAATGAAAATGAAAACACAACATATCAAAACCTATGGGACGCAGCAAAGGCAGTGCTAAGAGGGAAATTTATTGCCCTAAATGCCTGTATCAGAAAAGAAGAAAGGGCAAAAATTCGGGAATTAACTGTCCACTTGGAAGAACTGGAGAAAGAACAGCAAACTAACCCCAAAGCAAGCAAAAGGAAAGAAATGACAAAGATTAGAGCAGAAATAAGTGAAATTGAGAACATGAAAACAATAGAGAAAATCAATAAGACCAGAAGTTGGTTCTATGAGAAAATCAACAAGATTGATGGGCCCTTAGCAAGATTGACAAAAAGAAGAAGAGAGAGGACGCAAATAAATAAGATCAGAAATGGAAGAGGAGACATAACCACTGACCCCACAGAAATAAAGGAGGTAATAACAGGATACTATGAACAACTTTACGCTAATAAATACAACAATGTAGATGAAATGGGCAAGTTCCTAGAAAGGTATAAACAACCAACTTTGACGCAAGAAGAAATAGATGACCTCAACAAACCAATCACAAGTAAAGAAATTGAATCAGTCATTCAAAAGCTTCCCCAAAAGAAAAGTCCAGGACCAGACGGCTTCACATGTGAATTCTATCAAACATTCCAGAAAGAATTAGTACCAACTCTCCTCAAACTCTTCAAAAAAACTGAAGTGGAGGGAAAGCTACCTAATTCATTCTATGAAGCCAACATCACCCTCATACCAAAACCAGGCAAAGATATTACAAAAAAAGAAAACTACAGACCAATCTCTCTAATGAATATAGATGCAAAAATCCTCAACAAAATTCTAGCAAATCGAATCCAGCAACACATTAAAAGAATTATACATCATGACCAAGTAGGATTCATTCCAGGTATGCAAGGATGGTTCAACATAAGAAAATCAATTAATGTAACACACCATATCAACAAATCAAAGCAGAAAAATCACATGATCATCTCAATTGATGCAGAAAAGGCATTTGACAAGATTCAACATCCTTTCCTGTTGAAAACACTTCAAAAGATAGGAATACAAGGGAACCTCCTTAAAATGATAGAGGGAATATATGAAAAACCCACAGCTAATATCATCCTCAATGGGGAAAAACTGAAAACTTTCCCCCTAAGATCAGGAACAAGACAAGGATGTCCATTATCACCACTATTATTCAATGTCGTGTTGGAGGTTCTAGCCAGAGCAATTAGACAAGAAAAAGAAATACAAGGCATCAAAATTGGAAAGGAAGAAGTAAAACTATCACTGTTTGCAGACGATATGATACTACATGTCGAAAACCCACAAAAATCCACAACAAAACTACTAGAGCTAATAAATGAGTACAGCAAAGTAGCAGGTTACAAGATCAACATTCAAAAATCTGTAGTGTTTCTATACACTAGTAATGAACAAGCTGAGGGGGAAATCAAGAAACCAATTCCATTTACAATTGCAACTAAAAGAATAAAATACTTAGGAATAAATTTAACTAAAGAGACAAAAGACCTATACAAAGAAAACTACAAAAAACTGTTAGAAGAAATCACAGAAGACCTAAATAGATGGAAGGGCATACCGTGTTCATGGATTGGAAGACTAAATATAGTTAAGATGTCAATTCTACCTAAATTGATTTACAGATTCAATGCAATACCAATCAAAATCCCAACAACTTATTTTTCAGAAATAGAAAAACCAATAAGCAAATTTATCTGGAAAGGCAGGGTGCCCCGAATTGCTAAAAGTATCTTGAGGAAAAAAAACGAAGCTGGAGGTCTCACACTGCCGGATTTTAAGGCATATTATGAAGCCACAGTGGTCATAACAGCATGGTACTGGCATAAAGATAGATGTATCGACCAATGGAATCAAATAGAGTGCTCAGATATAGACCCTCTCATCTATGGACATTTGTTCTTTGATAAGGCAGTCAAGCCAACTCACCTGGGACAGAACAGTCTCTTCAATAAATGGTGCCTAGAGAACTGGATATCCATATGCAAAAGAATGAAAGAGGACCCGTATCTCACACCCTATACAAAAGTTAACTCAAAATGGATCAAAGATCTAAACATTAGGTCTAAGACCATAAAACAAGTAGAGGAAAATGTAGGGAGATATCTTATGAATCTTACAATTGGAGGTGGTTTTATGGACCTTAAACCTAAAGCAAGAGCATTGAAGAAAGAAAGAAATAAATGGGAGCTCCTCAAAATTAAACACTTTTGTGCATCAAAGAACTTCATCAAGAAAGTAGAAAGACAGCCTACACAATGGGAGACGATATTTGGAAACGACATATCAGATAAAGGTCTAGTATCCAGAATTTATAAAGAGATTGTTCAACTCAACAACAAAAAGATAGCCAACCCAATTACAAAATGGGAAAAAGACTTGAACAGACACCTACCAGAAGAGGAAATACAAATGGCCAAAAGGCACATGAAGAGATGCTCAATGTCCCTGGCCATTAGAGAAATGCAAATCAAAACCACAATGAGATATCATCTCACACCCACCAGAATGGCCATTATCAACAAAACAAAAAATGACAAGTGCTGGAGAGGATGTGGAGAAAGAGGCACACTTATCCACTGTTGGTGGGAATGTCAAATGGTGCACCCACTGTGGAAGGCAGTTTGGCGATTCCTCAAAAAGCTGAATATAGAATTGCCATATGACCCAGCAATACCATTCCTAGGTATCTACTCAAAGGACTTAAGGGCAAAGACACAAATGGACATTTGCACACCAGTGTTTATAGCAGCATTATTTACAATTGCAAAGAGATGGAAACAGCCAAAATGTCCATCAACAGACGAGTGGCTAAACAAACTGTGGTATATACATACGATGGAATATTATGCCGCTTTAAGAGAGAATAAACTTATGAAGCATGTAATAACATGGATGGACCTAGAGAACATTATGCTGAGTGAGACTAGCCAAAAACTAAAGGACAAATACTGTATGGTCCCACTGATGTGAACCGACATTCGAGAATAAACTTGGAATATGTCATTGGTAACAGAGACCATCAGGAGTTAGAAATAGGGTAAGATAATGGGTAATTGGAGCTGAAGGGATACAGACTGCAACAGGACTGGATGCAAAAACTCAAAAATGGACAGCACAATACTACCTAATTGTAATGTAATTATGTTAAAACACTGAATGAAGCTGCATCTGAGCTATAGTTTATTTTATTTTTTTATTTTTATTTTTTCTATTATCATTTTATTTCTTTTTCTGTTGTCTTGCTATTTCTTTTTCTAAATCGATGTAAATGTACTAAGAAATGATGATCATACATCTATGTGATGATATTAAGAATTACTGATTGTATATGTAGAATGGAATGATTTCTAAATGTTTTGTTAGTTAATTTTTTTAATTAATAAAAAAAAAAGAGCAGTGTTTCCAAAAGGACAAATATTTTATGATCTCACTGATATGAAATAATTATAATATATAAACTCATACACATAAAATATAGAATTTAGGTTACCAGGCTATAGTATGAGGCTAAAGAAAGGGAAGCAGTAGCTTAATATGTGCAGAATATCTAATGAGGGTGAACTTAAAAACGTTTGGAAATCGACAGAGGTGATGGTAGCATGTTTTAGTGAGAATAACTAACAGTGCTGGTGAGTGAATGTGGTGGACAGCGGAAGGTTAGAATCACGCATATCAGCAGAAGGAAAGGTGGAGGTTAAAACATGGGAATGCATAAGACGGGGAATGTTGTGGTAGAAAATGTCCATGAGTAACTGTACAAATTAAAAATAAAAAGTTCTTTCATGAACTACAGCGGACAGACAACACTGTTATAACGAGTTAATAATAGAGGGGTATATGGGAAAAACGTTATTTTCTGGAGTAATGAAACTGTTCTAAATTTAATCATGGGGCTATATGCACAACCATGTGATGATACTGTGAACCAATCATGCTGTGTGAATGTCAATAAAATTGCATTTAAAAAAATCAGCAGTCGTTCTATAAACTAGTAAAGAGCAATCTGAGGAGGAAATCAAGAAAAAAAATCCATTTACAATAGCAACTAAAAGAAATATCCAGGAATAAATTCAATCAAGGCTATAAAGGACTTTTACACAGAAAACTATAAAACATTGCTAAAAGAAAGCAAAGAAGACCTAAATGAATGGAGAGACATTCTGTGTTCGTGGATTAGAAGACTAAATACAGTTAAGATGTCAATTCTACCAAAACTGAGTTGCAGATTTAACCCCATCCCTATAAAAATTCCAACAGCCTACTTCGCAGAAATGGCAAAGCCAATCATCAAATTTATTTGGAAGGGTAAGTGGTCCCAAAAAGCAAATATTTTGAGAAAGAAGGATAAAGTTGGAGGGCTCATGCTTCTATTTTCTAAAAAAACTTTTTATTGACAAATCTTTACACACATACATTCCATACATGGTGTACAATCAATGGCTCACAATATCATCACATGATCATCTGCATCACTCGAGAAAAAGAAATAAAAAGAAAAATCTCATACATACCATACCCCTTTACCCCTCCCTCTCATTGACTGCTAGTATTTCCATCTACCCAATTTCATGCTTCTATTTTAAAGCACATTACAAAGCTACAGTGATCACCAACAGCATGGTATTGGCATAAATATAGATATATTAATCAATGGAATTGAACTGAGAGTTCAGAAATTGACCCTCACATCTATGGTTATTTTGACAAGCCTGTAAAATCCACTCAGTTGGGACAGAACAGTCTCTTCAACAAATGGTGCTGGGAGAACTGGATACCCATATCCAAAAAATGAAAGAGAACCCCTATCTCACACCCTCTACAAAAACTAACTCAAAATGGATTAAAGATCTCAATATAAGAGGGACCATAAAACTCCTAGAGAAAAGGTAGGGAAGCATCTTCAAGATCTTGTGTTAGGAGGTAGTTTCTTAGACTATACACCCAACGCAGAAGCAACAAAAGAAAAAATAAATACATGGACCTCCTCAAAAGTAAATGCTTTTGTGCGTCATTCAAGGACTTCACCAAGAAAATGAGACGGCAGCCTAGTCAATGGGAGAAAATATTTGGAAATCACGTATCCGTTACGGGTTTAATATCAAGAATATATAAAGAAATCCTACAACCCAGCAATAAAAAGACAAACAACTCGATTAAAAACTGGGCAAAAGGCTTGAATAGACAATTTTCCAAAAAGTAAATACAAATGACTAATAAACACATGAAAAGATGCTCAACATTACCAGCTATTTAGGGAAATGCAAATCAAAACCACAATGAGATATCATTTCACACCTAACAGAATGACCACTACAAAAAAAAGAAAACCGCAAGTGTTAGAGAGGACGTGGAGAAATAGGAACATTAATTCACTGCTTGTGGGAATGTAGGACAAATATTGTACGGTCTCACTAATTATAATGAGCAAATCTTGGAGTTAAAATTTGACATTGTATAAGTTATCAGGAGACAGAATGAGGGCAGAGAATAGGGAGCTGATGCTTAATTTGTACAGAACTTTTAATAAGATTAATTGTAAATGTTTAGAAATAGACAGTGGTGATGGTAGCATATTACTGCAAGTGTAATTAACAGCATTGAATTATATGTGGGATTATGGTTAAAAGGGGAAATTTAAGATTGTGTATGTCACTAGAAGGAAAGCTAGACGATAAACATGAGATTGTATAAATGGTGAACCCTGTGGTGGACCATGACTGTGGTTAACTGTATAAATATAAGAATGTACTTCCATGAGCTAGAACAAATGTAGGAAACTATTGCAAGGTATTAGTAACAGGGTGATATATGAGAAAAAAATACAACCAATGCAAACAATGGACTATGGTTAGCAGTAACACTGTAATATTCTTTCATCAAATGTAACAAGGGTACTACACCAATGTCAATAATAGAGAAGTTTAAGGGGTATGGGATTTTTCTTTTGGGATCAATAAGAATGTTCTCAAACTGACTGTGGTGATGAATATACAACTTTGATTATACCAAGAACCAATGATGTGCATTTAGATGTTTTAAAAAAAACAATGTGGACCTAAACACCCAGAAGCATCCCTTTTGTAAGATTTGTAACAAAAATTAATATAAATGGAGTTCATAGTTATAATGGAGTTATGGACCCAAGAGCCCTACCAGTGCTAGCACAATTGCAGAATTCATATGGCATCAAAGATGTCCTGTAAGAGCTTCGGCGCCTAATGATGCCTAAAGAAAATACAAAACTCCCTCAGCTGTCTAAAGGACGATGTTACAGCAACTAATCAAAAAGAAAACCCATAGACCCTGCCTCCACCCCGACTCGATTCAAGAAGTCTTCATTTTTCATACTAGTAAATTTTCTAGATATGTCTTGTGGACTTCAAAGTACTGGAAAGGAAGCTACATTCAAAGGCATTTTATCTTAAGATACTGTAAATGATTCTAATTTTTTGTCCATTTGAAATATGTAAGTTGTGTGATAACAAATCATAGAGTCTAATATAATCAATGTCCACATAGTTGAACTTCTGGGATCAAGAAAGTATACTTAGGGCGGTGCAATGGTGGCTCAAGGGCAGAAATCTCACCAGCCAAGCCAGAGACCTGAGTTTGATTCCCGGTGCCTGTCTATGTAAAAAGTAAATAAATAAAGTGTATTTAAACTGGTTCCCATCATAACCGATGAGGCACTCCTAACTCAAATGTGAAAAAACACATCAGACAATCACCTTGCTGCTGCGTACATGGCCTGGGGTTTCTGCCTTCTCCCCGTCCCCTTCCCCTTGCTTTCTTTCTTCCTTCTCTCCCTGCAACAGCCTTCCAGTTGGGGTGGCTTATTAGAACAGATGTGAAGGTTTCAGGCTGCAGTCTGTGAAACTACTACTGGGTATGTGTGTGTGCTTCATCTGTACCTCCCAGTATTTTTTTTTTTAACTTTTTTTTAATTGTATAGTATAACATATATACAAAACAAAGAAACAAAAAAGCAATAATTTTCAAAGCACTCTTCAACAAGTAGTTACAGGACAGATTCCAGAGTTTGTCATGGGCTACCATATGATTCTCTCACATTTTCCCTTGTAGCTGTTCCAGAAAATAGGACCAGAGGCTAGAGGACTTGAATATTTTTTATCATCACAATCGACTTTTTTTCCTTCTTTTTTTTTTGTGAAAAATAACATATATACAAAAAAGCTAGAAATTTCAAAGCACAGCACCACAATTAGATATAGAACATATTTCAGAGTTTGACATGGGTTTCAATTCCACAATTTTAGGTTTTTACTTCTAGCTGCTCTAAGATACTAGAGACTAAAAGAGATACCAATTTAATGATTCAGCAATCATATTCATCTGTTAAATCCTATCTTCTCTTTATTCCACCATCACTTTTGATCTTTCCATCCCTCTCTTTAGGGGTGTTTGGGCTGTGGAATTCTAAATTGCACCCCCCAGTTTCTTTAAGTCTGAAATACTGCTCCCTTCCAAGCCACTGATCCTTGCCCACTCTCCACTACCACCCTTGGCCAAAGAACAGACTGTCACCCTGAAACCGGCCTTTGGTGAGGAGTTCTTTCAGGTTTTCTTTACCCTTACTGCTCCCTCAACCCACCCCTTAGTGAGGGGTACTACTTTTTCCTCCTTGCTCCTGAAGTCCCTTCCTGCATCATCATCACCCAACACTTTCCATGATACTTCCCTGCTTCGATGAGAAGCCATCAGGTAAGGCTGTCATCTCTGACATCCCTCATTTACTTTTAGAAACACATTTCTTTACTCTCTACCAGTCTGGGAAATGAAAATTGGGTCCTCAGTCCTGCCACCCTATGTTTTCATCATCAACTAATGCATTTTTGGCAAGGTTGATATGGTGAAAAGAACAGTCACCAAGGTTACTGAGACATGTCAGCTCTCAAAGTCCTTGATGTTTAAACTTGGAAAAGGCCACAGGAAGACACTTGTAAACACACATAACCCCTCTGTATGAATTGTTTTCTTTTCTTGTAATTGCTTTTGCTTTTAAAAATCAAAGAAGATTTAAATGTACAAGCAAACAGAAACCTGCAATATGACACCATATCATGTGCAATAGAAGGGCAAGTTTTTAAAAAACAGGAAATTACAAGTGTTGGTGAGGATATAGAGAAACAGGAACACTTGCTCATTGCTGGTGGCAATGTAAAGTGGTGCAGACATTGTGGAAGAGAGTTTGGCAGTTCGTCATCAAGTAAAGTATAGAATACCATATCACCCAGTAATCCCACTTCCAGGTATATACCCCAAAGAATTGAAAGCAGGAACTCAACAAGATGTTTGTACACCGATGTTCATAGTGGCATTATTCACAATTGTCAAGAGATGGAAGCAACCCAAGTGTCCACAATAGATGAATGGATAAACAAAATGTGGTCTATACATATAATGGACTATTATTCAGTTGTAAAAAGGATGGTGTTCTAATATGTGACAACACGGATGAACCTTGAAGACATCATGTGGAATGAAGTCAGACAAAAGGACAAATACTGTATGATTTCACTGATAGGAAACAATTACAATAAGCAAATTTATAGATTCAAAAACTAGAATACAGTATACCAGGGGCAGGGGAGGAGGGTGGGAATGGGGAGTTAAAGCTTAAACAGTACAGAATTTCTGTTTTGGGTGACAGAGAAGAGTTGGTAATGGATTGTGGTGATGGCAGCATATGATTGTGGATGCAATTAACTCTAATGAACTATATATTAGAATACAGTTAAAGGGAAAATTTTAGGTTGCATATATGTTACTAGAACACATTTTTTAAAAACCATAAGACAGTACAACACAGTGAATCCTAATGTAAATTATAGACTACAGTTAATAGTATAATTATAATAATACTGTTTTATCAAGTTTACCACAGGTACCACACTTATACAAAATGTTAATAATAAGGAAGACCGTGGGGGAGAGGACAGGGGGTGTTATGTGGGAACTCTGTACTTTCAGCATGATTTTTTCTGTAAACTTACAATCTTTCTAAAGAAAATTTTTTAAAAAAACAGCTTAAAATTTACTAACCCAATTTTTCCCTATAAGAAAAACTGGACAAAATTATAATTTTTCTAAAGACTATTAAAATGTTTTTGTTTTAAGATCCACGTTGTATTTAAAAGGTGAAAATGCATCAAGAGGCTGATGGAAAGTTCCCTGTAAAGATAAGTTTCTTTTTGGTTCCAGCATGCTGTTCAAAGTAAACCTGAACTAAAGTCCTAGAAGACAGAGGGTTGAAACAGACTGTAAGTTCACTGAGGGCAGGGACCTTGCCTCAGATTTGAGCACAGGGCCATATTCATAGGAAGTACTAAAAAAAGAACCATCCTTTTTTTTCTTTTGGTACGCTGTATGGCACAGTCACATTTCATTATTTTTCCATGTGAGTATCCTATTATTGCAGCACCATTTGTTGAATTTTTTTCTGTTTGCTTGGTTTTTTGGGGGAAGTGCCTGGGCGGGGAATCGAACCTGGGTGTCTTGCATGGCAGGCTAGAATTCTGCCACTGAACTACTCTGGCAATCCCCCCCCCAATCCATTTTATTTTATATTTTAAAAAGTTCTAGAGGAAAACTGATGCCTCAAGCAAATCCCAGCATATTTTAAAAGCCCTCTAGCAAATGAAAACATCTTTAAGGGAGCTTACTGCTTTAACAAGGGCTGAACTAGCCTTCTCTCAGCAGTTACCAAGCACAAAAGGGCTGTTTTAGATTCTCCTTTTATCTACTATTTTCCATATTCTTTGCTTCCCATTAAATGGAAAGAAAAAATTATAAATGATGTACAGATTCAAAATGACAAGGAGAAATTAAAACCAAAGAGGAGAAAAAAGATCCAAGAAAAATCTTTACCTCTGAATGACAGATCTCTGCTGACCCAATGGTATGGTTTGCTCCAGCCAATGAGCTAAGAAGGCTAAAGCCTTGGTTCCTATCTGAAAAGAAGAAATAGTCACTGATATTATTTCATTTACATTTTAAACTGTTATAAAATGACTGATGATGAGATAATAGATATTTCCTTATTATCTAAGTTCCAACTATTAAAGTTTGTTACTACCATTTAATTACCACCATATACTCTCAATATGAATTTTTAAAAATCACAGAATATTAGCATAGGTCAAATATAATGGCAGATACATGGGACGTGATTTTCAGGGATGTAAGTCTCCATGGCAACATGGGACATGACTCCCAAGGCTGAGTCTAGCCCTGGCACCACAGGATTGAGAATGCCTTCTTGACCAAAAGGAGGAAAAAAAAATGAAACAAAATAAAGTTTCAGCGATACCCCTTTTCAACATGAAGAAGTTAGAGTGAACATTGCCCAAATATCCCTGATGACTAAGAGAATGATCAAATGAGAGGGAGGAGTTGTAACAGGATTGGATAGATGATTATCTGTACTGAATCATCATATGGATATTTGTTTTTAATTTCTAGTGTATTAGAACAGGCAGAAGGAAATTTCTGAAATTTTTCTGTAACCAAAACTATACCTTGAAATTTTCTCTATAATTACTTGTTAAATAGAATTCTGAAATTTATCATTTTTCTGTATATATGCTGTATTTCACAACAAAAAGTTTTTTAAAAAAATAAAAAATATAATGGCAACAAAACAAAAAAATGACTCGTAAATAGTGATTCTGTGTGTGAAGACTGAAAAAAAGCACAGATGTTTTAATAGTCATTATGTACTAATATTCCAATGTTTTAAACCATCAACGCATTATCATCAGGTGAGACAGAGCCTGCATACATTTTGAAATAAAGCATTGTTTGATACATTGATCAATCACTATAAATGGCCCATTTTGCAGTTAAGGCTCCTAATACTCTAGATGTCTGTGTTTACAATAAAGGACAAATCTGCAGTAGAACTTCTAGAACTGATAAAAGTATAAATACCATCCCTGTTCTAGAGGATCACAAGGGGCATATATTAAAACTACACCAATGACCCTACCTCAAACTCACTGAATCAGAATCTCTAGGACAGAGAGGCCAAGGAATTTGAACTGATAGCAAGTACTCCAGGAGCCTTGGGATCGGGGAGGTTTGAAAAACACAGCTTTAGATTTGAACACAAAGCCCACAATCCAACACTTGAACAGCACAGAAACTAAACGACTTCTCTCTGAAAAAGACAACTTCCTCTCACCTTGCCTCTTCTCTCTTCACCTCCTCCCTGAACCCATTCTTCTCTCTAGTTCTCTAAACCACTTACAGGCTTCCTGCATCTTTTCCCCTGCCAGGTAAATCCTGTTGTCACAGTCACATGGAGGTGATCAAGAAAAAAGCAAAGTCTGCAGTTTCCCCTTCCTTCATTTCACTTGGGGAGATTTGCCTTTTAAACAAGATGAAGCTCCAACCTTAGAATACTGGGTTTTAGACTGCAGCTTTTTTTTTTTTTTTTTTAACCTTTTGGCAAATGCTTTTATTTTCTTACTAATTAGGTGAGAATTGAAAAGAAAGTAGGTTAATTTGGATACTATGAGAGACATGTAATTTACAAGTACAAGATTAACGCCTTTATAAAAGAAGAAATTTACAGAAAACACAAATCAGCAAGATCAGTAATCCCATTTCAATATCACTTTTTTTTTCCAAGCTCTAAAACCTTATTCATTTATTCAACTTCTATCAGGCATTTACAACTCATTCAGTCATTCCACAAACACTAAGCACATTAAATTCTTTCATTTACTCAATAAACTTCATAAGTACCAACAATGTCTCACTGTTCCAGGAGCTGAAGATTCACTCCGAGGACAGTCCACACCCACTATCAGGAACTTACTTCCAGAAGAGGAAAGATGGAAATAACTAAACAAAGAAACAAGGTAACTTTGAAAGGTGGAATAAAACACTACTGGGTCAGGGACTACTCTAGATGGGAGGGGGTACTGTCTGATGGGCTCTGCATGAAGAAAGCGCACCTGCCATGGGAGACTTAGCAGCCTCCAGGCCCCTGGCACCAGGTGTGATGACGAGCCAGGCTGACATGCCTAGCAGGAAAGCAGGGATTTGCCAGTGGGCAAGGAGGAATCTGCTCTTATAGGCTTTACGAGCTTGTCCAAGACAGTGGTTCTCTCCCCATACTGCACATTAGAATCACCTGGGGAGCTTTTTTTAAAATTTTTTTTATTAATCAAAAAAAAAGAAAAGAAATTAACACAACATTTAGAAATCATTCCATGCTACACATGCACTCAGTAATTCTTAGTATCATCACATAGATGTATGATCATCATTTCTTAGTACATTTGCATTGATTTAGGAAAAGAACTAGCAAAACAGCAGAAAAAGATATAGAATGTTAATACAGAGAAGAGAATTAAAATAATAATACTAATAAAAATATATATATATAAAAAAGGAAAAAGAAAAAAACCAAAAACAAAAGATACAAACAAACAAACAAACAAACGAAAAACTATATTTCAGGTGCAGCTTCATTCAGTGTTCCAACATAGTTACATTACACTTAGGTATTATTGTGCTGTCCATTTTTGAGTTTTTGTATCTAGTCCTGTTGCACAGTCTGTATCCCTTCAGCTCCAATTACCCATTATCTTACCCTGTTTCTAACTCCTGCTGGTCTCTGTTACCAATGATATATTCCAAGCTGATTCTCGAATGTCAGTTCACATCAGTGGGACCATACAGTATTTGTCCTTTAGTTTTTGGCTAGACTCACTCAGAATAATGTTCTCTAGGTCCATCCATGTTATTACATGCTTCATAAGTTTAGTCTGTCTTAAAGCTGCATAATATTCCATCGTAGGTTTACGCCACAGTTTGTTTAGCCACTTGTCTGTTGATGGACATTTTGGCTGTTTCCATCTCTTTGCAATTGTAGATAATGCTGCTATAAACACTGGTGTGCAAATGTCCGTCTGTGTCTTTGCCCTTAAGTCCTTTGCGTAGATACCTAGCAGTGGTATTGCTGGGTCGTAATCCATTCTGCCATTCTATGTGTTTTGATTGGGAAATTCAGTCCATTAACTTTTAGTATTATTACTGTTTGGATAATATTTTCCTCTACCCTTTTGGCTTTTGTATTATATATATCATATCTGATTTTCCTTCTTTCTACACTTTACTCCATACCTCTCTCTTCTGTCTTTTCGTATCTGACTCTAGTGCTCCCTTTAGTATTTCTTGCAGAGCTGGTCTCTTGGTCACAAATTCTCTCAGTGACTTTTTGTCTATAAATGTTTTAATTTCTCCTTCATTTTTGAAGGACAATTTTGCTGGATATAGGAGTCTTGGTTGGCAGTTTTTCTCTTTTAGTAATTTAAATATATCATCCCACTGTCTTCTAGCTTCCATGGTTTCTGCTGAGAAATCTACACATAGTCTTATTGGGTTTCCCTTGTATGTGACAGATTGTTTTTCTCTTGCTGCTTTCAAGATCCTCTCTTTCTCTTTGACCTCTGACATTCTAACTAGTAAGTGTCTTGGAGAATGCCTATTTGGGTCTATTCTCTTTGGGGTGCGCTGCACTTCTTGGATCTGCAAATTTAGGTCTCTCATAAGAGTTGGGAAATTTTCAGTGATAATTTCTTCCATTAGTTTTTCTCCTCCTTTTCCCTTCTCTTCTCCTTCTGGGACACCCACAACACGTATATTTGTGCGCTTCATATTGTCATTCAGTTCCCTGATCCCCTGCTCAAGTTTTTCCATTCTTTTCCCTATAGTTTCTGTTTCTTTTTGGAATTCAGATGTTCCATCCTCCAGTTCACTAATTGTAGCTTCTGTCTCTTTAGATCTACCATTGTAGGTATCCATTGTTTTTTCCATTTTTTCTTCTTTGTCCTTCACTCCCATAAGTTCTGTGATTTGCTTTTTCAGATTTTCTATTTCTTCTTTTTGTTCAGCCCATGTCTTCTTCATGTCCTCCCTCAATTTATTGATTTGGTTTTTGAAGAGTTTTTCCATTTCTGTTCGTATATTCAGCATTAGTTGTCTCAGCTCCTGTATCTCATTTGAACTATTGGTTTGTTCCTTTGACTGGGCCATATCTTCAATTTTCCGAGCGTCATCCATTATTTTCTGCTGGTGTCTGGGCATTTGATCAGATTTCCCTGGGTGTGGGACCCGGCTGGTTGAAAGGTTTTTCTGTGAAATCTCTGGGCTTTGTTTTTCTTTTTCTGCCCAGTAGGTGGCGCTCGTGGCGCTCATCTGTCTGCGGGTCCCACCAGTAAAAGATGCTGTGGCTCCTTTAACTTGCCAATCCGAATCTCGCAGTCGGCCCGGGAAACCGCGTGTGTGGGGGGGGTGGTCGCCGGCCACCGCGGCTTGGGGGAGTGCCGGTCCAAATTGCCCAGCTGGCCCGAGACGCCAAGCGTGGCGGGAGGGCCCTGCTATCCAACGTTCCCAGTCAGACCGGGGAGCCACGTGCGTGGAGGGGACCCCAGTCGCCAGTCGCCCCAGCCGGGAAAAAGCACGCCCCTTGGGTATCTCACCGCAGCGGATTCTCCCTGCCCGTTCAGCCGTTCCAGAATGGGGTACGCTGTCTTTTTGGTCTCTGTCGTGGCTCCGGGAGCTGTTTCTTATTGTTTCTGTTTCTTTAGTTGTTGTTCTGGAGGAGGAACTAAGACCCGCACGTCTTACTAAGCCGCCATCTTCTCCGGAAGACAGACTGCAGCTTTTTGTGCCCAACCTCTCATCATGGAGACAGGAGCCTAGACCACCCACTGCAACAGTATCAGCCCACAACCTGTGTTTTTAGGGCCTCAAAGGCAGCACTAAAGAACCTGCTGCTGCCCTACTGCCCTTTTCACTCCCAACGTCCACACTGACAGCATGGCCAAAGGTGCACAAGAAATCCTGGAATCCCCTTTCACTTACTAATTCAACTTGCTCACTCTCAGAGGAGCTCTCCAGGCCAAATGTTTGTGTGTGCCCATATCACAGACAGGCCACCAATGCTTTAGCAAGGTAGGATGGGGAGGCTCACAGGCCAGAGAAAAGCATATCTGTGCAGTGACAGATTGCTTCACAGAGCCTGAGGATGTTTATTCAAATGTCAACATAATTCTTTCCTTTTGGCCAATTTGCTATTAATTTTAGAACAGTTGTAAGCATCATGCAATACTGAGGGATTTTAACATGGCATTAGGATACAAGAGAGCTCTTATAATATCCTTGCAGGCTACTTGTACAAAATTATCTTAGCAATAGAGTAATGCTGCTAGAGAGTCCTTACTTCTATTAGTGGAAATAACTTGGGTTTTGGGTAATTTTCCAGTCCAATTAAAAAACCTCTCCATATTCCAATTCCATGGTTTACTTTTTTCCTGTTAGGCATTAACTAAACTTGGCAGGCCAGATTGTAATTTATGAAGAATAATGCAAAACAGTATCAGTTTATGCATGTTATTAGACTAAAACAGTCTATTTAAAATGCCACATTCTTCACAATGGCTGCCTCCAAAGAGGGGAACTAGGACGGACAGGAGCTAGTCTTCTCACTGCATACTTTAAATCTTTTTGTGCCTTTTGGTTTTGTTCCATGTTCATGTACTAACGATTTAATGAGATTTTAAAAAATTTAATGTCTCAGTTCTAATAAAGTATAAAATTATGAAATAGGCAGAATGGTGGGAAGAGAACTAAGCTAGTGGTCAGAAAATCTGGACTTCGCTCCTAGCTCCGCCTTCCTGTGTGATTTTGTATAGAATCATTCAATCTCTGTGCCTCAATTTTCTGATCTATAAAATGAGATGATTGCTATAACTGGTTGTTAAGGTCACTTCTCTAGAAGTTCATGATTTTGTGAATTCAATAGGCATTCTATAGCTCTCTTGATAGTAATTTGGAATTAGCTAGGTTTACCTTTTTTTTTAATTACATAACAGAAAATTAAGAACCTGAAATTTCAGAATCTTTTTAAGGTACACAGATGACTATGAGTTTATAATGGGTTTCAGGCTAATTATAATAAGCCAGAAAGCCTTTTGCTCAGTATTTTCTTATAAACAATGGAAACTGTAGTCAACTAACAAATAGTTCATACTGCTTACATTTTAAGGAATCTAGACACTTACACATTTACACAACTAGAGAAATAATTCCTTTTGATTTATTCAAAGCAGACTGTTTGCACATTAATGTTGCTCAAAAAACCGTGGATGAAATTTAACATATCTATGGCTTGAAAGAAACTCTGTTTTGATTGGTTCAATGTTTATCAAAATGCTGCCCATGTGCACCAATGTGAAACTATTCTTCTTATGGTATAGAATTACATACATCTTTTCCAGTTTGCTAGATTTTTCTCTCTAGCATTGAGAAGTGGAAATGTCACCCTATTAAGAAGGATTTATTTCTTTAGCAGGCAGTTGCTGAAGTTAGTTCCAACATTTATGGTTTTATTGATGTCAAAAAATCCTAACCTAGGAAGGAACAAATGAACCCACCTACTCAACTGGTTCTTCTAGAACTTCAGGGTTGCAGAAAGAAGAGGGTGTTTAGTGATATAAAATAAGTTATTCTGGAAGGCATAGTAAGTATATTAAATTCTTGTCCTAAACACATCTAATTTAGTTTCAGTAGAGTAGTAAGTTGGCACCAGTAGAATGATAGAGAAAAATGATAATATAATGGGAAAAAGTAGTGGTGTTGGTCTCCTAGTTCTTTCTGAGAAGAGAAAAAACCAAAACTATAGCCTGTAGAATAAAGATTTAAAATGAGAAATTCTCAGGTCTGTAGAGCTTTTTTTTCTTAGAAGTTTCAAGAAAAGTTGGAATATGTGAAATTGTGTTATCTTTGTAGATATCTCTTTATAAATACACACACAGTTACTTTAGAAACATAAAATGTACTTCACATAGTAATTTTGACTAATATTACAATGAGACTAAATTTAGAGACTTAAAAACCTAGGCAAAAAAAGGAAATTTATTATGGGTAATGGAAAAGAGTAGTTAAAAAAAAAAGTATCTTTTCCTTTTAATTCTTCTGCTCTTCTCCCACTCCTTCTATACTACTTTATCAAGGCAATATGATAAGCATGTGAATTTGAAGATAAAGTCCCAGATTTGAATCCTAATTCTACTAGTGGTTTTATATAAGCTATGCCCTTCAGTACCCTAGTTTCTATGTTTATACAATGGAGATAACTGTTACCATGTTTATATGTAAGGGTTAACAATAATAATAGCTAACATTTACTGAGTGCTAAGTGCAAGGTAATGTTCTAAGTACTGAGCATACAATACCTCTTTAACTCTCACAACTTAATGGGGTAGGCACTTGAATTATCTTCTTTACTGAGTAAACTAAAACTCAGAAGAGGTTAAGTAACTTACCCAAAGCAGCAAAACTGGAACTAGAACTTGAAATCCAGGTCTCTCTCTCTTTCTCTAAATTCCAAACCTTTACATTAAGCCAAGAGCATTTGGTAATATGTAAAGAGTTAAGATGGTCAATGCTTGTTGTCAAATACTGGATATAGCACAAACTTGAATCAAGTACAAAAAAAAAAGTTTTCATTCATAATTAGTTCTCTTTTGTCAATAATTCATTATGTCCCACTTTTAGATTATGATTTTAACAGAATTAAGCTAAACTGCTCAAACCTGAATAATTAATGCTACTTCAATGCTCCTCATTAAATAATCCTAGCCCAGCCTCACAACTCCCACAGGCCTTGGTCATGGAAAGGCGGTCAGATGGACAGGTGTTTGGGCCCCACTGTGCCTCTACTGTTCTTCAAGGACACCTAAAACCAGTGTTTCTCAATCAACCTTTGGGCTAGACTATTCTTTGTTGTGGGCACTGCCTTTCGCATTGTGGAATGTTAGCACCATCCCCAGCTTCAACCCACACGATGCCTACAGCACTGCCAAGTGTCCCATGAGGCACATTCACACAGGTTAAGAAGCACCGATACGAAACTACTAATTAGGGTAAGAAATATTTTAGCAAATTTCTCAGGTTTTAAGTCATTTTTTAAAAAAAATTTAAATTTCAAAAAAATTTCCAATGAAGAAAAGAGAATATAGACTCAATTTTTACCTTGTCATGATTAGAAATATCCTCTCCCTACTCTGGGAAACTATACTAGTCAGGGTTCTTTAGGGAAACAGAACCGACAGGAGATATCTGTCACTTCTCCTTTTAAAGCCTTCGACTAGAAGAGAGGTCTCTCACTATTGAAGGCAGCCTCCTCAGTTGGCTGCAGATATAATCAGCCAGAGATGTAATCAACTTAATGATTTAAGTCCACAAAATGTCCTCCACTAATAAGGCTTGCTTGACCAAAGAATTAGACACAATTACCTGGCCAAGCTGACACATGAACTTAACCTTGACAGAAACTTCTCTAGATGATTTTAGCTCTCTAGATGATTTTCTCTCCCTCAGTGCCATTTTTCTTTGTTGTCCTTAGTATTCAGTTGGCCATTTAGATAATATGCTAGTATAAATACCTATTTTGGGTGTATCTGCCACCCTCAACTATGGTATAAGCTCCTTGCAGACAGGAACAATAGCTAATGATTCTTCAACACTCCACAGGTTCTGGCATAGTGCTGAGAATGCATATGGGGATGCTGTAATATCAGCTGAGAGCCTGATATGACTGTCAGGCAAATTCTGCAAACATTGGCTAAATTATAGAAACCAGAGAAGTTTTCACTTCAAATTTATAAATATTACTCAAATATCAGGAATTTCTATGACCACACCCCTAAAATGCCTTAAGTGACCTGTTACATATTTTCTGTGTTATTTTAATTTTTATTTCTTCAAATGATCAATTATTTGGCATTATCTTGAGAAAAAGTTTTTTCCATATTTTAGTTTTCTCCACATTCCCCGCCCCTCCTCAGGATATATTCTTTTTTTATTATCAGTATGCTCTTTTCCAGACATGTAATAAGCATGAATAAATTTGCTATAGCCAAAACTGAGATATTTCAATTTACACAGTTAAACTGTACCTATTTTTGCATGACATTCTTCAATCACACCACATCATTTGGGCAGAAATTATCTGAAGAAAGCACTTCATCAAAAATGATTCACTAGTATTATGGAAAGAAACCTACACTTTCATGTTAACATTTCATTTCACTTCTGCCTGGTAAAAATGAAAGAGTTTTTTAAATCACGAACTGATTTGCTCTCTTTCACTAAATACTGCTTTAAAAGGCAAAAAATTGAAATATGTTATTGAAAACAATACTTATTTAAAGAAATAGGCTTAACACCGTATCTGGCTCTACCCACACTGCCTTTGGATTCAGAAAAGGGAATCTCTGGATTTCCTTTGGCAATGTAACATCTATCTGCTCAAGGGTCAAGAAGTGTTTCTAATACTTGAAAATATAATGAACACAGCCAGGAAAATAATCACAGTATATTTCTCCTCCTCTCCTGGTTATAAACCGCACGTCCATTGTTGAACATCTGGAAATAGATAAGCGTACAGAGAAGAATATTAAATCACTAAACAAGGTTGCCAATTAACACCTCGGTATATTTTCTCTAATCATATTTTTTTCCTTTGTGCACATAAATTCTTAATGAACTTAACCAGACATTGGAATGAGTATCACATTTTCCAAAGTTGTAATGGACACTAATTCCAAAAACAATTCCACTGTAAGGTCCTATCTTCAGAGCCTAAAACACACTCTTTGGAAAATCCTTAAAGGAATGTTTTGAATCAAGTAAAAAATGATTCAGTGTCCATATTTCAAAACCTCAATTTCTGTGTGAGACTAAAGGGAGAGATGTTTATTTGGCGCAAAATTTATAGCACATTACCTAATTTAACTTGTATGGTCAGTTTAGTTGAACACTGTAAGTAATGGAACCTTGAATAGGGCCTGAGATCTTGTTGGTTTATTTATACAGGTTAGTGTGATGCCTCGATATATCCCAGAGCAATGGACAGTGAATAAAAAAGTATTTGCAAAATCCCCTTGGGGGACTGGGGAGAAAGGAGGAAATATTCAACTTCTCCATTTGGAGAATTCCTGATAGGCTTGCAAGTAGTGGGTACAACCAAATCAAATCATTGCAGTTTGCCCCTATGAAACTTACTCCTGCAAAGGATAAACTAAGCCTACTTATAATTGTGTCTAAGAGCCACTTCCAGAGAATCTCTTTTGTTACTCAGGTGAGGCCTCTCTCTCTAATCCAGCTCGGCAGGTGAACTTACTGTCCTCCCCTATGTGAGACCTGACTCCCAGGGGTGTACATCTCCCTGGCAATGTAGGGCAGAACTCCCATGATGAGACAGGACCCAGTATTAAGGGATTAAGAAAGCCTTCTTGATTAAAAGGAGGAAAGAGAAATGAGATAAAATAAAGTTTCAATGGCTGTGAGATTTCGAACAGAGTTGAGAGAGGTTATCCTGGAGGTTATTCTTATACATTATATAGTAACTCATTTTTAGTTTATGGTGTATTAGAGAGGCTGAAGGGAATTACCTGAAATTATTTTGAGCTATGTTCCAGTAGACTTTATTCTTGAATAATGATGTAATGATGTAACTTTTACAATGTGATTGTGTCATTGTGAAAACCTTGTGTCTGATACTCCTTTTATTCAGAGTATGGACAGATGAGTAAAAAAAATAGATAAAAAATAAATAAATAACGGGGTATAAAGGGTAAAATAAATTGGGTATACATATACTAGCGGTCAAAGAGAGGGAGGGATAAGGAGTATGGGATGTATGAGTTTTTATTTTTTCTTTTTCTGGAGTGATGCAAATGTTCTAAAAATGATTGTGGTGATACCTACACAACGTTGTGATGACATAGTGAGCCACTGATTTTTTGTACATCATGTATGGGCGGTTAGATGTGTGAAGATTTGTCAATAAAAATATTTTTTTAAAAATCATTCAGCCTGATGCTGTCTTCATTAATTATTCTTCCTTTCACCAATTTGATGCCATTTTATTTTTTTTATAAAATGACACATTATTTTATATTTTATAACATAACATTTTAATAACAAGTTAGATTCAAGCTTTCATTTAACCACTAACTTTTAGTTAAAAATTTTATACTAAAGAGCAATAGCCATCTACTTTCTCAGATGCATATCTCTGGTATTTCAAGTAGGCCTCCTATTTTTGGTACTCATCTCTTACTACTGCTTTGAATATCAGTTACAAATGATCCCTTGAACTAGAATCTAAGATTTCTGCCACAATATTTTGTTATCAAGTAACATTTAGGGAGATACATATTAATAGATGATCAATTCTTTATATTCATAATGGGAAAACACAGAAAACTGACAAGTAAAAGAATTGTTTCTATTATTAAAATCCCACTCAATCCTCACCTATCTAAAGCTATAAAAGATAAGATGAGAGTAAATCCAAGGCTTTTGAATTCTGTCTTTGTAATTATGGCTCATCACTAGGGGATCAAAGTCACAACTTTGTAACACTTGTTTAGTCTAATCCTTTCTTTACTGATTAGAAACAGCAAAAGATTATGAGGTGTCCCTTCCTTGCCCCTCACTGTGGTGATAACTTGGTTAAAGCCCCACCCAAGAGCCATGGGTGCAGACTAAACCTTCTGTGGCACTCAAAAGGCCTTGGGGTAACGTGCAACTGATATTTTAAACAAGGACACTATATAATGCTACCTACCTCCCTATGTGCAATAGCAAAGTGACAATTCTGTCTGGGGGAAAAAAGTCACCAGGCTTCTAACCATCTTTTTCTCCTTGTCCTTAAAATGGACTATTATTTACTGAGTGCCTCCCAGTGCAAGGCACAGTACCAAGCATCATGCCTAGATCCACTAATTGGGTAACAAAGTGCTTTCAATCATGATAATGATAATAAGGGGATATTATCAAAATATAATAGGCAGGCCCAAATGGTTAGTTTCCACACCATAAACCAGGCTCTGACAGAGACCTGTGGGTAACTCAACCAGGAAGCTGAGATTTTATATACATTCTTTCCTTGAACTACAGGTCAAGGAAATTAAAGGCAAAAGCTGTATGGGAAAGGTTATACAATAAGCAAGTTGCTGTAGAATGAGATATTTAGAAAGCACAACCCAACTGTAAAGGCAGTCCTACCCACTACATTTTCTGGGCCATTTGAAATCATGTCTTTAATGCAGAGTGAAACTGTAACTTTCCTAGAAGTTTGACTTTATAACCAACGCAATGGTATCTGGGGATTTCTTCTAGGGAAGAACTTAGTATATACAAGTGAATCCTTTAGTTCCATGTTTCTCAATCTTTTTTTCCATTAGTGCCCTCCCTAAGGAGTCATTTAGATATATTTTTCCTAATTGCAATGGCTTTGAGTTAAAATTTTAATATACAGAAGCACTACACATATATTTATATACTTTATGTATATCTGCGCTTTAGACATATAAAGAGTAAGCTTTTTTGCCCCTCCCCAACAAAGTTTAATCCTCTTGGGAAAGATAACACCTTCATTAAGAATGAATCATTTAGTTTATGAAACAAGAAACTGGTAGAGCCAAGGATATAAAACTAAGTTATGATAAGTTAAGAGGAAAGTTATGTCTCTATATCAAGAGATTTATAATATCCCTCTAGAATAATAATAATGTGTCTACAACTGTTGTATTCTAATTTATCCTGTATACTCTTCCAATCCAAATTTAAGTAACGAAAATATATTAACTGAGCATCAACTATGTACAAGTAAGAGTCATAAGTCAACCTAAAGAGAATAATAAATTTGCTGTGGTGCCAATTACAATAAAGAAAATTAAATATAAACTAAACTTCAACTCACAAATAAGGCGTAAGTATTTATTATGCTACCTATCAAAGACCCTTAACAGTAGTTCAGATTAAGTACAGAGACAATGGGATAGAATTAATATCAACACCATATTAGAAAGTCTTTTTTGAAGGATTATTGAAAGGAAACAAGCAAGGGCTTCTGGTTGACTAAGATGGTGGTAGAAGATGCTCTAAGTGCAGTTATCTCACAGAATTTTAGAACAACTAGCAAAAACTGGCAGGACTGGGGGTGCAAGGATAGTTCAGTGGTATAATTCTCAGCTACCATGTGGGACATCCAGGTTCAATTCCTGGTCCATGCACTTCCCAAACAAAACAAGCAAACAAGCAAAACAAACAAACAAATCAACAAAAACAAAAATTCAACAAATGGTGCTGCAATAATGGGATACTCACATGGAAAATTAATGAAATGTGACCTAGCCATACAGCATACAGAAACAAAAAACTGAAAGGACCATCTTCCTCCAACTCCAAAATACAATTAAAGGGTTGTAGTGACTACATTGCAGTGACTACGAGTGGTGAATCAAGAAAATGCATCTTAAAACATGGTAGGCGACATCAGGGAATGCACTGATACTGTGTCAAACTTTAGGGATATCCAAATCAATAGGCCATGCCCTCGATCAGGAGGCTTACTCTTGTGAAGCTTATATAGGTAGTGGAAAAGCTTAGACTACCCATAAGTATGCCTAAGAGTTACTTCTGGAGGACCTCTGTTGTTGCTCAGATGTGGCCTCAGTCTCTCTAAGCCCAACTCTGCAAGTGAAATCATTGTCCTCCCCCCTACGTGGGACAAGACATCTAGGGGTGAAAGTCTCCCTGGCAGTGTGGCAGAGGACTCCCAGGGATGAATCCAGCCCTGGCACCGTGGGATCAACAATTCCATCCTGACCAAAAAGGGGGAAAAGAAGTATAATTAATAAAGTATCAGGAGCAGAAAGAGCTCAAATAGAGTCGACCTTGCTACCTATTATAACCTGCCAACCCCCCACCAGGACCATTCCAGCCAATTCTAAAGAACACCTAGAGCAATATATAAGATTCCACAAGGGTACCAGGTACTAGATTAAGTTTTCAGAAACCTACAATCTCCAGATGGGTCCCTGGTCCATGTAAGTCCTGAAACGTAGCCCAGCCTCTCCAGAACATCAGATAGTTCCATCTCCCCACCCCATATTAGTGACAGACCTTTTCATTATCAAAGATTTAGAATTGCCATAGCCCAAACAACGCCAAAGAGACATATGGAAAGATCAAAGGTGATGGTGGAATTATACATAGAAGATATGACTTAACAAATGAATATGAACACTGAATCATTAAATTGATATCTCTTTTAGTCTCCAGTATTTTAGAGCAGCTGGAAGTAAAAACCTAAAATTGTGAAATTGTAACCCATGTCAAAGTCTATAACATGTTCTACAACTAATTGTGGTGCTTGCGCTTTGAAATTCAAAGCTTTTTTGTATATATGTTATTGTTCACAAAAAAAGAAGGAAAAAAAGTTGATTGTGATGATAAAAAAGTATTTAAGCCCCCTAGCCTCCTATATTCTAGAGCAGCTAGAAGGGAAAATATGAGAGGATCATATGATAGCCCATGACAAACTCTGGGATCTGTCCTGTAGCCACCTGTTGAGGAGTGCTTTGAAAAATATTGCTTTTTACTTCTTTGCTTTGTATATATGTATAATATACAATAAAAAAGTTGGGGGAAAAAAAACATGGTAGGAGAAGCAAGTGGAATCCTTTCTGGTTCATCCCTACCCCCACAATTCATGGTGTGGAACCAATCTGTGCTCCCATTTTTGGTCTCTGGCTCTGATCAGGAGGGAACAGAGGTATCCCTACATGCACACACACACTGGGGTGACTGTGTGTCCATGCCAAAATGAACACAGAAAATCTCTTCTACAATGCCCTCCCAGAACTTGCCTTGCAGGCAGAAGCAACTTACAGAAGCAATGAAAGATATATGAGATATATACCAATGGGTATACCAGAAAAAGACTAAAAAATGATACTCAATGAGATGAAGGAAAACAAAGAGAAAGACCTAAAGAATATAAGGAAAGCAATATAAGAAGTTCAATAAGGAGGGAGAAATTTTAAATAGGAACCATAAAGAAATATGGGAGTTGATGACCACAACAGTTGGAATGGGAAATTCCCTAGAGGGTTTCAACAGTGGAATGGAGATGGCAGAAGAAAGAATCAGTGAACTTGAAGCAAGGACAACCGAAATGATTCAGGCTAAAGAGCAGAAAGAAAAAATGATGAAAAAAGTGAACAGAGCCTACGAGACCTGTGGGACACCATACCACTATACACATTATGGGAGCCCCAGAAAGAGAAGAAAAAGGGGTGAGAGAATATTCAAAGAAATAATGGCAGAAAACTTCCCATATTTAGGGAAAGACATGAATATGCACATTTAAATAAGTTCAACCAACTCCAAAGAGCATAAACTTGAAGAGAATCATGTCCAGACACATGGTAGACCAACATTCAAATGCCAAGGACAAGGAGAGAGATTGGAAAACTGCAAGAAAAAAGCAATGTTTAGGTACAAGGGAGTCCCAGTAAGATTAAATGCCAATTTCTCATCAAAAACCATGGAGACAAGAAAGCAATGAGATGAGTTATTTTAATGCTGAAAGAAAACAAATGCCAACCAAAAATTTATATCCAGCAAGAATGTCTTTCAAAAATGAGTGAAAAATTAAAGACAGTCCCAGATCTAGGATTTAACAAATGAGTATGACTGCTGAATCATTATATTGATATTTATTTCAGTCTCTAGTGGTTTAGAGCAGATAGAAGGAAAAACCTAATTGTGGAACTGTAGCCCATACCAAACTCTGAAATCTATAATTAATTGCTACAATGTACGTTGAAATGCATTGCTTTTTTGGTATATATGCTATATTTCTCTATAAAAAAAAGATAGTCCCAGATAAACAAAGCCAAGGGAGTTTATCACCACACGATCTGCCCTACAAGCAATGCTAAAGTTCTTCAGACTGAAGGGAAACAAACAGTAGAAATCAAAGAGTCATTAAAAAAAAAAAAAAAAAGATCTCCGGTAATTATAAATGCAAGAACTGCCATACTGTGTTGTTTTTGGTATGCGACACCACTTTTTATTTCTAACAGATTCTAAAAAGCAAATGAATATTTAGTAATGACATATCTAAGGTTTGGGATGTAGACTGTATAAAAATAGAATTTGTAACAAGAACAAAAAGATGAGGAGGGAGTGAAGGGGTGAAGAAACAGTGCATGCGTATGCTATCAAAGTTAAGTTGGTATCATACGAAATATGATTGTTACAGATTTTAGAATGTTAAATTTTAGTCCCATGGTAACCACTACGGAAACATAAAAAATATATACAAAGAGAAATATGAAGGAGCTAAAAATGGTACACTACAAAAAAAAATTAAATTTGAAAATAGGTATTAACGGAAGAATTAAAGGACTAAAAAGGCATACAACTTACAAAGACCAAATAGAAAATGGCAAAAGAAAGTCTTGCACTATCAGTAGTAAGGCAAATGGATTAAACTCTCTGGTTAAAGGAAGAGATTGGCAGAATGGATTAAAAAAAAAAACAGCATGACCGATGGTATACTGTCTACAAGAGACTCACCTTAAATTCAAAGATCCATGTAGGTTGAAAGTGAAAGGATGGAAAAAATATACCGTGCAAATAGTATCCAAAAGAGAGCAGGGGCATCTATACTGATAGGAGATTAAAATATACCTTAAGACAAACTGTTATGAAGAACTAAGAAGGTTACTATATACTGATAAAGGTGTCAATTCAACAAGAACACATAGCAATTATAAACATATATGCACCTAATAGCAAGGGTCCCAAATTCTATGAAGCTAATATTGACAGATTTGAAGGGAAAAACAGTTCTACTTTAATAGCAGGATACATTAATACAGCCCGTTTCAATAACGAATAAAACATCTAGTCAGATGATCAATATGGAAGTACAGGACTTGGGTGACACACTAAACCAAGCAGACCTAACAGACACCTATGTAACACTGTACCCGATACAAACAAAATACACATTCTTCTAGACTGCACATGGATCATAATCCAGGATAAGCCATATGAGTCACAAAATAAGTCTTAATAAATTAAAAAATACTGAAATCATACAATGTATATCCTCTGGCCACAATGGAATGAAGCTAGGAATCAATATAACAGAAGGAAAATGGAAAACTCACAAATATGTGGAAATTAAAAACATACTCTTAAACAACCAAAGGGTTAAAGAGGAAATCAGAAGCAAAATTAGGAAATATTTTGAGGTGAATGAAAATGAAAATAGCAGAACTTATGGGATGCAGCAAACGCAGGGCTGAGAGGGAAATTAATAGCTCTAAATGTTTATGGTAAAAAAGAAGAGAGGACGTGCCACAGTGGCTCAGCAGGCACAGTTCTCACCTGCCATGCCGGAGACCTGGGTTCGATCTCTGGTGCCTGCCCATGCAAAAAGAAAAAGAAGTGAGATTTCAAATCAGAGACCTATCTTCAAAACTAGAGGATCTAGAAAAAGGGCAATCTAAACCCAAAGTAAACAAAAGGAAAGAAATAAAGATGAGACTGAAGATAAATAAAATAGAAAACAAAAGAATAGAGACAATCAATAAAACCAAAAGTTGGTCCTTTGAAAAGATCAATAAAACTGATAAACCTTTAGTTAGTGTGCTGGTTTGAAAGGAAGTATGCCCCCTAAGAAAAGCCATGTTTTAATATAAATCCCATTTCATAAAGGTAGAATAATCCCTATTCAATACTGCATATTTGAAACTGTAATGAGATCATCTCCCTGGTTGATGTGATTTAATCAAGAGTGGTTGTTAAATTGGATTAGGTGATGACATGTCTCCACCCATTTGGGTGGGTCTTGATTGGTTTATTGGAGTCCTATAAAAGAGGAAATATTTTGGAGAATGAGAGATTCAGAGAGAGCAGAGAATGCCGCAGCACCACAAAGCAGAGAGTCCACCAGCCAGCGACCTTTGAAGATGAAGAAGGAAAACACCTCCTGGGGAGCGTCATGAAACCGGAAGCCAGGAGAGAAAGCTAGCACATGATGCAGTATTTGCCATGTGCCCTTCCAGCTGAGAGAGAAGCCCTAACTGTGTTTGCCATGCGCCTTCCCACTTGAGAGAGAAACCCTGAACTACATCGGCCTTCTTGAACCAAGATATCTTCCCTGGATGCCTTTGATTGGACATTTCTATAGACTTGTTTTAATTGGGACATTTTCTCTGCCTTAGAACTGTAAACCAGCAACTCATTAAATTCTTCCTTTTAAAAGCCATTCCGTTTCTGGTATATTGCATTCCAGCAGCTAGCAAACTAGAACAGTTAGAATGACAAAGACAAACAGGAGAATACAAATAACTAAAACTAGAAATGAAAAGGTAGATATTACTACAGTCCTATTGAAATTAAAAGGACTATAACAGGTTACTATGAACAACTGTATGCCAATAAATTATATAACCAGATGCAATGGACAAATTCTTAGAAACACAGAAACTACCTACAATGAATAAGTCATTGTATAAGTCATCAAAAGCCTCCCAATAAAGAAAAGCCCATGATCAGATCATGTCACAGGTGAATTCTACCAAACATTCCAAGAAGACATAACTCCAGTTCTGTTCAAACTCTACCAGAAAACTGA
Source organism: Tamandua tetradactyla (assembly GCF_023851605.1). Taxonomy (NCBI): domain Eukaryota; kingdom Metazoa; phylum Chordata; class Mammalia; order Pilosa; family Myrmecophagidae; genus Tamandua; species Tamandua tetradactyla. The sequence goes on from NC_135340.1 coordinate 84,435,338, forward strand.
AGAAGAGAGAATACTCCCTAACTCATTCTACTGGGCCAACATCACCCTCATACCAAAGCCAGCTAAAGCTATCACAAGAAAAGAATATTACAGAACAATATCTCAAGAATATAAATGCAAAAATCCTCAACAAAATACTTGCAAACTGAATCCAATGGCACATTAAAAGAATTATACACCATGATCAAGTGAGTTTTATCCCAGGCATCCAAGGGCATTTCAACATAAGAAAATCAATTAATTTAATATCTCACATTAACAGAATGAAGTGGAAAAAGCCACATGATCATCTCAATTGATACAAAAAAAAGGTATTTGACAAAATATAGCACAGTTTTTAGATTAAAAAATATATAAATAAAAAGGAATAAATGGAAACTTCCTGGATACAATAAAAAGTATGTATGAAAAGTCCACAGCTAACATCCTACTTAATGGTGAAAGATGGAAAAGCTTTTCCTCTAAGATCTGGAACAAGATAAAGATGCCCAATGCATAACTGTTATTTAACATTGAACTGGAAGTTCCTGTCAGAGCAATGAAGCAAGAAAAAAAATTAGGCATCTAAATTAGAAAGGAAAATATAAAATTTTTCCTATTTGTAGATGACATGATCCTATACACAGAAAATCCTAACAAATCCACAACCAAGGTGCCAGAGCTGATAAATGAGTTCAGCAAAGTGGCAGGGTACAAGTTCAACACTCCCAAATCAATAATGTTTCTATAAGTAAGCAATGAACAATCGGAAAAAGAAATCCAGAAAAAATTCCATTTGCAATAGCAACTAAAAGAATCAAATATCTACGAGTAACACTAACCAAGGATGTACAGGGCTTGTATACAGAAAACTACAAAACACTGCTGAAAGAAATTAAAGACCCAAATAAATGGAAAGGACGTTTTGTGTTCATATATTAGAAGACAATTATTAAGATGTCAATACTACACAAAGCAATTTATAAATTCAATGAAATCCCAATAAAAATTTCAACAACCTTCTTTGCAGAAATAAAAGAGCCAATAATCAAATTTAAATGGAAGGGTAATGAGCCCCAAATAGCTAAAACCATCTTGAAAAAGAATTAAGTTGGAAGATTCACACCTAGTGATCTTAAAACTTATTACAAAGCTACAGTAATCAAAATAATCAAAATACCATGGTACTGGCTGATGTTAAGACATACAGACCAATGGAATTTAACTGAGAGCTCAGAAATCAACCCTCACTATACAGCCAATAGATTTTGAATAGGTAGCAAACATCACCTGATTGGGAAATACAGTCTCTTCAACAAATGGTGGTGGGAAAACTGGATCTTCATTTGCCAAAAAAAGAGATCCCCTACCTCACACTAAATACGAAAATCAATTCAAAATGGATCAAAGACCTAAATATAAGAGCCAAAACTATCACCTCCTAGAAAAAAACACAGGGAAGCACTTTCAGAACCTTGTGTTAGGCAATCATTTCTTAGTCTTTATACCCAAAGTACAAACCACAAAAGAAAAATAGATAAATGTGACCTCATCAAAATTAAAAAATTCGGGGCCTAAAAGGATTTTGTCATGAAAGTTGAATGACAACCTACACAACGGGAGAAAATATTTGGATATCACATATCTAATAAAGGTCTAATATCCAGAATAAATAGAGAAATCCTTCAACTTAAAACAGACAAATATTCCAATTAAAAAATGGCCTAAAGACTTTATAAAATAGATATCTCTCCACAGAAGACATACACATGGCCAGAAAGCACATGAAAAGATGCTCAACATTCATTAGCCATCAGGAACCACAACTTCAAACCAGAGCGAAATACCATTTCACACCCATCAGAATGGCTGCTCCTAAAAATAAAAGCAGAAAATAACAAGTGTGAGAAAGGATGCAGAGTAACAGGAATACTCATTCATTGCTCATGGCAATGTAATATGGTACAGCTGCTGTGGAAGACAGTTTGGCAGTACCTCAGAAAGCTAAGTATAGTACTACCATATGACCTGGCAATCCCACTACTGGGAATATACCCAAAATAAGTGAAAGCAGATATATTCACACCAATGTTCACAGTGGTATTATTCACAATTGGCAAGAGATGGAGACAATCCAAATGTTCATCAGCCAATGAATGGTAAACAAAATGTATTATATACTGTACTGGTTGGAAATGATGTATGTACCCTAGGAAAGCCATGTTTTAATCCTAATCCCATTTTGTAAAAGCAGCAGTTTCTTCTAATTCATATTCAGCATTGTATGTTTGAAACTGTAATTAGATCAACTCCTTGGAGATGTGATTTAACAAGAGAGGTTGGTAAACTGGATTAGCTGGAGGCATGTCTCCACCTATTTGGGTGGGTCTTGATTAGTTTCTGAAGTCCTATAAAAGAGAAAGAAGGAGATTCAGAGAGAGCAAAGCAGAACGACACAGCCATGAAAAGCAGAGTCCACCAGCCAGCGACCTTTGGAGATGAAGAAGGAAAATGCCTCCTGGGGAGCTTCATGAAACAGGAAGCCAGGAGAAGAAGCTAGCAGATGATATCGTGTTGGCCATGTGCCCTTCCAGATGTGAGAGGAACCCTGACCATGTTCACCATGTTCCTTTCTGGATGAGAGAGAAACTCTGTGTTCGCCATGTGCCCTTCCACTTGAGAGAGAAACCCTGAACTTCATCAGCCTTCTTAAACCAACGTATCTTTCCCTAGAAGCCTTAGATTGGACATTTCTATAGACTTGTTTTAATTGGGACATTTTCTCAGCCTTAGAACTGTAAACTAGCAACTTAATAAATTTCCCTTTTTAAAAGCCATTCTGTTTCTGGTATATTGCATTTTGGCAGCTAGCAAACTAGAACACATACAGACAAAAATATCACTTAGCCACAAAAAGGAATGAAGTCCTGATACATGTGCCAACATGGATGAACCCTGAAATCATGTTAAGTGAAATAAATCACACACAAAAGGACAAATACTGTATGATCTCACTGATTTGAAACAATTAGCATAAGCAAACTAATATAGTCAGAATGAAGAATATAGGCTACCAGGTATTCTAGTTTGCTAGAATGCAATATATCAGAAACAGAATGGCTTTCAAAAAGGGGAATTTATTAGGTTGCAAATTTACAATTCTAAGGCTGGGAAATTGTCTAAATTAAAACAAGTCTATAGAAATGTCCAATCTAAGGCATCCAGGAAAGATACCTTGGTTCAAGAAGGTCGATGACATTCAGGGTTTCTCTCTCAACTGGAAGGGCACATGGCAAACATGGCAGTGTATGCTAGCTTTTTCTCCAGGCTTCTTGTTTCATGAAGCTCCCCCAGGGGTGTTTTCCTTCTTCATCTCCAAAGGTCTCTGGCTGTGTAGGCTCTGTCATGGCTCTAAAACGAACCAGCAAAATGTTTCCTCTTTTAAAGGATTCTAGTCAAGGCCCACCTGATGGGTGGAGTTACCTCTCCCTCTAATCAAAAGTCAATACCTGCAATTGGGTGAGTCACATCTCCAAGGGAAGAATCAAAAAGCTACCAGCCAGCAATATCAAATGAGGATTAAAGGACATAGCTTTTGTGGGGTCCACCACAGATTCAAACCAGTACACTGGGGGATGAGGTAGAGACAGAGAATGGGAAGTTAAGGAGGCTTAAAATGTACAGGGTTCTGTGCCGGTTTGAATTTGCTGTGTACTCCAGAAAAGCCATGTCCTTTAATCCTGATTCAATATTGCTGGGTGGGATCTTTTTCATTATTTCCATAGAGATGTGACCCACTCAATTTTGGGTGGTACTGTTTGATTAGATGGTTTCCATGGAGATGTGTCTCCACCCATTCAAGGTGGAGTTGTTCACTGGAGACCTTTAAGAGGGAACCACTATGGAAGAACTTCCGGGAAGATGGCCAAATAGACCAGCTTGAGCTTAGCCCTGCTCTTAGTCTGAGAAGTGACAGGAGGGCAACTGAGGTGGTGATTTGGGAATGCGGCTGACCTGGGAGAGCCTTCTACACCACATGCAGTAGCCCTAGTTGCAGAGGCCAAGGAACTGAGAGGCAGAAAGCTGGAGCCTGGCACAGAGCCACAGAGTCCACGGGAGTGTGCAGACGGACGGGAGCCTGGGACTAGGACGTAAGCCAGGCCACATTCCTTGGGCGTACTACCTCACCAGCGCAGCCCTGTGACCGATGCACCCTGCACCCAAACCCCATCACCCATTCCCATTCTCCATGCTCCAGGCACCCCCACCCCACTAGCTCCCAGTGAATGTAACTGCCCCACATCTCCAACCCAAGTGCAGCCCAACCCACCTCTCTTGCATACCTCCCAAGCAACACCACCCCCTCACTGTTCCCTATAGGCTGCTGCCAGTGCATAAAGGCTGCGGGCACTAACCTCCATACCTACGCTACCTCTGCACACACACCCCCCTTCCCTGACCACCATAGTGTTGCTCAGCCTCATTCCAACCTGCCTAAGCTTTGTGCATCTGTTTACGGCACTTCCAGGCCCATGCACACGCACGGGCCCCCAATTGCATCACTCAGTTCTGGGAAATGCACTTTACAGCAATCCTAGAACCGCGCATGTGTGTGGCCCTCAGCCACTCTTCCCGGCTCTGAGAAAGTGCTGACCTACACAGCTGAGTCACATCTGCCCACAATCCACAAAGGTATAACACCGACCACTGCCACAGCTCTGCGCCTGTGCACAAAAGACCGTGTGCCTTAGACCAGCACACACCAGGTTTAAGCCCCCCAGATCGACACACCTGCACAGCTACATCGTCCCTGGCCATAGAGTATGCACATTCACAAGCATCAGTGTAACATCCCCAACCTACGCCTATACCTGCTGGGCTGGTTTGAAAGGAAGTATGCCCCCTAGAAAATCCACGTTTTAATCAAAATCCCATTTCATAAAGGTAGAATAATCCCTATTCAATACTGTATGTTTGAAACTGTAATCAGATCATCTCCCTGGATGATGTGATTTAGTCAAAAGTGGTTGTTAAACTGGATTAGGTGACAACATGTCTCCACCCATTTGGGTGGGTCTTGATGGTTTACTGGAGTCCTATAAAAGAGGAAACATTTGGAGATGAGATTCAGAGAGAGCAGAGCAGAATAACATAGTCACGAAGCAGAGAGTTCATGAGTCAGCGACCTTTGGTGATGAAGAAGGAAAATGCCTCCCAGGGAGTTTCATGAAAATGGAAGCCAGGAGAGAAAGCCAGCAGATGATGCTGTGTTCGCCATGTGTCCTTCCAGCTTAGAGAGAAGCCCTGACTGTGTTCGCCATGTGTCTTCTCAGCTGAGAGAGAAACCCTGAACTTCATCGGCCTTCTTGAACCAAGTTATCTTTCCCTAGATGCCTGTGATTGAACATTTCTATAGACTTGTCTAATTGGGACATCTCAGCCTTAGAACTATAAACTAGCAACTCATTAAATTCCCCCTTTTAAAAGCCATTCCATTTCTGGTATATTACTTTACAGCAGCTAACAAACTAGAACACCTGCCCTGAAACAAATCACCACACTGAGTACCCACCCCATGCCCTGCTCCTTGCTGTACAACCATCCTGCAAACAGAAGGCCTTAGACTACTGAAAGAAATCAACACTCAAAGTAAATCAATCAAGATATTTACATGCCATGAAGACAGCAGAAGAACACTAAGCATATCACAATGCAGACAGATAGAGCCCTGCTTAATGATCAAATTAAAACACCAGAGGAGACACAGATGCTGGAACAACTAACCAAAGATGTTCATACAATTCTACTTAATAAAATAAGTGAGCTAGCAAATGACATAAAGGAGATCAAGAAGACAGTAGAAGAGCATAAAAGAGGAAATTGAAAGAATAAATAGAAAAATAGCAGATATCACAGAGATTAAAGACTCTGTTGACTGAATAAGAAACACACTAGAGGCACACAACACCAGATTTAAAGAGACAGAAGAAAGGATAAGTGATATAGAGGACAGGATAATTGACTTCAAAGACCCAAAAAAGATGGAAAAAACTGAATGGAACTCAGAGAAATGATAGACAAAACAAAGCACGCAAATATAAGAATCACTGGTGTCCCAGAAGGAGAAGAGAGGAATAAAGGGGTAAGAAGAGTTGAGGATATAATGGGGGAAAACTCATCAACCCTCATAAAGAACATAAATATACAAGTCAAAGAAGCCCAAAGAACTCCAAACAGAATAAATCCAAATAGGCCTTCCCCAAGGCACAAACTAAACAGTCTGTCAAATGCTGAAGATAAGCAGAAAATCCTGAAAGCAGTGAGAGAAAAACAATCTACTACATACAAGGGAACTCAAATAAGACTGAGTTCAGACTACTCAACCAGCCATCCCGGAGGCAAGAAGGCAGTGATATGATAGATTCGAGATTCTGAAAGAAAGACTTCCAGCCAAGAATTCTATACCCAGCCAAATTGCCCTTCAAAATTGAGGGGGAGATTAAAATTTACATGAAATGGACAAATTCTTAGAGACACACAAACAAGCTACACTGACTCAGAAAGAAATAGAAGATCTCAGCAAACCAATCTCAGGTAAAGAGATTCAATCAGTAATTAAAAATCTTCCTACAAAAAAAGACCAGGGCCAGATGGCACGACAGGGGAATTTTATTAAACACTGTGTAAAGAACTAACACCAATCCTGTTCAAACTTTTCAAAAAAATTGAGGAAAAAGGAACTCTACCTAACCCATTTTATGAAGCTAATATCATTCTAATACCAAAACCGGGTAAAGCTGCTATAAGAAAGAAAAACTACAGGCCAATCTTCCTAATGAATATAGATGCAAAAATTCTCAATAAAATATTAACAAATTGAATCCAACAGCACTTGAAAAGAATTATACACCATGACCAAGTGGGGTTTATACCAGTAATGCAAGGATGGTTCAACACAAGAAAATCAATTAATGTAATATAGCATATAAACAAATCAAAAGGGGAAAACCAAATGATCATCTCAACTGATGCTGAAAAAGCATTTGACAAACTTCAGCATCCTTTTCTGATAAAAACACTCCAAAAAAAAGGAATCAAAGGTAACTACCTCAATATGATAAAGGGAGTACATAAAAACCGATAGCCAGCATCATACTCAATGGAGAGAGACTGAAAGCTTTCTCCCTATGATCAGGTACAAGACAAGGATGTCCGCTGTCACCAACATTGTGCTAGAAGTTCTAGCCAGAGCAATCAGCCAGGACAAAGAAATAAAAGGCATCCAAATTGGAAAGGAAGAAGTTAAACTCATTATTTGCAGATGATATGATACTATACTTGGAAGATCCTGAGAAATCTACAGCAAAGTTACTTCAGCTAATAAACAAATTCAGCAAGGTGGCAGGATATAAAATTGATGTGCAAAAATCATTAACATTTCAATACACAGGCAATGACCTAGCTGAGGAGTCAGTTAAGGGAAAAATTCCATTCAAAATAGCAACTAAAAGCATCAAATACTTAGGAATGAACTTAACTAGGGACATAACGGACTTGTACACAGAAAACGTCATAACACTGCTAAAGGAAATCAAAGGAGATCTAGATAGGTGGAAAGATATTCCCTGCTCATGGATAGGAAGGCTAAATATAGTTAAGATGTCAATTCTCCCCAAATTAGGGATCTACAGATTCAACACAGTACCAATCTAAATTCCAACAACCTACTTTGAAGATTTGGAAAAGCTAACTACCAAATTCACTTGGAAGGGAAAGAGACCCCGAATAGCTAAAAGCATCCTAAAAAAGAAGAACAAAGTAGGAGGAATAACACTCCCTGACTTTAAAATCTATTTTAAAGCTATAGTGGTCAAAACAGCATGGTACTGGCACAAAGACAGATGAATAAACCAATGAAATGGAATCAAGAGTGCAGAAAAAGACTACCAAATCTACGGTCAACTGATTTTTGACAAGACCCCCAAATCCTCTGAACTGGGACAAAATAGTCTTTTCAATAATTGGGCATGGAAGAACTGGATATCAATAGCCAAGAGAATGAAAGAGGACCCCTATCTTACACCCTACACAAAAATTAACTCAAAGTGGATCAAACACCTAAATATGAGAACTAGCACCATAAAGCTTCTTGAAGAAAATGTAGGGAAACACCTTCAAGACCTAGTGTGTTAGTTAGATTCAGTTGTCAACTTGGCCAGGTGAGCATACCTAGTCTTGTTGCTGCAGACATAAGCCAGCGGTACGTGAACCTCATCTGTTGCCAATTACATCTGCAGTCAGCTAGGAGGCGGGTCTGCTGCAATGAGTGATGTTTGATTTAATTGGCTGGTGCTTAAATGAGAGATTGCAACATAGCACTGCTAAGCAGCTCAGCATTCCTCATCTCAGCACTAGCAGCTCAGCCCAGGCCTTTGGAGATGGAGAAAGAAATCACCCCGGGGAAAGTTGTTGGAACCCAGGGGCCTGGAGAGAAGACCAGCAGATACCACCCTGTGCCTTCCACTCCTAGTAATAAAAAAAATTACTAGCTTAGCTTCTTAAACTTTACACACAAAACACAAGCAACAAAAGAAAAAGTAGATAAATGGGAACCCCTCAAAATCAAATGCTTCTGTACCTCAAAAGAGTTTGACAAAAATGTAAAGAGGCCGCCAACTCAATGGGATAAAATATTTGGAAATCACATATTGGAGAAAGGTTCAAGTTCCTGTATACATAAAGAAATCATACAACTCAACAACAAAAGAACAAACAACGTAGTTATAAAATGGGCTAAAGATATGAATAGGCATTTTTCTGAAGAGTAAATACAGATGGCTCAAAAGCACATGAAGAGATGCTCATTTTCACTGGCTATAAGGGAAATACAGATCAAGACCTCAATGAGATACTACCTTACACCTATTAGAATGGCTACTAACAAACAAACAGGAAACTATAAATGTTGGAGAGGATGTGGAGAAACTGGGACACTTATGCACTGCTGGTGGGAATGTATAATGGTGCAGCCACTATGGAAGACTGTTTCATGGTTCCTTAGGAAACTAAATATCAAGTTGCCCTACGACCCAGCAATAGCGCTACATGGTATATACCCAGAAGAGCTGAAAGCAAAGACACAGACAGACATTTTCACACCAATGTTCATAGCAGCATTATTCACAATCGCCAAAAGATGGAAACAAACCAAATAGACATCAGGAGACGAGCGGATCAACAAAATGTGGTATATACATACAATGGAATATTACGCAGCAGTAAGACAAAATGACGTCCTGAAGCACATGACAAGATGGATGAGCCTTGAGGACATAATGCTGAGTGAAATTAGCCAGATACAAAAGGACAGATACTGTATGATTCCACTTTTATGACCAGTATAAAGGTATAATTATAGGCTTACAATACAGAATACAGGGAACCTGGAACTTAGAGATACACAGAAACTAGAGATGGGTGAACCGTTACCTAAGGAGGTTGAACTCCAATGTGAGGGAATAGATAGGAGCAAAGGTGATTCTCTAGTGGGTCTAGAAGTAACATTACTATATTGAAGATGAACAAGACTGAAAGGAGTTGTATAGGCCTACATGTCCCATTGATTCACACTAGAAATATGAATTAGTTCTCCTAAGAATTACTTCAAAGATGTGATTCTTGTATAAAGAGTGTTTAAGTCCAGGGTACAGGCGGAAAACTGCTACCGTATGCCATGAACGATGTTCAAAAGGAAACCATCAGCACTACTACAGCCACAGCAGAAGGAAATAATGGGGTGAAGGACAAGAGTTAAGAGGAGGTTTAGATTTCTTATTTGGCGAGGGTGGGTTTCTTGGTTTTCTTTCTCTTGGAAATAATGAAATATCTAAAATTGAAAATGCTGATGGACTGTGGACTTTGGGTCTTCTAAGTGATGCCCAATGAACATAGGTGGCTGAAGGATGCACTGACTGAGAAACGATGGTGTGTAGTTACGAATGAAAGTTGTGCTGCTACGAAAAGGAAAAGTCTTGAGGCATGCAGTGATGTGAATGAACATGTGGGACATTTGGTGAGACAAAATAAGCCAGAAACAAAAGAACAATAATGGTATGGTCACCTTTAGAAAGTGCTTATAAGAAAACAGGAGCCTAGACTGTAAGCTTTTAGAGCAAGACACATTAAGTCTAGAGTGGTGATTAATATTTCTGGATTTTGAGAGGCTGTTTTATATATATAACCTGATATTTGTAGATAAGAATGAAACCGATCAGGTCGGGTTTCAAGTAATTAAGAACATAGGAGTAAGGAAGAAAGTGTCTATATTTTAGAACCACACATACTCTCTGAGACCAATGGAAGAAAGGTTTATTTGATCTGGAACTGAAATTTTCTGTAGTGCATAATCTAATTCAACCTATCTGTACTGCTCATTTGAACAACTGAATAAGAAAGAGGTACTTTAATCTTGTAGAGATTATTATAATGCCTGGAAACATCCTAGAGTATATTAAGCAGATAATCAAAAATTATTGGCAACGTACCCTGAAGGAGGAGAGAAAGAATATGAACCTATTAAACCTTACCATCAGAGAATCCCCTGATACTGCGTTAAACTCTAGGGATACCCAATCAATGACCATGCCCTCAATCATGAGGGTTACTCTTGTGAAGCTTATGTAGGTAGTGGAGAAGCTTAGACTACCTATAGGCATGCTGAAGACTTACTTCTGAAGGACCTCTGTTGTTGCTCAGATGTGGCCTCAGTCTCTCTAAGACCAACTCTGCAACTGATATCATTGTCCTACCCCCTTCATGGGACATGACCAGGGGTGAACATCTCCCTGGCAACATAGGAGATGACTCCAGACCTGGCACTGTGGGATCAACAATTCCATCCAGACCAAAAGGGAGAAAAGTATAATTAATAAAGTATCAATGGTAGAGAGAGTTCAAACAGAGTCGAGAGGCTACTCTGGAGGTTGCTCTTATGCAAGCTTCAGGAAGACTTTGCTACTTATCATAACCTGCCAACCCCCAACCAGCACCATTCAAGTCAATCCTAAAGAACACCTAGGGCAATATATAAGATTCCACAAGGCTTCCATGCAGTAGAGTAACTTTCCAGAAACCTACAACCTTCAGATGGGTCCCTGGTCCAGAGAATTCCTGAAACCTAGCCCGGCCTCTCTAGAACATCAGACAGTTTCATCTCCCCACCCCATATTAGTGATAGATCCTTTCAATACGAGAAATTTCGAATGGCCATAGCCCAAACAACCCCAAAGAAAGTATGGAAAGATCAAAGGTGATGGTGGAGTTATACAGAGATCGTAGGATTTAACAAATAAATATGAATGCTGAATCATTACACTGATATCCTTTAGGCTCCAGTATTTTAGAGCAGTTGGAAGTAAAAACCTAGAATTGTGAAATTGTAACCCATGTCAAAGTCTGAATATATGCTCTACAACTAATTATGGTGCTGTGCTTTGAAATTTACAGCTTTTTCGTGTATGTTATTTTTCACAAAAAAAAAAAGAAGGAAAAAGTTGATTGTGATGATAAAACAATATTTAAGCCTTCTAGCCTCCTATATTCTGGAGCAGCTAGAAAGAAAAATATGAGATGATCATATGGTAGACTATGACAAACTCTGGGATCTGTCCTGTAACCACTTGTTGAAGAGTGCTTTGAAAATTTGCTTTTTTATTTCTTTGCTTTGTATATATGTTATACTATACAATAAAAAGTTTAAAAAAAAAAAAAAAAAAGGAGGGAATCATTTTGGAAAGATCCACCAGAGCCAACATAGCCAGAGACCTTTGGAGATACAGGAGGAAAACGCTCCTGGGGGAGTCTTATGAAATGAGGAGAGAAAGATAGCAGACATCGTCATGTGTCTTTCCAGCTGACAGAGGTGTTCTGGACCCACTGGCCTTTCTTGAATCAAGATATCTTTCCCTGGATGCCTTAGTGTGGACATTTTCACAACCTGGGAACTGTAAACTTGCAACTTAATAAATTTCCCTTTTTAAAAAGCCATTCCATTTCTGGAATATTGCATTCAGGCAGTTTTTACAAACTAAAACAGTTCCTATCTGGAATGATGGAAATGTTTTCGTAACGGATGGTAGTGACAGTAGCACAAAACTGTGAATGCAGTTAACAGCACTGAAATATATATCTGAATATGATTAAAAGGAGAAATGCTAGATTGTATATATGGTAACAGAATAAAATTTAAAAAAAAATCCATGGAACTTGGGGGTGCAAGGGTAGTTCAGTGGTAGAATTCTCACCCACCATGCGGGAGACACAAGTTGGATTTCCAGCCCATGCCCATTCAAAAAAAACCTTCAACAAATGGTGCTCCAGTAACAGGATAGTCACATGGAAAAAGAATGAAACAGCATGCCAAAAAAAAAAAATCCATGGAACTACCCTATACAAATAGTAAACCTAAGTTCAATTATGGGCTTTAATTAATCGTACAATTATAAAAATGTGCTACCATCACTTGTAACAAATGTCCCACATCAAAGGAAAGTGTTAACAATAGGGTGGTGTATGGGAATCCTGTATTTTATGGATGATTGCTCTGTAAACCCATAACTTTTCTAATAAAGAACAAAAAAATTGAAGAAAAAATAATAAATCAGGGACTATGCAGAGTTAGACAAACAGCAGAGCACAGATTACCAGTGATGAGGAGCAAGGGAATGGGGAGTTAAAGCAAAATGATTGTGAAGGAAAAACAGGGTGAAGGGAAAGTTCTAGTAATGGATGATCATTAGGGTCCTGCAACACTGACTGTGCTTAATTCCACTGAAGAGTATGCTTGGAAGGGTTTGGATAGGAAGATTTTATACATGATCCCACAATAAAAAAGAAAGAAAGAGATTAAATGACAATTAAATACAATATATGACACTAGATGGGATCTAAGAATGGAGAAAAGTCTCAAAAGGACATTACTGAGATATAAAATACTGGAATTTAGAGTGAAACTTTATATCAACCTTAAATTTCTGAAACTTAAAGTGATTACACAAGTGAGTATCCTTTTTACATACGTAATGTACATAGAAACATGAGTTAAAGGAATATGATGTGTACAACCTGCTCTCAAGTATTCACAAAATAGATGATTGATAGAATCATATAGCAAAGGTGACAAAATGTTAAAATTGGTGGATTTAGGTATCTCAGGAGATTAGCAGGAATATGATGGGATTTTCTGTATGTGGAATGCATTATTTTTGCAACAGTCCTGTAAGTTTGAAAACATTTCAAAATAAAGTCATCGCTGTTTTGTAAAAAGGGCAATAAGCAAGCAAGCCCAATATCTCAGATATAATCATTACTTCCAGTCAGTCCCATTAAATTCTCACTCATGCCAGAAGCACTTAGGCTGGGAAGGTTCCAAAGCCAATGAATTCATCCAGCTCTGCCACTGATTTCCAGTGCAACCTGGGTGAATTATTTAATAGCTCTGTGCTCAACTCTCTAACTAGCCAATAATGTAAGTCAACACCATAATGGAAAAACACACAATCCCCACAGTCAAGAGAACAGCCCTCTGGCCCCACCTCACTGTGTAAATACAGGCAAGTCAATCATCTCTTCTCTCTGGAGCCTAATTTTCCTCATCTGTACAACAAAGAAGCTATACCAGATTCATGCACACAGATCCTATGTTCACATATCATGTATGCAGGGCTCTTTACATAGCCAAATGTGGCAAGGACGAGTGACAACACAGATGTATGAAAGAAAAATGTATTAGTACTTACAGGTCCTGGAACAAAGAGGGGCAGCACACCTTGCAGGATCACAAAGGGAAACAAAGCAGGAATGTAGGCTCAACTAAGCAGACGAGGAGGAAAAGTTCCAGTGGACCTGGGGACTACACCTTTATATTGCTACATGGGTGGAACAGAAGCAGTTGGTCAAGCAAGAATGGGGTGGGGGAGGGGGGTGTTATACTTGATTTTTGGCAATACAAGCCCAGGTAGGACATGGAGAAGAGAGGAAGAAGCTTTTTATCTTGTATAAGCAGGTGTCAGGGTGGTCACTAAAAGAACCTGAAAATAGTCTCACATGAGGAAACATTATAATAATGCAAAGCCCCTCATGGTACTAACAATCGTGGAAATGCCAGGACAGGACATTGGTGTGGAAAAAGTCCCTGCTTTATTTTAATTCACTGTACTCAGCTAACACTTTCCAGTTCTGCTAGAACTTTTAGTAAGAGGACAGAAACAGGGGAAAATAAAGCATTGCAGACAGTTTTCACCACTGTTCTCAGCTCTATGACACAAAGTAAAATAACCATCCTTTTCCCAAACTACCAGCATAAAAAAATACTTATTGACTGACAATTAATAGGACATTTCTTTGTATTTTCTATGCAACTAAGTGCTTCTCAGCCTGCTTCACAAGGTATGGAGCTACTGTGATTTGAAGCATTTAACCAAAAAGAGCAGATGATCATCTGGCAAGGATGTTATAGAAGCCATTCCTATAGACTAGCTCAATGAATTAATTAATTCATTGCAGTTGAGAGATAATGATATCCTGATATCCTTTCAACCAAATTGGCATACTGGCTTACTAATTAAGTGATTCTCAATGGGAACCAGGCAAATCAACATCTTGAGAGGATATGTGTAGCATCTGATAGGTACTCCTCTACCAACAGTGGCTCTTGGTTGAGAATCATTGGATTAAATTAACCTAAAATCTCCTCTATAAGGTCTACTGATATTCTCTCAAAGATTAATTTTACTCAAAGGCAAGTGTCTAGGATATTTTGCTAGTCACCTAAAAGTTCTCCTAGTCATTCCCCCTCATTGTGTCACAATTTTAGCTACCAGTTCACTGTCATTTTTCTCCAGTACTACTCCTGCCTTAATTCTTGATAAGTTCAATATACATGTAGACGATCCTTCTAACAATCTGAATCACTGTTGACTGAACTTATCAACAGTGATAAGTTTCACTGCCCCCACTTTTAGCCATGCATTCCCATGGTCAAATTAAGACCTTATTAGTACCAATAACTACTATGCCTCCATAATCACAATTTCACGCATCCCACTCTCTGAACACCACCCATCTCTCCAGTTCACTCCTTCCTTCTAGTATCTCATCCTAACTATTCCACTCCACTGGGACCTCAAAACTACCACCTTTTCATTCACCCTCTCCCCATTGATTTCCTCTCTCCTTTCTTACCCAAGTTAAATTCCATGGTCATTATAATTATTCTCCTGGGTATTATCAAATCCCTTGCCTCTCCCTTGCTATGATTCACTCACTTGGTAAAAACCACAACTGATTAAATCTAACTGACTAGTACAGGCTTACCCCCATGCAACTTAAGGTGGCTGTGGAAAACATGCTCACACACACACAACCATGCTGCCTGGTTTCACTGTGAATTTATAACCTCAAATTTTCAGTGGGCTCCTTAATGCTGACCAGCAATCCTACTGTATATCCCTATGTTCACTAACTCTCCTAGATGACAATTTCACATTTTCTCCTCTCGTCAAACCCTAACATTACTTCATTATTCTGTCCTCTCAGTTAATAACCTGACTTTCTACTTCTCTCAGAAAATTGAAACGATGAGAAGAAACTTCCAGATTCCCATATCACATTTTACCACACGGCGACATTTGCACCCACGAGCTCCTTTTTTGTCTTTTAGCACAGATTGACTTTCCTCTTTCTAACCAAAGCCAATCCCTGCACATGCACACTAGATCCAATGTTCTCACACCCACTCAAAGACCTCATTCCAGCAATTCTACCCTCTTTCCTACTTCAACAGTTTTTCAATTTCTACCAGCTCTTTCCCATCAACCAAAAAATATGCTGCTAGTGTTCTCATCTTAAAAACAAACACCTTTTGGGTGGTGCGATGGTGGCTCATGGCAGAATTCTTACCTGCCATGCCAGAGACGTGGGTTCAATTCCTGGAGCCTGCCAATGCAAAAAAATAAAAATAAATACCTTTCAACCTTCTCAAGAAACAGGCAGCTCCTACCTATTTCTCTGCTCCTCTCTGCTGTAAGGATTTTCAAAAGAGTGCTTCATACTTGCTGTCTGCAATTTGCCTCCTCTCAATCTCTCAAACCTACTTCACCAAAACTGCTCCCTTCAGTCACTAATAACCTCTACACTGCTAAATCCAGAGATTCTCAGTTCTCATTTTACTTGACCCTTTAGTGTCATCTGGCAAAACTATTACTCTTTCCACCTTGAAACACTAATTTCAAGACTCTATATTCTCTTGATTTTCCAAACTCAAGAAGAGTCTCGCTTGCTGGGCTCTGTTCTTCTCCCTATCCTCTTGATGTGGGAATGTCCCAGGGCTCAAAGCACTTGGTTCTCTTCCTTAACTACTATACTTACTCCCTTGGTGATCTCATCCAGGGTCAGGACTTTAAACACCACATATGTGCCTCACTACCCAAACTCCACACCTACATTCAACTGCATAATTCCACATACAAGTCGAATAGCCATCACAAATTTAACATGTCCAGATGTGTATTCGTGTTAAGCCACCTCCCCTGCCTCCAAATTTGCTTCATCTATAACTTCTTCATTTCACTTGATGACAAATTACCCTTCAAGTTGTTCAGGTCCAAATTCTGTAGTCACCCTTGACTCTCTCCTCTCACATCTCACATCCAAACCATGATGGCTCCACCTCAAAATTATCTAGAATTTGACTGTGTCTTTGCCTGCTGCTGCTAAAACCCTGATCTGACCCACCACTATCTCTTACCTGGAGTACTGCAATAACCTCCTAAGAGGTCTCCTTGGTTCTTCTTTACCCCCACTGTTTATTCTCTATGTAGCAGGTAGAGTGAAATTTTTAACCTTAAGTCAGATCACACCAATCTTCTATTCAAAGCCCTGCAATAGCTCCCTAGTTTATTCTGAGTAAATACGAAAGATACTATAGTGGCCTATAAGGCCTAAATGATCTGCTCTTCCATTCTCTAGTTGCCCTCCTCTCCTTCTCAGCCAGTGAGTGCTTTGATAATCTCTGAACACTTCAGGCATGCTCCCACCTAAGGTTCTTTGCTCTAATTATTCCTTATGTTAGGTACACTCATCTCCTAGATACCCATGTGGCTAAATAGCTTATCTCCTTGCTCAAATCTCAGGCTCTCAAGGAGACTTCCCCTGACTACCCTATATAATATTGCTATCTATCCAGTACTCTCAATGGCCTTAATCTTGCTTTATTGCAGGCCTACCTCATTTTATTGTGCTTCACTTTATTGCATTTCACACATACTGTATTTTTTACAAATTGAAAGGTGTAGCAACCCAGAATCAAGCAAGTCTATGGCGCCATTTTTCCAACACTATGTGCTCACTTTGTGTCTCTGTGACACATTCTGGTAATTCTCACAATTTCAAACTTTTTCATTATTATATTTGTTACAGTTATCTGTGCTCAGTGATCTTTGATGTTACTATTGTAGTTGTTTGTACTATAAATAAACTGTACCCATATAAGGGGCAAACAATCTATAAATATTTTGTGTTCTGACTGCTTCACCAACTGGCTATTTCTCCCACCTCTCTCCCACTCCTCAGGCCTCCTTATTCCCCGAGATACAATGAGACTGAAATCAGGCAAATTAATAACCCTACAATGGCCTCTTAAGTTGTTCAAGTGAAAGAGAAAGCCCCACATCTCTTACTTTAAATCAAAAGCTAGAAATAACTAAGCTTAGTGAGGAAGGCATGTTGAAAGCTGAGATAGGCTGAAAGCTAGACCACTTGTGCCAAAAGTCCAGTTGAGATTGCAAAGGAAAAATTCTTGAAAGAAATTAAAAGTACTGCTCCAATGAACACACAAATGATAAGAAACTGAAAGAGCCTTATTGCTAATCAGGAAAAAGTTACAGTGGCTTGAACAGATCAAACCAAATACAACATTCCTTTAAGCCAAAGGCTAACCCAGAATAAATCTATGAAAACTGAGAGAGGTGAGAAAGCTGCAGAAGAAAAGTTTGAAGACAGCAGAGGTTGGTTCATGAAGACCGAGGAAAGAAGTTGTCTCCGTAAAATAAAAGTGCAAGGTGAAGCAGCAAGTGCTAAGGCAGAGGCTGCAGCAAGTTATCCAGAAGATCAAGCTAAAATAACCGATGAAGGTGGGTACACAAACACATATTTTTCAATGTAGAAAAAAAATTCTCTTGGAAGAGGATGCCATCTAGGACTTTTAAAGCAAGAGAGAAGTCAATGCCTGGCTTGTAAGTGTCAAAGGACAGGCTGACTCTCTTGCTAGGAGCTAATGCTGGTGAAATGCAGTTGAAGCCAGTGCTCATTTACCATTCCAAAAATTCTACAACCCTTGAGAATTATACTAAATCTATTCTGCCTGTGCCCTATAAATGAAACAACAAAGCCTGGGTGATTGCTTATCTGTTTCCCTCTATTGAGACCAATTGCTCAGGAAAAAAAGGGCAAAGTAAATTGAAAATTTTCTGGAAAGGATTCAACATTCTTGAGGCCATTAAGAACATTCCTGATTCACGGGAGGAGTTCAAAATATCAACATTAACGCAAGTTTGGAAGAAGTTGATTCCAACCCTCATAGATGATTTTGAAGATTCAAACTTCAGTGAAAGAAGTAACTTCAGATATGGTGGAAACAGCAAGATGTGTCTGAACTGCTACAATTTCATGATAAAATTTGAATTTGCTTCTTATGGTTGAACAAATAAGTGGCTTCTTGAGATGCAATCTATTCCTGATGAAGATGTTGTGAACATGGTTGAAATGACAAAGGATTTACAATATTAAATAAATTTAGCTGATAAAGCAGCATTAGAGTTCGAGAGGATTAACTCCAATTCTGAAAAAAGTTCTACTATAATTAAAATGCTATCAAACAGCACTGCACGTTACAGAGAAATCTTTTATGAAAGGAAGAGTCAATTGAGGCGATAGGCTTCACTAATTTAAAAAAATTGCCACAGGGACCTGAACCTTCAGCAACTACCACTCTGATCAGTCAACAGTGATCAACACAAACCAAGACTGTCCACCAGCAAAAAGATGATGACTCTGAAGGCTCAGATGATGGTTAACATTTTTGACAATAAAGTTTGTTTGTTTCTTTTATATATGCTGTATGGCAGGGTCACATTTCATTATTTTTTCACATGGGTATCCCATTATCGCAGCATCATTTGTGGAATTTTTGTTTGTTTGACTTGCTTGTTTGTTTTTTGAGAAGTATATGGACCAGGAACCAAACCCAGGCCTCCTGCATGGCCAGTGAGAATTCTATCACTGAACTACCCTTGCACGCCCAGCAATAAAGTATGTTTAAATTAAGGCATGACACTGTTTTTAAGACATAATGCTATGTACCCTTAATAGACTATGGTATAGTGCACACAAAAGTTTCATATGCACTGGACACCAAAAACTTCAGGTGAGTCCTTTATTGCAATATTCGTTTTATTTTGGTGGTCTGGAGCCAGACTCGCATTGTCTCCAAATTCTGCCTGTATCTTTTTTCCATATCACTTGTCATCTTCTAACATAATGTGTAACTTAGCAATTACTTGTATTGAATACCAACTCCAACTTCTCACTAGAATGAAAGCTCTACGAGGACATTCATTGTGCTCACTGATATATCCCAAGCAAACAAACCAACACCTGCACACAGTGAGAGCTCAATAAGTATTTTCTGAATGAATGAAAAAACACTTGAAACTGGAACCTAAATTATGGACCAGAAAGAGATCTGAGACCCACAGAAAAAAATTCAAATAGTCTGATACTCCCAGAGACTAGACTGTGTGACAACTAGCCACTTATGAAGGCTATATTATTTCTTTCAGATCTTGTAGAGAATTATTTAATACAAGCATTAATGACCTTTTCATGATGCTAGACCATACTAGAAATGGGTACAAAGGAAGCATGGAGGACAGTGCCCACAATTTTCACCTCTGCTTTTTAGTGACTCTATGTTGGGCACAGCTTTGTCTCCTTCCTCTCATTTTGGAAGTCACGGGGCTCAAAGATAATATATGATTTAGAAAAAAAGAAAAAGCAGGTCAGTCAAGCAGCTAATGCAGCTTTCAAAACACCTAATTTACTTCCATGGATTAAACATAATTTTTTTTTTTTTTTTTTTTTTTGCATGGCCAGGCACTAGGAACCAAACCTGGATCTCCAGCATGGCAGGTGAGAATTCTGCCACTGAGCCACTGTCGCCCCATCAAAGCATAGAATTTTATAAGTTAGAAGTAGATGACTATCATTTATGTCTGGTTTCAGCCATGGCCACATATTGGAATCCCTGAGGCACTTGAAAAATATTGCAGCCACTCCTTTCTAATGTAAATGGACTGGGTAAGGCCCAGATAGTACAGTTTTCAAAAGTTCACCAGGTGATTTGAAGACGCAGCCTGGGCTGAGAGCCACTGATGGAGATCAACTACATTTTACAGATTAAAATAAAATCTAAAGAGTTTGAGATCTACCTAAAGTCATATAACTAACTGAGTGGCAGAGATGGAACTGAAAGCCATCTCTTGATTCTTTGAAGAAAGAGCAATAAATGCGGGAACTTTATTATAGTATCATAATTTATAAGGCTTTGTGTTACAATAGCTAAATGTATAGGTTTCAAAACCAAACATCTAAGTTCAAACTGGAGCTCTGGTAGTCAAAAGTTCTTATTAGTTAGTTCATCAACTAACTTTCCCTTTTAAAAAACTTTTGGTTTAAAAAAAAAAAACTAGGAGAGAAAAGGAAAGAGAGAGAAAGGGTGAAAAATAAAAAGTAGTAGAGAAATGACACCTCCAAAACAAACTAGTCTAAGCCTCTGCTGGCAGACAAAATTCAAATATTTAAGAAAAGCCTATTGAAGGTTCAGTTCATAGGGACGCCGAGAGGCCACCAGCAAAGCAAGGCTCTGCAAAGGACACAGGAGGCAGGTCACCCTGAAAGAGTAATACACCCACCATATGTTCACACAAAGCTTCGTCTGTAATGCATGATGGGGCTGTACATGAAGAATGTCCTTCATGTTTCCTAAGACCTGTGTTGCATCCAAACATCACTATATTTCCTCATTTTCTTCCTGGAGAGGAGATAGTTTTTTTCATATCATATAGGCCAGGATCTTTTGAACCATGGAATTAAACTAATGACAATATTTTGGTTAATGGTAAACCAATAAACCAATATACCAGTACTGTATAGAGAAAAGAAGAAAGGAAAAACATTTCAGGGCAAAGAACCATGAAAGATCCATAATATGCCTTTTTGCTTTGCAGCTCTTCTGTGAATATTATTTTGTGTCTAAAACAAGTAGAATGGCATTTTTTCAGAAAACTCCTGATACTTCCAAAGTATTAAAATATTTCCAGTCCAACTTCTAAATTTATAGTCATATAAATTACAAGGCAGTACTTCTTTGATGTATAAACTGGAGGGGTGGAATTTTTCAAAAGCTGGTAGAAGCCAAAGAAACATTTCTAAAAATACTTCTCACAAATATAGCAAGCACAACTGAATATAATTTTATTCTAATTCAATTCAATTTATATACCATATCTTAAGCTTATTTTTCTAGTTTAGACAGTCTAGAACAATGCCTTACTATGGAAAATGTGCAACAAGGATTTACTGAATGAATGAATAAGAAAGAACTGAGACTTAATCTGAGTTTGTTTTGGTAATAGGGTATTGACAACATGGACAACATGACAACAATTCCCTGATTCCTCCTAGATCTATTAGAGCCTTATTCTGATTGCTACAGCAGAAGAATAAAATCAAATATCTTTGCAATTCAATATAACAAATTGCATTTCCCTTAGAATGAAAGAAGGGAGAAGGAGGAAGGAGATAATAAGGGGGAGAAGAGGTAACTTACTGTGCTAGAAGGAGCTTCTCCTAAAGACAACAAGGGTTAGGTAAGACCTCAGGCAAGCTAAAAGGACCTCAGTCTTACTTAACTCTCAAGAGTCTGCCAAAAATTGAGATGAAATATTTTACTTCTTCAAATCTGATCTTTCACTTGCCCCTGCATCTCAAGGAGAATGGGGTGAGCTCACTGTAAAGGAAGACTCTTTTTCATTCCCTTGTGTAGTGTTTCACCTAGCACAGCATATTTGATGAGGCAGCCAAGTGCTGCAAGAGGGAAAAAACCACCATGTAGAAACCAATTCCTAAAGGACTGTAATAGGCCAGCATACCCCAACTAGGCTACCCACTTCAGACTGCATTTATATCCAGCCTTCCACCCCATGGCCACAGCCACCACATTAGCCCAGGTCCCAGTATCTTACTCCTGAGCTGCTATAACAGCTGCCTGGTCTCCCCAGTTTCAGACTCTGCTTCGACCTGCTTCAAATGCCAAACAACCCTGCAACCCCACCATCACATTAACCTTTCAAAGGTGCCAATTTCTTTCCATCACTCCCTTTAAAAAATCTCCAGTGACTCATCGATTCCTATACGAAAAAGCCCAGATTCTCCCAGCCAGTATCCAGATCGCTCAGCTAGCTCCAACTGCTAGGCAAGATTCTCCTAGTGACGTTAGAACATATGGCCATGATTCTTGATGCCAAGTTTCCTCCCTGCTTATATTCTCCCCTTCATCAGCCCAAATATTGTCCAACCTGAGAAGACTATCATCAAGGCCCACTTTCTCTTTTAACCTCTCTCTAGACTCAAGCCGACAGCAACAGCCATTTCTCTGACCTCTGTGCAACTAAGCTTCTATCAGTCATCCTGCATTCATCACAGGCTGCCTTGAAAAGTTATCTGGCATTTTAAAAGTACATGGTTGATTCCACATCTAGACTATATATTCCATGTCTTTCAATTGTGGAGGTATTTCTCAAAGCCAAAGACAATGCTGGCACATTACAGGCATGCAATAAATTCTTACTGAATTAACTATAAAACATTTGGCTCTTCCTTCAACTGAGGTGTCAAGAACTGGAAAAAAATCTACAGATTTCACATAATCCTAATGGTTCCACATATATAAGAAAAATTTAAAACTTACAAGACTAGGGAAAAAAAAAACAACTTTTAGTCCCAAATCACTCACCATTCTTCATCACTACATTGGACCAGACATTGGCATTCAAGGCTTGTACAATTCGCTTTACTCCTGTAGATTCTGGGAAGTCATCTAATCAAGGAGAGGAAATAAATATATTTATACACACATCATACATACATATATATATATATATATATATATATATATATATATATATATATACTCATACATGTGTATATATATTCACCAAGACATATTTTCAAATAACAATCGCTTAATTTTCTCGTTTGTTTAGTTGTTAATCTCATACTATAGTTTATATAATGAGGAAATGAGTAAAGCTTACAGCTCTGGATAAGAATATTTTAGAAACTAAAACAATAAAGAGTTTGTATAATAAAGCCATCCCCATTATCTCACAAACGGAATCTACTCACATTCTCCTGAAAAAGTAAGTTTCTATTCATTACATAATCCTGAGATAGTCAGAGATACCTATTATTGGTTATTTATAGAGAGTGAGTTTCCCAAAGACAGAAATGGTCCTCTTAGTATGTTATAAAATGCTGTTAATTCCCCATCTTTTGTTGGGAAGCATACAGTAAAAATTATTATTTATGACAGATGTCCAGAGAGCTTCTTGGTCAGAGAAAGACAGGTTAAAGTGGGAAGTGAAATTACTATAACCGTTAAGTATAAGAGACAGGGATAAGTTTATTTAAAAAAACAAAACACTAAACTAAATATTAGTACTATCTGCTTCTGGAATTTGACTGATACTACCAAAAATAACAGGGCAATAATCCCAATTAACATGGCAATAATAAGGAGGTATACTTAGCTACAACACAGGTATGACTATGTACAAAAGAAATGGAAATCCTTCAGGTATTGAGGATTATAAGATGTGTATGGAAAGTAACAGCAGGAAAACAGAACACAGTCTACCCCACAGATCCAGTCTCTATTAGACAAGCCACCAATATCACCATGCTGTGCAAACCTCTCCTAAGGGAAAGATGCTTCTGAACTGGGAATCTGCTGTAAAACTCTTCTGTCTAGACTAGAAACTACTTGAGGGCAGGAATCATGACTTTTACTTGAGTTCATTATTCCCAGTGCCTACCACAGTGTTTGAAAAACAGCAGACACTCAGCAACTGTTTGATGGATTGATGATTTAAAGAATACCATCCTAACAGAAATATGGTGAGGATTAAACTGAAAATAATCTACAGAGTTGAGTTAATCATCATCAATATTTGGATGAAGACATAAAAAACAAGTCCATCATAATTATGAAAAACTCAATTATTGAAAGAATAGCCAATACTTTAGGTGAAATAATCAGGAATGAAATATATGGACTGAAATGTAGAGCTAAATCCAACAAGATGAAATTTAATACAAACAAGCATAACAGCCTATAATTTATGTTCAAATAATACATACAAATAAAGAATGAGAGAATATGGTGTGGGAATAGTTTCTACTAAAAAAAATTCTAGGAAAGTTTTTTACCTTATCTAAAATATTTCAAAATAAAATCCATCTCAAAATTCAGTCGAATTAATACAAGAACATTATTCACACAGGAAGCAAAAAATGTAGGTAATATGAAGGAGCAGAGATTACAAACTTAACAGACTTAAATGACACAAATATTGATTACCAAGGACAATACGAAGAAAATAAAAATTCTAGTGTCAGAAATAAGCCATTACACATATGCTCACATCCATAAAAGGGACCTTGAAAACCATGGAAAGGGAAGCTGCATTTGCTAATTGTTGGTATTCTTAGAAATCTAAAGGGAGAAAAATTAGTCCTTTTATTTCATTTTTGTTCTCTTCCTCCCTGGTAGGGTTTCATTCCTGAAGGTAATAGCAATTTGGAAAAATTCTAACATATATTCATGGTGATGACTCCTTACGTATTTTGTACTTTTTTTTTTCTGGGCGCATGAATCGGAAACCAAACCTGAGTGTCCCATATGGTAGGTGACATTCTACCACTGAAATACCCATAAACCCACTTTTCTATGTACTTTTATTCATACTGGTTGCCCCTGCCCAGTACACTTTAGGAAAAGCCGGCATCTTCCCAATGCCACGTCCCCACCAGTCCTCTAACTACAAGTCTAGTGCCCTTTCCTCTTCTTCCTCATGGAGTGGCTGACATGTGAAGAGTTAATGGTCCTAATGCATTCCCTAAACTTCTAAACAGAAATAATCTCTCCTGTCTTGACATACTTACGACACTTAGGATATTGCACGTGGTAAATGAATTATTTGTACACATGTTTTATCTCTTGTACCAGATTATGAGCTTTTGGCAGGCCAGAACCCATAGATCCTACGGCAGCTACTGTGGGTATACTTGGCAGGAAAATAAACTAAGGAAAATGGAGAAGAGGGAAAGAGGAGGAGTAAAAAGAGAGGGTTTGTAAAGTAGTGGAAGCCAGTTTAGGGCAGAGTTACCCCAAGGAGCCATTCTGAGTCTATTTGTGGTTTCAAATGTCCCAAAGACACAAATAGGTCTGACATAGCCCTAGAGTTCCTGGGAATTCAGCCTTGGGTTACTATGGATTCAAAATAAGGAACATAAACCTGTCTAAGAAAATAGGACTATTTTTTAAAAATTGTCCTTTCTTGGTAGTGTGGAAAGACAAAGGATTGGGGAAATGACAATGATTTAAACTAGATATCCTCTACCTTTATCCATAAGAAAACAAAGAACATCTTAAAAAGTACTAAAATGGGGGCTGAAACTAAATAAATAAAGGGACTTTTAAACTAACTGTAAGATCACACCATTGAACTATGCTTTTACTTTTTCATATAACGGGGGAAAAATAATGTGTTTCAATTTCACTGTGATCCTTCTTCCTCACTGGTTTCTACTGAAATAAAAATACATACCATCCTCCTCAGGCAACTCCTCTGGACTAAGTTCTACCAATTCAAAACCATGCTTAATGCACCATTCTTGAGCTTTTTGCCGGTTTACACCTAAAACAATACGCAAGAATCTTTATAAATAAAAATAAAATACAACATGCATACCCTGCCATACGCTCCACAAATCTCAATTTATTTCCCTTAATGTCAATGCTATTCAAAGGCCTCTAAAATAAAGTGACATAGTAGAAATGATTTCTCAAGCCCAAAGTGTCCATTCTTAAGAAAAAAAAAGCAAATACTAGAAGATTCCAAAGAGAAATAATGGGAAATATTTTGGTACACTAACAGTCTTTAGCACATGATACGTATTCTAAGGAAATAAATATACTCTGCTTTCCAAGGAATGGCAAACATACATATCAACTATCGTTCTACCTGAGTGCCTTACCATTTTCTGACACTCTATCACAGACCAAGATCATCACCTCAGGTAACCATGCTTCTGCCAGTGGAAGCCATGAGGAGACACTATCAAGACCAGATTTCTAGAGGGGGAAAAAAAACCAAACATACGAACAAACAAAAACAGAAAAAAGAAAAGACATTAAGAAGAGAACCCACAGGAAATGCGAGTAGGGGGAGGAGGTAGGAAAGCACAAGATAACTTCTTATTTAAGGATCCATGAAAAAAAAGTCTTACCTGTGTGCTGTCAAAGTATATCACAAATGCTTGGACAGACTCTGCAATCTCTGCAGTGATGAGAAATTTGTTTGGTACCACACATAGATTGATATCTGCTGAATAGTATTTATTATCAATAGTCCAGGGATAAAATCTCACGGCATCACTGGAAGTCACTTCTGCAATAAGATCTTCCGTTCCAAGGATATCTAAATAAATGACACAAAATTACCATGAAAAGTGCAGAACCAATATACTTTGGTTAATTTTTCCATTATGTTACTAGATTAATTTGGTACTTTGGCTGCTCCCCTTTATGCAAGGACTTTAAAGAGCCTTTCATTTATTAGGGTATTTTCTTCTCTGATCATTTGATTATAAGAATAAAGGTAAGATATTTAAGTCATTGGCTTTTTTCTTTAAAGACACAACATTTATTGTGGCTAGAGCACATAGTAGTAGAGAATAAAACAGTCATTTAACCAAATACATAGAAAAGAAGAAATAGGAGAGAAAGAATGACAGCTATATTTATTTTAATGCTTACATATTTTATGGAAAATGGAAGATTATAATAAACTTCAAGAATTTGTAACTATTTTGTACTTACTGCAAGCTAAAAGATTACATTAATGAAATAAAGAAGCCATATATATATTCCTTGGGTCAAATGCTTAGACATTAATTAAACTAACGAAATGAAAGAGCAGATACTGGGTGGGCAACAGTTGCTCAGTGGCAGAGTTCTCGCCTGCCATATTGGAGACCTGGGTTCGATTCCCGGAGCCTGCCCATGTGAAAAAAAAGAACAGATACTGATAAATGTCCCAATTCCACCTTATATTCCAACTTGCTTTCATTCCCTGAAAGCCAACACAAATTCTTGTTTGACGAAGGCACCTTTGGCAAATTTTAAATGTATAATAGCCATTCAAGCAAAAAAATTTAGTTAGAACATAACTAAATTTTCTTTCAGAATTCCACATACAGCAGGAGTATAATAGGTAATCCCTTATAATAAAAGTCAAGTCAATGAAAAAAACAAATAAAAAAGCGGTCACGGTACCATGGAAACATTTTGCTTCCACAATATCATATGATATTTAGAACAGGAAGAGACATTAGAACTTTTTCTAACTCAAACTCCACCTCTTACACCCATATACCCCACAACCTCCATTTTACAAAGATATGGAAAATGAGCTCAGAGAAGTAAAATGATATGACAATTATTTAGTAAGAATATTAGAAATACCCCAAAATGGCCACAAACTCCCTTACTATGCATACTGACATGAACATATAAAATATTCCTCAAACTTACAATTAGCAGAACACTATCAACTAGAGTTAAAAGGTAAACTCCACATCTAAGATTAAACATTTGGAAAAGTGCCAGTTTTTTGCTCAACATAAATATATAGGGAAGTAGGTGCAAGGGTAGATCAGTGGTAGAATTCTCACCTGCCATGCAGGAGACCCGAGGTTGATTCTCAGCCCATGCACTCCCCAAAATACAAACA
Source organism: Tamandua tetradactyla (assembly GCF_023851605.1). Taxonomy (NCBI): domain Eukaryota; kingdom Metazoa; phylum Chordata; class Mammalia; order Pilosa; family Myrmecophagidae; genus Tamandua; species Tamandua tetradactyla. The sequence continues at coordinate 84,463,507 of NC_135340.1, forward strand.
AGCAAGCAAAACAAACAAACAAACAAGCAAAACAAACAAGCAAGCAAAACAAAAACAAATAAACAAAAATTCAACAAAATGGTGCTGCAGTAACAGGATACGCACGTGGAAAAATAATGAAATGTGACCCCAGCCATACAGCATACAAAAAAAAAAAAAAATATATATATATATATATATGTACATATAGGGAAATTATTTGACCCAGAAGACTGCTAGGAATAATGTAAAACAATATACAAAGTGTGTGTGTGCACCTTTATGCATGCACATTTGTATTTTTTTCGTTAGTAAAGTTTTCTTATGTAGTTATTAAGAAGGATTGGTCTTCTGAAAAATGAAAAGCTCTTTTTAATGAAAAATATAAAATTTAGAATAAACTTAAGTCTTTACCTTTGATTTGAGATGCAAAATGAAACCTTTTAAAAATTTTTTACCAAAACCAGAATCGTTTCTCAAATTATTAAGAGAATGTCTGCAATAATATTTTAAAAATTGAGTCATTCCCATTTCTTTAAGAAATCAACAGTTCTGTCCGCTTAATTTCCACCTGAGGTCATAATGTTTTAGAGTCAATCAATTCCACAGCAACCAGCTGCAAGGTCCGTCATGGAGTATTATGAGAAAGTGAGAAATAAGCAGAAAGAATAGAGGAGTTATTAAAATCAAAGATTCTATTTTCATGTAAATTTCTCAGGGAAAAAAAATCCTAGATCAAAGTCTATGTTGCATTCAAAGCAAATTTTCCAAACTTTGAGCAAGTGGCATAGCAATAATTATAGCTATGTTTCTAAGAACCAAATACTGTACAGCCAGCATACATACACAATATACCAATAAAAACACATATGGAAGAAGGCAAACTAAACCGAGGAGAGCAGCAAAAAATTATTTTTTAAAGGATGGGAGGAGTCACGACATGGAAGCAGTCTTCACTTATAGGTAATTTTTTAAAATAATGAATTCACTTTTTTTTAAAGGGGAAGTACAAAGAGTAAAATAATGAATTCACTATTTTTAAAGGGACAAAGTACAAGGAGCATGAGACTAATACTTCCATTCACATTCAGTTTTTAAACAAGAACCAAATCTGGGTTATGCTGGAGTTATACAGAGAAGGAAGGGTTTAATTAACAAGTATGATCGTTGAATCACTAAATTGATATTTTTCAGTCTCCAGTATCTTAGAGCGGTTAGAAGTAAAAACCCAAAAGTGTGGAATTGTAACCCATACCAAACTCTGAAATATGTTCTAATAGTTGTGATATGGTTTGAAATTTTTGGTTTTTTGTACACATTATTTTTCACAAAAAAGAAAAAAAAAGTCGTTGTGATGATAAAAAAAAAAATTTATTCCTTCTAGCCTTCTATATTCTGGAGCAGCTAGAAGGAAAAATCTGAGATGATGGTATGGTAACCCATGGCAAACTCTGGAATCTGTCTTGTAACTACTTGTTGAAGAGTGCTTTGAAAACTATTGCTTTTTTCTTTCTTCACTTTGTATATATATTTTTATTAAACAATAAAAAAAGTTAAAAAAAATCTTAGGTTATGTTTATTTCAAATTAGTGTCCTTTACTAACATAAAAAAAGAAGTCAATTAAAATGTCATACACTTACCAAATGCAATTTAAAATATTTAGATACATTAAGAATAGTTCATTTTATTAATCACCGTTTAGAATACAAGAGAACAAACCAATCTTTGTTACTCAGAGCTCTTAAAACTTCAATTTTATGCTGTTCTTGATACTTAAATAATTAGAATATTTACTTAACACAGAGAGAAACAATTTTTCTCTTTTTTCTATAGCTAGATGAGAATAAAATCAATAAATCTGGAAAATGAGTTTCACATTTCAATTGCTTTTAATAGCTACTGTTTTTTTTCTTCTCCATGCTGCCTAAAATAAGCTGCTACCTCAATTTACTTAACAGATTTCTTGTTTTAACATTTTATGTCTAATCAGACACTTTGAGCAAAGCTGCATATGGATTTTACCATCACATCTGTTGCGTATTAGAATTAGGGAGAGAATAGTGAAGATCGTCTAATTCTAGTTCTTATCAATATTATAAAAATGTAAATGTCTACATTAAATATAGCTTTCCTCCTTTATCTTAACATCAAATTTATTCTTTTCCAAATTAAAAAAAGGTCACTCAAACATTGGTACATATGGCTAAGAGTTGCCTGAGATCAATTAGTACAATTCATTTATTCCACAGATGAAAAAAAGTGAGAGCCAGAACAAAGAAGCCATTTGCCTAACAGTAGCAGACCCTGAAATGGAATTCAGGTTACTAGCTTTCCCCTTACATGTTACAGTTTGCAGCATCTGAGCTAAATCAGTCAAATGTCACGGTTATTAAGCCAAAACTGAACTATGGGTCTAAAGTATCCTTGGCCCTTTTATGAATACCAAAAAATATAGCCAGAATCAGGGTACAAGATATGAACCAGCAGCACAATTACCCACCAAAAAACTGTCTTTGGGGTGGGGTATTGATATTTTACAAGTAAGTCACAGTGACCATGAGGGGGTTTTGCCAGACATTCTAGAAAAATATAGAATAGTCTCCCTTCCTTGCCCTTCAGGAAACCAACTTTTGATGTGGTCCACCCTGATATGCACAGGAAAGGTCAGGAGCAGCTCCACTGTCCTGGTGGATGCCAGCCTGTCTCATTCACATTGCTGGCAGCCATCTGAGGGAGCTGAACACATCATCTTTAAAGAGACAGAATTAGGTGAGCAATTGCCAGGTTTGTTACTACAAACTTGATTTCATAGATTAAAATAGTTCATTTATAGTGCTTTCAGGTGAGAAGCTAGATATTAACCTAGTTCCAGTAGCACGTATAAACATTTTCCATTTAAGGAGAAGTTGTTTAACAGAGTGATCAATTATCCAGCAATTCCTATTTACTTTCTCATTTCCTTAGTGAAATATTTTCCCTGTTTGATTACACGAATAGGGAAAATATTGAAGAACTACTGAAGAAGAAAAAAAAGGATCAAGAGAACTGAAGAAAGCTGTACGTAAAGGAAGCAAGTCAGTTTAGTAACCCAACTCTTCATCCTGCCTGCTTTATATTGCTCCCTGGTATTCTAATGCTCCTCTTCACCCAGAGAAAGTATAAATTAGGTAAGCAATCAAGTGAAAGAAAGACACCTAGTTTTCTATGGGTCATAATCAACAACAGGTGATTTCATTTAGCATGATTAAGAAGCAGTCATTTTCATTCATAAATGTCCATTTTCTCACAAATACACACATCTTTTTTGGATGGGGTGGACAGCTGAGAAGGTAAGGCTAATGTTATGGGTATGTACCCACAACAATATGTGTATATAAATGTATATAATAATTACTGTATTAATTTAAATTTATTCCACTTATCCACTCTTGCCAAATATACTGTTTGGATTACTCATATCTCCTTCAGTAGTGGGATAATTAAGGATACTTAACACCAATAGAATTAATGCATATTTAACTAATCCTGACATTCTTTGTGAAGATAAGTTGTTCCATGGTTAAATCATATTATCCATGCCCTGAGGGAAGTGACAGCTGCCACCTCAAATCAAGATGATCCTTCCAGAAACTAGCACTCTTTGCAGAACACAGTTGGTTTTATTCTTGCTCACAGAAATGAAACTACCCTTCACAGCCAGCATCATAACCTCCCACCTCAGATACCAATGGCTTTCAGTTATCCACTCTACTGGGGACCCAAAGTTCCTCTCCCTCGCCTTTGTGATGGCAGCACACACCAGAACGGAAAAGACAAATTACAGGACCAGCACAGACCTGGGGTCAAACAGATCTCCATCCGGATGCTGGCCTCTGTGAGAACTTGGGCCTATTAAACGCTATGTGTCTCATCTGCCACACCTGAAATGGGGACAAAAAAACTCCAACGTTTTCTTGAAGAGTAAATGAAAGGGCATACAAGAAAGCCCATAGGAGGCCCTAGGCAGATGTGCATTCCCTTCTTCACAGCTCAGTTTTGTGCACATGTCGCGGTGCCCCTGACTAGAGGTAGTGAAGGAAACACTGAGTAGCATTAGTAAGATACAGCACAGCCAAGGAATAATAACCACCTCCTTTAATTTGCTCTGGTGCCTCCCCTCTATCCCTACCCACCCCCGAAATATGCCTTCTCAATTTTTTCTTTTCCACTGTCGAGGCAAATACTGAAGAGAAAGAAATTATGAAAATTAAAGGTGGCAGGATCTAATATCAGCTGAAGGGGAAAGTAGCTAATATGAAGGAAGAGAAGTGAACAAAATGTGATTTGGGGAAAAATACAAAACCTAGAGCTTTCATTAACCAGCAAAGATAGGCAAAAAGGACCTTTAAAAATCTTAATGGGTCCATCTAATTGCAACCACTTACAATTCCACAGCCACAGGTGCATGAGTATATTACCCAGGTGCTACCCTGTCAAATACTCTGTAGTAGTTACTCCCAAGGACTAGGAACAGCTCATTTGCTGCAATGTAAAGAGCCTTAGTAGACTGCGTGGCATTTAAAGGTTAAAACTGTGCAGTGTATAGTTGGGACTTTACATATAAATACTGGGAAATTCATATCTGTGATTCCCTGAGTAACAACAATCCAGCTCCTGGGGCAATTACATGCAATATTTGTTTCAGTGTATATGATAGATCAATCATTAGAACAGTATTAATTTGTCAAGGGAAATATAATCAGACTGAGTTAAAGCAACAGAGATTCTAGCTTGCTTTTAGAACACTTAATTACCCTTCCCTCACACCCCTCTCCATAGTCACACTCTAAATTCATATTTTCCCATGTTCACGGGCTTTTTATATCAGAGTGGAAAACTTTTAAAAGTTGATGCAGAGGATCCAACTCAATCCTTCTCCTTTTTCTCAAGTTTACTTTCTCCCAATAGCCATCTGAAATTGTTCATCACAGCTCAGTCTTAAAATAACTGGGCCAGGGGGCTGTAAGGGGGTGGGAGTGGGTGGGTGGTATAAGGAGTGGAAGGATGGTTTCTGCCTGTCCTTAGAAAACCTCACAAAGCAGTGAAAGACAAACATGATACAAGAACATAAAGAAGCTGGAGAAAGGGGACAAATTTGGAGGAGTGCTTAACGAGGGCCACACAGGAACACCACCTCTAAGATCAATGGGTTGCACACTAAGACCTCTTTACAACCCCACAGGCACGGATGATGGACAATTACTACCCATGTTTTTTGGGGAAAGGCAACTTTTGACATCTATTACAATTAATCATTTATTCAAAATCACAATTCAAGTTATGTACCTAAAGCAGTTCTCTACAGGGAGGTAATTTTGTCCCCCAGGGGATATTTGTCAATATGTAAAGGCATTTTTAGCTATCACAAATGGGGCAGTGATACTGACATCTAGTAGGTAAAGGCCAAGGATGCTGCTGAATTTCCTACAATATTGTGGGACAGCCCTACACAACAAGGAAGTATCTGTCCCAAAATGTCAACAGTGGCAAGGGTGAAAAACCCTGATCAAAGCAAAAGAATCTGGTGGAATTGACTTATCTGTATTCACGAAACAAAATTAAAGCTCTGGAATGAACACTCTGGTAATATTTATCTCGCGTGACCTCCGATTATTTTAACCATAAAAACATTTGTCAATTAATCTTAGATGTTTTGAAAATAATTGATGAATGATGGTTTCTGGAAGAAAGACTGCAAAAATGTGTCAATTTGAAATTGTTGTATGCCCCAGAAGAGCCATGTTCTTTAATCTTCATTCAAATATTGCTGGCTAGGATCTTTTTGATTAGGTTGTTTCCATGGAGATGTGACCACCCAATTATGGGTGGAACCTTTTAATTAGGTGGTTTCCACGGATATGTATCTCCATCAATTCAAGGTGGGGTAGCTTACTGGAATCCTTTAAGAGAGAACCATTCTAGAAAAAGCTGCAGAGCTGACACAGACAGAGAAGTTTGGAGATACAGAAAGAAAATGCCCCTGGGGAAGCTGTCTGAAGAAACCAGGAGAGAAAGCTAGCAGACACTGCCATGTGCCTTCCCAGCTGACAGAGAAATCCTGAACCCATAGGTCTTTCTTGAGTCAAAGTATCTTTCTCTGGATGCCTTAGTTTGGACATTTTTATGGCCTTAGAACTGTAAACTTGCAACTTAATAAATTCCTCCTTTAAAAACCAATCCATTTCTGGTACGTTGCATTCCAGCAGCTTTACCAAACCAACACAATAAGTGTAAACAGGACAATCATGAGGTAAAAATAATTTTCACATTCAAATGGTAATCTTTAGTAAACAAATTAGCACCCATAATTACAAGAATTGTCAGCCTCTGCTCAGAATGATAATAAGTACATGTTAAATAAGTACATGTAAGTACATGTTATTTTCCAAAACAGAGTAAGTTTAATGAAGGATATTTACTCTGTAGTTCCTATGTACAAATACTGAAAATAAGGCTATTTCATTGGAAAGCTTCATAAAGCTTAGCATGCAAAAGATAAAATCACCATTGGGTAACACACAGTCAAAAGATCACAGAAAAAGAAAATAATTTATAAATCGGACTTCATTAAAAGTAAAAATTTCTGCACTTCAAGAGACACCATTAAGAAAGCTAAAAGACAAGACACAGAATGGGAGAAAATACTTGCAAATTAGATATCTGATAAGGGATTTGTATCCAGAATAAAGTACTCTTACAAACCAAAAAAAAGGCAAATAACCCAATTTTTGAATGGTCAAAATATTTGAATAAACATTTCACCAAAGATATATAAATGGCCAATATTCACATGAAAAGATTCTCAGCATTATTAATCAATGGGGGTATGAAAATCAAAACCACCAGACACTACTTCACACCCACTAGAATGGCTATAATAATTGTTTTTAAAAGACAATAAAAAGTATTGTCAAAGACGTGGAGAGGAGACTTCCTGGAAGATGGCGGCTTAGTAAGACGCGCGGATCTTAGTTTCTTCTCCAGGACACCTACTAGGGGAGTAGAAACGATACAGAAAGCGCCCAAAGCCACAACAGAGATAAAAAAGACAGCGTACCCCATCCTGGAACGGCTGGCTGGCTGAGAGAAGCAGCTCGGGTGAGATCGCCGAGGCGCGCGGGCCTTACCGGGCGGGGTGGCAAGCGGCCGGAGTTACTCCCTTCCCCCTTCCCGGGCCGGCTGGGAGAATTGGAGAGGCGGTCCCCTGAAACAAAGACGGCTGGCGCCCACACCACGCGCAGCCCCCGGACCAACTGAGAGAATTGGATCGGAAACCCCCAGGCCGCGGAGAACGGTGACGGGTGGGGGAGGCCCCTTCCAAACCCGTGACTCCCGGGGAACGTGCACTCTCTCGGGCGGGCCGCTGCCGCTGGCGCCCTCCCGCCACGCTTGTTGCCCAGGGCCGACTAGGAAATTCGGACGGGCTCTTTCCCTGGCTGCGGCGACCAGCAACCCTCCCTGCGTTCGGACCGAGGGCCGGCTCAAGCCGCTTCGGCTAGCGAACCCCCAGGACGGCGAGAGTTTTCCAAAGTTTAAGGTCCCACAGCACCTTTTACTAGTGGGACCCGCAGACAAACGTTTGCCACGAGCGCCACCTACTGGGCAGGATAAGAAAAACAGAACCCAGAGATTTCACAGAAAAATATTACAACCTTGCTGGGTCCAACACCAAGAGAAATCTGAATAAATGCCCAGACGCCAGCAGCAGAAGATAACTGTCCACGCTCAAAAGATTGAGAATATGGCTCAGTCAAAGGAACAAACCAATAGCTCAAATGAGACACAAGAGCTGAGACAACTAATGCTGAATATACGAACAGAAATGGAAAACCTCTTCAAAAATGAAATCGATAAATTGAGGGAGGACATGAAGAGGACATGGGCTGAACATAAAGAAGAAATAGAAAAACTGAAAAAACAAATCGCAGAACTTATGGAAGTGAAGGATAAAGTAGCAAACATAGAAAAAATAATGGATAGCTACAATGATAGATTTAAAGAGACAGAAGATAGAATTAGTGATTTGGAGGATGGAACATCTGAATTCCAAAAAGAAACAGAAACTATAGGGAAAAGAATGGAAAAATTTGAACAGGGTATCAGGGAACTCAAGGACAATATGAACCGCACAAATATACGTGTTGTGGGTGTCCCAGAAGGAGAAGAGAAGGGAAAAGGAGGAGAAAAACTAATGGAAGAAATTTTCACTGAAAATTTCCCAACTCTTATGAAAGACCTAAAATTACAGATCCAAGAAGTGCAGTGCACCCCAAAGAGATTAGACCCAAATAGGCGTTCTCCAAGACACCTACTAGTTAGAATGTCAGAGGTCAAAGAGAAAGAGAAGATCTTGAAAGCAGCAAGAGAAAAACAATCCATTACATACAAGGGAAACCCAATAAGACTTTGTGTAGATTTCTCAGCAGAAACCATGGAAGCTAGAAGACAGTGGGATGATATATTTAAAATACTAAAAGAGAAAAACTGCCAACCAAGACTCCTATATCCAGCAAAATTATCCTTCAAAAATGAGGGAGAAATTAAAACATTCTCAGACAAAAAGTCACTGAAAGAATTTGTGACCAAGAGACCAGCTCTGCAAGAAATACTAAAGGGAGCACTAGAGTCAGATACAAAAAGACAGAAGAGAGAGATATGGAAAAGAGTGTAGAAAGAAGGAAAATCAGATATGATATATATAATACAAAAGGCAAAATGTTAGAGGAAAATATTATCCAAACAGTAATAACACTAAATGTCAATGGACTGAATTCCCCAATCAAAAGACATAGATTGGCAGAATGGATTAAAAAACAGGATCCTTCGATATGCTGTCTACAGGAAACACATCTTAGACCCAAAGATAAACATAGGTTGAAAGTGAAAGGTTGGGAAAAGATATTTCATGCAAATAACAACCAGAAAAGAGCAGGAGTGGCTATACTAATATCCAACAAATTAGACTTCAAATGTAAAACAGTTAAAAGAGACAAAGAAGGACACTATATACTAATAAAAGGAACAATTAAACAAGAAGACATAACAATCATAAATATTTACGCACCGAATCAGAATGCCCCAAAATACGTGAGGAATATACTGCAAACACTGAAAAGGGAAATAGACTCATATACCATAATAGTTGGAGACTTCAACTCACCACTCTCATCAAGGGACAGAACATCTAGACAGAGGATCAACAAAGAAATAGAGAATCTGAATATTACTATAAATGAACTAGACTTAATAGACATTTATAGGACATTACATCCCACAACAGCAGGATACACCTTTTTCTCAAGTGCTCATGGATCATTCTCAAAGATAGACCATATGCTGGGTCACAAAGCAAGTCTTAACAAATTTAAAAAGATTGAAATCTTACACAACACTTTCTCGGACCATAAAGGAATGATGTTGGAAATCAATAATAGGCAGAGTGCCAGAAAATTCACAAATACGTGGAGGCTCAACAACACACTCCTAAACAACGACTGGGTCAAAGAAGAAATTGCAAGAGAAATTAGCAAATACCTCGAGGCGAATGAAAATGAAAACACAACATATCAAAACTTATGGGACGCAGCAAAGGCAGTGCTAAGAGGGAAATTTATTGCTCTAAATGCCTATATCAGAAAAGAAGAAAAGGCAAAAATTCAGGAATTAACTATCCATTTGGAAAAACTGGAGAAAGAACAGCAAGCTAACCCCAAAGCAAGCAAAAGGAAAGAAATAACAAAGATTAGAGCACAAATAAATGAAATTGAAAACATGAAAACAATAGAGAAAATCAATAAGGCCAGAAGTTGGTTCTATGAGAAAATCAATAAGATTGATGGGCCCTTAGCAAGATTGACAAAAAGAAGAAGAGAGAGGATGCAAATAAATAAGATCAGAAATGGAAGAGGAGACATAACTACTGACCTCACAGAAATAAAGGAGGTAATAACAGGATACTATGAACAACTTTACGCTAATAAATACAACAATTTAGAGGAAATGGACGGGTTCCTGGAAAGACATGAACAACCAACTTTGACTCAAGAAGACATAGATGACCTCAACAAACCAATCACAAGTAAAGAAATTGAATTAGTCATTCAAAAGCTTCCTAAAAAGAAAAGTCCAGGACCAGATGGCTTCACATGTGAATTCTACCAAACGTTCCAGAAAGAATTAGTACCAATTCTCTTCAAACTCTTCAAAAAAATCGAAGTGGAGGGAAAACTACCTAATTCATTCTATGAAGCCAACATCACCCTCATACCAAAACCAGGCAAAGATATTACAAAAAAAGAAAACTACAGACCAATCTCTCTAATGAATACAGATGCAAAAATCCTCAATAAAATTCTAGCAAATCGTATCCAACAACACATTAAAAGAATTATACATCATGACCAAGTAGGATTCATCCCAGGTATGCAAGGATGGTTCAACATAAGAAAATCAATTAATGTAATACACCATATCAACAAATCAAAGCAGAAAAATCACATGATCATCTCAATTGATGCAGAGAAGGCATTCGACAAGATTCAACATCCTTTCCTGTTGAAAACACTTCAAAAGATAGGAATACAAGGGAACTTCCTTAAAATGATAGAGGGAATATATGAAAAACCCACAGCTAATATCATCCTCAATGGGGAAAAATTGAAAACTTTCCCCCTAAGATCAGGAACAAGACAAGGATGTCCACTATCACCACTATTATTCAACATTGTGTTGGAGGTTCTAGCCAGAGCAATTAGGCAAGAAAAAGAAATACAAGGCATCAAAATTGGAAAGGAAGAAGTAAAACTATCACTGTTTGCAGACGATATGATACTATACGTCGAAAACCCGGAAAAATCCACAACAAAACTACTAGAGCTAATAAATGAGTACAGCAAAGTAGCAGGTTACAAGATCAACATTCAAAAATCTGTAGCATTTCTATACACTAGTAAGGAACAAGCTGAGGGGGAAATCAAGAAACGAATCCCATTCACAATTGCAACTAAAAGAATAAAATACCTAGGAATAAATTTAACTAAAGAGACAAAAAACCTATATAAAGAAAACTACAAAAACTGCTAAAAGAAATCACAGAAGACCTAAATAGATGGAAGGGCATACCGTGTTCATGGATTGGAAGACTAAATATAGTTAAGATGTCAATCCTACCTAAATTGATTTACAGATTCAATGCAATACCAATCAAAATCCCAACAACTTATTTTTCAGAAATAGAAAAACCAATAAGCAAATTTATCTGGAAGGGCAGGGTGCCCCGAATTGCTAAAAACATCTTGAGGAAAAAAAACGAAGCTGGAGGTCTCGCGCTGCCTGACTTTAAGGCATATTATGAAGCCACAGTGGTCAAAACAGCATGGTATTGGCATAAAGATAGATACATCGACCAATGGAATCGAATAGAGTGCTCAGATATAGACCCTCTCATCTATGGACATTTGATCTTTGATAAGGCAGTCAAGCCAACTCACCTGGGACAGAGCAGTCTCTTCAATAAATGGTGCCTAGAGAACTGGATATCCATATGCAAAAGAATGAAAGAAGACCCATCTCTCACACCCTATACAAAAGTTAACTCAAAATGGATCAAAGATCTAAACATTAGGTCTAAGACCATAAAACAGTTAGAGGAAAATGTTGGGAGATATCTTATGGATCTTACAACTGGAGGCGGTTTTATGGACCTTAAACCTAAAGCAAGAGCACTGAAGAAGGAAATAAATAAATGGGAACTCCTCAAAATTAAACACTTTTGTGCATCAAAGAACTTCATCAAGAAAGTAGAAAGACAGCCTTCACAATGGGAGACAATATTTGGAAATGATATATCAGATAAAGGTCTAGTATCCAGAATTTATAAAGAGATTATTCATCTCAACAACAAAAAGACAGCCAACCCAATTACAAAATGGGAAAAAGACTTGAACAGACACCTCTCAGAAGAGGAAATACGGATGGCCAAGAGGCACATGAAGAGATGCTCAATGTCCCTGGCCATTAGAGAAATGCAAATCAAAACCACAATGAGATATCATCTCACACCCACCAGAATGGCCATTATCAACAAAACAGAAAATGACAAGTGCTGGAGAGGATGCGGAGAAAGAGGCACACTTATCCACTGTTGGTGGGAATGTCAAAGGGTGCAACCACTGTGGAAGGCAGTTTGGCGGTTCCTCAAAAAGCTGAATATAGAATTGCCATACGACCCAGCAATACCATTGCTAGGTATCTACTCAAAGGACTTAAGGGCAAAGACACAAACGGACATTTGCACACCAATGTTTATAGCAGCATTATTTACAATTGCAAAGAGATGGAAACAGCCAAAATCTCCATCAACAGAAGAGTGGCTAAACAAACTGTGGTATATACATACGATGGAATATTATGCAGCTTTAAGACAAGATAAACTTATGAACCATGTAATAACATGGATGGACCTAGAGAATATTATGCTGAGTGAATCCAGCTAAAAACTAAAGGACAAATACTGTATGGTCCCACTGATGTGAACGGACATTCGAGAATAAACTTGAAATATGTCATTGGTAACAGAGTTCAGCAGGAGTTAGAAACAGGGTAAGACAATGGGTAATTGAAGCTGAAGGGATACAGACTGTGCAACAGGACTAGATACAAAAACTCAAAAATGGACAGCACAATAATACCTAATTGTAAAGTAATCATGTTAAAACACTGAATGAAGCTGCATCTGAGCTATAGGTTTTTGTTTTGTTTTGTGTTGTTTTGTTTTGATTTTACTATTATTACTTTTATTTTTTTCTCTATATTAACATTCTATATCTTTTTCGGTTATGTTGCTAGTTCTTCTAAACCAATGCAAATGTACTAAGAAATGATGATCATGCATCTATGTGATGATGTTAAGAATTAATGATTGCATGTGTAGAATGGTATGATCTCTAAATGTTGGGTTAATTTCTTTTTTTCCGTTAATTAAAAAAAAAAAAAAAAAAAAGAGAAGGGATAATTGGAGATGAAGGGATACAGACTGTACAACGGGACTGGATATAAAAACTCAGAAATGGACAGCACAATACTACCCAATTGTAATACAATTATGTTAAAACACTGAATGAAGCTGCATGTGAGGTATAGGTTTTTTGTTTTTGTTTTTTTTGTTTTTTTTTCTTTCTATTATTGTTTTAATTCTTATTCTGTTGTCTTTTTATTTCTTTTTCTAAATCGATGCAAATGTACTAAGAAATGATGAATATGCAACTATGTGATGTTATTAAGAATTACTGATTGTACATGTAGATTGAAATGATCTCTAATTGTTTTGTTAATTCTTTTTTTAATTAATAAAAAAAAAAAAAAAAGACGTGGAGAAACTGGAACTCTCAAACACTGTCATCTCCTAAGTGTGGCCACTTAGGAAAACAGTTCGGTAATTTTTTAAGTATTAAACATACATTTACAGTATGACCAAGCAATTCCACTACTAGGTATCTACCCAAGAAAAATGAAAATATATCCATACAAAAACTTGTGCAAGAATGTTCACAGTAAGTAATGTTATTGACAAGAACCACAACATAGAAATAACTTAAATGTCCATCAACTAATGAATGGACAAATAAAATATAGTATATACATACAATGGAATACAAAGTGTTGATACATATTACAACATGGATGAACCTTAAAAGATACTACGCTAAATGACAGAAGCTAGAACAAAAGACCACATACTATATTATTCTATTTATGGAATGTCCAGAAAAGGCAAATCTATAGAAACAGAAAACATTTGTGGTTGTCTAAAACTGAGGATGGGAATGGGAAATGACTGCAAATAGGCACTAAATTTCCTTCTGTGGTGATGGAAACATTCTAAAATCAGATTGTAGTGCTGGTTATACAAGTAAGTAAATATATTAAAAACAATTGAAATGTATGTACACTTAAAATCAGTAGATTTTTGGTATTTAAATTATACCTCAATAAAGCTGCTACCAAAACAATCATGGAAGCTGGAACAAAATCCCTTTTACTCGAGAGGTAAGTGACTGAGACACATGATGTTTTAGGTACTTAGAGCAATGGATGGCACATATTAAGATGCTTAGTAAATATGGAATGAAAGTTAACTTGCTCAAAGTCAGATCGCTAGGAAGAGTGTATAATTCAGTGCTGAATATACAAAACATTTCCCCCCACAAAAATCCCAAACAACCCTCGTAGAATTCAGACAGAAACATCAACTCTCTTCTGTCAGCATCTCAGTGCTGTTTGTTACCAAATGATCACGTTTTCCTATCCTGTGCGTACTGATTCTGATCCAAGCACGACACTATTTTTCTCCACCTCTGTGCAGAACCAGCCTTCAGGTCTGTGTGGAAAATTAAACCCTAAAGAAGTTATTTGTTACTGAACCTAAGGCATCATAAAGGCTCTTTAAGAGTTTCACAACTGTCTCATCTGTCTTAACTTACATCAGTCTTGCTTCCTGGATAAGTGATTATTAGAGATGTGTTTGTGGCAGCTGTGGGCACTGGCTCCAACATAAATACTATATCATATACAGATTATCGTTTTTGCCAGGAAAATTTAAAACAACTTTCATACTTCAACCTTTTAAACAAGTTATTTCATATCAGATTTCATTATTTATTGAGTGCCATTATTTGCTGAGGAATTATACAAGGCAAAAGGTGGCAAGTTGTTTAAACTAAATAACCACTGCATACTTTCTAGATGTTTTACTTTTTGCCACACAAAATCAGGCAGTTAAAAGGCCCAGAAATAAAGGTCTGTGTCTAGACACACGCTCAGTGCCTTCCAAGATAATATAATACTCTCCGTATCATAAATGGCTTTATGTAATATAATGCATAACACTGTTCTCCACAGTGTTTCTCTTCCTATTCCCCAAATACCAAGAAGAAAACCATTTATTGGAAAGACAAACATCTTATGATTGTTATTAATCAGTAATATTAAAAGAATAGTTTACAATTTCACACAAAAACTCAAATTCTCTACTCCATAAGTAAGGAAACAAATTAGGGACTGTTTGAGTCACCTTCATTTATTATTTAACTTAACATAGTTCAGTTATTAAGGCTCTAACTACCGTGAAACATATTTTGAGCCCTAAAATTTCTCACTTTAGCAAAAAATCTACTGTAATCTCTCTCCTATCCCTACCTTCACCTTGAATACTTACAGTTCTGAATACCAAGAAGTTCACTATATTTCACAGGTACAAAAAGACTAGAACTGAATTTTGGCTCCCTAACTGTTATGACCCAAGTAACCTTGGGAAATCATAACTTCTCTGAGCTTTAACTTTTCTCCCCCACTCCCACCCCTGCCCTCTCTCTCTCTCTCACACACACACTCCAAACATGTACTGGAACATAAAATGGACATGTTTTGCCCCTTGGGTCTGGAGAGAATATAAGCTTGTATTTAAACACTCCCTCCTTAGGTCTTCAACATCCTGTTCCAGCCTACCACAGCCCCGAGACCAAAGAACACGCTAAAAAGATTACCCATGAGTTGAACGAGGGGCTTACAGACAGGAGGCACATTTTCCCTTGGCGGCCAGTTAGGAGATGAAAGTCTTGTCCAAAGCCAAAAGAGGAAAAGGAGAGAAAAGGGGACATGCCTGGGAATGGCTTATAAAGTTTAATAGTCTCGTGAGATTTAACTATTAGGGAAGGGGGTTTTACATTCTTTGAACTTTAAGGTCTCTCCAGGTCACATAGGTGGCTGACTTGCTCTCAAAAGGGAGGAGGGGACAGGGCCCAGGTCTTGGGTCCTTACACATCCCTTTTTTAATGAACAACAACAACAAAAATCTTAAGCCCTCTTAAGGTTAATTAAAAATTGAAAAATTTATTAAGATTCAAGATTGACATCTTGTATGATAGCTTGAGGAGCTCCACTGACCCATGCTCTAGTGAAAACTATATTAAAAAAAAAAAACATTAAAGCCTCTGGAAATGATCCAAAAGGGCAAACAGCAAATAAAGAAACATCTATTCAAGAAAATCTATGAAAACGTAGTAAGAAAAGTGAGAATCTGTGGTATTTAAACCAAAATCACTCCTTCCTTTCCCCCTCCACTTCAGGCTCTTGTAGCTAAGAATACAGGGAGAACCTCGACTCCCAGCCAGAGGACTTTCCTCCTGGGAGGAGCAGCTCATCCTACCCCCTAGCTGCCTTCTGGTAGAGGCTAAGTCCTGGGCAAGTGTGGTGTCTCTACCTTGGGCATGGCACACTGAGAATACTGGATCGAGAGCCCTGCCCCCAGCTCATGAGGGGTGAAACAGTGGTTCCATGGCAGAACAGACAACCCAAAAAGACCCTCGGCTGCTACCCCTCTCCTCCACTGAACACTCAGCTCTTATGACAGGGGTGTTACTCAGAGAAATATACATTGTCCCCACCCCCAAACTCCAGAGCCCCTGGCTCAGAGATTTTGTCTGAGAAGAGAAGCAAGGCCATGAAAGAGATAATATCTAATTTCCTCCCAAAGGAAATGACTTCATAGAGTATGGAGAAGTTTAAAACTCAAGATGCGCTGAAGAATTTGGATGCTGTGGTGAAATGCAATTGATAGGTTTGTGGAGCTAATGAAGATTCACCCTAGACTGTAGGCTGCCTAATTTGCAGGAGAAAATCAGAGGAATAAGATAGCTAGGAGGAGTCCTTCTAGCTTCAGAACTAATATCCAACACTTTGACCTCAGAAATTAAGGGTGGAAAGAGTCATATACTTTGATTGAATTAGTTTGTTGGGGAATTTATGACCCCAACATTGTGGAAAACAATAGAGCAATTAGGGGATGATTAGCAGAGTTTAGCAGTGTGGTATGGTCAGGAAAAGAGTGGATAACAGCCCTGCAGTACTATGGTCATCCCAGGGTGACTGTGGGCATCCCTGCAGCCCACATCAAGGACTTAACACTGCAGGAGAGAAGCAGACTCAAAAAAAATCAATGTTACCCCACCCTCACTACCAGTCGAAATCACTGATTTAGTCTGCCCACCCTACCGAATCATTCTGTGATGACAACCATAGGCCCTTGCGGTAGATTTTGCTAGCCTGATCTTTCCTTTGAAGAAAATAAAGACTTGGAAATATGGAATCCAATCAAAGGCAGAGTCCTCCTACCACAACAAAATAAGCAACTTTGCTTAAGCAAAAAGTATTATTTCTTCCCAGAGCAAACAAAAAAGGCTACACTTAGAATACCTCAAGCAGCTGCAAAAAATGCAAATTAAAAGACCAAAGTTTTTTCCCCTATTCTGTTGCTAAACAAAATTGACTAAGCTGTACAACATCCTCTACCATGTAAATAAGAATTTTTCTCCTTGGTAAATGACTTGGAAATCCTTTTGTAAGTATAGGAATCCAAGAGACCTAAAAACAACTGTCAGTTTTAAAGAAGAATGCATTTTTGCCCAAGAAACAATTTATAAATGGTGGCTGACTTTAATTCCCCAAAGCCTAGTTTACCTATCACATAACTGAGCTATCCAGTTCTACAGTTTTAGAAACCTAATGGCTGAAGGGCTATTTCTATACATAAATACACTCGAATTCCAGATATAGTAAGTTAAACTCTCTACTCCACAATTGGTTGTCTACTACAATTAAACACTTGTAGACAGAGGCTGTATTCTTCAGTATTAAAAAAAATAGTGTGTGACATCAAGATGGCAGGGTAAGACACGCTGTTGAATATCCCCCATCCCCACCCTACCCCACTAGAAAGAGCAAAAAAAGTTAGAATAAACTTTCTCAAAATTCTGGATGACGACTGAGACTAGAGAACTCAACAAAAAACTGAATCAAAACAAAACTAAACACGTAAAAACAGTAGGAGAGTGACGGAACAAATTTACTAGTCCAGGCCTCTCCCCCACTCTTAGCTCGGTGCAGCAGTTTGTATAACTCATGGTAATGGCTTGGTAACGTACATACATTCAAGCTGGGTTCCTGACGCCCAATTCACCCACAGCAATAGTTTGGTGGCCCACTCGCATTCCTAGCACAGGTTCCTGGGGCTTGATTACTGATGCACCCAAACAAAAATATCAGGTGTCTTTGTCACTAGACCCCAACTTGGCTCCATGGAAGACAGACTCAAGGTATGGGTCTGAGTCCCTTAATTCTAAAGTCACAGGGGACAGAAAAGGGGGCACAGAAAGGGGGAGCTAAGCTATAGAGACGCAGAGCAGACCCAGTACTGAAAGCTGGAGTAAAAGCACAGACCAGATGTGAGAGTAGAGCTATGGTGACTGCAGCTGCCAGGGAGATCAACTGCAATAAAAACAATAAGCACACCCCAGCACTCTTGGAGGAAAACCTTTCTTGGAAGGGAAACAGTCTGACGCTTCTTGAAAGTTACTACACATGCCCAGGGCAAGACACAGGCTCAGAGAGACCTGAGAAGAACCAATCAGTTAATCATGTGCTATTTCTACAGGTTCACTATAAACTGGACTATGTACTGAAGACGACTCTCAAGCTATACTAAAACCTTCAGTAAGCCTAAAAATCTGACCTAGAGAGTTAGCATATCAAAATACTCAAATGCCCAGACTTCAACAAAAGATCATAAGACATACAAAGAAACAGGAAGAACTGGCCCATTCAAAGGGACATAATAAAACAACAGCAGAAGCATAGACACTGAAACAACTAATCAAAGACCTGCTAAATACGTTCAATGAGCTAAAGGAAAACATGATCATAGAACCTAAGAAAAGCAAGATGATGATCCATGAACAAAAAGAGGAATTACAAGTTCTACAAAGGAATCAAACAGAACTTCTGGGGATGAAAAACAGAATAACAGAGGTTTAAAATACACCAGAGGCATTCAAAAGCAGATCTGAACAAGGAGAATAAGCAAACTAGAAAAAAGAGATCAATGAAATCATCCAATCTGAAGAGCAGATACAAAAAACAATGAACAAACTCAGCAGTGACTAAAGCATCGTGGTACAATATGAAGCATACCACATTCACTTTATGGGAGTCCCAGAAACAGAAAAGAGCAGAAAGAATATCTGAATAAATAATGGCTGAAAACTTCCCAAAATTGAGAGAAGACATGAATATACATGCGAAACAGGATAAACCCTAATAGATATACTCAAAGATAATACCACAATCAAAATTTCAAATCCCAAAGATAAAGGGAGAATTCTGAAAGCAGCAAAGAAGAGCAACTCATCACATACAAGGGAACCTCAATAAGACTACTGATTTCTCATCAAAAAATATGGAAGCAAGAAGACAGTGAGAACATTTTTAAAGTACTGAAAAAAACATGTTCTTAAATGTAATCCATTCCTGTGAGTGTGGGCCCATTGCAAATAGGACCTTTTGATGAGGTTACTTCAGTTAAGGTGTGATCCACCCCTATCAGAATGGGTCTTAATCTTACTGGAGTCATTTATAAGAGAATGAAATTGAGATCAAGAAAGAAAAATCCCTGGAAGTAAGAAGCTGAACCCAAAAAAACCTGGAAGAGATGAGAGAGACCACCAGATGCCACCATGTGCCTTGTCATGTGGCAGAAGAACCAAGAATCACTCACAGCCATTGTTGAAGAAAGCATTGCCTTGATGATGCCTTGATTTGGACTTTTCCAGGCCTTAAAACTATAAATTAGTAAATTCCCATTGTTTAAGCCAAGCCTCTTCATATTATTTGGTGGAGCAGCCCAGGGAACTAAGATACTCTCCAATCAAAAGACACAGATTCGTAGAATGGTTAAAAACCATGATCCAAATACACACTATTTACAAAAAAACTCACCTTAGACCCAAAGGAACAAAATGGTTGAAGATAAAAGGAAGTAAAAAAAAAATATATATATATATATATATAGACTTCCGGAGAAGATGGCGGCTTAGTAAGACGCACGGGTCTTAGTTCCTCCTCCAGAAAAGCAACTAAAGAAACAGAAACAATAAGAAACAGCTCCCGGAGTCACGACAGAGACCAAAAAGACAGCGTACCCCATTCTGGAACGGCTGAACGGGCAGGGAGAATCCGCTGCAGTGAAATACCCAAGGGGCGCACGTTTTCCTGGCCGGGGTGGCTGGCGACTGGGGTCCCCTCCACGCACGTGGCTCCCCAGTCTGACTGGGAACATTGGATAGCGGGGCCCTCCTGTCACGCTTGGCGTCTTGGGCCAGCTGGGCAATTTGGACCAGCACTCCCCCAAGCCGCGGCCAGCGACCCCCGCCTCCACACACGGTTTCCCGGGCCGACTGCCCCGCAGACAGACGAGCACCACGAGCGCCACCTACTGGGCAGGAAAAGAAAAACAGAGCCCAGAGATTTCACAGAAAAAACTTTCAACCAGCTGGGTCCCACACCCAGGGAAATCTGATCAAATGCCCAGACACCAGCAGAAAATAATGGATGACGCTCGGAAAATTGAAGATATGGCCCAGTCAAAGGAACAAACAAATAGTTCAAATGAGATACAGGAGCTGAGACAACTAATGCTGAATATACGAACAGAAATGGAAAAACTCTTCAAAAACCAAATCAATAAATTGAGGGAGGACATGAAGAAGACATGGGCTGAACAAAAAGAAGAAATAGAAAATCTGAAAAAACAAATCACAGAACTTATGGGAGTGAAGGACAAAGAAGAAAAAATGGAAAAAACAATGGATACCTACAATGGTAGATCTAAGGAGACAGAAGCTACAATTAGTGAACTGGAGGATGGAACATCTGAATTCCAAAAAGAAACAGAAACTATAGGGAAAAGAATGGAAAAACTTGAGCAGGGGATCAGGGAACTGAATGACAATATGAAGCGCACAAATATACGTGTTGTGGGTGTCCCAGAAGGAGAAGAGAAGGGAAAAGGAGGAGAAAAACTAATGGAAGAAATTATCACTGAAAATTTCCCAACTCTTATGAAAGACCTAAATTTACAGATCCAAGAACTGCAGTGCACCCCAAAGAGAATAGACCCAAATAGGCGTTCTCCAAGACATTTACTAGTTAGAATGTCAGAGGTCAAAGAGAAAGAGAGGATCTTGAAAGCAGCAAGAGAAAAACAATCTGTCACATACAAGGGAAACCCAATAAGACTATGTGTAGATTTCTCAGCAGAAACCATGGAAGCTAGAAGACAGTGGGATGATATATTTAAATTACTAAAAGAGAAAAACTGCCAACCAAGACTCCTATATCCAGCAAAATTGTCCTTCAAAAATGAAGGAGAAATTAAAACATTTATAGACAAAAAGTCACTGAGAGAATTTGTGACCAAGAGACCAGCTCTGCAAGAAATACTAAAGGGAGCACTAGAGTCAGATACGAAAAGACAGAAGAGAGAGGTATGGAGTAAAGTGTAGAAAGAAGGAAAATCAGATATGATATATATAATACAAAAGCCAAAAGGGTAGAGGAAAATATTATCCAAACAGTAATAACACTAAAAGTTAATGGACTGAATTTCCCAATCAAAGACATAGAATGGCAGAATGGATTACGACCCAGCAATACCACTGCTAGGTATCTACTCAAAGGACTTAAGGGCAAAGACACAGACGGACATTTGCACACCAGTGTTTATAGCAGCATTATCTACAATTGCAAAGAGATGGAAACAGCCAAAATGTCCATCAACAGACGAGTGGCTAAACAAACTGTGGCATATACCTACGATGGAATATTATGCAGCTTTAAGACAGACTAAACTTATGAAGCATGTAATAACATGGATGGACCTAGAGAACATTATGCTGAGTGAGTCTAGCCCAAAACTAAAGGACAAATACTGTATGTTCCAACTGATGTGAACCGACATTCGAGAATCAGCTTGGAATATATCATTGGTAACAGAGACCAGCAGGAGTTAGAAACAGGGTAAGATAATGGGTAATTGGAGCTGAAGGGATACAGACTGTGCAACAGGACTAGATACAAAAACTCAAAAATGGACAGCACAATAATACCTAAGTGTAATGTAACTAGGTTGGAACACTGAATGAAGCTCCACCTGAAATATGGTTTTTTGTTTGTTTGTTTGTGTGTTTGTATC
Source organism: Tamandua tetradactyla (assembly GCF_023851605.1). Classification (NCBI taxonomy): domain Eukaryota; kingdom Metazoa; phylum Chordata; class Mammalia; order Pilosa; family Myrmecophagidae; genus Tamandua; species Tamandua tetradactyla. The sequence goes on from NC_135340.1 coordinate 84,485,607, forward strand.
TTTTGTTTTTGTTTTTTTATTTTTCCTTTTTATATATATATATACTTTTTTATTAGTATTATTATTTTAATTCTCTTCTCTATATTAACATTCTATATCTTTTTCTGCTGTTTTGCTAGTTCTTTTCCTAAATCGATGCAAATGTACTAAGAAATGATGATCATACATCTATGTGATGATACTAAGAATTACTGAGTGCATGTGTAGAATGGAATGATTTCTAAATGTTGTATTAATTTCTTTTCTTTTTTTTGATTAATAAAAAAAATTAAAAAAAAAAAGTAAAAAAAAAATATATATATATATATATATATTCCCAACAGATGGGAGCTGGGGTTAGGTACACTAATATCAGACAAAATAGACATTAAGTTAAAAGATATAACAAGAAACAAAGAAGGGCTTATATATTAATAAAAGGGTGAATCCACCATAGAGATATAACAATTGTAATTGCACCTAATCACAGAGCCCCAAATATATGAAGAAAACATTGACAAAACTGAGAAACAGTTCTATAATAATAGCTGGAGAATTCAATATACCACTTTCAATAATGGATAGAACATCTAGACAGAAGACCAATAATGAAACAGAAGACTTGAACAATATTATAAATGAAGTAGACCTAACAGACACATACAGAATACATTACACCCAATGATAGCAGAATACACATTTTTCTCAATTGCACATGAATCATTCTCCAGGATATACCACGTTAGGTCACAAACGTCTCAAAAATTTTTTAAAAGACTTAAATTATACAAAACATCTTCTCTGATCACAATGCAATAAATAAATCAATAACAGAAGAAAACTGGAAGATTCACAGATACGTGGCTATTAAACAACATACTCAAACAACCAATGGGTAAGAGAAGAATTTACAAAGGAAATGAGGAAATATATGGAAACAAGTGAAAACGAAAACAAGACATACCAAAACTTATGAGATGCAGGGAAGTCAGTGCTCAGAGAAAAAGGCATACTTATGAAAGTCTCTGTTTAAGAAGAAGGGGGTTACAAGGGTAGTTCAGTGGTAGAATTCTCACCTGCCATGCAGGAGACCCAGGTTCAATTCCCAAACCATGTAATTCCCAAAAACCAAACAAACAAAAATTCAACAAATGCTGCTGCAACAAAAGGATACTCACATGGAGAAAGAAAAAATGTGACCCCCACCATACAGCATGCAAAAAAAAAAAAAAAAGGAGAAATAGCAAATCAATAATCTAACTTTACATTAGAAGGAACCAGAAAAAGAAGATCAACCAAACCTGAAGTGAGTAGAAGAAAAAATAATAAAGATTAGAGGAGAGATAAATGAAATGAAGAAAAACAAACTGAGAAAAACAGTTTAGAGAATCAACAAAACCACAAGAATCAATAAAACTGACAAATCTTTAGACTGACCAAGAAAAAAAGAAGACAATTAAAATCCAAAAGAAAGTGGGACTATTACCACAAACCTTCTAGAAATTAAGATTATAAGAGAATCTATGAACAAACGTATGCCAACAAACTAAATAATCTAGAGAAAATGGACAAATTTCTAGAAATGCACAAATTACTTAAATTGACTTAAGTAAAAGCAGACCTACAACAAGTAGAAACTGAATCACTAAACAAAAACTTCCCAACAAAGGACAGCCCAGGATCAGACAGCTTTCACTGGTGAAGGCTACCAAACATGCCAAGAAGAATCAACATCAATCCTTTTCAAACTCTTCCAACACATCGAAGAGGAGGAAACTCTTGCTAAACCATTCTATGAGACCAATATGACCCTAATACAAAAGCCAGATAACTATATCGCAAGAACAGAAAACTACAGAACAATTTCCCTTATGAATAATGAAGCAAAAATCCTCAAAAAAAATGCTAGCAAATCAAATTCAGTAGCATATTAAAATTACACACCAAAACCAAGTAGGAATTGTTCTGGCTATGTAAGAAAGATTCAGTGTAAGAAAAATCAATGCATATATCACATTAACAAAATAAAGAAGGAAAAATCACATGACCATTTCAATCACACAGAAAAGTCTTTTGACAAAATCCTATACCCTTTCATGATAAAAACGCTCAAAAAACATGAACAGAAGGTAACTTCCTCAATATGATAAAAGGCATGTATGAAAAACCCAGAGCTAACGTTCTGCTCAATACTAAAATACTGAAAGCCTTCCACCTGATGTCAGGCCAATTTCATTACTACTACATACAGCATTGTAATGGAAGTATTTGTCAGAGCAATTAGGCAAGAAAAAGAAACAAAAGGCATCCAAATTGGAAGGGAGGAAGTAAATTTGCCTCTATAAGCAGATGGCATGATCCTTTATATAGAAAATACCAAAAACTCCATAAGAAAACTACTAGAATTGATAAACAAATTCAAGAAAATTGCATGTACAAGATTAACATGAAAAAAATCAATTATGCTTCTATACATCAGCAAAGAATATTCTGAAATGGAAATTAAGAAAAAAAAAAACTTGTTCCATTCACAATAGTTCATAAAAGAATAAAATACCTGATAATAAACTTAACCAAGGAGATGAAGGATGGGTACACTGAAGACTACAAAACACTGCTTAAAGAAATTGAAGGCCTAAATAAATGGCAAGACATCCTGTACTCATAGATAGGAAGATCTAATATTATTAAAATGTCAGTATCACACAAATCTACATATTCTACGCAACACCTATCAAAACCCCACTAGTGAAGAGAGTCCAAGATGGTGGCTCAGTGAGGTGTGGGATTTAGCTCCACCTGCAGAGAAGCTAGTAAATAGCTAGGAACAGTACAGAACAACTGCTAGAGTCACATCAGTGACTGGACACAGCATACACCAGTCTGGACAAGCTGGACCAGCTGCCATCCCACCCAGAACCATGAGTCCCCCAAGCCGTGGAGGCTGGCGCCCCTCCCCAACAGGCTGGTTCCCAGAGGGGAAAGGAAAGAGACTTTACTAGCAGCAAGGCGCTGAATTCAACCAAGTTCCAATTGTGGAATTAATTAACAAATTCTGACTACTAAAAATAGGCTCCCCACTCAGCAGAATCTCCAGTAAAAGCTGAGGTTGCTGGCTTTGCCCCTGTGCAGAGGGGAAAGGGCTGATGGAAAAAGAAAAAATAAATAAAAAAGAGGTTTTTTTTTTTGTGGGGGGGGAAATGAGGGGCACATAGGACCTAGAGATACACAGAGCAATGTACCAATTTAAGCTCTTGATTGGCAAACCTGAGGAACGGGGGTCCTGCTCTGAAAAGGATTTTTTCTTTTTTTTGTGGCTGCGTTTCTACGGCTTGACTGCTCTTTGGATACAAGTGCAAGGCTTCTCAGGCTCCAACTGCCCCAGGCAAGGGCGGGATAAGGCTTGTCTGAGAACTCGTCAGAGGGTGTGCCTTCCCCAGGAGTAGGGTGGGGCTCAGCTCAGGTGGAATCCCTCCCTCAAGGAATTCAGACACCAGGGTCTGGAAAACTAAAGCCATTAAAGCCAGCCTACAACCTCTATTCTGTCTTAACCACGCCTCCAGCAGGGAGAGTCTGCTGAAGTTAAAGGAACCACATTACTTCATGCTGGGGGGACCTGCAGGCAGACAAAGGTATATACTGAGCAGGACAGGAAAAACAAAGTCTAGAGGTCTTTCAACCTGCTGGGTCTCACCCTCAGGGAAAACTGACTCAGGTGACTCTTTCCTCCTGAGAGGAGGCCAGTTTGGTTTGGGAAAATCTGACTGGGGTCTATAATACCTAAGTATACCCTCCTAAGGGGGCAAAAAAAAAAAGGCACCATATAGGCAGGGAAAGAAACAAGAAAATAAGAACTGAAAAATTCTTATCTGTTAAACAAAACCTAAGCTAGAGGTCTAGTATAAGCTGAACTAAACAGATAGACAACAAACTCATTCAGCAAGAAAATCCCAGGTAAAAAAAAGTGAAAACAATCTCCAGAATAAATGAATTAAGAAAATTAAATGCTACACACCAGCAAAAAATAATGAATCATACTAGGAAAACTGAAGATATAGCCCAGTCAAAGGAACAAACCAACAATTCAAATGAGATAAAGAAGTTGAAACAATTAATTCAGGAAGTTTGAACAGACATGGAAAACTTCATACAAAATCAAATCAATGAATTGAAGGAGGATATAAAGAAGGCAAGGGATGCACAAAAAGAAGAAACTGAAAATCTGAAAAAACAAATCACAGAATTTATGGGAACGAAAGGCACACGAGAAGAGATGAAAATCAAAATGGAAATCTACAATGTTAGATTTCAAGAGGTAAAAGATAGGATTAGTGAACTGGAGGATGGGACATCTGAAATTGGACAAGTAAAAGAAAATATAGGGAAAAGAATGGAAAAATATGAACAGGGATTCAGGGAACTGAATGATAACATGAAGCACATAAATATACATGTTGTGGGTGGCCCAGAAGGAGAAAAGGAGGGAAAAGGAGGAGAAAAACTAATGGAAATTATCACTGAAAAATTCCCAACTCTTATGAAAGACTTAAAATTGCAGATCCAAGAAGCACAGCATACTCCAAACAGAATACATCCAAGTAGACATACTTCAAGACACTTACTAATCAGAATGTTAGATGTCAAAAAAAAAAAAGAGAGAATTCTGAAAGCAGCAAGAGAAAAGCAATCCATCACATACAAGGGAAGCCCAATAAGACTATGCAAAGATTTCTCAGCAGAAACCATGGAGGAGAGAAGACATTGGTAAGAAATATTTAAGACACTAAAAGAGAAAACTGCCAATCAAGAATTCTATATCCAGCAAAACTGTCCTTCAAAAAAAGGGGGAAATTGAGTGCACAGGTAGTTCAGTGGTTAGAATGCCTGCCTTCCATGCAGGAGACCCGGGTTTGATTCCCAGACCATGCACCGCACCCCTCCCCCCCAAAAAAGTGGGGAGAAATTTAAAAATATTTTCAGTCAAAAAATCACTGGGAGAATGTGTGACCAAGAGATGGCTCTGCAAGAAATACTGAAGGGAGCACTAGACACAGGTAGGAAAAGACAGGCGAGAGAAGTGTGTAGAGGAGTGTAGAAATAAAGACTATCAGTAAAGGTAAAAAGAAGAAAAATTAGATATGACATATAAAATCCAAAAGGCAAAATGGTAGAAGAAAGTACTGCCCTTACAGTAATAGCTCTAAATGTTAAGGGATTAAACTCGCCAATCAAAAGACACAGACTGGCAGAATGGATTAAAAACAGGAGGAGACACATTTTAGACCCAAGGATAAACACAGGTAGAAAGTGAAATGCTGGAGAAAGATATTTCATGCAAACAACAATCACAAAAGAGAAGGAGTAGCTATACTAATATTCAACAAATTAGACTTCAAAAGTAAAACAAAAGAGACAAAGAATGACACTATGTATTAATAAAAGGAACAATTCAACAAGAAGACATAACAATCATAAATATTTATGCACCAAGCCAGAGTGCTCCAAATACATGAGGCAAACACTGAAAAGAAAAATAGGCACATCTACCATAATAGCTGGAGACTTAAATTCCCCGTTCTCATCAATGACAAAACATCTAGACAGAGGATCAATAAAGAAAGGGAGAATTTGAATAATACAATAAACAAACTAGACTTAACAGACATTTAGAGAACACTACACCCCACAACAGCAGAATACACCTTTTTCACAAGGGCTCATGGATCATTCTCAAGGATAGACTATATGCTAGGTGACAAACCAAGTCTCAATAAATTTGAAAAGATTGAAATTATACAAAACACTTTCTCAGATCATAAAGGAATGATGTTGGAAATCAGTAATAGGCAGAGTGCCAGAAAATTCACAAATATATGGAGGCTCAACAACACACTCTTAAACAACCAGTGGGTCAAGGAAGAAATTACAAAAGAAATCAGTAAATATCTCAAGGCAAATGAAAATGAAAACGCAACTTATGAAAATTTATGGGATGCAGCAATTGCAGTGCTAAGAGGGAAATTTACTGCCCTAAATGCCTAGACCAAAAAAGAAGAGCAAATTTGAGGACTTAAATGCTCACTTGGAATAGGTAGAGGAAGAACAGCAAATAAGCCCTAAGGAAGTAAAAGGAAAGAAATAACAAAGATTACAGCAGAAATAAATGAAACTGAGAACATGAAAACAATCGAGAAAATCAACAAAACCAGAAGATGGTTCTATGAGAAAATCAATAAGAATGATGGACCCTTAGCAAGGCTGACAAAAAGAAGAAGAGAGAAGATGCAAATAAATAATATCAGAAATGGAAGCGGAGACACAACCTGCAGAAATAGAGGTGATAATGAGAGGATACCATGAACAACTTTATGCTAATAAACCAGACAATGCAGATGAAATGCACAACTTCCTAGAAAGGCAAGAATAACCAACATTGACTTGAGAAGAAATAGACGACCTCAACAAACCAATCACAAGTAAAGAAACTGAATCAGTCATTAAGAAGCTCCCCAAACAGAAAAGCCTAGGACCAGATGGCTTCACGTGTGAATTCTACCAAACATTCGTGAAAGAATTAGTATCAATCCTGCTCAAACTCTTCAAAAAAAACTGAAGAGGAGGAAAGGCTACCTAATTCATTCTATGAAGCCAACATCAACTTCATACCAAAGCCAGACAAAGATACTACAAGAAAAGAAAATTGCAGACCAATCTCACTAATGAATATAGATGCAAAAATCCTCAACAAAAGTCTAGCAAAATGAATCCAGCAGCACATTAAAAGAATTACACACCATGACCAAGTAGGATTCACCCCAGGTATGCAAGGACGGTTCAACATATGAAAATCAATGTAACACCCCATATCAACAAATCAAAGCAGAAAAACCACATGATCATCTCAATTGATGCAGAAAATGCAACTGACAAAATTCAACAGTCTTCCTTGTTGAAAACACTTCAAAGGATAGGAATACAAGGGAACTTCCTCAACATGATAAAGGGAATATATGAAAACTCCACAGCTAACAACATCCTCAATAGGGAAAAACTGAAAACTTCCCCGTAAGATCAGGAACAAGACAAGGATGTCCACTATCACCATTGTTATTCAACACTGTGTTGGAACTTCTAGTCAGAGCAATTAGACAAGAAAAAGAAGTACAAGGCATCAAAAGTGGAAAAGAAGAAGTAAAACTCTCACTGTTTGCAGATGATATACTATATGTTGAAAACCCCGAAAAATCCACAGCAAAACTACTAGAACTAATAAATGAGTACAGCAAAGTGGTAGGTTACAAGAGCAACACTCAAAAATCTGTAGTGTTTCTATATACTAGTAATGAGCAACCTGTGAGGGAAATCAAGAAAAAAATTCCATTTATGATTGCAAAGAAAAGAATAAAATATTTAGGAATAAATTTAACTAAGATTACAAAAGACCTATACAAAGAAAACTATAAGACATTGCTAAAAGAAATCACAGAAGACCCTAACAAATGGAAGATTGATGGACCCTTATCAAGGCTGACAAAAAAGAAGAGAGAAGATGCAAAATCATTTTAGGTAGAACTGACATACCATGTTCATGGATTGGAAGACTAAATATAGTAAAGATGTCAATTCTACCTAAAATGATTTATAGACTCAATACAATACCAAATTAAATGCCTAAAACTTACTTTTCAGAAATAGAAAAAATAATAACCAGATTAATCTGGAAGGGCAGGGTGCCCGAATAGCTAAAAATATCCTGAGAAAGAAAAATGAAGTTGGACATCTCACACTACCTAACTTTAAGGCATATTACGGAGCTACAGTGGTCAAAACAGCATGGTACTGGCATAAAGATAGATATACTGACCAATGGAATCAAATAATCTATTCAGATAAATCCTCTCATCTATGGACAACTGATCTTGATAAGGCAGTCAAACCAACTCACCTGGGACAGAAAAGTTTCTTCAATAAATGGTACTGGAAAAACTGGATATCCACATGCAAAAGAATGAAAGAGGATCCATATCTCAACAGCCTATACAAAAATTAACTCAAAATAGATAAAAGACCTAAGCATTAGATCTAAGACCATAAAACTCTTAGAAAGAAATGTAGGGAAATATCTTATAAATCTAATAAGAAGAAGTGGTTTCCGAGATCTTATATCCAAAACACGAGCACTGAAAAAAGAAATAGATAAATGGGAACTCCTCAAAATTAAACACTTTTGTGCATTAAAGAACTTTGCTAAGAAAGTAAAAAGACAGCCTACACAATGGGAGACAATATTTGGAAACAATATATCAAATAAAGGTCTAGATTCCAGAATATAAAGAGATTGTTCAACTCAACAACAAAAAGACAAACAACCCAATTACAAAATGGGAAAAAGACTTGAACAGACACTTCTCAGAAGAGGAAATACAAATGGCTAAAAGGCACATGAAAAGATGCTCAATTTCCCTGGCTATTAGGGAAATGCAAATCAAAACCACAATGAGATATCATCTCACACCCACCAGAATGGCCATTATCAATAAAACAGAAATGACAGGTGCTGGAGAGGATGTGGAGAAAAAGGCACACTTATCCACTGTTGGTGGGAACCTAAACTGGTACAACCACTGTGGAAGACACTTTGGTGTTTCCTCAGGAAGCTAAGTATAGAACTGACTTGATCAGACAATACCATTTCTAGGCATCTACTCAGAAGACATGAGGGCAAGGACAGAAATGGACATTTGCACACCAAGGTTTATACAGCATTATTTGTAACTGCCAAGAGATGGATACAGCCCAAATGTCCATCAACAAAAAGCTAAACAGGCTGTGGTATATACATACAATGGAATATTATGCAGCTGTATGACAGAATAAAGTTATGAAGTAAGTAATAACATGGATGGACCTTGAGGGCATTACGCTGAATGAAATTAGCCAGAAACAAAAGGACAAATACTGTACAGTTTCACTGATATGAACTAACATTAACAAATGAACTTGGAGAACTAGCATTAATGAATGAACCTGGAGAATTTCAGTTAAGAACAGAGGCCATCTCTCTCTCCAGCCAACACAACAAGCAAACTCACCACCCTCCCCCTGTCTATGTGGGACATGACTCCCAGGGGTGTGGACCTTCCTAGCAACGAGGGACAGAAATCCTGGAATGAGCTGGGACTCAGCATCAAGGGACTGAGAAAACCTTCTCAACCAAAAGGGGGAAGAGAGAAATGAGACAAAAGAAAGTGTCAATGGCTGAGAGATTCCAGACAGAGTTGAGAGGTTATCCTGTAGGTTATTCTTATGCATTAAATAGGTATCACCTTTTTAGTTAAGGCGTAACAGAGAGGCTGGAGGGAACTGCCTGAAAATGTAGAGCTGTGTTCCAGTAGCCATGTTTCTTGAAGATGATTGTATAATGATATAGCTTTCACAATGTGACTGTGATTGTGAAAATCTTGTGTCTGATGCTCCTTTTATCTACCTTATCAACAGATGAGCAAAACATATGGAATAAAGATGAATAATAGGGGGAACAAATGTTAAAATAAATTTAGAGTAAAATGCCGGTGATCAGTGAGGGGGAGGGGTGGGGGTATGATATGTATGAACTTTTTTCTGTTTTCTTTTTATTTCTTTTTCTGAATATATGCAAATGTTCCAAGACATGATCATGATGATAACATGCAACTATGCGATGATATTGTGAATTACTTATTATATATGTAGAATGGAATGATAAAAAATTATGAATGTTTGCTTTTGTTTGGTGTTTTTTGGAATTTTTTTTTTAATTTTAAAATTAAAAAGAACAGAGGCCATCAGGAGACAGAAATACGGTAGATATTGGATAACTGGAGTCAAAGGGATACAGACTGTGCAACAGGACTGCTTGTAAAAAATTCAGAAATAGCACAATAATACCTAATTGTACTACAAAAACAGTACACTGAATGAAGCTGAATGTGAGAATGATAGAGGGAGGAGGGCTGGGGGCACAAATGAAATGAGAAAGAAAGATAGACGATAAAGACTGAGATGGTATAATCTAGGAGTGGGTAGAGTATATAATGATAGTGACTAAACATACAAATTTAAAAATGTTTTTGCATGAGAAAGAATAAAGGAATTCAATATTGCAGGGTGTTGAAAACAGATGGTAATTCATATTTTAAAACTTGAACTTAGGTGTGAGACTAAAGCAAAAAATGTTTTGGTACAAAATTTATATTTTGACTAGTGTGTCTCCTAATATAACTTACATGGACAGCTTAACTGAGTACCATAAATACATGGAACCTTGAGTAGGACATGAGATTTTGTAGGTTTGTCCAGAGTGATACCCCGATAAATCCCAGAGTGATTTGAACAGTGAATAAAAAAGTATTTGCAAAGTTTCCTTGGAGTAATGGTGAGAAAGGGGAAAAATTCAACTTTCCCATATTATACAGCTGTAAGAAAGAATAAAGTTATGAAGTATGTAAAAACATGGATGGACCCTGAGTGAGATTAGCCAGAAACAAAAGGACAAATACTGTATGGTCTCACTGATATGTACTGACCTTAGTGAATGAACTTGGAGAATTTCAGAAGGGGACAGAGACTATCAGCAGATAGAAATAGGGTAGATATTGGGTAATTGGAGCTGAAGGGATACAGATTGTGCAACAGGACTGATTGTAAAAACTCACAAATGGATAGGAGAGTACTACCTAACTGTACTATAATAATGTTAGAAAACTCAATGAAGCTGAATGTGAGAATGATAGAGGGAGGAGGCCTGGGGGCACAAATGAAATCAGAAGGAAAGACAGATGATAAAGCCTGAGATGGTATAATCTAGGAATGCCTAGAGTATATAATGATAGTGACTAAATGTACAAATTAAAAAATGCTTTTGTATGAGAAAGAACAAAGTAATGTCAATCCTGCAGTGTGCTGAAAATAGATGGTAATTAATATTTTAAAACTTTAACTTAGGTGTGAGAATAAAGCAAAAAATGTTCATTTGGTACAAAATTTATCATTTGACTAGTGCATTTCCTAATATAACTTATGTAGACAGCTTAATTGAACACCATAAGTACAAGCAACCTTGAGCAAGACATGAGATTGTGTAGGTTTGTCCAGAGTCATGCTCTGATAAATCCCAGAGTGATTTGAACAGTGAATAAAAAAGTATTTGCAAAGTCGCCCTAGGGAAATGGTGAGAAAGGGGGAAAATTCAACTTCCCCAAGTAGAGAATTCTTGATATTCTCACAAGCAGTGGGGTCAACCAAAGCAATAGGCTGAGCCCTCTATCTTGGGGTTTGTTTGGATGAAACTTAACCCCACAAAGGATAGGCTAAGCCTACTTAAAATTAGGTCTAAGAATCACCCCCCAGGGAACCTCTTTTGTTACTCAGATGTGGCCTCTCTCTCTCAGCCAACACAACAAGCAAACTCACTGCCCTCCCCCCTCTACGTGCGACATGATTCCCAGGGGTGTGGACCTTCCTGGCAATGTGGAACAGAAATCCTAGAATGAGTTGGGACTCAGCATCAAGGGACTCAGAAAACCTTCTCGACCAGAAGCGGGAAGAGCAAAATGAGACAAAATAAAGTGTCAATGGCTGACAGATTCCAAACAGAGTTGAAAAGTTATCCTGCAGGTTATTCTTACGCATTATATAGATATCATCATTTTAGTTAAGGTATAATGGAGAGGCTGGAGGGAACTGCCTGAAAATGTAGAGCTGTGTCCCAGTAGCCATGTTTCTTGAAGATGATTGTATAATGATATAGCTTTCGCAGTGTGACTGTGTGATTGTGAAAACCATGTGTCTGATGTTCCTTTTATCTACCTTATCGACAGACAAGTAAAACATATGAATTAAAAATAAATAATAGGGGGAACAAATGTTAAAATAAATTTAGTAGATTGAAACGCTAGCGATCAATGAAAGGGAAGGGTAAGGGGTATGTTACATATGAATTTTTTTCTGTTTTCCTTTTATTTCTTTTTCTGAATTGTTGTGAATGTTCTAAGAAATGATTATGATGATGAATATACAGCTATGTGATGATATTGTGAGTTATTGATTATATATCAAAAATGGAATGAACATATGGTCAGAATATTTGTTTGTATGATATGCTTAATTAATTAATTAACTAAAAAATAAATTCAATTTCCCCATTTGGAGTAGGTCTGATATTCTCACAAGCAGTGAGGACAACAAAATCAATAAGCTGAACTCTCAATCTTGGGTCTGTTCATATGAAACTTATTCCCACAAAGGATAGGCTGAGCCTACTTAAAATTAGGCCTAAGAGTCAGAGAACTTCTTTTGTTGCTCAGATGTGGCCTCTCTCTCACCCAACACGGTAAGCACACTCATTGCCCTCCCCCCCACCCCACGTGGGACATGACTCCCAAGGGTGTGGACCTCCCTGGCAATGTGGGACAGAAATCCTAGAATGAACTGGGACTCAGCATCAAGGGATTGAGAAAAACTTCTCCACTGAAAGGGGGAAGAGAGAAATGATACAAAATAAAGTGTCAGTGGCTGAGAGATTTCAAACAGAGTAGAGAGGTCATCCTGGAGGTTATTCTTACACATTACATAGATAACTCCTTTTTAGTTTTTTAGAGAGGCTAGAGAGAAGTGCCTAAAACTGTAGAGCTGTGTTCCAGTAGCCATGTTTCTTTAGGATGATTGATACAGCTTTTTCAAAGTGACTGTGTGATTGCAAAAACTTTGTTCCGATATTCCTTTTATCTATGGTTTGGACATACAAATAAAAAATATGGATTAAAACAAATAAATAATAGCGGGAACCAAATGTTAAAATAAATTGGGTAGAGGAAATACTAGTGGCCAAAGAGAGGGAGGGGTAAGGAGTATGGTACGTATGAGGTTTTTTTTTCTTTTTATTTCTTCTTATTTCTTTTTCTGGAGTGATGTAAATGTTCTGAGAAATGATCGTGGTGATGAACACACAACTCTATGATGATATTGTGAGCCACTGACTGCACACCTGGTATGGAACATTCATGCATTAAGAATGTTTGTGTTTGTATGTTGATTGGTTTTATTAATAAAAATTTTTCAAAAAATCCCACTAGTCTTTTTGAAGAAATGGAAAAGGTGATCCTCAAATTCATCTGAAATTAGAACGTGCCCCAAATAGCCCAATCAATTTCTCAAAGGAGAAACAAAAAGTTGGAAGTCTCACATGTCCTGATTTCAAAACTTCCTGCAAAGCCACAGTAAACAGTGTGATATATGCATAAAAATAGATATATCAATCGATGAAGTAGAATTGAGAGTTCAGAAATAAACCTACACATGTATGACCATATGATTTTTGACAGGTAATTGGAGAGAGATTAGTGTGTTCAACAAATGGTACTAGGAAAACTGTATAACCACTTACAAAAGAATGAAATTGGCCCCCTCCTCATATCATATACAAAAATTTACTCTAAATCAGTCAAGGACCTAAACATAACAGCTAGAATCATAAAACTCTGAGAAGAAAACATAGGTGTGTGTGTGGGGGGGGAGGGGGTTAGGAACCTTCATAACCTGCCCCAGCTGCTGGATGGGGAAACCTTCCTGTAGTTGACATTGCCCACTGGGAGCCCGTAGGTAGACTGCATCACCCACCACAGGGGGCTAGAGATAGCCGGCCTCACAGGCATAGTGACTGGCGGGCCACCAGGTGCTAAGGTCGATTGAGTGCTAAGGGTCAATTGATACCCCAGGCACTGATTGGTTCCCCTGTCCTGAGGGCTGGGTCCTGCCACTGGCTGCTGCAGGCCAGGACCAGCACCCCACTGCCTCTGTGCTTGTGGTCTTTGAACCACTGTCGTCCAGGAGGGGCAGGCCTGAGGGAGGAGGAGTCGCAGGTCCACCACCTGCCAGCGGGAAGTGCTAAGTGCAAGCCTGCTGCTTAGTGGGGGAGGGGGGAGCCTGAGGTGAGGAAGTGCCTCGGGATCACCACCTGCTGGGGAGAAGCGCTAAGTACAAGCAAACTAATTCCCTAGATGCCTAGGTTTGATTTTGTTTTGTTTTTTGTTAATACTCTTTTCTCTTTTTCCCTTTTCTTAAATACCTTTTCCTACATATTTTTTTACTAGTAGTATAATGGTTTTTTATTTTTATTGATATATTTATAATTCTATTTTTATAATTTTTATTATTCTATTTTACTGCATTTATTTTTATTATTATTTGTTTTGGTTTTTTTTTTTACATTTTCTCTTCCTTTGGTGGACACCACTCTCATTTCACTCCCAATATATCTTGGGCTGCCTCCTTCTAACTATGGGGCCTACTATATGTTGAGGCATGTTTTGTTGTTGTTCTTTTTGTTTTTTCATATTTTTACTATATAGTTATTTTTTAAATTATTTTTGGGGGGAGAATACATGGGCCGAGAGTCAAGCATGAGTCTCCTGTGTGGTGTTCAACCATTGAACTACCTGTGCACCCCAGCCCAACTTTAAATAGACCCTCAAGTTGAAAAGTATCCCCTACATAAGATCCAAACCTTGGTTTGGTGGGGAATAACTGACAAACCAAGTGCAAATGCAAACCTTCAAAGCCCAGCTCTGCAAGTGAAATTACTGCCTTCCCCCTATGTGGGGCATGACATACAGGGGTGAATGTCTCCCTGTCAGTGTGAGAGATGATTTCCAGGGATGAGCCCAGCCCTGGCACCATGGGAGCAACAATGCCATCCTGACATAAAGGGGAAAAAGAAGTGTAAAAAAATAAGTGGCTGAAAGAGTTCAAATAGAGACAAGAGGCTACTATGGAGGTCACTCTTATACAAGCTTCAGTTAGACACTGCTACCTATCATAGCTTGCCAAACCTGAACCAAAACCATTCCTGCCAATCCTAAAGAACACCTAGGGCATCATGTAAGATTCTACAAAGGTTCTACGCACTAGGGTAACTTTCCAGAAACCTACAACCTCCAGCTGGGTCCTTGGGCCAGATAAGTCATGAAAGGCAGAGGGGCAAGCTTCTTCAGAACAGCAACTAGTTCCATCCCCCTATCCCATAGTACTGACGGCCCCTTTCAACATGAAAAGTTAGAATGGTATAGCCCAAATACCCCTAAAGAGTGGGACAGAAAGATCAAAGGTTATGGTGGAGTTATACAGAGAAGGTAGGGTTTAACAAATGCATATGATTGCTGAATCATTACACTGATATTTCTTTTAGTCTCCAGTGTCTTGTAGCAGCTAGTGGTAAAAACCTAGAATTGTGGAATTGTAACCCATTCCAAACTCTGAAATCTGCTCTACAACTAACTGTTGCGATGTGCTTTGAAATTTATTGCTTTTTTGTATATATGTTATTTTTCAGGGAAAAAAAAAGATTTTAAAAAGTCAATTGTAATGATAAATTCATAGCTATATGATAATATTGTGAATGGCTGACTGTATATTTTGGATGACTACATGGCATATGAACATACTATATATCAATAAAATCAAATTTAAAAAAAGGAATGCTTCAACACAAAACCAAATAATACTAAACTTTAGAGGAGTTAAGGAAACCAACTTGCAAAATAACCTTATTAAGATCAAATGCCCCGAACACCAAAGAAAAGCACATGAAGCTCCAAGCAGAAATTGCCCAGTCAAATAACCAAATGAAAATTCCAGAGGGGACACAGAATAAGGAATGTATAGATCTGACAAATAAAAACAAAAGGATAAGACAAGAGTCAAGAACTACTTTTACAATAATAACTTTGAACGTTAACAGACTAAACTCACCAGTTAAAACATACAGACTGGCAGAAAAGATTTTAAAACATTATCTTTGCTTACAAAAGACACATCTTAGACTTAAGGACACATTTGGATTGAAAGTGAAAGGATGGAAAAAGATCTTCTATACAAGATGTATTAGTTAGGGTTCTTAGAGAAACAGAATCAACAGGGAATACTCACAAATATAAAATTTATAAAAGTATCTCACGTGACTGCAGGAACGCAGAGTCCAAAATCCACAGGGCAGGCTGTGAAGCCGACGACTCCCATAGAGTGTCTGGACGAACTCCACAGGAGAGGTTCACCAACTGAAGCAGGAAGAGAGCCTGTCTCTTCTGAATCCTCCTTAAAAGGCTTCCAGTGATTAGACTGAGCATCACTCATTGCAGAAGACACTCCCCTTGGCTGATTACAACTGGAATCAGCTGTGGATACAGCTGACGTGATCATGATCTAATTCTATGAAACGTCCTCATTGCAACAGACAGGCCAGCACTTGCCCAACCAGACAAACAGGTACCACCACTTGGCCAAGTTGACACATGAACCTGACCATGACAGTCCATCCCTTGTCAACTTGGCAGCTATATGTATCACCTTAAACCATATCTAATTTCTAAATAAAAAACATTAAAACACACATTTTTTTTCTTTCACCTAACAATACTCAACTGTCCTGCATATACCTGGAAACACAGCAACTCTCTCCAGAATAGGGTACAAGTCCTTGGGTAATATTCATTCTTAAACTTGATATCTTACAACTTAAATAGTATAACAGGAACAAAACAGCATCACAGTCCTCGTTTCTGTAACTGATCACGTGGTCATAGTTTATATTTATCACGACCTTCTTCCACTACCCGTTCCATGTTCCCTTTACCCTCAGCAAACATTTCAGCTGGCCGTGGTTCTTTGCCTGGTGGAGTGACCCAAACCTTCATTCCTGAAGTTTCAGAGCCATCGGTAGTCCATTTATTTTAATCACAAGGCATGGTAGTACTAAAAAACTTGGAAAGAAGTACTATCCTAGGGGATTTCCTATATTCCTAAACTCCAAGAAAACTCTTCTTTACCTCCATTGTATAGTTGCAGTCCTACTTCCCCCTGATAGTCAGGGCCAATCACCACAGACAATAATGCAATCCCCTTCTTGGCTTGTTGAAGCCCAAAGTGACCAGGTGGCAGTCTTAGATTCCAGTTCAATGGAATCATTGTTTCTCCTGGTGGAAGCACTCCCCCTTTTGGAACTAAAACCTGTAGATCAGCAGAACTCAGGGTCGCAGGGACAGGGAGGAAAAATTTTCCTAATGGATCACTAGAGGTAATAGTGAGTGGCACCACTCCCATTTCCACCCTTGGTTCCTGGACCCATGGATCCCGACTATCAGAGAAACAGCACCATACAGCGTATGCTGATTCAGAACATATACAGCTTCCTGGAGAACACTACTGCGGCTTTTCAAGGTATTGCCACCTAGTAGGCACCATAACTGAGTTTTCAAAAGGCCATTCCACCATTCTATCAATCCAGCTGCTTCTGGATGATGGGGAACATGGTGAGACCGGAGAATTCCATGAGCATGTGCCCATTCCCGCATTTCGTGTGCTGTGAAGTGTTTTCCTTGATCAGAAGCAATGCTGTGTGGAATACCATGACTATGGATAAGGCATTCTGTAAGCCCATGGATGGTAGTCTTGGCAGAAGCACTGTGTGCAGGGAAAGCAAACCCATATCTAGAGTATGTGTCTATTTCAGTTAGAAAAAATCGCTGCCCCTTCCATGAAGGGAGTGGGCCAATGTAATCAACCTGCCACTATGTAGCTGGCTGGTCACCTTGGGGAATGGTGCCATATCAGGGGCTGAGTGTAGGTCTCTGTTGCTGGCAGACTGGGCACTCAGCAGTGGCTGTAGCCAAGTCAGCCTTGGTGAGTGGAAGTCCATGCTGCTGAGCCCATGCATAACCTCCGTCCCTACCACCATGACTACTTTGTTCATAAGCCCATTGGGCAATGACAGGAGTTGCAGGGGAAAGAGACTGACTGGTATCCACAGAACTGGTCATCTTATCCATTTGATTATTAAAACCTTCCTCTGCTGAAGTCACCCTCTGGTGTGCATTCACATGGGACACAAATACGTTCATGTTTTTAGCTCACTCAGAAAGGTCTATACACATACTTCTTCCCCAGACCTCTTTGTCACCAATTTTCCAATTATGGTCTTTCCAAGTCCCTGACCATCCAGCCAAACTATTAGCAACAGCCCATGAGTCAGTATACAAACACACCTCTGGCCCGTTTTCCTTCCAAGCAAAATGAACAACCAGGTGCACTGCTCGAAGTTCTGCCCACTGGAAAGATTTCCCCTCACCACTGTCCTTCGAGGACATCCCAGAAAGGGGTTGTAGTGCTGCAGCTGTCCACTTTCGAGGGGTACCTGCATATCGTGCTGAACCATCTGTAAACCAGGGCAGAGTTTTCTCTTCCTCAGTCAATTCACTGTAAGGAACTCCCCAGGAGGCCATAGCTCTGGTCTGGGAAAGAGAAGGTAATATGGCAGGAGTGGAGACCATGGGCATTTGGGCCACATCCTCATGTAACTTACTTGTGCCTTCAAGACCTGCTCTGGCCCTATCTCATATATACCATTTCAATTTTACAATAGAGTGCTGCTGTGCACGCCCAACTTTATGGCTTAATGGGTCAGATAACACCCAGCTCATGATAGGCAACTCAGGTCTCATGGTAACTTGATGGCCCATGGTTAAGCGTTCAGTCTCTACTAAGGCCCAGTAGCAGACCAAAACCTATTTCTCAAAAGGAGAGTAGTTATCTGCAGCAAATGGTAAGGCTTTGCTCCAAAATCCTAAGGGTCTGCATTGTGATTCTCCTGTAGGGGCCTGCCAAAGGCTCCAGACAGCATCTCTATTTGCCACTGACACTTCCAGCACCATTGGATCTGCTGGATCATACGGCCCAAGTAGCAGAGCAGCTTGAACAGCAGCCTGGACCTGTCCCAGAGCCTCATTGTTCAGGTCCCCAGTCAAAATTAGCAAAATACATGTGGTAGTTAGATTCAGTTGTCAACTTGGCCAGGTGAAGGCACCTAGTTCTGTTGCTGTGGATATGAGCAAATGGTACATGAACCTCATCTGGGGCTGATTACATCTGCAGTCGGCTAGGAGGGGTGCCTGCTGCAATGAATGATGTTTGATTTAATTGGCTGGTGCTTAAATGAGAGAGCGCAACGTAGCACAGCCCAAGCAACTCAGCATACCTCATCTCAGCACTCGCAGCTCATGCCAGGCCTTTGGAGGTGCAGAAAGAAATCACCCCGGGGAAAGTTGTTGGAACCCAGAGGCCTGGAGAAAAGGCTAGTAGAGACTACCCTGTGCCTTCCCACATAAGAAAGAACCTCAGTTGAAAAGTGAGCTGCCTGAAGAACTAACGAAATAAATCCCCTTTTATCAAAAGCCCATCTGTCTTTGGTGTGTTGCATTCCGGCAGCTAGCAAACTAGAACACAAGCTACAACCAAAAGAAAGCAGGAATAGCTATACTATTATTAGATAAAATAACCTTTAATGAAAAATATCATTAGAGACAAAGAAGGACACTTCATATTAATAAAAGGGACAGTTCACCATAGGAAATAATCATAAATGTTTACACTTCCAATCAAGGAGCCCCAAAGTACATGAGGCAAACATTAGCAAAACTAAAGGGAACTATAGATCTAATGGGAGACTTCAATACACAACACTTCACTGTAGGTAGACCACCCAGAGAGAGGATCAAGAAGGAAATTAGAGAACCTAAACAATGGGATAAATGAATTACACCTAACAGACATATATATATAGACCATTATACCCCAAAACACCAGGAAATACGTTCTCCTCTAGCACACTTTTTTTTATCCAAAGAGAAGATTTTAACTGTGATTGACAATATTATATAAAGCGGTCAGAAGAACTACAAAAAATAATACTTTGAATAATATTTTGCTCATATGGTTAAATTTAGAATTGGTTTACAGTGTAGTTTTTTAAAAATATTTTTATTGATAAAATCTAAGACATAAACATACAAATATTCTTAACATACAAACATTCTATACATAGCATACAATCAATGGCTCACAAAATCACATAGTTGTGTATGCATTACCATGACAATTTTTCTGAACATCTGGATCATTCCAGGAAAAGAAAAAAGAAAACACTCATACATACCATACATCCCTTACACATCCCTCTCATTGACCACTAGTATTTTCAGCTACCCAACTTATTTTAACCTTTGTTCCCCCTATTATTTGCTTATTTTTTATTCATATCTTTTACTCATCTGTCCATACCCTAGATAAAAGAAGCATCAAACACAAAGTTTACACAATCACACTGTAAATGCTACATCATTTTACAATTATCTCAAGAAACAAGGTTACTGCATGCCCTAGATCCTGAGGCTTAACTCTTGTGAAGCTTATGCAGGTAGCAGAGAAGCTTAGATTACCTACTGGCATGCCTAAGAGTTACTTCTGGAGGACCTCTGTTGTTGCTCAGATGTGGCCTCAGTCTCTCTAAGCCCAATTGTGCAAGCGAAATCATTACCCTCTCCCTTCGTGGGACATGACATCCAGGAGTGAAAGTCTCCCTGGCAACCTGGGAGATGCCTTCCTAGAAACACACGAATTACCTATACTGACTCGAGAAGAAATAGATCTCAACAAACCAATCACAAATAAAGAGATCCAAATAGTGTTCAAAAATCTTCCCACACAAAAAGAAACCCAAGACCTGATGGCTTCACAGGAAAATTTTATCAAACTTTTAAAAAAGAACTGACACCAATCCTGCTCAAACTCTTCCAAAAAATTGAAGAAAAAGGAACACTACCTAACTCATTTTATGGGGCTAACATCACCCTAATACCAAAATCGGGTAAAGATGATACAAGAAAATAAAAGTACACACCAATCTCCCTAATGAGCATAGATGTGAAAATTCTTAATAAAATACTAGCAAATTGTATCCAATGCCACATTAAAACAATTATACATCATGACCAAGTGGGGTTCATACCAGGAATGCAAGGGTGGTTCAAGATAAGAAAATCAATCAACATAATACAGCACATTAACAAATTGAAAGGGAAAAATCACATGATCATATCGACTGATACTAAAAAAACCTTCCACAAAATCCAGCAACCTTTCCTGATAAGAACACTTCAGAAGTTAGGCATTGAAGGAAACTCTCTCAACATCATAAAGGGCATATATGAAAAACCCATAGCCAGCATCATACTTAGCGGTGAGAAATTGAAAGCATGCCCCTTGAGATTGGGGACAAGACAAGGATGCCTATTGTCACCAATATTATTCAACACTATTAGAAGTACTAGCTGGAGCAATTAGACAGTAGAAAAAAAATAAAAGGCACCCATAAAAGAAGGGAAGGAGTAAAACTTTCATTATTTGCAGATGACATGATCCTATACTTAGAAAATAATGAGAAATCTACCATAAAACTACCTGAGCTAATAAATTCAGCAAAGTGGCAGGTTACAGCATTAATGTACAAAAGTCAGTATTGTCTATACACAAACAATGACCTATTTGACGTTAACAACTAAGGAAAAAATTCCATTCAGAATTACGACCTGAATAATTAGGTATCTAGGAACAAGTCTAACCAAGGATGTTAGAACTTATACACTGAAAATTATAAAAAATTGCTAAAAGAAATAAAAAGTGACCTAAATAGATGGAAAGTAATTTCATACTCATGGAGAGTGAGTGTTCTAGTTTGCTAGCTGCCAGAATGCTACATACCAGAGACGAATTGGCTTTTAATAAAAGGGGATTTATTTCATTAGTTCTTCAGAAGAAAGGAAGCTAACTTTCAACTGAGGTTCTTGTTTATGTGGAAAGGCACAGGGTGATCTCTACTGGCCTTCTTTCCAGGCCTCTGTGTTCCAACAACTTTTCCCAGGGTCATTTCTTTCTACATTGTCAAAGGCCTGTGCTGAGCTACAAGTGCTGAGATGAGGTATGCTGAGCTGCTTGGGCTGTGCTACATTAAGTTCTCTCATTTAAGCACCAGTCAATTAAATCAAACATCACTCACAGCAGCAGATACACCTCCTAGCCGACTGTAGATGTAATCAGCAACAGATGAGGTACACACGCATTGGCTTATGTCCACAGCAATAGATCTAGGCACCTTCACCTGGCCAAGTTAACAAATGAATCTAACTACCACAGACAGGAAGGTTAAATATCATCAAGATGTCAATCCTACCCAAATTAACCTACAGATTCAATGCAGTACTAATAAAAATCCCAACAACCTACTTTGAAGACTTGAAAAAACTGGTTATCAAATTTATTTGGGAAGCAAAGAGACCTCTAATAGCTAAAGATATCCTAAAAAAGAAGAGTGAATGGGGAGGTCTATCACTTCCTGACTTTAAAGCTTACTATACAGCCACAGTGGTCAAAACAGCATGGTACTGACACAAAGACAGAAGGACTGATAAGTGGAATAGAATCAAGAGTGCCAAGATTGACCACTAAATTTATGGACATTTTATCTTCAGTAAGGCCCACAAATCCACTAAATTGGGACAGAATAGTCTTTTCAATAAATGGACATGGGAGAATTGGATTTCAATACCCAAAAGAATGAAGAAGGACCCCACCTTACACCCTATAAAAAAATTAATTCAAAATGGATCAAAGACCTAAATGTAAGACCAGTACCATAAAACTTCTTGAAACAAATGTAGGGAAACATCTTCAAGATCTAGTAACAGGAGGTAGCTTCTTAAACTTTATATCTAAAGCACAAGCTGTGAAAGAAAAAATAAACAAACGGGAACTCCTTAAGATTAAGAGCTTCTGTGCCTCAAAGGAGTTTGTTAAAAAGGTGAAAAGGTAGCCAACTCAATGGGAGAAAATATTTGGAAATCACATATCAGATAAAGGCTTGATATCCTTGTACATAAAGAAATTATACAGCTCACCAACAAAAGAACAAACAACCCAATCATAAAATGGGCAGAGGAAATGAATAGGTACTTTTCTGAAGAGCAAATACAGATGGCTAAAAAGGACATGAAGAATTGCTCATCTTTATAGGCTATAAGGGAAATGCAAATTAAGATGACAATGAAATATCAACTCACACCTATAAGAATGGCTGCCATTAAACAACAGGAAACTATAAATATTGGAGAGGATGCAGAGAAATTGGAACACTTATTCACTGATGGTGGGAATGTAAAATGGTTCAGCTGCTGTGGAAATCAGTTTGGCAATTCCTCAGAAAACTAAATACTGAGTTGCCCTATGACCTGGCAATACCAATACTTGGTCTATACCCAGAAGAGCTGAGGGCAGTGACACAAATAGATGTTTGCACACCGATAGTCACAATGGCAGCATTCACAACTGCCAAGGGATGGAAACAATCCAGATGCCCATCAACAGGTGAGGAGAGAAACAAAACATTGTAGAGACATAATAATGAAATATTATGCAGCATTTAGACAAAATGATGTCCCAAAGCATAAAACAAAGTGAATGAACCTTGAGGACATAATGATGAGTGAAATAAGCCAGATTTCAGACAAAAGGACAGATACTGTATGATTCCATTATTATGACTCTGATAAAGCTACAAGTGTTTTTGGAGCAGCTAGAAGGAAAAAGCTGAGTTGAAGGCATAGTAGTCTATGACAAACTCTGGGAACTGTTTTGTAGCTGCTTGTTGAAGTTACTTTGAAAATTATTGCTTTTTTTTCTTTGTTTTTATTGTATATATACATTATGTTTTACAACTAAAAAACAGTTTAAAAAAAACAAACTATAGGAAGTTACAGTAATATTAGATAAAATAAATTCCTGAAAACAAAATTTGAAAGTATTAGTAACATAGTTCACTACTATAGCAAAGTTGATATTTGTAATAGCTTTTTACTTGATATTTTGAGAATGCACACAGTTTTGATAGTCAATCTAATGGTATGTAAGATACTGTTCAATATTTAGAATTGAAGTAACTCTGATATCTGTATTTATAGACTTTTTTCCTTTCTTTAATTCTAAATTGGTCTATGAAACATATCATATAAACAGGCTTTATGAAAAATACTTAGGTAGACTTTTTTAATATACCTATGGATAAGTTAATTTAGATATCCATTTTAGGTGGTAAAGATTTCTATATGTTAACTGTAAAAATATTCATATCTTCACATTTTCATGAAATCAGGAAAACATTTAATACATAGGTCATTAACTATAGCAATGCAGATATTTGTAAGAACTATCCACTTGACATTTCGAGAACGTTCACAGTTTTGACGTGTGATCAAATGGTATCTAAGTTAGTGTTTAATACTTAGAATTTAAGAACTCTGCTATCTGAATACATAGATTATTTTCCTTGTTGTCTTAATTTTAAATTGGTTTATGAAATTTACTGCGCAAACACAGGCTTTACAATGATTATATGGATACTTAATTTAAATATATCTATGGTTAAGCTAAGATTTCCTTTTGTTGGTGGTTCTAAGTGTACTGTTTGCTTTCTTAAAAAAATTAATAAAAAATTTTAAAGTATTGGCAAAGTCCCTTGAGGGATGGCAGAAATAACATGGAACTATTAAACTTTACCATGGGGAAACCCCAGAAATTGTGCCCAATATTAGGGATACCTAAATCAAGAGACCAAGACCTTGATCTTGAGGCTTGCTCTTGAGAAGCTTATGTATATAGTGGAGAAGCTTAGCCTACCTGTAGGTATGCCTAAGAGTCACCTCCAGAGGACCTCTTCTGTTGCTCAGATGTGGGGTCAACTCTCTCTAAGGCCAACCATAAAAGTGAAATCATTGCCTTCCTTGCTACATGGGACATGACATCCAGGGGTGAAAGTTTCCCTGGTAACATGGGAGATGACTCCCAGTGATGAGCCTGGCCCTGGCACCATGGGATCAACAATGTAATCCTGACAGAAAGGGGGAAAAGAAGTGTAACAAATAGGATATCAGTGGCTGAGCAAGTTCAAATAGAGTGAGAGGCTACACTGGTGGTCACTCTTAAGCATGCTTCAGTTAGACACTGCTACCTATCATAACTTGCCAAACCCCAACCAAAACTATTCCTGCCAATCCTAAAGAATACCGAGGGGATTATATAATATTCTGCAACGATTCCACGCACTAGAGTAACTTTCCAGAAACCTACAACCTCCAGATGGGTCCCTGGACCAGACAATATGCAGAGGAGCCAGCCTTTCTAGAACATCAACTAGTTCCATCCCCCTATTCCATACTATTGACAGCCCCTTCCAATGTGAAAAAGTTAGAATGGTCATAGCCCAAACACCCTTAAAGAGTGAAAGAAAGATCAAAGGGGATGGTGGAGTTGTACAGAGAAGGTCTGGTTTAACAAATGAGTATGAATGCTCAATCAGTGTACTGATATTTCTTTAGCCTCCAGTGCCTTACAGCAGTTAGAAATAAAAACCTAAAATTACGGAACTATAACCCATACCAAACTCTGAAACCTGTTCTACAACTAATTGTTGTGTATGATAAGCTTTAAAATTTATTGCTTTCCTGTATATGTATTATTTTTCACATAAAAAAGAAAAAAAAAAAAAGAGGAGAGAGTGCAAGATTGGCAGCTTAGTAAGGTGTGGGATTTAGTTTGTCCTCCAGAACAGCTACTAAATAGCCAGGAACAGTACAAAACAACTGCGGTGGCCACATCCGTGATGGACACACAGCGTACCCCAGTCTGGACCAGCTGTGAGCCCCCCCAGCACCGTGAGCTCCCCTAGCCACAGTGGCTGGCGATCCTCCCCCACAGGCTGCTTCCCAGAGGGGAAAGGAAAGAGACTTTACCAGCAGCAGGGGCTGAACACAACTAAGCTTCAAATGTGGAATTAATTCACAAATTCTGACTACTAAAAATAGGCCCCCAGCTCAGCTGAACCTGGTCAAAGTGGAGGTTGCTGATTTCTGCCCCAGTGCCAACCACGCAGGGCTGACAAAAAAAAAAAAAAAAAAAAGTAGAAAGAAAAAAAAAGAAAACGGTTTTCTGGATTGGATAGCACATAATACTTGAAAGGGTCTGGGCCCTGAAGGAAAGGAGTGGGCACATAGGATCTGAAAGGACACAAAGCAACGTACCAACTTATGCTCTTGACTGGCAAACCTGAGGAACTGGGGTTCTGCTCTGAGAAGGATTTTTCTTTCTTTCCTGTGGCTGTGTTTCTACAAAGGCTTGACTACTCTTTGGATACAGTGGCAGGGCTGCAACTGCCCCAGGTATAGGCAGAAACAAGTTTGTTTGACAGCTTGTCTGGAGCCTGTGCCTTCTCCAGGAGAGGGGTGGGGCCCAGCTCAGGTGGAATCCCTCCCTCAAGGAATTCAGACCCCAGGGTTTGGAAATTTGAAGCGATTAAAGCCAGCCCACAACCTCTGCTCTGTCTCCATCCCACACCAGCAGGGAGAGTCGGCCAAAGTTAAAGGTACCGCATCATCTTATGCTGGTGGGACCCACAGGCAGACAAGCACCACATACTGGGCAGGATAAGAAAAACAGAGTTCAGAGACTTCACAGGAAAGTCTTTCAACCTGCTGGATCTCATCCTCAGGGAAAACAGACGCAGATGACTCTCCTCCTGACAGGAGACCAGTTTGGTCTGGGAAAGTCTGGCTGGGTTCTATAATACCTAAGTAGACATTCTGAAGAGTTGGGGGAGGGGGAAGGCACCATACAGCCAGGGCAAGAAACAAGAAAACAAGAACTGAAAGATTCTGCTCTGTTAAACAAAACCTAAGCCAGTGTTCAGGAATAATCTGAACTGAATGTCAAAGAACAGAAAGACGACAAAGTCATCCAGTAAGAAAACCCTAGGTAAAAGAAGTGAAAACAATCTCCAGAATAAACTAATTAAGGTAATCAAATGCCTAGACGCCATCAAAAAATAATGACTCACATTAGGAAAATTGAACATATGGCCCAGTCAAAGGAACAAACCAACAATTCAAATGAGATACAGGAGCTGAAACAATAATAATTCAAAATAATTTAAAATGTTTGAAAAGAAATGGAAAACCTCATCAAAAATCAAATCAATGAATTGAGGAAGGATATAAAGAAGGCAAGGAATGAAAAAAAACAAATCAAAAGTCTGAAAAAACAAATCACAGAACTTAAGGGAATAAAAGGCAAAGCAGAAGTGATGAAAAAACAACAGAAATCTACAATGTTAGATTTCGAGGGGCAGATGATAGGATTAGTGAACTGGAGGGCAGAACATCTGAAATTGGACAAGCAAAAGAAAATATAAAGAAAAGAATGGAAAAATATGAGCAGGGACTCAGGGAATTGAATGACACCATGCAGCACATGAAGTTACCAGAAGGAAAGAGAAGGGAAAAGGAGGAGAAAAACTAATGGAGGAAATTATCACTGAAAATTTCCCAACTCTTATGAAAGACTTAAAATTGCAGATTCAAGAAGTGCAGCGTACCCCAAACAGAATTGATCCAAATAGATGTACTCCAAGACACTTACTAATCAGAATATCAGAGGTCAAAGAGAAAGAGAGAATCTTGAAAGCAGCAAGAGAAAAGCAATCCATCACATACAAGGGAAGCCAAACCAGACTATGCATAGATTTCTCAGCAGAAACCATGGAGGCGAGAAGACAGTCGGATGATATATATAAAAAGAGAAAAACTGCCAACCAAGAATTCTATATCCAGCAAAACTGACCTTCAAAAACGAGGGAGAACTTAAAACATTTTCAGACAAAAAAATCACTGAGAGAATTTGTGACCAGGAGACCAGCTCTGCAAGAAATACTAAAGGGAGCACTAGAGACTGATACGAAAAGACAAAAGAGAGAGGTGTGGAGAAGTGTGTAAGAGTAAAGGTAAAAAGAAAAAAAATTAGATATGACATATAAAACCCAAAAGGCAAAATGGTAGAAGAAAGTACTACCCATACAGTAATAACATTAAATGTTAATGGATTGAACTCCCCAATCAAAAGACAGACTGGCAGAATGATTAAAAAACAGAACCCATCTATATGCTGTCTACAGGAAACATCTTAGACCCAAAGATAAACATAGGTCGAAAGTGAAAGGTTGGGAAAAGATATTTCATGCAAATAACAACCAGAAAAGAGCAGGAGTAGCTATACTAATATTCAACAAATTAGACTTCAAATGTAAAACAGCTAAAAGAGACAGAGAAGGATAATACGTACTAATAAAAGGAACAATTCAGCATGAAGACATAACAATCATAAGTATTTATGCACTGAACCAGAATACTCCAAAATACATGTGGCAAACACTGAAAAAAGAAATAGACACATCTACCATAATAGTTGAGAGACTTCAATTCTCGACTCTCACCAATGGACAGAACATCGAGACACAGGATCAATAAAGAAACAGAGAATTTGAATATTACAATAAATGAGCTAGACTTCACAGACATTTATAGAACATTACACCCCACAACAGCAGGATACACCTTTTTCTCAAGTGCTCATGGGTCATTCTCAAGGATACACCATATGCTGGGTCACAAAGCAGTCTCAATAAATTTAAAAAGATTGAAATCATTCAAAACACTTTCTCAGATCACAAAGGAATGAGCTTGGAAATCAATAATAGGCAGAGTGCCAGAAAACACACAAATATGTGGAGGCTCAACCACACACTCTTAAACAACCAGTGGGTCAAGGAAGAAATTACAAGAGAAATCAGTAAATATCTTGAGGCAAATGAAAATGAAAACACAACATATCAAAACTTACGGACACAGCAAAGGCAGTGCTAAGAGGGAAATTTATTGCCCTAAA
The DNA here is from genome assembly GCF_023851605.1 of Tamandua tetradactyla. Lineage (NCBI taxonomy): Eukaryota > Metazoa > Chordata > Mammalia > Pilosa > Myrmecophagidae > Tamandua > Tamandua tetradactyla. The sequence continues at coordinate 84,514,272 of NC_135340.1, forward strand.
TGCCTATATCAAAAAATAAGAAAGGGCAAAAATTGAGGAATTAACTATCCACTTGGAAGAACTAAAGAAAGAACAGAAAACTAACCCCAAAGCAAGCAAAAGGAAAGAAATAACCAAGATTAGAGCAGAAATAAATGAAATTGAGAACATAAACACAACTGAGAAAATCAATAAAACCAGAAGTTGGTTCTATGAGAAAATCAGTAAGATTGATGGACCCTTAGCAAGACTGACAAAAAGAAGAAGAGAAAGGATGCAAATAAATAAGATCAGAAATGGAAGAGGAGACATAACCACTGACTCCACAAAAATAAAGGAAGTAATGACAGGATACTATGAACAACTTTATGCTAATAAATACAACAATGTAGATGAAATGGACAACTTCCTAGAAAGGCATGAACAACCAACTTTGACTTGAGAAGAAAAAGACAACCTCAACAAACCAATCACAAGTAAAGAAATTGAATCAGTTATTAAAAAACTTTCCAAAAAGAACAGTCCAGGACAAGACGGCTTCACATGTGAATTCTACCAAACATTCCAGAAAGAAATAGTACCAACCCTGCTCAAACTCTTCAAAAAAACTGAAGAGGAGGGAAAGCTACCAAATTCATTCTACGAAGCCAAAATCATCCTCATACCAAAGCCAGACGAAGATATTACAAAAAAAGAAAACTACAGACCAATCTCTCTAGTGAATATAGATGCAAAAATCCTCAACAAAATTCTAGCAAATCAAATCCAGCAACACATTAAAAGAATTTTATATCATGGCCAAGTAAGATTCATCCCAGGTATGCAAGAATGGTTCAACATAAGAAAGTCAATTAATGTAATACACCACATCAACAAATCAAGGCAGAAAAACCGCATGATCATCTCGATAGATGCAGAAAAGGCATTTGAAAAAATCAACATCCTTTCCTGTTGAAAACACTTCAAAGGATAGGAATAGAAGGGAACCTTCCTTAAAATGATAAAGGGAATATATGAAAAACCCACAGCTAATATCATCCTCAATGGGGAAAAACTGAAAACTTTCCCCCTAAGATCAGGAACAAGACAAGGATGTCCACTATCACCACTACTATTCAACATTGTGTTGGAAGTTCTAGCCAGAGCAATTAGACAAGAAAAAGAAATACAAGGCATCAAAATTGGAAAAGAAGAAGTAAAACTCTCACTGTTTGCAGATGATATGACACTATATGTCAAATACCCTGAAAAATCCACAGCAAAACTACTAGAGCTAATAAACGAGTACAGCAAAGTGGCAGGTTACAAGATCAACACTCAAAAATCTGTAGTGTTTCTATACACTAGTAATGAACAATCTGAGGGGGAAAACAAGAAACGAATTCCATTTACAATCGCAACCAAAAGAATATTTAGGAATAAATTTAACTAAAGCGACAAAAGACCTATACAAAGAAAACTACAAGAAATAGTTAAAAGAAATCACAGAGGACCTAAATAGACAGAAGGGCATACCGTATTCATGGATTGGAAGACAAAATATAGTTAAGATGTCAATTCTACCTAAATTGATTTACAGATTCAATGCAATACCAATCAAAATTCCAACAACTTAGTTTTCAGAAATAGAAAAACCAATAAGCAAATTTATCTGGAAGGGCACGGTGACCCGAATTGCTAAAAGTATCCTGAGGAAAAAAAATGATGCCAGAGGTCTCATGCTGCCTGACTTTAAGGCATATTATGAAGCTACAGTGGTCAAAATAGCATGGTACTGGCACAAATATAGACATACTGACCAATGGAATCAAACAGAGTGTTCAGATATAGACCCTCTCATCTACAGATAACTGATCTTTGATAAGGCAGTCAAGCCAACTTACCTGGGACAGAACAGTTTCTTCAATAATATTTAGAATATTTAGAAACGACATATCAGATAAAGGTCTAGTATCCAGAATTTATAAAGAGATTGTTCAACTCAACAACAAAAAGACAGCCAATCCAATTACAAAATGGGAAAAGACTTGAACAGACGCTTCTCAGAAGAGGAAATACAAATGGCCAAAAGGCCCATGAAGAGATGCTCAACATCCCTGGCCATTACAGAAATGCAAATCAAAACCACAATGAGATATCATCTCACACTCACCAGAACGGCCATTATCAACAAAGCAGAAAATGACAAGTGCTGGAGAGGATGTGGAGAAAGGCACGCTTATTCACTGTTGGTGGGAATGTCAAATGGTGCAACCACCGTGGAAGGCAGTTTGGCATTTCCTCAAAAAGCTGAATATAGAATTGCCATATGACCCAGCAATACCATTACTAGGTATCTACTCAAAGGACATAAGGGCAAAGACGCAAACATATTTGCACACCAATGTTTATAGCAGCATTATTTACAATTGCAAAGAAATGGCAACAGCCAAAATGTCCATCAACAGATAAGTGGCTAAACAAACTGTGGTATATACATACAGTGGAATATTATGCCGCTTTAAGACAGAATAAAGTTATGAAGTATGTAACAACATGGATGGACCTTGAGGACATTATGCTGAGTGAGATTAGCCAGAAACAAAAGGACAAATACTGTATGGTCTCACTGATATGAACTGACATTAGTGAATAAACTTGGAGGATTTCATTGGTAACAGAAATCATCAGGAGATAGAAATAGGGAAAGATATTGGGTAACTGGAGCTGAAGGGAAACAGATTGTGCAACAGGACTGATTGTAAAAACTCAGAAATGGGTAGCACAATACTACCTAACTGTAATACAATTATGTTAAAACACTGAATGAAGCTGCATGTGAGAATGAAAGAGGGAGGAGGACTGGGGGCACAAATGAAATGAGAAAGAAAGATAGACGATAAAGACTGAGATGGTATAATCTAGGAATGCCTAGAGTGTATAATGATACTGACTAAATGTACAAATTCTAAAAAGTTTTTGCATGAGGAAGAACAAAGGAATGTCATCACTACAGGGTGTTGAAAATAGATGGTAATTAATATTTAAAAATTTAAACTTATGTGTGAGACTAAAGCAAAAAATGTTTATTTGGTACAAAATTTATAGTTTGATTAGTGCATTCTGTAATATAACTTATATAGACAGCCAAATTGAACACCATAAGTACATGGAACCTTGAGTAGGGCATGCGATTTTGTTGGTTTGTCCAGAGTGATGCCCTGATAAATCCCAGAGTGATTTGAACAGTGAATAAAAAAGTATTTGCAAAGTCCCCTTTGGGGAATGGTGAGAAAGGGGGAAAATTCAACTTCCCCAAGTTGAATTCTTGATATTCTCACAAGCAGTGCAGACAACCAAAGCAATAGGCTGAGCCCCCAATCTTGGGGTCTGTACATTTGAGACTTAACCCCAGAAAGGATAGGTCAAGCCTACTTAAAATTAGGCCTAAGAGTCACCCCCAAGAGAAACTCTTTTGTTGCTCAGATGTGGCCTCTCTCTCCAGCCAACACAACAAGCAAACTCATTGCCCTGCCCCTGTCTATGTGGGACATGACTCCCAGGGGTGTGGACCTTCCTGGCAATGTGGGACAGAAATCCTGGAATGAGCTGACATTCAGCATCAAGGGACTGAGAAAACCTTCTCGACCAAAAGGGGGAAGAGTGAAATGAGACAAAATGTCAATGGCTGAGAGATTCCAAACAGAGTCGAGAGGTTATCCTGGAGGTTACTCTTACGCATTAAGTAGATACCACCTTATTCAAGATGTAGTGGAGAGGCTGGAGGGAACTGCCTGAAAACGTAGAGCTGTGTTCTAGTAGCCATGTTTCTTGAAGATGATTGTATAATGATATAGCTATCACAATGTGACTGTGTGATTACGAAAACCTTGTGTCTGATGCTCCTTTTATCTACCTTATCAACAGATAAGTAAAACATATGGGATAAAAATAAATAATAGTGGGAACAAATGTTAAAATAAATTTAGATTGAAATGCTAGTGACCAATGAAAGGGAGAGGTAAGGGGTATGGACATGCAAATGTTCTAAGAAATGATCATGATGATGAATATGCAACTATGTGATGATATTGTAAATTACTGATTATATATGTAGAACGGAATGATCATAAGTTAAGAATGTTTGCATTTGTTTGTTATATTTTTTAATTAAAAAATTAATAAAAAAGAAAAAAGAAGGAAGATACAATAGAAAAGATGGGATTTAACAAATGAGAATGACTGCTGAATCAATATACTGATATTTCTTTTGGTCTCCAGTGTTTTGGAACAGCTAGAAGAAAAAATGAAAAATAGTGGAACGGTAACCCATAACAAACCTTAAAATCTGTTGTATAACTACTTGCTAAAATGTACTTGAAAATTTATTCCTTTTTTGTATATATGTTATACTTCACAATAAAAAAAAGTTTTTGAAAAAAATGAGGCTATTCTGAAGACTGTTTCTATGCAAGCTTCAGTTAGATATTGCTAATTGCCATGGTTTGCTAAACCCCAATCAACATTACTCCTGTTGACTTTTAAAAATGCCTAGGGCTCAAACTGAAACCCTATAAAGGTTTCATGGACTAAATTTGCCTTCCTGGAACATATAATTCCTGAAGGGTTCCTAGTTCAGATAAATTCCAAATCTCAGAGAGACCAGCCTCTCCAGGATGATCAGTTAATTACATCCCTTTGTCCTTTATTTTGGACACCCCTCCTCAACTGAAAAACTTAGAACAGGCATTGCCCGAAACCCCTACAGATTAGGAGAATGAGGTATGACAAAGAAAACAGGATTTAACAAACAAGTATGGCTGCTGAATCACTATATTAATATTCCTTCTAGTCTCCAGTGTTTTAGAGGAGATAGAAGGGAAAATCTGAGAAGATAGAATGGTAGCCCATGACAAACTTGGGATCCATTGTGCACTACTTGTTGAACTGTGCTTTGAAAATTATTGCTTTTTTTCTCTCTTTGCTTTGTATGTATGCTATATTTTACAATTTAAAAAGTTTAAAAAAATACATCCTACAGAATGGGAGAAAATAACTGCGGATCACATATCTGTTAAGGGTTTACTATGCAGTGTATATAAAGAACTCTTAAAATTCAACAACAAAAAGACAAATCACCCAATTTAAAATAGGCAAAAAGATTTGATTTCTCTAAAGAAGATATACAAATGGACAACAAGCACATGAAAAAATGCTCAACATCACTAGTCATGAGGGAAATGCAGATCAAAATCATGAGATACCACTTCATACCCACTAGGATGGTTAGTATTTAGAAAGCAGAAAATAATAAGCATTGGTGAAAATATGAGAGAAATAGGAAGTTTTACACATTGCTGGTGGCACTGTAGGATGGTGTAACCATAGTAGAAATCAGTTTGGTGATTGTTTAGAAAATTGAAAATAAAATTACCACATGCCCTGGAAAGAAGTATATACAAGAATATATACTTCTTGTATATATCCAAAGGAAGTGAAAGCAAGGACTTGAACAGATACTTGTATATCAATGTTTATAGTAGCATTATTCACAACAGCCAAAAGGTAGATACAGCTAAGTGCCCATTAATGGAGGAATGGATAAACAAAACGTTTTATCTTCACACAATGTGTGCTGGTTTGAAAGGATGTATATCCTCTAGAAAAGCCATGTTTTTAATCTAAATCCCATTTCACAAAGGCAGAATAATCTCTATTCAATACTATATGCTTGAAACTAATTAGATCATCTCCCTGGAGATGTGATTTAATCAAGAGTGGTTGTTAAGCTGGATTAGGTGATGACATGTCTCCACCCATTTGGGTGGGTCTTGATAAATTTCCGGAGTCCTATAAAAGAGGAAACATTGTGGAGAACGAGAGAGATTCAGAGAGAACCAGAGAAGAACGACATAGCCACGAGAAGCAGAGAGCCCACTAGCCAGCAGACTTCTGACATGAAGAAGGAAAATGCCTCCCAGGGAGCTTCATGAAACAGGAAGCCAGGAAAAGAAGCTAGCAGATGACGCCGTGCTTGCCATGTGCCCTTCCAGCTGAAAGAGAAATCGTGACTGTGTTCACCATGTGCCACAGTCACTTGAGAGGGAAACCCTGAACTTCATCGGCCTTCTTGAACCAAGGTATCTTCCCCTGGATGGTTTTTGATTGGACATTTCTACAGACTTGCTTTAATTGGGGCATTTTCTCAGCCTTAGAACTGTAAACTAACAACCTATTAAATTCCCCTTTTTAAAAGCCATTCCATTTCTGGTATACTGCATTCCGGCAGCTAGCAAACTAGAACATAATGGAATATTATTTAGCCACAAAAATGAAGTTCTGATGCATGCTACAACATGGATGAACCTTGCAGACATCACATTGAGTGAAATAAGCAGACACATAAAGATAAATACTATGTGATCTCATTTATATGAAACACCGAGAAGAAGTAAATTTCACAGAGTCAAACAGTAGATTATAAATTACCAGTGGGAGAGGGTGGGGGAAGAAGTTATTCTTAATGGATGCAGTCTCTGTTTGAAGTAGTGAAAACTTTGTGGTAATGAATACTGGTGATGGCAGCATAATATTGTGAATGTAAATACTACTACTGAATTACACTTAAAAGTGGTTAAAATGGGAAATTTTGAGTTGCATGTGTCACAAAACAAAGTTAAAAAATAAAATAAGTTTTTAAAAAATTAAGAATGCCACGGTAAAGTTAAGAAGCATTATATAACATAATAAGTAATTAACACTATAATTCAGAATTTTAGATCTGGAAGGGATGTTGGAAAGGATGTATTTTTTCCTTTGGTTACAGCAGTCAAAACATTAATAATACAGAGTAGGAGTGACTAATAATATCTCTATGTTGAGGGCACTCAATTGAGAAAATAAAAATCCAAACATTGTTAAATACTATCAGGTATGCATAATGCTCTTTTATAAATACAGGTTCTATAACCAAAAGAGGGAAAACAAACATAACAAAATAAGGTATCAGTGGCTAAGAGATATCAAATAGAGTTAAGAGGCTATTCTGGAGTCTATTCACATGGAAGCTTCAGCTAGATATTGCTAAATTGCCATGGTTTGCCAAACCCCAACCAATATCATTCCTGTTCCTAAAGAACTCCCAGGGCTCTATCTGCAATTCTACAAAAGTTGCAAACACTAATTTTACTTTTCAGAGACCTAAAACTTTGAGATGGTTCCAAGGCCAGAAAAGTTCTGAAACACAGAGGTGCCATTCTCTCCAAGAACATCAAGCTGTTCCATCCCCCTACCCCATACTGTCAATACCCCTTTTCAACACAAAGTTAGAATGGGCATAACCCAAATAGTCCTAGAGACTGGGAAAAGAATCAAAGGAGAAAGAGGCGTTACAACAGAGAAGTTGGGATTTAACATGTAAGTATGACTGCTGAATCATTACATTGATATTTTTTAGTCTCCAGTGCCTTGGAGCAGCTAGAAGGAAAAACCTGGAATTATGGAACTGTAACCCATAACAAACTTTGAAATCTGTTCTATAACTACTTATTAAAACATACTTTGAAATGTACTGCTTTTTTGTTATACATGTTCTATTCCACAATAAAAAATGTTAAAAAAAAATGCAGGTTCTCTGGGCTGAACTTTTTTCTCTCCAATCAGAATTAAGATTTTAATCATTCTGAAAAGGATATGAAGTGGGCATATTTTAAAACCTTCTTTTAGGGGTTAATCTTTTCATTTTCCTTTGAAAGTCTACATTATAAGTTAATAATGTTCCTTTTATCTAATGTCAGACATCCAACCAGAATACTGCAAACAAGGTCTTTGAGTGGGGCCTTCTTTTTTTCCCCTAAAGAGAATAAAAAGGTTTCTCACAAAGTCCATGTAGGCACTTTATCCTTAGATAGCAATCTACTGATTTTTATTTTACACATATATTTCTAACGAACTTGGTTATCTGATTGTGCAATATTTCCCATTATTGGGAAATTAAAAGCAGCAAAATATATCAGGCATTAGAAGAAAATAGAAACTGGAGGAACCCTGAAGGTTCCTCTTCCTGCTGTATGGAAAGAAACCAAACCTATTCAAAAAGGTAGATATGATTCAACCCAAACCCATACTATGACTTACTATAACTAAATACTTGAAAAAAAGCATTCATTATGGTCTTCTTGCCAAAGAAAAAACTGAACTGGACACTGAAACAGTCATGGATGACTTGATTCATAGTTACTATGGTAGGGGAGAATGGAACTCAACTGCTGAATCAAAGGATGGCACGTTCCTAAAGGGCAGGGAATGGGTTGGTGGATGGAAGTGAGAGAGAGGGGTAAGTGATTTATTGAGGGTTCAATTAGGACCACATAGCTTAGAATGTTTTCTTTTGTAATAATTAGGCCACCTGGAGAAGAGAACGCATGATGGGGAAGTGGGGGGAAGCAACTAAAGTTGATAACTATGAAATAGCTAGCATCTGACTTGTTTTTTCCCTTTTATTTACCCCCACCCCTCCCGGTGTCCCAGAGCTGCAATATTAGTTTCAAGGGAGACAGGGCCAGGGAGGGAGTGGATAGGGGCATGCAAGGAGAAGGGCCATAGCCTGGTGGAGCGATAGAAGTCTTTGTCAGTCTAAACCTTTTATCCCAAAATGAGATTCAAATGAGTGATCTAACTCAATCTTTAATGATGGTAACATAGAGTGAATGCTCAACAAATACTTCGTTCTAATGCTTTCCACCTCTACCCTATTCTTTAACCTTGGAAGAAATGGTAAAGCTCTTTTTTTTTTGAAGGGGGGGCGGGGGTGCATGGGCCAGCGTCTCCCATGTGGCAGGTGAGCATTCTACCACATAAAGCCCTCTTTCAAAGTTCACTTTTTCTTACTCAAGTAATCTGCTCACTAATTGCTCTATTTTTTTTTTTTTTACCATGGAGCACTAACACAATAGCAAAGCAAAAATCACCTAAGTTTAACCTGAGTTGGCTTTCAAGTTATCTAAGAAAGACAAAAATAAAGTGGATTATCTTACAGTTTTAATTGTACCTCTAATGATTCTAATATACTTTAGAGATGTATAATGTTTCTATTCATCAAATGCAGATAATGAGCACCTTCAAGGCAGTGACCATATCTGCCAGTTCTCCTAAAAGTATATGATCTAATACCATGGTCATCATGCTTCTGAGATTGACATTGACAGGATTTTCATATAGCATATGGGAACTTAATGGAAATAAGTGTTTTGGAGATATAAATATATAAAGAGTTTTAAGACTCTTCAACAAATTCAGGTATGTTCACTAGGTGTAATTTATGATAGAAACTAACTTTATGATGTAATGCTCAGTGAGAAAATCAAGAAAAAACTGTAAATGAAAAGCAACTGCAATTTTTTTAAAAAAACTATACATTAGGAAAACTATGCATTAGGAAGGAAATGCACGAAAATGTCAACAGTATTTATTCTTGAGCAATGAGACTAAAAGTAATGAGACTACAATTTCTTTTCTCCACGTGAAACTTTATCTATCATTTTACAATGAAACACTAGTGTTTTAAAAAGGGGGGAGGGGAGAGAAAAAGAAATAGAAGCACCGTTCAGAGGTAAGGAAATCTACAATTAGAGTGGTTAGTTAACAGTAAGTACTGTAATTAAATTTTTACCCTAGCAAGGAACTTTCTAAGTGATCACAAATGATAACTAAGTCACAGAATATTTGTGCTGGAGGGACATCATGTCTAATTCTGTCATTTGATGAGTGCAGAAAAAATATATAGCTGTATGATGCTCTACAGTTTAAAAAGGGCTTCCAAAAAATATTGCATCACCTACTAAGGATCAGAGAGGGAATGTGCTATAATAGACTTACCATTAATCAAATGCTTACCATGTGCCAGCCACTGGATTAATTATTCCCATTTTACAGTTAAGAAAACTGAAAGGCCTATAGAGGTTAAGGACTTGCCCAGTATCACACAGCTAAGAGCCAGTGCTCTAAAACAAAGCCATATGCGTAAAACAGGTGTCTTCAGTTATAATCAACTTCACAAAGCTCTTTAATGGCAGAATCGAGCTTGTGACCCAGGCCCATGCTCTCTCTACAACTGTCTCCTCGTCTAGAGTTTCTTTTAAAGGTTACTGAGTTTGACAGTCACTGTGATGGTCCAGAAGCAAAGGACTTAGGCTCAGGCATACAAAAAATTGAAAAAATACTGGCAGTGAGCCTATGCCTCAAAAGGAAGGTAAAGCAGAGAATAACTACCGAGAAGAGAGGACAAAACTCACAAGTCTTATATACATCAAATGGTAGCCAAGTAATTTAACATACATGAAATTCAGAGAAAACATACTCTATCTCAAGAATAGGAACATCAGTCAAAATTACAGTATCAAAATTCCTGCACCTCATACTCGCTCAAGTACAGCTTCCAGGGTGCCTTTCGGTTATCTCACTAGATCTTTGTATCAACCGGTGGGGTGAGGTGGAGAGGACTGGGCGGGGATTAGTTCCACTTTACAGAAGAAACTGGAAGTAATACAGTAGTGGGCCGGACGGGCAGAAAAGCAACCAGCTTAAGAGTTAATGTGGGGCGGCGGGTGGCTGGGGGCCTCGACCCGGGAAGCGTCGGGCCAGCACTGGGTGGAGAAAGGGCCCAAGGCCCGTGGAGGGGCAAGGCCCAGGCAGAGGCCGGGTCCTGGGACTTTCGCCCGCCGAGGCTCAGGAACCTTGGGGATGGGTCCGACTCCCTTGCTACTCACGTTGAACCAGACGGTCCCCAGTGAAGGTGGAGGAGCAGCTGGTGACAAGCGCACAGGGGACGCCCGCAGCCATCGCCGCGCTTTGCAAGCCGGTTCCGTCTGGGAGCCGCTTCCGCCTTGGACTGCACCACGGCCGCCACTGCGCGGGGGAGACACGCCAGCTAGAGCGCATTCTCGGAATTCACCGGCTGCCCAGACTCCCCCCTCCTCCCTCTCTTCCGCTCCCGGCGTGGTATAGGCCAGGCTGCGCTTGGTGTTGCCATGGGGATGAGCATCCCTAGTACAAGGTGCAGTGCCTGAAGACTGCGCCTCCGCGAGAAGGGTAATCCTCTCCAGCCTTAGCCATGGCAGAGGAGACTGAAAATTACGACCCCATCGGATCCATCTTAATCCAGGTGGGAAACCGGCCTCCTTCAGCGCTGCCCAGTTAAACACTTACGAGCGACGCCCAGCAGCGCCGATTCACTCGCTCAAGCCCATTTCGGGGCCCGCACTGAGACTGCCTTCCACCAAATGAGGGACTCCACCCCTCAGAGAACTGCGAAACAGGCTCACCCAGATCTCGCTCAGGACCCAACACTCGCCACAGCCGTCCCTCTCCCTTCCCCACCCACCTCCCCACACACTTTCACTGCCCTGCCTTAACCTGGAGGTTGCGCTCCACAGAGCACGACAGTTCAGGCTCTGGTAAAACTCGTAAGACCTAACACACGTTTCATCGCCCTCACTTGGGAAATTTTACTTCAGAAAAGTCTATTTTGCTCTGCGGTACCATTTAAAAATGTTATGTTCTGAAAAATTTGCACCCATGACGTCGGGGGTGGAGGACACAAATCCGGCAGCTTGGGGATCTGGAGGGAGTCCCATGCCTGGGAATACACACTTAGGAGAATACGTTAAAGATAACTTGCGTTGAAAATCAAGCTAACGTTTTCAATATAGAAATGTGATAAATTTTAAAACTCAGGGAAATTTTTTTTCTAAACTGAGGGGGAAATATCAAGAAAGTCCTGAATTCTCCAGTGTAACCCAATTTTGCAACATTTTCTGAAATATACCTGTTTTCCCAGGTATATATCATAATTACAAAATTGTTAAACGTATTATCACTTTTAACTCATATTTAGCTCTATTTGCCTAAGGCTTGATGTGATTTGCCTAATGTCACTTTATCAGGACAGTCACCCAGATCGTCGATGGTCTAATTGATCTTCATGTCAGGATTTTGGTCTCTTACCTTCCATTTAGCAGAAACTTTCCTAAACTCACCTTTTCCAAAACACAAGCCCCAAAACTCAACCATTTTAACCCCATTATGAATCATACCTACATCTTATCTCATCCTTTTTCATCCTTTCTTTCACTCCCCACCCTCTAAATCTAGGGCCCGTCTTTACAAACGCAGAACAGTTGAGACATTAATGGCAACTCCTACCCAGAAAGAACAGTTCTTCCCCTACAGTATGCCTCATACTGTCTACAGAAACACATTTCTCCTTAGTTTCCTATGTTTCTCCAGACCTATGAGATCTCCAAAAACTGTTCAGAATCTGGGGAGAATCTTCCTAAAGCCTCCTTGTGCCGAATTATCACCTACTCTTGATAATTCTATATCCCAAAACTGTTCCCATTGTGATTTGGTATAGTGTAGAACAGAATGTTAACTGAAAAGCCAAAAAGAAGCCTTTTAACCTCGAAGTGGGATCCAGAGGGAATCATTTAATCAGCCTGCTAATTTGAGTTGACACTGAATTGAACAATGAATCAGAAGAGCTAAGAATAATCAAGGTTCTTGCTAGTCAGCAGTCCCGCTTGCTAGTTAGAGAAAGGGAGCCTATATGTTAACATGATTGAGGCTTACTGTGCATATAATATAAAATTCTCCTTGTTAATATGTATAATATTTATAATGAGGAAATTTGTAAGGCAGATAACTTTCAACTAAGGTTCTTTCTTACGTGGGAAGGCTCAGGATAATCTCTGCTGGCCTTCTCTCCAGGCCTCTGGGTTTCAACAACTTTCCCCAGGGTGATTTCTTTCTGCATCTCCAAAGGCCTGGGCTGAGCTGCAAGTGCTGAGATGAGGTATGCTGAGCTGCTTGGGCTGTGCTACGTTGAGCTCTCTCATTTAAGCACCAGCCAATTAAGTCAAACTCATTCATTGCAGCAGGCACGCCTCCTAGCCGACTGCAGATATAATCAGCAACAGATGAGGTTCACGTACCATTGGCTCATGTCCGCAACAACGGAACTAGGTGCCTTCACCTGGCCAAGTTGACAACTGAATCTAACCACCACACCCTGGCTCTAATATTCCCCCAGGTGGATAACTTTGGGCTAGTCACTTCACCTCTCTGGGCCTCAGTTTCCTCTTCTGTAGAATACATAGCTTGGATTAGTTCCATTTCTGACTAAATTGACCCAGTTTCCTCAAAGCTACATGATTCCTCTTTATTGTAAAGTACACTCTCTTTATTGTTAGCTTAGGCAATCAAATTGTTTCTGGCAATTATGTGTGCATAATTATATATACATGATTGCGTATAAATATGTGTGGAAATGTTGCATATATATATATGTATACATATACATGATTGCCTATAAAGCAAAAAATACTCTGTCACCATTTGTTTCACCCTAATGTGGTATATTAGGTCTGTGTTTCATCATAGACAGTAAGTAACTCTTTAGACCAGTGGTTCTCAAAGAGGTCCCTAGGCCAGCATCATAAGTACCATCTGGGAACTTGTGAGAAGTATAAGTTCTCAGGCCCCAACCCAGACCTACTGAATCAGAAACTTCAAGGGTGAGCCCAGCAAACTTTTTTTATAAACACTTCAGTTAATTCTGCAGCATGCTCAAGTTTGAGAGCCATTACTTCAAATTGTAAAATATAATCCACAATACAATTTCAAAGAAACGTAATAATAAAGCTAACATAGCATTTACTATGTATCATGCACTACCCTAAGTGCTATATATATTTTGGGGGGTGGGGGTGGGGGTGCATGGTCTGGGAATGGAACCTGGATCTCCCACATGAAAGACAAGCATTCTAACACTGGACCACCCATGCACCCCTAAGTGCTATATGTCTTTAAACTCATTTAACCCTTACAACAAGATTCCTAAGTAAGAAATATTATTATCCCCATGTTATGGAAGGGAAACTGACCAGAGATATTAAGTTACTTATTCAGGGTAACCCAGTAAATGGTAGACCAAGGAGCCGACCCAAGGCAGAAGGCTCTAGACTCTGTGCTTTCATCCACTGCCTTTCATGAGTATTGTGAGTAGGCCAATGTACATAGAAAATGCAAGCATTCTTCTCAACCCTTTTCAATTCATCATTCTGGTATAAAAAGAAAATTTCCTCTTGCAGCTTTGCACTACACTGAATATCTAAACCCTGCCTTTTCCACTAAACTTTCACCAATTTAACTTTATATATGAGGTGCTTATTAGCATAATACGTCTTTATTCTGAGAAAGAACATAATGGTTAAGCATGAAGGTACTAGAGTCAGACTACCTGAATTTGGATAGTTCTACCAAGTAGCCAAATATGTTAACTTGCACTTAACCCCTTTAAACCTTAGGTTCCCTCAAGTATAAATGAAGATAATAATATTAAATCTCTCATAGGAATCTTGTAAAGATTAAGATGTAGGCTAACATATACAGTATAATGCTCAATAAATGTTAACTGTGAGGTCTGGTCTCTTGCCCTTTTATGTTATGTAGTTCTCTGTCTTTTTTAGGTTAGGGCTGCATTTTACTCCTAAATTTCTGGGAGATGAGGAAAAATTGATTTCTACTTGTCTTTTTTAACTAGAATTACTCCATTCTTAAGTGGAACTTTATTTGTAGGTGTTATTTAGCAACAAGGTGTGCCTTATTTCCTTCTTAATTACAAGCTGGATTTTTGGATATCCCATTATTCCAGCACAGGATTAGGCAATAGATAATGGATAGTTGAATAATGACCTACTCATTAATTCAGTCTTCAATAATTTATGTTAGGTTCAAAAATGAATGGAGCTATGCTGATATTTACCATTATCTAGAAAACCTTTTTTTTCATAGATGGTACAAATTAACTGTAAAAGCAATGTTTTGAGAAAATATCTAAAATACTTGAGAGAAAATCTTTAAATACAAATAATCAGTATTCTGATTATAAACTCTTTTTTGTGACTTATGAAAATATGTTCCTTATGTTTGGATTTTCCAGGATAGTTCTGATTGTGTATATTTTGTCTCATTGTCAGATAGTGTATCACAGTGCATGTTTTCATTTTTGGTTCAGAAAATGTGATCACCCTATTTATATAGAGTTCTACTAGGCAGCATTCTGTTAACTACTTAACTTCTATCACTTTCAAGTCTATAAATCAGACTTTTTACAATTTTAGCCAGCTCTTTTCTCTACTAATTAGAAAGAGTGAGGTTTTATTATAGTTATAATCATCATAATTAAAATAGTAGCCAACATTTATTAGGAGCCAGACACTGTGCGGAGAGCTTTAGATTGTCTCGTTAAATCCTAACAACAATCCTATCATGCAGAAATTATTTTTAGCTCTATATATAGAAAAAAAAACTAAGGTGCAAAGAAGAGGTAAAGTAACTTGCCCAAGGTCATACAACCACTGTGTGTTGATCCTTAATAGGTTATGGCATGTATGTAAAACAATCTTGAAGAAACGTGATAGTAGTCCCAGGGAGGTTTCCTAGGTGCTTTCTTTTATTAGTGGCTCTTAGAGGCTTTGTGTTTATTCTTCATTAGTAATAATATGGTATCTTTTTTAATATAACTTTACAAATGCTTGCTTGTCCCAACTATTAAACATATTTTGGTGCAACAAGAAGTACCTAGTCTTGCAATCAAAATTAGCTTATTGATTAGTTTGGAAATCTTATTTAAAAAATCCAGGTAATAGGTTCATACCAACCGTGGAAATACTGGATCTCATTGACAATTTAATTTGATATCAGTCCCTCTGCCTGGTTTGCCTGGAACATACAATATAAAAACGAATGAAGCTAAAAATAATTAGAAGTGATGAAAATGACTCAACCAAACTCTATATTTAGCAGAAAAGAATAAAATGAAATTATGAGGCTGCTTCTAATAATAAGGAGCCTGTTTTCATGGTGCTTTTGAATTCTAGAGCATATCTTCGCTGCATTAAATCTTTCAATTCTTTATTAAGCAGCCCTGTCCCCAAACTGTCAAATAATCTTCCTCCAAGTAGGAAATATACGGAAAGCCATGTGTTTAATGATCACGGAGATGATGGGTAATGTGTAAAATTTCAATATGATAGATTGAATCTATTTGAAGAAAGAACAGTGATTTAGAATTTAAGATCTCTTCTGCTACCCAAAATTTGTGAAACATCTTCTACAGTACTTGCCTTTATTGCAATTATACAGGCAGGCACATGGGTGGTTATTAAGGGGGGAGAAGGAAATATTTGGCAAGTAAAGTAAAAAGTTCTTCAGTAAGATTAAAGAAGCAGTTCAGTGAACACTTTACTGAGCACCAGTTTTGTGCAAGAAGGTTCACTGGGTTTACAATTCAGGAGAGACTTAATATTTATGGAGTGCCCTCCTAGTACTGTATAAGCATTTTACATACTCTAACTCATTTTATTCTTACCACCATACTGAGGTAGATATCAATAAAACCTCATTTTCAGATGAGATAGCTAAGCCTCTAAGAGACTAAGTAACTGGTTTAGTTCCTTAGGCTGCTCAAGCAAATACCAGGAAATGGGTCAGGTTAAACACTGGGAATTTATTTGCCCATGGATTTGAAGCTAAATCAAAGTCTAAATTGAGATGTCATCAAGGGGAGGCTCTTTTCCCAAAGACTGGGTTCTGGTGCTGACTGCTGGTAATCATTAGTCCTTGTCTCTTCTGTCACATGACAATGCATATGGTGGCCTCTCCTGGCCTCTCTGTTCTCTTCCAGGTTCCATTGAATTCTAGCTTCTTGCTTCTGTGGCTTGCTCTCTCTGTCTGAATTTCATTCTGCTTATAAAGGGCTCCATTAATAGGATTAAGACCCACCCTGATTGGGCTGGGCCACACCTCAATTGAAGTAACCTCATCAAAAGGTCCTGTTTATAGTGGGTACACACCCACAGGAATGGATTAAATTTAAGAACATGGGGCGGGGGGCGGGGGGCCCTACGTACAGCTCCAAACCATCACAGTAAACTTTCTCAAGATCATTTAGTAAAGAAGGAAGTAGGATACCAGTTAATATTTGCCTGATTCCAAAGCCTGTATTCATTCATTTTCACATGCACTACCTCATTTTCATTCGTCAGTTCTAAGAGGTAGAGTAATTATTTTGGTTTTTATCCTTGATGAAGAAATTAAAGGTTCAGAAAATTTGGATACCATTCATGGAGATCATGTGACTCATAAGTAGTAGAGCTAGGAGTTCTTTTTAGCTGCCTTTTATTCAGCTGGTACTATGTATATCATCATCACAAAGCTCTATACAGAAGTATTATTTTCGCACAAGGCAGATGAAGAAACCAAATCTTTGTTTCTCTGATGAGCGCTGTTTTCACTCCCCCAGAAGGTGACAGACATAATTGTAGAATAACACACAGAGCTACAAATACTAGAAAAGGGAAATTCACTGCATTTGAAGGAGGAACCAAATTATGGACCTGGAAGTGGGACTTGCCCTGGAACTGTCTCTTTGTACTTTCCAAATGTCTTTAGATAATAAATGGTAAATCAGCTTGCAGCAGTAATTTGGACAAATTAATGGAAAGAAGTACATCTTCATCCTTGGTGCCTACAAGAAAGCAGTAGGTATGTTCAGATTTCAATCTGTGAGCCCTGAAGGCCTTACATGACAATTTGTGCAACGTACAAATGACCAGATGTGTCTGCTAGTCTGTAATGCCCATTGGTGAAAAGATGCAAATTCTGTCTTTTGAGTACTTGACTCTGTGGCAACATTCTAGAGTAATCAATAACGTAGTTTGGATCAATGTGTGGGGCCAGCTATACTAAGAGAGAAAAGGTAACTATTTCAAAATGCCTTTAGCAACCCAGTCTGCAGATTGTTATTGGTGTGACTATTGCTGAAACAGGTGTTGGGTTCATAAATTTGCATAACAAAATGTTTTTCTTGTGGCAGCAGCCCATACAATAATTGGTGCCATCTGTATTTATCTGTTGAAATTTATTTCCCAATATGAATATAGAAACCCTTACACTGTCTAATTTCATAAGGCCCATTTTATTCTGAGGGTGCTTGATGTTTAAGAGATGTTCATCTCTATCTGAGAAAAATAAAAATTGAAGGAAAATGTTAAAGTAATAACATATGTTGCTTTTTCTTCATGGATTATTTTCATTTGTGACTACATAAAACAATAATAAAGCCACAGCATCCAGCAGGAAGTAAGCAGGGAAGATAGAGCTAGGATGGAAACCAACAGGTCCTATCAGCATATTTAGAATATTCTTTTGTAAGCCACTACTTCCACTACAGACTCCCTTTGCTGGAAGTTTTCTGTTTCCTTACCTTTTAGAACCAAAAAGACAGTCCTTTTCAATGAATGCCATAAAATCAACTTTATCTCTAACAGTTCAAATATGCTGCAAACCTTTAAAGTAAGTAACTATTATAGGTGGCTATTTATATATGTATTTTCTCAATATTTTATATTTTTATACCTACAGGTCCATGAAGACCTTTATCAGTTAAAGGAGAAATTAACAAAATTCCCACTCTCAGAAAAAGGAGACACACTAGACATTCAGAATCTTGAAACAGCAATCAAAAGGACTGAAATGGGATTAAAAGTAAGTAGAACTTTAGGTATTAAATAATATATTGGGAGGAGACAAAGATTCCTCTAAAAGAGAATAATTTTGGTTCTCATAAGACCCTGTGTCATTATATAACTGAGATGGACTTAGGATAGTCATTAACATTCTCTTTCTTTTCCTTTTTAAATAATGATGATTATTACTGATTGATTGATTTACATCCTGTCACAGCCTATAAAGAATTTAAGTAGATGTTGATAATGTAAATTTATGCACTGACAATCCCTAACATGTAGTTTGATGAAAAGTCTTAGAATTTTTTTTTCCATTGCTTAATCTTTTTTTTTTATTATTAATTAACGGAAAAAAAGAAATTAACCCAACATTTAGAAATCATACCATTCTACATATGCAATCAGTAATTCTTAACATCATCACATAGATGCATGATCATCGTTTCTTAGTACATTTGCATCGCTTTAGAGGAACTAGCAACACAACAGAAAAAGATATAGAATGATAATATAGAGAAAATAAATAAAAGTAATAATAATAGTAAAAAAAAAAAACCTATACCTCAGATGCAGCTTCATTCAGTGTTTTAACATGATTACTTTACACTTAGGTATTATTGTGCTGTCCATTTTTGAGTTTTTGTATCTAGTCCTGTTGCACAGTCTGTATCCCTTCAGCTCCAATTACCCATTATCTTACCCTGTTTCTAACTCCTGCTGGACTCTGTTACCAATGACATATTCCAAGTTTATTCTCGAATGTCCGTTCACATCAGTGGGACCATACAGTATTTGTCCTTTAGTTTTTGGCTGGACTCACTCAGCATAATGTTCTTTAGGTCCATCCATGTTATTACATGCTTCATAAGTTTATCTTGTCTTAAAGCTGCATAATATTCCATCGTATGTATATACCACAGTTTGTTTAGCCATTCTTCTGTTGATGGACATTTTGGCTGTTTCCATCTCTTTGCAATTGTAAATAACGCTGCTATAAACATTGGTGTGCAAATGTCCGTTTGTGTCTTTGCCCTTAAGTCCTTTGTGTAGATACCTAGCAATGGTATTGCTGGGTCGTATGGCAATTCTATATTCAGCTTTTTGAGGAACCGCCAAACTGCCTTCCACAGTGGTTGCACCATTTGACATTCCCACCAACAGTGGATAAGTGTGCCTCTTTCTCTGCATCCTCTCCAGCACTTGTCATTTTCTGTTTTGTTGATAATGGCCATTCTGGTGGGTGTGAGATGATATCTCATTGTGGTTTTGATTTGCATTTCTCTAATGGCCAGGGACATTGAGCATCTCTTCATGTGCCTCTTGGCCATCCATATTTCCTCTTCTGGTAAGTGTCTGTTCAAGTCTTTTTCCCATTTTGTAATTGGGTTGGCTGTCTTTTTGTTGTTGAGTTGAACAATCTCTTTATAGATTCTGGATACTAGACCTTTATCTGATATGTCGTTTCCAAATATCGTCTCCCATTGTGTAGGCTGTCTTTCTACTTTCTTGATGAAGTTCTTTGATGCACAAAAGTGTTTAATTTTGAGGAGCTCCCATTTATTTCTTTCTTTCTTCAATGCTCTTGCTTTAGGTTTAAGGTCCATAAAACCGCCTCCAATTGTAAGTTTCCGTAAGATATCTCCCTACATTTTCCTCTAACTGTTTTATGGTCTTAGACCTAATGTTTAGATCTTTGATCCATTTTGAGTTAACTTTTGTATAAGGTGTGAGAGATGGGTCTTCTTTCATTCTTTTGCATATGGATATCCAGTTCTCTAGGCACCATTTATTGAAGAGACTGTTCTGTCCCAGGTGAGTTGGCTTGACTGCCTTATCAAAGATCAAATGTCCATAGATGAGAGGGTCTATATCTGAGCACTCTATTCGATTTCATTGGTCGATATATCTATCTTTATGCCAATACCATGCTGTTTTGACCACTGTGGCTTCATAATATGCCTTAAAGTCCGGCAGCGCGAGACCTCCAGCTTCGTTTTTTTTCCTCAAGATGTTTTTAGCAATTCAGGGCACCCTGCCCTTCCAGATAAATTTGCTTATTGGTTTTTCTATTTCTGAAAAATAAGTTGTTGGGATTTTGATTGGTATTGCATTGAATCTGTAGATCAATTTAGGTAGGATTGACATCTGAATTATATTCAGTCTTCCAAACCATGAACACGGTATGCCCTTCCATCTATTTAGGTCTTCTGTGATTTCTTTTAGCAGTTTTTTGTAGTTTTCTTTATATAGGTTTTTTGTCTCTTTAGTTAAATTTATTCCTAGGTATTTTATTCTTTTAGTTGCGATTGTAAATGGGATTCGTTTCTTGATTTCCCCCTCAGCTTGTTCATTACTAGTGTATAGAAATGCTACAGATTTTTGAATGTTGATCTTGTAACTTGCTACTTTGCTGTACTCATTTATTAGCTCTAGTAGTTTTGTTGTGGATTTTTCCGGGTTTTCGACGTATAGTATCATATTGTCTGCAAACAGTGATAGTTTTACTTCTTCCTTTCCAATTTTGATGCCTTGTATTTCTTTTTCTTGTCTAATTGCTCTGGCTAGAACCTCCAACACAATGTTGAATAATAGTGGTGATAGTGGACATCCTTGTCTTGTTCCTGATCTTAGGGGGAAAGTTTTCAATTTTTCCCCATTGAGGATGATATTAGCTGTGGGTTTTTCATACATTCCGTCTATCATTTTAAGGAAGTTCCCTTGTATTCCTATCTTTTGAAGTGTTTTCAACAGGAAAGGATGTTGAATCTTGTCAAATGCCTTCTCTGCATCAATTGAGATGATCATGTGATTTTTCTGCTTTGATTTGTTGATATGGTGTATTACATTAATTGATTTTCTTATGTTGAACCATCCTTGCATACCTGGGATGAATCCTACTTGGTCATGATGTATAATTCTTTTAATGTGTTGCTGGATTCGATTTGCTAGAATTTTGTTGAGGATTTTTGCATCTATATTCATTAGAGAGATTGGTCTGTAGTTTTCTTTTTTTGTAATATCTTTGCCTGGTTTTGGTATGAGGTTGATGTTGGTGTCACAGAATGAATTAGGTAGTTTTCCCTCCACTTTGATTTTTTTGAAGAGTTTGAGGAGAGTTGGTACTAATTCTTTCTGGAATGTTTGATAGAATTCACATGTGAAGCCGTCTGGTCCTGGACTTTTCTTTTTAGGAAGCTTTTGAATGACTAATTCAATTTCTTTACTTGTGATTGGTTTGTTGAGGTCATCTATTTCTTCTTGAGTCAAAGTTGGTTGTTCATGTCTTTCCAGGAACCCATCCATTTCATCTAAATTGTTGTATTTATTAGCGTAAAGTTGTTCAGAGTCTTAGAATTAACAAGTAATTACTATCTGTCCAACAATATACCTAACCGAAAAGGATTCATACCAATACATTGCAGTGGGCATCTACCAGATTCACCTGGATGTTAAAAATATAAAAGTTTTCTTTTCCCTAATAGCTTAAATATTCTGAGATTATTCATTCTTATAATATTGTAATCCAGTGGGTAAAACTAAATAAGTACACCAATTTTGAAATTGAAAAACAAGTAGATAGAAACTTCATCATTGTAGTTGGATCTCTAAGGGTAGGGAGAATCCAGTCTTCACACTGGAATAATATTCGCTTATGAAATAAGGATACATTAGCTAATGAGGTCCACCTGCATAGGCCTCTTACTGTCAACTGTCCCTGCTCTTGCTTGCTTCAGACTTCCAGTCTACTGTGCTATCAGCTTCACTTCTTCACTCCTGAGGCTGTGAGAAGTGTGAGGTATTTTGTAGTCTCATCAGGTCAGCATATCATTGCCCTATATTATCTGATAGTGAGAGGACTGGACTCAGTTGGAGTCTTTGGATTGGCCATTTTAAAGAATCTCTTACCTAAAGGCCAAATTCTTTCTTCGGATGCTTACTTGAAGTCCCTGTAAGAGTAAGACATTGTTCCATGTCTGTATCGCCTAGTAAATTTACCTGAATAAGCAATTTACTGACTATTATATACAGTGTCATTTGTGAAGAGTGCTACAGGTCACTTAAGCTTTGAGTCTTAGTTGTTTATTATGTTTTTTTGGATAGTTAATTTGGCCTTCAGATGCTTAATGAGACCTTAGGCATGTAATAAACACATAGCATGTTGTGTCTTTTGGCTTAATTACACGATTCAGAGTGTTAACCTAATGAAATGGAATAGATTAGCTGAGTATCTTAAGTCCACCATAATGGCCTAAACTTTGACTTTTCTGTAACAGATTCACATCGAAAAGTATTTAAGTGTTGTAAACCATCATGTGCTAACGACTCCTGTTAATGATGAGACCTTATTTTCTCCTCGGGCTTCCAAATGGTAAGTAAAATAGCCGTTTTAGAGCCCAAAGTAAATACTATAAAAAATAACTTTTCTCACTCAGGTGAAGTGACTGTAAGGGCAAAATTCTCTTTGCTTTGTTCACATGCATTCTACTAATTTCAGTGGAAGTTTCACATAAGAAGTTAATGACTGAATTTGGACTTTAATGAAGTTTATTCTAGTGAGTTCTAATATATAACAATTATTTCTGGGACTTGAGTTTAATGTTACTTTTCTTTTTAGTTAAAAGTATTTAAAATTAGACTCCTAAAGAAAATATTTTAGTGTACATCAATGTATGCTACTTCATTTCTAATTTTTGGAATGTCTTATGTGTGTTATTGTAAGAGATTGTTTATTAAAATTAGAATTTGAATTAAAAAGAAATAACCTCTTACCTCACTTTGGAACTTCTTATATAGGCCTCCTAAATTTGAGTGAATATGTTAAGCTAATGTATTAAACCTAAAAATCTTGTGACCC
Source organism: Tamandua tetradactyla (assembly GCF_023851605.1). Classification (NCBI taxonomy): domain Eukaryota; kingdom Metazoa; phylum Chordata; class Mammalia; order Pilosa; family Myrmecophagidae; genus Tamandua; species Tamandua tetradactyla. The sequence continues at coordinate 84,537,672 of NC_135340.1, forward strand.
TTATTTGTATTTTATATACAAATATATATATCCAGCATTAGTGAATAATATCAGGCAGTGAAGTCACGTTTCAGAAATAATATACAAGGAATCCTGGAAAGCTAAAGACTCAGCCAAGTCCCTCTCAGTAGCAGGAGGCAGAGTCTTGTGCTTACATTGTACCTGCCTCTCTTTCCCCCACCTAAAGATAGTGCCACAGGCATCCATCATCCCTTGTTATTGGCAACCTGTCCTGGTCTCTACACTTCTGCCTGGACTTTTTGCAAACATAAAGCTCTGTCATCTCAGGCTCCTCTATTCATCACATTTCTATCACTACTGCCTAGAAGGCATTTGTATTAGTTATCTATTGCTGCATAATAGGTCATCTAAAACGTAATAGCGTAAAACAACAGATACTTAATATTTCATAGTTTCAGTGGGTCAGGGATCTGGACACAGCTTACCTAAGTTCCTCTGGCTCAATCTCTCACAAGGCTGAAAATAAGTGTGTTGGCAGGGATGGTCTTATCTGAAAGCTCAGTTGGAGAAAGGGAGTGCAATAGAGTTCTGCTTGCCAGCCCACTCACATTTTCACTGGCTGGTCTTGCTTCCTTGCCATATAAATCTCTCTTAGGCCACCTGAGTATCTTCAAAATATGGCAGCTGATGATCTGAGAGAGGCCCGGAGAGTGAAAAAGAGCTCCCCAGATGGGAAATCAGTCTTTTTGTAATGTGATCTCAGGAGTTATAGTTTATCTGTTCTGTTCATTAGAAGTGAGTCACTAGTTCTAACTCACGTTCAATGGGTAGGCACTATACAAGGGCTTAAATACCAAGGGTTGGGGCTTATTGGGGCCCATCTTGGAGACTTCTAAGTCTTCTCCTTATCTTCATGGTTCAGCTGGGGTCCTTCTTCTCTATTATACTTTTCCTCAGTTCCTTAAGCTATTTCTCAATTTTCATAGCATTGATTATCTATAAAACTTATTTGGCATAATCATTTACTGCCTTATACTGGTGATTACTTTTTCAGTGTCCTAAATAGGCATACCTTTAGGTAATCCCAGTTTACCATAATGTCTTACACATAGTAAGACCTCCACAAATGTTTGTTTTTGATGATAATATTTTATCCTTTACACATATGATATCTGAAGCAGATTTATATATACTATCTCATTTGATCCTTAAAATAACCATCTCATATTCTTGATGAGTATTATCCCTATTTTATTTTATAAAGCTATAAAATGAGGTCATAGAGTTGAAAGGACTTGACCAAAATCTTAAAGTTGATGAATAGAACCAATACTAGACTCCAGATCCCTCAACTCCCAATGTTGTTTTTACTAATTGAAATCTTCTTTGTACATATTAGAATAATTAGCCAAAGTCGATGAATTTAAACCTGTGTCCTGTATGTGACACTCAGAAGGTAGGAATGGGCTTTGTGTGACTTAATACCCTTGTCTCTCTTAGAAAGCTGGGAAGTATTTTAGAAAGCTGAGAAGAATTAGAAATAACTAACCTCTACCTTCCTTGGAAATTATTAGCATATGATTAGAGGAAATTCACTACTTGGGGAATGGGAGAAAAGTCACTCCAGAATGCCAATCTTGAGCTGGAAACCTGGAGAAGCAGGAATACTATCTGTCATCATTATTTCTTTTTTGGCGTCAGCACACTGACTCTCCAGAGCTCTATCAAATTCTGGGAGTATATAAGTCTGAAACCTATCCTCTTACCTTCCCGTTTGTTCCCTACTTTAGCATCCTGAATTAGACCACCTTTTCAGCCCATATTTAATTCAAACCAGAAAGTATTAAATGAATTTGTACTATGTGCTAGTACCATGGCTGGTATGATACAGAATTCAAAAGAAGCTCCCTTCCTCGAGGATCTTACAGTCTAGTCAGACAAACTTACTCTATGCATACAGATGAGCCAAATTCCATTGCATGGTGGCATATGATTAAAAGGTGATTGATCAGAGCATTGAAAGATTCATTTGGGCTGCTATAGCCTGAAAGGACATTAAGGGAAAAATTGCACATTTTTACATGCTTAGGCATGTAAAAGAAAAGGAAGAGCTTTCTAAGAAGGAAAAAAATAGCACGAATGAAGAATCACATAAGAAATAAACAAGGCATGTTTTTTGAACTGTGAAGGCCATTGTGCCTGGATGAGAGAAATAAGGGGAAATGCAATATTTTAAGTGGGAACATAGTGAGCTAGATTTTACTCTAGATAGTACAGTTTAAATTTATCTTCAAAGGACTTAGGTAGTCATAGAAGGTTTTTATGTGAAGTTGTGACATGATGAGAGTAAAATTTTATAAAGATTAATCTGGAAATATTGTATAGAGTGCATTAGAAAGAATATAGTGTAAACGTAGGAAACCAGTGGATAAAATTACCGCAATTATCCAAGTATTCATGTATTCATTTATTTATCATTTACTTAACAAACATGTTTTGAACAGCTTCTCTTTACCAAGCACTGTGCTAGATACAGGGGAATTTAGTCACTAGCCTTAACTTTGCAACTAAAAGTCTGGCCTGAGGTACATAGACCTGGCCGAAGTTGACGGCAGAGGGAGTAAAAGGAAAAGATAGCTTTGAGATATTTGAAAAGACTCTCAATGAAAATGAGATTGGATATAAATAGAATGATTGAGACTCACAAATGTCCCCAAGATTGGGCACTGATCTAAAATAACTAAGAGGGGAAGTGATCTTAAGGAGAAAAGAGCTAATTTTGGTTTTGGCTTTGTATTTGAGTTTACCTGGAAATTTCTAATGGAGATGGGAATGGGTTTTGGGTAAGACTGACTGAGCAGGAGATAACGGGCTTTTATTGAAGTTTTTTTTTTCTTTCTTTTTTTAAATTTGTGGTAAAATATAAATTATGTAAAATTAAACATTTTAACCATTTTTAAATGTACAGTTCAATGGCATTAAGTACTTTCACAATGTTGTATGACCTTTACCGTTATTTATTTCCAGAACATTTTCATCATCTCAAACAGGATCTCTAGACTCATTAAGTAGTAACTCCCCATTCCCACTCCCTAGTCCCTGGTAACCTCTAACCTACTTTCTGTCTATATGAATTTCTTATTCTAGATATCTCATATAAGTGGAATCATACAATATTTGTGCTTTTCTGTCTGGCTTCTTTCACTTAGCATAATGTTTTCATGGCTTATCCATGTTGTAGCCTGTACAGAATTTCATACCTTTTTATGGATGGATAATATGTTTATACTGCATTTTATTTGTTATTTTATCTGTCAATGGATACTTGGGTGCTTTCTGCCTTTTGACTATTGTAAATAATACCGCTATGAACTTTGGCATACAAGTATCTGTTTGAATCCTGCTGTCAATTCTTTTGGGTATATACCTAGGAATGTAATTGCTGATATATATTATAAATCTATGTTTAACTTTTTAAAGTAACCCCAAACTACAATGGCTGCATCATCTTACATCCTCATCAGCAATGTGTAAGAGTTCTGATTTCTCCACATCCTCACCAACACTAGTTATTTTCCTTTTAAAAAAATTAATAATACCTATCCAGTGGATGTGAAGTGATTTTGATTTGAATTTCCCTAGTGACTAATGATGTTGAACATCTTCTTATGTGATTATTGGCCATCTGTATATTTTCTTTGGAGAAAAGTCTATTCAAGTCCAAAGTCATAAAGACTACAGAAACAAGTCATAAAGACTACAGAAACTTCTAGTCTTTCTCTTCTTGACCAACTTCTATATGTCTTACTAATAGAAGATGGTCTTTCCAAGTTCTGTTAGTATTTCAAAATTCTTTTTAAAAATCATGATCACTGTATAAAATTTTTAAAATTTGCTCTTGACTTGACTTAAAAATTCAATGATATAAAAGATGCTAGCCATACTGATTAAATGTTCTGGTTTATTCATTTGTATATTTGATTTTTAAATTTAGGAACAAAATATGACTTGCAAATAGGTTAATATACATAACTTAAAAACAAGTAATCTGTAGGGAAAGTATGAAAGGAATTCTTGGAGAAGAAAATATTGGAGGTAAGCAAACAAACTTATTTTGACTCTTCATATATATATATACATATATATATATATATTTTTTTTTTTAACATGGGCAGGCACCAGGAATCGAACCCAGGTGTCTGGTATGGCAGGTGAGAACTGTGACTGCTGAGCTACTGTGGCCTGCCCTATTGATTCTTAATTAGAAATCAGAAGAGCCCAGCAGGGCAAAATGGGGGACCTTTATGGATGGCAACCAGATCTGTGGTAGTTGGAGAAACTGTGATTAAAAGATCAAGAATATAAGCAGCAAGTAAGAAAACCTCAGAGTGGAAGGGGTGGGGAAGAGGAAACAGAAGAATTGTCTGTTTCAAACTGTAATTAAAGAACTCAATTCTTAGGTTCTTCTGTTTCCCATCTCTAGCTTTCTCTTTGCCCTCTCACCTTGACAAAAGGTAGGGAGTTTGGCCTATAGGTTTACAGGGGATGAAATCTGAGGAGCTAACTAGGTAGCAAATTATAGCTACAAAGATAAAAACAGTTTCTGGTGGAGATCTTTTCTGGTACAGTTCTTCTGCCTTACAAAAAAAGTGACCATGTGCTTTTTTAGGAGTCTGCAAGAGTGAAGGAAGACATTGATTGGGACACTGAGTTGGCTCACAAGAGTGGTTCTTGAAGCATATTTTTCTGAGTCAATACAATAGTATAATCATTGGAAGCTTGCCAAGTTTGTATGGGTCCTGCATGTAGGTAGTAGGACCATCCCTCAGTCATAGCTGTGGATGTGTGGTGCTAAAGAGACATGGAAGTTGAAAATGAAATGTGATAGCCCAAGTCAGAAAACTGGAGAAAAGCCCAATCAAGGCCTTCAAATTAAGGAAGCCTACAGCAGTTCCTGGGAGCCAAAGCATAAGTCACAGAGAATGGCTCAAGGAGAAAGAAGCATCAGAAGTCAATGAAAATGGAAAATAGGAGAATCCAGGAAATCAGAGACTGTTGCCCGTGCCTATCATTTTCTCTGCATCCAATAATCACTCCTGGCCCTGTACTTGCAGGGATGCCCCAAGTACTGACTTGGCTTCAGAGTCTGGCATGTCCTGGGAAATTATGAATAAACTGAGCCCAGAACTTCTTCAGATTCTTATGCCTAGAAAGAGAGGGATTGGCCAATTCATTGCATTTTTCTTCTGAGGTTCCATGATGAAGTCCTTATACAACCCAACTACAAAGGTGTTTTTTCATTTACAGATGGCATAACTCTCCAAGAAACAGGTTGTTTAGTCACAACATTGGTCCAGAAGTTAGAATGGAGTCTTAAGTTCATGAAAGTTCTGATCCAGGTCAGAAGTTGGATATGGTCTTTAATCACACACAGATGTCAGTCAAAGAATTTGGACATGCACCCTTTCTATGTGTATTTTAATTTATTAAAAAGTTGTGTATCTCGTATTACTGTACTAATATAGTGAATACATTATAAAAATAGACCAACATGGGAAATTTAGTGACATGAAGATGAAGTATTTTTTTAATTTATTAATAACACAAAACTTTTTACTCCTGCTAAAGATATTATTAATTATGATGTTATGGTTGTTAATCATATTAATCATGGTGGCTTTGTACTAGCCATAATATCCAAGACGTATACTCTTCACTTATGTGAGATTCATCATTGGTAAGAGTCAGATATAAGTCCATATTTCAGTTGGTCTTCTGGATAGTTTTTAAGTTTGGAGTACTTTTCTTTTTGCATTTTCTAGGGCTGAGTTTCTGTATGTTCATTTGGCTCATCTTTTTTTTAAAAAAGCTTGTTTTTCTTTTTTTAACAATGTTATTGCAAAAGTTTACAGAAAAGTCATGCAGATGTTACAGAATTCTCATATATACCTCCTTTTACAGAAAAACCATGTAGATGATACAGAATTCTTATATATACCTCCTTACACATGCATTTTCCCCTATTATTAATACTTTGCGTTAGTGGGATATCTTTGTTTCAATTGATGAAACATTATTATTATGGTTATACAATTAAACATAGGCCATAGTTTGCATTGTGACTCACTGTTTGTGTTGTACCGTCCTATGCTTTTTTTTTTTTTTTTAAGTATTCTGGTAATATATATACAACCTAAAATTTTCCCTTTAAGCACATTCTGATATATGGTTCATTGAAGTTAATTACATTCTCAATGTTGTACTACTGTCACCATCATCCATTAGCAACACTTTTCATCACCCCAAACAAAAATTTTTCTGTACTAATTAAGCATCAACTCCCATTCCCTACCTGACACTAGCCTCTGTTGTACTGTTTTCTAGTTTCTGACTCTATGAATTTACCTACTATAATTATTTCATATCATCCTTTTGTGTCTGGCTTATTTCACTAAACATAATATCTTCAAGTTTCATCCATGTAGTCACATGTATCAGACCTTTATTCCTTTTTATGGCTGGTAATATTCCACTACATGTATGTACAGCATTTTGTTTATCCCTTCATCTGTTGATAGGCACTTGGATTACTTCCATCTTTTAGCAATTGTGAATAAATGCTGCTACGAATACTGGTTTGCAAATATGTGTTCAAGTCCCTGCTTTCAATTCTTTAGTGTATATTTCTGGAAGTAGGGTTGCCAGCTCATATGATAATTCTATATTTAATGTTCTGAGAAACTGCCAAACTGTTTTCCAGAGTGGCTGAACCATTTTGCATTCCCACCACAAATGAATGAGTGTTCTGTTTTCCATATTCTTTCCGACATTCGTTATTTTCTGTTTTTTAAAAGTTGCTATTCTATTAGATGTGAAATGGTATCTCACTGAGGTTATGATTTGTATTTCCTTAATAGCTAATGATTTCATCATTTTTTCCTGTACTTAATTGCCATTTGTGTATCTTTGGAAAAATGACTGCTCAAATCTTTTGTACATTTTTTTAATTGCAAAATCTTCGCAACCATACATTCTATACATGGTGTACAATTGATGGCTCACAATATCATCACATAGTTGTTTTTCCATTACCATGATCATTTTTTAGAACATTTGCATCACCCTAGAAAAATAAATCATAAAAAAGAAAAAACACATACATACCATACACCTTACCTCTCCCATGCATTGACCACTAGTGTTTCCATCTATCCAATTTATTTTATCCTTTATCCCCCCGTTATTTATTTATTTTTTATCCATATTTTTTACTCATCTGTCCATACCCTGGATATAAGGAGGATTAGACACAAGGCTTTCACAATCACACAGTCACACTGTAAACATTTTATCTTTATACATTCATCTTCAAGAATCTAGGCTACTAGAACACAGCTCAACAGTTTCAGGTACTTCCCTCTAGCTACTGCAATATACCACAAACTAAAAAGGGATATCTATATAATGCATAAAAATAACCTCTAGGATAACCTCTCAACTCTGATATCTCACAGCCACTGAAACTTTATTTTGTCTCATTTTTTCCCTCTTTTGGTCAGGAAGGCTTTTTCAATCTCTTATTGCCAGGTCTCAGCTCATCCCAGGAGTCCTGTCCTACATTGCCAGGGAGTCATGTCCAAATTAGGGGGGAGGTAAGTGAGTTTACCTGCCGAGTTGGCTGAGAGAGGCCACATCTGAGCAACAAAAGAGACTCTCTGGATGTGACTCTTAGGCCTAATTTTAAGTAGGTTTAATCTATTCTTTGCAGGAATAAATTTCACGGGGTCAAATCCCAAGATCAAGGGCTCAGCCTATTGATTTGGTTATCACCCCTGCTTTTTGCAAGAATATCAGAAATTCTCCAAATAGAGAAGTTGAATATTTTCTCCTTTCTCCCCATTATCCCAAGGGAACTTTGTAAATATTTCTTTATGCATTGCCCAAATCACTCTGGGATTTATCAGGGAATCACACTAACCTGGACAAACCAACAAAATCTCACACCCTATTGAAGATTCCATGTACTTAACGGTGTTCAACTTAAATGACCATGAAAGTAGAGTAGGAAGGACAGTACCCAAAATATACATTTTACACCAAAAAAAAACTCTTCCTTTAGTCTCACACAGAAGTTGAAGTTTTAAAATGTGGACGAAATCATCCTTTACAGTCTTAGCATGGTATGGCATCCTATACCAGTCTTCTGATATACCTTAATTCTATTCAGATCAGCTTCATTCATATCTCTACACGATGTCTGATCACTTTTTCAACTTTTTACACAGTTCCTGTATGGGGTACTGCTGACTTTCATAGCTTCAGAGCTCTGACTCTGAGTCTCAGGGGTCACATATACACCCAAATTTTCTGCGAAAGACCATGTAATATACAAACAGCTCAGTATCTCAAAATTTAGAATTAACAGTTATACCTCCTGAATATATGTGACTGCTGTAAGAGCTTACAATCTAAAACCCTTTACAATAAGCCCCAACCTGATAACCAATGCTCTTGACTTTAGTTCACCAAAGTTTTATATTATAGGTAGTCCATATGATTGAGGCATGATAAGATTTGTCTTTTTGTTCCCGACTTTTGTACATGTTTAATTGTGTTGTTTATCTTTTGTTATCAAGCTGTAAGATTCCATTTTATCCTGCATATTGAGCCCTTATTGGATATTTGGTTTCCAAATATTTTCTCCCATTCTGTAGGTTGTCTTTTTACTTTCATGATGAAGTTCTTTGATATACAAATGGTTTTAATTTTGAAGAAGTCCCATTTATCTATTTTTTCTTTTGTTGCTCATATTTTTGGTGTAAAGTCTAAGAAACCATTGCCTGACACCAGGTCCTGATGATTTCTTCTATGAGTTTTATAGTTTGGTTCTTATATTTAGGTCTTTGAGTCACCTTCATTCTTTTGCATATGGGCATCTAGTTTTCCCAGCACCATTTGTTAAATAAACTCTTCTTTCCTTTTGAATAGACTTGGTCCCTTTGTATACAACCAGTTGGCCATAGTTATGAGGGTTTATTTTTGAGTTTTCAATTCAATTGTCTATATCTCTGTTCTTGTGCTGGTACCCTTCTGTTTTGATTACTGTAACTTCGTAAATATATGTGTTTCGTTTTTTTTTTTTTGCATGCTATATGGTGGGGGTCACGTTTCATTCTTTTTCCATGTGAGTATCCTGTTATTGCAGCACCATGTGTTGAATTTTTTGTTTGTTTGTTTCTTTTCTTCTTTGTTTGCTTGGGGAAGTGTATGGGCTGGGAATCAGACCTGCATCTCTGGCATGGCAGGCAAGAATTCTACCACTGAACTACCCTTGCGCTCCTTGTAAATATGTTTTATATTGGGTCGAGTGTCCTCCAACTTCATTCTTTGTTTTCAAGATAATTTTGCCTATTCAGGGCAACTTATCCTTCCATATAAATGGGATAACTGACTTTTCCACTATGCAAAAAAGGCTATTGGAATATGATTAGGAATGCAAGGAATATGTAAATCACCTTAGGTAGAATTGATATCTTAACAATATTTATTCTAACAATCTATGAACATGGTGTGTTATTTTGTTTAATTCGTTCTTCTTTTATTTCTTTTAGCAATGTTTTATAGTTTTCTCCATCATTTTGAAAGATACCCTCACCAGATTTAAATTCTTGGCTAGCAGTTGTTTTCTTTCTCTTTGAATAATTTGTCTCACTCCTTCTTGCCTCCATGGTTTCTAATCAGAAATCAGGTTTCATCCTGTTTTGTTTTGTTTTTTCTTTTTTGGTATTTCATCTTTTCAAGACTCTCTTGTAGATAACACATTGCTTTTCTCTTGCAACTTCTAGAACTCTTTCCTTGTCCTTTTATTTCAGCAGTTTAATTACTAGTATATGTCTGGATGTGGTTCTCTTTGAGTGTATCCTGTTTGTGGTTCGTTAGTATTCTTGAGTATGTATGTTCATGTCTTCATTAAATTTAGTAAGTTTTCTGCCATTATTCCTTTGTATTCTCTCTGTCCCTTTCTCTCTTACTTCTCCTTCTGAGACTGCCATAATGTGTGTAGTGGTATGTTTGTTGGTATCCCACAGGTCTCAGGCTCCATTCTGTTTTTTGCATTTTTTTGTCTGTATGCTCCTCAGCTTAAGTCATTTGAATTGTCTTGTCTTTTTTTTTTTTTTTTTGCATGGGCAGGCACCAGAAATTGAATCCGGGTCTCCAGCATGGCAGGCGAGAATCCTGCCTTCTGAGCCACCAGGGCCCGCCCTGAATTGTCTTGTCCTTTAAGTTCACTGATTCTTTCATCTACCATCTCCAATCTGCTGTTGAAACCTTATAGGGAATTTTTCATTTCAGTTATTGTGGCCTTCACCTCCAATATTTTTGCATGGTTCCTTCTTAAAATGTCTATTTCTTTTCTAAGACTCTCATATTCCTCATTCATCATTTTCTGGATATCCTTTAGTTCCTTCTCTGTGTTGTTTTTCCTCCTGAGCATATTGATGATCTTTTTTTTTTTTTTAAGTCTTTGTCTGGCATGTCCAAAGTCTTGTATTCTTCATTGATGGTTTAGGGATTTTTATCTTGTTCCTTAATGGACCATCAATATATCCTTTGAAAAGTGTATGAGTGGGAGAAAGAATAAAAATTTAACTCTTGAAGGTTCCAAGGGTTGGCCCAAATTAATAAATCAAAAAAGAAACCAAAAATTACATACCCACCTGTTCTAGTTTGCTAGCTGCCAGAATTCAATATACCAGAAACTGAATAGCTTTTAAAAGGGGGAATTTAATGAGTTGCTGGTTTACAGTTCTAAGGCCGAGAAAATGTCCCAATTAAAACAAGTCTATAGAAATGTCCAATCTAAGGCATCTGTCCAGGGAAAGATACCTTGGCTCAAGAAGGCCGATGAAGTTCAGGGTCTCTCTCTCAAGTGAGAAGGCACATGGTGAACACAGTCAAGGTTTCTCTTTCAGCTGGAAGGGCACATGGCGAGCATGGCATCATCTGCTAGCTATGTCTATCTTGTGTAGAATGGATAAATAATTCATGGTATAGCCATATAATATATTATCCACAGCAGTGAATCTGAACAAGTTTCACACAGTAACATGGATGAATCTCCTAAATATAATGCTGAGTGAAAGATATAAGAAATGAAAGAATGTAAATTTATCGCATTTTAAAATTCACACAGAATTGAAAAAAACAGACAAAACTGTATTTTCCAGGGAAGAATAAACAAGAACATTATTATCAAAAAAGTTAGGGTATTTTTAGAAACTCTGGCAGGGAGAGGGGGCTTGATATCAGCAAGGAAAACATGGCAGGGGTGCTTCTAGGGTACTGGACATGTTCTGCTCCTTGACTTGAGTGGTGGTTACAAGGGTGTGCACTCTATTATTATTCAAAATATGGATATAGACCTTATGCACTGTTTGTCCTGAAAAAGGCTGACTGGCATTTCTGTTTTCCAGCCAATGGGATGTCACCATGTGGACAATATTATTAGAAAAAATATTTGCAAATTGCTTAGTCTGCCAGCTTTAAAATTAAGTGGGTTTGGCAAATTTTTAAGTTATGGAAAGTTCACATTATTTCACATTTTGTGCATTATAAATATTCAAATCTATAAATTTGCATAATTCAAATTGACAAATTATAACTCTTCAGTAATTGTATTTGCACAGCAAAGCATCAGTAATAGTAATAGCGATTGTGTCTGAGTGGTGGATGTAGAGATGATGTTCTTCTTTAGAATTTTCTATTTCTTAAAGTTTTTACAGAATAAATATACTACTTTTATGATCAAAGGGTACTATTAAAAGTTAGCTAGGTAGTTGATAACTAGTTAATAGTTAGAAAGATGAAAATAGCCATATTTCATGAAACGCTAAACCAGAGCATTGGACATCGGATGATGTGGCACATGCACACATGTTGGATGTGGCCATCAGAGTAGAATCAAGGGATCAAGTTATTGGTGGTTGAGTTTTATTAACTGTAATTCTATAGACCATTTTAAAGAACTAGAACCTGCTTCCAAATTAGTTTTTGTATATATAATGTTGTACACATATACTAATTCTTCCAACTTTATTTTGTTTTACACTGCTCTCCCCATGAAACTGTCCACTGCTCAGTAAGGAATATTTTTAACTACCTTTAATCCTGAAGTCTTTTCAATTATATAAAAGAGCAAAGGTTTAAATAATCTTAAGTAGAATTGTTTAGGGACCATCATTTTGAATATACTTAACATTTGCCATCCTGTGATTTGATTTTTGTTAAACCAAATATAGCATTATATATTATTCTTTACCAAGAAATTTTTAATAGTACATTAATCCTGTCAATTGATAGTCATATAAACTCAGCCAGAGATAGAGCTTAATATTCATGCTATAATGGTCTTATCAGACCTGGAAGTTCTTATGCATAGTAGAACAATTGTAGTTTTATAGCAGTAAAAAAGGTTGGAGATTTGTCTAAGTTATTGTAATTACCAACAGAATATTTCCTATAAAGCATGATCTTAATTTGGAAGCATTGTTTTAAAATTACAATTTGAGAAGCTTTTAAGATAGCGAATTTGTATTTGAAATTCTATTTCTTTTTACTTAGGTTACTTCCAACTGTAATTGATCAGAAATCTTTTATTTTCCCTCTGGAATCTGGAGATAAATTTTGGCGACCCCAAAGGCAGAGCAGTTCATTTCCACATTCCATTCCAAGAGTAAAGGTAGGAATAGCAAAATCTATTAAAGTAGAAAGTGGGTTCGTAATTGCCAAGGTTTGGAAGGATGGGAGAATGGAAATATCTCCTAGCTGATATGAGGTTTCTTTTAGGGGATGATGAAAATGTTCTAAAATTAGATAGTGGGATGATGTACAACTCTGATTATACTAAAAAACACTGAATTATATACTTTAAAAGGGTGAATTTTATGGTATGCAGTTATTATATCTCAGTAAAGCTGTTATAAAAATGTTTAATAGTAAATGTAGAAAATTTACTTTGTCTTCTAAGTTTGAAAATGGATATAGATATATAGGTCTTTTTCTACAATTTTATGAAATTGTTGGGTCAGAGGTGCTCATGGTATGGTCAGTTTCTATCGCAGAGCTTTCCTCAAAAAGCAAAAACTAAAAAAAACCCTAATGCCTTCACAATTTTTTTTTAACAAAGCCCTAGAAGAAAAATTTCCAAGTGGCAAGGAATATTTCATCTCTATTTGGGATTTTCTCAATTTGATTCCTATTTCTTCCCTGACTCTCCAGTAGTAATAATAGCTCACCTCTTTTGGGTACCAGGTACTGTTGTCAGTGTTTGGGGACTATTAATCTATCTAACCTTCAGAATAACCCTAGAAGGAAACATTATCTTCATTTTATTACTGTAAAAAATCAAGGTACAGGGATGTCAAATAAATACTCCAAGGGAATGAGACTAGCAAATGTCAGAGCCGGAATTACAAACCAGAAACTAGAGGAACAGAGCTGGACTGTTCAACAGTTTGCTACCCATTTTTAAATAATGGCTTTATTGAAATATAACTTGTATACCATAAAATTCACCCTTTTAAAGTGTTCAATTCAGTGGTTTAGTCTATTGACAAAGTTTTGAAAACCACATGGTCCCCTCCCCTTTTTTTAGTAGTTAGTATATGCTTTTTTTTTTTGACATGGGCAGGCTCTGGGAATCAAAACTGGGTCTCCGGCATGGCAGGCGAGAACTCTGCCACTGAGCCACCGTTGCACGCCCAGTATATGCATTTTTAAACATTTTTAAATTAGAGAAGTTGTAGGTTTACAGAAAAATCATGTAAAAAATAAAGTGTTCCCTCCTACTCCTCCCCCACCCCAGTTATAAACATTTCCATCAGTGTTGGTATCTTGGTTACAACTAATGAAAGGATATTGTAATTGTGCTATTAATTGTAATTCATAGTTTACATTAAGGTATATGTTCCCCCATATACCACCCATTTATTAAGATCCTGCATTAGTGCAGTACATTGCCACAGTTCATGAAAGAACATTTTTATAATTGTACTATTAACTATAGTCCGCTGCTTACAATAGGATTCAGTGTATTGTACAGTCCTACGGTTTATCGTTTTATTTTTTCTAGTAACATATATACACGACCTAAAATTGTCCCTTTTAAATACTCATGTATGTATTTATATATGTATTTCAATATATATGTATTTCAGTGCAGTTTCACGCACAATATTGTGCTACTATCACCACCATCCATTTTCAAAACTATACAATCAACCCAAATAGAAATTCTATGCATATGGTGTGAGATAGGGTTCCTTTTTCATTCACATGGAGTTAGGTCTTTGATTTTAGTGCTTCTTTTTAAATGTAACTATTTAGGGCATATACTTCCTTCTCACCACTGCCCTTGCTGCATCCCATAAGTTTTGATATGTTGTGTTCTTATTTTTATTCATTTTTGAATTTGCTGATTTCCCTTCTAATTTCTTCTTTGATCAATTGATTATATTAAGACTGTGTTATTTATCTTCCATACATTTGCAGATTTTACAATTCTCTACCTGTTATTGATTTCTGGTTTCTTTCCATTATGGTCAGAGATGATGCTTTGTATAGTTTCACTCTTTTTAAGTTGATTAAGATTTATTTTGTGACTCCACATATGGTCTGCCCTGGAGAATGATCCATGTGTAGTTGAGAAAAATGTCTATCCTGCTGTTTGAGAGTGCAATGTTCTGTATATATCTAGCACATTTATCATATTATTATAGTTCTCTGTCTCCTTATTGATTCTCTGTTGAGATGTTTTATCTATTGTTGAGAGTGGCATATTGAAGTCTACAACTGTTATTGTAGATATACCTATTTCTCCCTTCAGTATTGCCAGTGTATGCCTTATGTATTTTTTACCACCCTAGTTAGGTGTGCAAATATTTATGATTGCTATTTCTTCGAAGTTGATTGCCACTTTTATTAATATATAATGCCCTTCTTTGTCTCTTTTAAGATTTTTGCATTTAAAATCTGTTTTTTCCAATATTAGTATAGCTACCTCAGCTCTTTTTTTATTACTATTTTCATGGAATATCTATTTCTAATCTTTCACTTTCAACCTATTTGTGTCTTTGGGTCTAAGGTGAGTCTCTTGTAAACAACATCATTGAGTCATGCTTTTTTACCCATTATGCCAATCTGTGTCTTTTGATTGGAGAGTTTAAACCATTAATATTCAGTGTCTTACTGTAAAGGAGGTACTTATTTCAGCCATTTTGTCCTTTGGTTTTCAAATGGCATATCTTTTTTTTTTTTTTTTTTTTTGCCTCTTTTCCTTTATTGTACCCTCTGCTTAATATAGTTGATCTTTTGCTATGTATCAGGCTGATTTATTCTCACTTCTGTTTCTGTATATATTTTTAGATATTTATTTGTGGTTACCCTGGGGTTTGTATTATACAACCTACATTTATAATCTACTCATTTGAAAAGATAACAACTTAGCTTCAGTAGCATACATGTTCTCTGCTCCCATATCCCTTTTTCCCCCTCTTTAAATAGTTTTTGTCCTACATCACCCCCTTTATGTTCTGTGTGTCCATTATCAGGAAGTATGCCTTTTTCTCATTCCATTGTATTCTGACTCTTATAGAAATTAAAGGGTAGGGTTGTGTTTTAAGGATACAGTACTATTGGGTTTTGCATTTACCCTTTTGGTTACCTTTACTGAAGGTCTTCATTTCTTCACTCTACTCCAAGCCACTCTCTCCTGTCCTTTCCTGTTAACCTTCAGAACTCCCAAGTAATTCTTGATTAACTCATTCCACTTCTGTTTGTGTATGAACATTTTAAACTCTCCTCATTTCTGAAGGACAGTTTTGCTGGGTAAAGAATCTTTGACTGGCAGTTTGTCTCTTTCATTACCTTAAATATACCACTGCTTTCTCACCTCTGTGGTTTCTGATGAGAAATTGCACCTTAATTTTATTGAGGAGTCCTTGTATGTGGCAAATCACTTTTCTCTTGCCGCTTTCAGAATTCTCTTTTTATCTTTGGTATTTGATGTTTTGATCAATATGTGTCTTGGAGTGTGTTGTGCTTTTGTACAGCTATATTCATATTTTTCATAAGAGTTGGGAAATTTTAGGTCATTATTTCCTCAAATATGTCTGTCCCCTTTCCTTTTCTTGTCCTTCTGGGACACCCATGCTGCATATGTTTGCTTTATGCGCTCCTTCAAACCCCTGACATACTGCTCATTTTTTTCCTATTCTTTTTCTCTATTTATTCTTCTGACTGTATGATTTTGATTATCCTGATTCTTTCTTCTGTCTGTTTCAAATCTGCTGTTTGGATGCTTCTGGAATATTTTTAATCTCCATTATTGTAACTTTCATCCCCATAATTTCTGTTATGGTTCTTTTTTAAACTTTCAAATTCTTCTTTATGCTCACTTACTGTCTTCTACTGCCTTTTAGGTCTATATCTATATTTTCCTTCATCTTCTTGAATTGATTTAGTAGATTTGTTTGAATTTCTTTGATTAGTTGTTCCAAATCATATGTCTTTGAAGCTTTAATCTGTTCCCTTGACTAAGCCATATCTTCCTATTTCTTTATATGGCTTGTAATTTTTTACTGAATCTGGGCATCAGATTATTTTGATGAGTCAACTCTGAAGATCAGTTTCTCCCTCTTGTCTAGGGTTTTATTATTGACTGACTTTGTGTTAAGGCTCTTCTTTGATTCTTGGTCCAATTTATTCTAGAATTTTTGAGAAGCCCAAGTTTAACTGTTCAGATTTTCTCAGTTCTTCCTTATCTGGTTCTTGCCCTGGATATGCATCACACTTTTTAAGAGCGTATTTTTTGTGCAATTGTTTCACACTTTTAGGAGAAGCTTCCTTTCTTCTGTTTCTTCTCCAGAAATCTTGGTCTGTTCCATTTATTTTTGTGCAGAATTTTCTTCCAGCTCCAGTCATTTGTTTAAATTTTCTTCCTCACTCAATGCCCATTTTCCTTACACTTTCAGGTTCTGGGACCTCTCCTATCTTACAGCAGCCCAGTTCCCATTGTTAAATTGTGAGGGTTTTTTGCCTCTGGTTTCGTCCCAATTAGGATGTTCTGCCCCAGGACCAAGATGGGGTCAATCCAGAAAGGTGGGTCAATCCAGGAAAGTCCGTTTTGTGTTTAAGTGGTCCCATCAACAGAGATTGGATTGAATTCTGCTGTGGTCTCTCTCTTTTTCTTCCAGGGACCCTTTTGTATATGGCACTCCTCAGTGCTTATGCTCTGCCCTGGTTCTCTGTGGACTTGGATCGCTGTGCTTGGCTATGCATAGGGTTCTAACTTGCTTCTGTGAATGGCTCTATAGTTTGTATCCACAGCAGGAGGGGCCTGGGCCATGCTGTCTCTTTGTGACTCCCAAGCTACACAGGACCAAGTGAGGGAGAAGGGTCCAGACTGGGGAGTCTGAGAAGAAAATCTCCTACCTGATCTTGGAGATTGTTTTACTTTTTCTTCAATTCAGTATTTCTCCAGTCTTTATCATCCTCCAGAGTTTCAAGCAAGAGGAATTTGTCCTTTTATTAATAAATTCTGAGGGACCAGAGGGTGTCTTATGTCATCATGTTGATGACATCACTTTACCCAGTTCTGTGGTACCCTTTTTATAATTGTTTCTACTTCTCTATATTTTTCCTTCATCACAATTGACAGTTTATAATTAAATATTGAATTATATGTGGTGATTTTTGTTGTTGTTGTTGTTTGGTACGTGGGCTGGGAATTGAAACTATATGATCTTTTTAAAATATCTGTCTTCCCACTAGATTGTAAGCTTACTGAGGTATCCATATCAGTTTATTCATTGCTATTTAATGTCAGGGGACCCTCAATAAATATTTGTTCAATGAATAAATGAAAACTGCCAGTTACTGCTAATGTTGTTTGCCCTCATGTGAAATATCAGTCCAGTTTTCTCTACACTCTTAAAGCAGCCTGCCCCTGGCTCTGCCGTTGTACATTTTATATTGGATTCCTCCATCCATAATCTGTCCAGTCCTTCTTATGTGCCAAGGATGGTTGAGTCACCTTGGGATGAACAAGACAGACAGGGTCGTCTAGACTAACAATCAATAAGAAAATACCAAGTAATAATAAAGGCCCCAATTGAAATAAAGTAGAATGCTGTGATAAAAGGATATAAAACTTCTTATCTTGCTTACTATTAAGTACCTTCTTCAGTTAAATTTAAATTTTTTATTTTTTTACCAAGAATCTCAGGAGGGCCACAGTTGCTCAACAAATAGAAGATTGGAGGTCTTTCATTTTTAAGGAAAACAAAATAAAATATCTAAGATTAGGACTACTGAAGAATATATAGTTGCTATTATTGTTCCAGAGAAAAAAAATAAAACTATGGTTAGAAATGTATTTACCCAAAAAAGTTTTGAATCCTGGCAAATGATCATAAAGATAAGGAATCTTCTATACTAATTATAACCCCCCTGTTCTTTTAAATGCTGTAAGCCTGGGCAAGCTTCATTTAGAAAGGGGCATGGACTATTTCCCTCCCTGACTTTACCTCTGGGGCCTGGATCCCTATTGTTGTTTTATCGCTGATATCAGTGACACCTGCTTAAAAATGCATATCCACTGACACAAAAGATAGCTCTAATTTTGCATTATAAAGTCCATGACAAACAGTGCTGTTTTGCCAGCTGTTCGACATACCTAGTACATCAACATAAAAGCTTGTATTATTAAGTAGTTGTGAAATCCAACTGGGATATTACTACCTTTAATTGCATACTTACAACCTTTTAAACTAGGTAAACCCCAGTTGCTTCTTTAAACTCTCTTTCCCCAAAAGTAGATGGCTGTTTTTTTGGATTCTGTTTCACACCAAAAAGCTTAAATGTCAAACAATAAGGAGTTGCTCAATTGTAATTAAGAATTGCAATTAAGAATTGATTATTAAGCTTCTTTTACAATTGGAAAAGCACACCCAAAAACATTTATAATTTAAAAAATAAAGTTTGCACTAATCTCACTTTTTTAGGGTTTCCTTTAAAAAGAAGTAGAATTGTGGTAAAATATGTTGGAATAAAAATGTTATTTTCAGTACTTGCAGATAACTATGAAGAATACCAATATAGATTCCATTTTTGCATTTAGAAATATTCATTTGCTTTTTTCTCCATTTTTTTTTTTTAGCATGTTCTCTATTCAAGTCTCTACTGGCTCTTTTTTTATTATTAATTAAAGAAAAAAAAGAAATTAACACAACATTTAGAAATCATTCCATTCTACATATGCACTCAGTAATTCTTAACATCATCACATAGATGCATGATCATCATTTCTTAGTACATCATTTCTTAGTATTTCTTTGTTGGTAATACATATATAGAATGATCACGTATGCAGATGTATAGGAGTCAGGTTGATTTGTAAATGTTTTTGTTTTTACTAAAACAGGTTTCATTACAACAAACTCCTCAGCTAATCCATTGGGGATCTCTGGAGTTGGGATGGCCCTTAAGGTCATCCCAAATTGAGACAAGAGACTAGGCTTTGTTCTCTGCAGCAACCAGTCATCAGATGCGCCCGCCCCTGGGGGGAAGGGTAATCTTGAGCTGGGCAGCCCCCTTTGGCACAGGGCCTGGCTACCAGCTAACACTCCTGGCAGTTGGAGGAATGAGTGCTTCAGTCTTAAAGGAGGGATCTGAGCAGCACACTACAGCGTCCTACTGCACCGCTCCCTCACCTTCACTCTTTAGAGCTAGAGTTTATTGTGTGTCCTGTTATTCTGGTGTCAAGGGTTCTGTACTGTCTCTTATTTTCCTACGTCCTGCTCTCAGCCTGGGAAATAATTCTATTATGAAATTCTCCTCGAATAACCTAATTTGAATCATTTGCTTCCTGCTCAAACCCTAATACCCTATGCAATTAATGGTCCAGTTTTAATTGTTTCTGTGAAAAACTAATTTCCCCAAACTTGTATGATTTCTTATAGCAGTAACCCCAAATAGAAACAAAAGTTTGTGAATCTTTTTTTCCCCTATTTTAGTGAGCCACACATACTTCTAGTTACTTGAGTCATAATTTAAACCTTATCCTTGACTTTTCTCTCTCGTTATCCTCAGATACTATTGATGCTACCTCCTAAATCTCTCTCCATCCCCTCACCAGAAAACTCATTTGTCTCACGTTCCCCAGCAGATGTAGGCATTAGCTGTGCAGGGGATGTGGGGATGAGTGTGACAGCTCCCCTGTCCTCTGGAAGCTTTCAGTCAGCAAAGAACCGGGTAAAGAAAGAAAAGTTTATGGGGAGGAGGCAGAACTCCAGAATAGTGAAGCAAGCTGCCCAGGATCAAGCCGCTACTAGATGGCAGATGGAGGTCTTGGTTGCAAAAGCTGAAGAATTGAGACAGAGAACCTGAGACCATCCAGCCAGTATAAACAGCCTGACGTTTCCCTTTTCAAAGGGAAGCCAGGAGCCCTTAGGAGTGTACAGACAGAGAGACAGGGACTAGGATATAAGCCAAGCCATGTTCTTTGAATGCGCTACCCTTGCGAGCCACCCCCACCCTGGCATACATCAGTGGGGGAGGCATCTGCATATGTGTGCACTTGGCCTCACCCCCAACTCTGGGCAAGTGCATCCAGGCCACACCTGTCCACAGCCCACATAGATGCAACTCTGGCTAATTGCATCTGAGCTCTGCACATGTGCACATCAGGGCCCCACCCCCCAGACTCAGGCTTGCTCCCAGGCACATCCTCCCCGCTGGGCGCCCACACATCCATTCACCAACCTCTTTACCCCTGCACCCCAAAACCCTGTCTGCACACTTGCACACCCTTGCCTCAGCCCTGGCACAAGCACCCTGCTCCCACACCTGGTAGGTGCTCACGTGCACATTTATGCTACATAGACCCCACCCTGCACATGCATACACCCCTGCCCCAAGCTCCCCACCCCCCGCACCGGCGTACCAGTGCCAGTGCCCTACCCACCCTGACATTACCTGCCCTGACTCATGTCCTATAACCCCTGAGATCTGTGCCCTACTGCTACACACTGGTATATCCCCATCACGGTCCTACTGAACTACTCTGCCCCATGCAAGGACACACCCATGCCCTGCCCTCCCTGTGCCTTGACTTCTGCACCCCGTACCCCACACCTTGATACTCATGACCCCCACGCTCCACACACCCACCCACATCCTGCCTGTGCACCAGCCCCATGTGTCTTCCTCTTCACATACCACTGCACCCTACCTCTGTGTCCCCCATGCTGCACCCTGCTCCTGTGCTCCAAGGCCTTCCTAAGCTGCACCCCACCCCCACAGCCCTGGCACCGCACCCCCACAACCCTGTACCTCACTCCCCATGCTCACAGGCACCAAAGTAGCCTCCCTGATCCATGCTTACACCTACACCTCAACCCGTCGCAGCGCTATTGTGCCCTGTCTCACGCCCTGCATCCTGTTCCACAGCCAAATGCAAAGCTTTGGATTAGTGAAGGAAATCAACTTCCTTCACTATCAAGTATTTACATACCGCGAAGGCAACAGAAGATCGCTAAGCATACCAAGATGCAGACAGATATAGCCCAGCCTAATAACCAAATTAAAACACCAGACAACACACAGACTTTGGAACAACTGATCAAAGATGTTCATATAACTACTAAATAAAATCAATGTGATGGCTGATGACATAAAGGAGATAAAAAAGACAGAGGAAGAGCATTAGGAGGAATTTGAAAAAATAAATAGAAAAACTAGCAGGTATCACAGAAATTAAAGATGTTGTAGACCAAATCAGAAATATACAAGAGACACATAGTAGCAGATTTGAAGTGGCAGAAGAAAGAATAAGCCTACTAGAGGATAGGGTAACTGATTTCTAACACACCAAGGAGCAAATGGCAAAAAGGATGGAAAAATTTTCATTGGATCTCAGGGAAATGATGGACAAAACAAAGTGCACCAAATATAAGAATCATTGATGTCCCAGAAGGAAAAGAGAAGGTTAAAGGGCTAGGAAGATTAGTTGAGGATATAATGGGGGAAAACTTCCCAACCCTTATAAAGGAATAAGCCAGACACAAAAGGATAAATATGGTCTAATTCCACTTTTATGACCATGGTAAAAGTAAAAGTAGAGGCTTATAATACAGAATATAGGAGACCTAGAGATACATGGAAACTAGAGATGGGTGAAGAGTTAGCTAATGAGGTCGAACTTAAATGTGAGGGAATAGATAGAAGTGAAGGCAGTTCACTAGTGGGTCTATAAGTAATATTACCATATTGAAAATGAACATGATTGGAAGGGGTTGTATAGATCCATGTGTCCCACTAATTAACACTACAAATATAAATAAGTTATTGCATGAACTACTGCAAAGGTATGAATCTTGTACAAAGAGTATATAAGTTTGGGGCATAGGAAGAAAACTGCTATTGCGTGCCATGGGCTATGTTTAACAGGAAAACATAACAGTGCCCCAGCAACACCAAGGGTAAATAATAGGGGGAGGGATGAGAGTTAAGGGAGGTTTGGGTTTTCTATTTGATGTGGGTGTGTTTATTGGTTATCTTGCTTTTGGAAACAATGAAATGGTCTGAAATTGAGAGTGTTGATGGACTGTTGTCTTTGGACATTATACATGATGCCCAGTGGATGCAGGTGGCTGAAGAATGCACTGACTGGAAAGTAGATTGACAAATGATGGTGTATACAAATGATCAAATATTGTGCTACTACAAAAAATAAACAATGTTGTGAGGCATGCAGCTTTGTGAATGAACTTGTGGGACGTTTGGTGAGTCTCATTTAGAAAATACGTGTAACAAAACAGGGGCCTAGATTGTAAACTCTTATAGCACTCACATTTAATCTGGAGTGATAATTGTTATTTCTGGATTTTGACATGCTATTTTAGATATGTACAACTGATGTTTAGAGTTAAAAATGAAGCCAATCAGGTTGGGATTACGGTAATTCAGAACATAGGTATAAGGAAAACATTGTCTATATTTTAGAACCTTATCTACTTTTTGAGACCAAAGAAGAAGGATTTATTTTGTCCAGAACCTAAATTTTTCAGTAGCACACAATCTTAACTTGTCTGGATAGATCATTTAAACAATCCAATCACAGGGAGCCCAGAATAAGAATGAGGGGCTTTAGTTCCATATAGCTTAATGTAATGCCTGGACACATCCCAGAATATATTAGGCAGATAATCAAAAAGTATTGGCAAAGTCACTTGAGGGATGGGAGAAAAAATATGGAACTATTAAATTTTACCAATGGGAAAGCCCCTGATATTGTGTCAAACATTAGGGACTCCCAAGTCAATAGGCCAAGCCCTTGATCTTAGGCTTGCTCTTCTGAGGCTTATGTAAGTAGTGGAGAAGCTTAGCCTACCTATAGGTATGCCTAAAAGTTACTTCCAGAGGACCTCTTTTGTTGCTCAGATGTGGCCCCTCTCTCTCTCTCCTCTCTCTCCCCCTCCCTCCCTCCCTCTCTTACCCCAGCTCTGCAAGTGAAACCATTGCCCTCTTCTGTATGTGGGACATGACATCCAGGGGTGAAAGTTCCCTGGTGGCATGGGAGATGACTCCCAGGAATGAGCCTGGCCTTGTCACTGTGGGATCAACAATGCCATCCTGACCAAAAAGGGGAAAGGAAGTTGAACAAATAAGGTATCAGTGGCAGGGAGAGTTCAAATAGAGTTGAGAGATTATTCTGAAGGTCACTCTTATGCAAGCTTCAGTTAGACATTGCTACCCTCCATAACTTGCCAAATCCCAACCAAAGCCATTCCAGCCAATCCTAAAGAAGACATAGAGCATTATATAGGATTCTACAAAGGTTTCATGCACTAGGATAACTTTCCAGAAGCCTACAACCTCAATGTGGGTCCTTAGACCAGATAAGTCCTGAAATGCAAAGGGGCCAGCCTCTCCATAACATCAACTAGTTCCATTTTCCTATCCCACATTATCGACAACCCCTTCCGACATGAAAAAATTAGAATGGGCATAGCCCAAATACCCCTAAAGAGAAGGAGAAAGATCAAAGGAAGTAGTGGAGTTATACAGAGAAGGTAGGGTTTAACAAATGAGTATGATTGCTGAATCATTATATTGATATTTCTTTTAGTCTCCAGTATCTTGGTGCAGCTAGAAGCAAAAACCTAAAATTGTCTAATTATCACTCATACCAAACTGAAATCTCTTCTACAGCTAATCATTGTGATGTGCTTTGAAATTTATTGTTTTTTTTGTATATGTTATTTTTACACACAAAAAAAGAAAGTCAATTGTGATGATAAATGCACAGCTGTATGATGATATTGTTAACCATTGATTGTATACTTTGGATGATTCCATGGTATGTGAATATATAATATATATCAAGAAAAATTTTTTTAAAACTCATGGATTTTTATATATTTGAAGTGTTTCAATCCATTTCAGCCATTATTTTTTGGCTTGCAGTTGCCCCTTCAAATTAAGTTTATAATTTGCAAGATACTGTTACATTTGTCATTTAAACCTAACCTCCAACCCTGTCAGGGTAGGTATTATTATTCAGTTTTATAAATGAAAAATCTGAAGCCTTAAGGGTGAAATGACTCAACCAAGATCATATGGCTTGAAAGTGGAGAACAAGGACTTGATATCCATTGTTCTTTCCATTAAATATAATAATGGTTGAGGGGATCAGAGTGTTAAAAGTGACAAGATTTTTTTCCCTCTGTTTTTGAGATTAAACAGCAGGTATCTTTAACCAGTGGGAATATGATATTAAGCAATATCCACTTTGGAAGGCATTACTTGTAGCAAACACTGTTGAGAATAATGTCATGTTGATAATACTGTAACTTAGTAAATAGCCTGCCTCAACTTTGTTTGTGAAGCATTTCAATTTTGATTACTCTGTGTGGGATCTACTGCTCATATGTGTATCATTTTATGGTCTGCCCATGTCTGGGGAGTTAGCACTATATGTTGCCTAGTGTTTTTAATTCAGAACTTCTACTAAAAGAAACCTTAGCCTCTTATATTCAAACCGTAGTTTTAATAGCACAAGCTATTTCCTTCTTATGTAGCTTTGTGGGCATAGTGATAAAATAAATACCACAAAATCACTGATGAGATGAAAATTGAGCTCCCTGCTTCTGTGCAGCCATGTAGGTAAAACAGTAATTGGTTCTGATAATAACTTTTGTTCTTACAAACCAAAGTCTAAATGAGAGTCACATTTGATATATCTGCTTGTAATTACTATCAAAAGGAGAGAATACAAAGTTTGGATTCTTTAGTGACTCAAGACAGATTAAATAAAATACTTTCTTTGACCAATTTAGGAAAAATTTCTGAAATTATTTCTGATATTTACCTTACTTTTGGTAAAAAAAATGACCATCCTCTAGAGCATACTTTTCTGCTTAATGGAATGATTAATTTTGTTTTTGTATTTAAATCTATCATTGTTTTTCTTGAGAAATCCTCTTACTGAATCTGTTAATATAGCTTATGCTTATAAATATTTTTCTGTTCATCTATAGAAATTTAAGTTTTGAATGTATTTGGTTGTCAATTTCAGTGAAACTATTTGGCATATTAATATTATTCAAATTTAGAAGCCTTTCATGTTTTTCTTTTCTTTCTCTGTGTCTTTTTAAAGGTGAAATTAAATCATGTTTTCTAAATATTATTATTTTGGTATACACATGCTTTGATGCCAAAATAGTAAATATTAGAAAATTAATAATTTTAAAAACCTTTCCCATTGTTTTAGAAGCCAACAGTAAAGAATTTATATTATCAGCCATCATTTCTGTTGGATTTCTATTTACATACTGATTTCTTTTTTAAAATATCTGTATCCAGTGTCGCAGAAATGTAAAAGTGGGCAGAAAATGACTGAATTCTAATTCCAGTTTTAACAAGGATACTATATCTGATCATTTCCTCCCTGTACCAGTCCTATAGCCACACAAAGTTGATGGTGTATAATAAAACTAAGGAAACTACTGTGGTCCACTGAGCCAATGATCCCAGAATTAAAAAATTTCTAACAAAGCTTAGACATGATAGATAGAGCTATTACTATCAGTTGTATCCAGAATGCAATTAAAAAAAAACACCCTAATTACAGGAGCTAAATCCAGTCACCATAATACATATCAGCAATTTCCCGATCCTTGGTAGAATGAAATTATTCTGGAAGTTTAATTAAGAAAGAAAAAATTATGTTCAGGTATTAATTTCAATAAAAGTAGCACTCAGCTTCCATTCAGAAAACCCAGAGTAGTGCTGTGAGTGTGGTTTACCCACGGAAGTCAAGCCATTTTTAATTGGGCCCTACATTATTTTTGTCACTGCATGTACTTCAAGGAAAAGGGAATAGACATGCCATATTTGCAACCTGTGTGCCTGCATGAGTTAAATAAAATGGATAGTTGAGGACAGTTACTTGGAGATTTGGTTAAAAAAAACTGAACTGCTATTAAAAAATAAAAAGTAGGTTTGGAGCTTGTGTTAAGATATAGCTTATCAGCATAGCATACATTCCTCAGATATTTTTGTAGCATCCCCTTCACTTTGATCTTAGGCATAGGCCATTTATGAATGGTTATTATAAAAGAAATATCTGGTTCCTATAGCCATTTTAACAGTTGCTTCAGATCACCATCAAAACTAAGACGCTTAATTTAAAGGAAATAAGTCTTTGAAATTGCTTGCAACACCCCCAAGCTCCCAAAAATAAGTCACAGAGGCCACATATTATATGATTCATTTATGTGGAATATCAAAAATAGGCCCAAACCATAGGCGCTGGGGAGATTGGGGAATTGAGAATGACTGCTAATGGGTATGTGCATTCTTTTGAGGGTAATGAAAGTGTTCTGGAATTACACAGTGGTGATGGTTGCATAACTTTGTGAATATACTAAAACTCACTCACTGAATTGCTCACTTTAAAAGGGCAAATTTTATGGTATGCTAATTATATATCAGTAAGCAATAGTCACAGAAGGCTTTAGAAGCTCTTGGTAATACTATATTCCTTAAGTGCCAACTTAGTTTTAGTTTCAAATCCTAGACTGTCAAAGCTCGGGGATAAGTTCTCAAGAGGCCATCAGGTCTAACTTCTGCTTTTAGCAAATAAGAAAATTGATTTCCAAAGAAATGACCTACCCAACATCACACGCAGGTGGTCCAGGGTAGAGCAAGAGCTCATGATGCCCACCCAGGGCCCCTTTCTTACCTTCACTGTGGTGCCTGCTCTGGTTGTTCATTTTTAAGCATTTCAGCAGCTTCTAATTTGAATCATTTAAGATGAGAATTAATGGTTCAAACTAAATGTTTTTATTTTTTTCGATCAAAGCTTAAGTTACTCTTAAAAATAGCAAAATCTTTGTGAAGGAGTACATACATTTGTTGTGAATTTACCGAGTCCAAACTGATATTTACCTGTAAATGTCCCCTGCGAAAGCTGGCCATATTAACAGACCAAGGGGGCCCCCTACCTGTGTGTTTGCAGAATAGATTACATTACAAAATCTTTGACCTGGAACGCTAAATAAGTCAAGACCATCTATTCTAGGCCTTTATCCACCTCTGTTGGCTTCTAGCATTATTTCTTAGAAGAGGAATTGTCTCTGAGGATGCATTTGTGTGAATAGCGTGACACATGGAGGAAGATCTGTGGAAAGTTCCTTTTCTGTGAATAAAGTGACCAATTAACAACCTAAATAAAAGATCCAGATATATGTTTTATTAGTGAGAATTACATTAAAATAATCATTTTCAGAAAACTTTGTACTCCTTTGAGGGTAGAGAATATTAGTAAGCATTTTTGTTCATCCAGCATGAAAGTTTCATTGTTTCTTTGTTTCAGCAAAAGATAGGATTGAATGTAAAAATCATGCAGGATCCTGAAAACACCCACCACAGAGCTGCTGTAAATGCAAACTATGGAATCAGTTTGCCATATATTAATCAGAGAAAAACATGTGTAAGTAATGACTGCTTTAATGAGCTCTTAATTTTTTTTAAGAATTAAAAATCATTTATTTAGTAGTGTAAGATTAATATAGATTTTAAGAAAAGATGTGATCCTTTTGTCCTTGGAATTTTGGGGGGTGATAAAAAATGGAGTGGCTTTTATTCTGTTAATAATTAGAAATGATTACTAAAACTTAAACCTATTTTAAAAGATTTTTAGCATATTTGAATTTCTCTCTATTTATTGATATTCTTAAAGAATCTAGTACCATAATTTTAACCAGGAGGAATAATTTAACAACAAAAACAATTAACAGAGAAATTTTAAATGTTTTCTTTCTTTGATAGTAGGCTTACCACTAGAAATATCAAAAGAAAACTATGGTACAGCATTAGCTGTAAGGATGTATATTTACACAATGTGTAAAAATTTAGGAAAATTGTTCTAAATCTGCAGCAAGCAGGGATTACTAATCCTTCATGTCAATAAAATGATGAGAGGGGAAAAATAATCAAATGGAGACTGACATTCAGAGATCTCAGAGTCTGTGCCTATTTTTGCCATTGACTTGCTGCTAAAGTCCAAAGCAAAGATTTTGTTCCCTCAATGTTGTGTGATTTTCATAGGAGAATTAAGAGTGGTCTCCAGTTCAGTTGGGAAACTATTTTATTTGAGTTCATTTCTAATACTGAAAATACACATACTTTAAATTACTGAGGTCACATGTATACATTTTTAAACTTTGGCTTCTCTCAACAGCTTAAATTTATTCTTCAGTGAAATCAAATTTAATTCTACGATTAAATTGCAAAGCCATTTCTAACCAGCTTAATAGTCTTTTAGATTAATCTTCCAAATTTCCTACATGGGAATTTTCAACTGCTTACTTGCTTCATGTCACCCTGAAATACATTTTTGATTTCTTTGTGTATATTACGTTATTCTAGCAGGTTTGGTTTAAGAACACTTTATCACAGAAATACTTTTACAGCCTAACAAATAACCAGAAAGTTAGATATTTTTATTCCTGCTGAAACTTTATTTAAAATGTTACTGTAAATAATGTGAAAGTGTTTTTATCTGTTTCCCATGAGCGTGAAGCCCTTGAAATAAAAATATTATTTCTCTGGCTGTAAAGACAGAAGCAGATTTCTCCTTTGTCATTGTTGGTTTTCCCCTTCAATCTAGAATTAATATTGGCTTAGCTGGTGGAGTGCAGAGGCTTCGTAGCCTAAGGCAATTGCTGTATTTCATACAAACTTTTTCTGATGAGTATTGAAGTTTTAAAAGGCATGCCTTTAGATTTAGACAGGATTATGCTTTGCTTTAATGAATCCAAGTGACGATTCAGATATAGAGAATTCAAAATTATATCCATATTTGCCATTTATTATGTTTATTATATTTTTTCTAATTCCCAAATAGAATGAGTGCCTTGAAACTGTGCTCATGTATTTTAAGTACAGAGGATTTGGGAAAGCACTTTGCCTTATATGACATAAAGATAATGAATATCTCATTTACTTTAATAAAGATTCTTTTTAAAAACAAAATTTGACTCCGTAAAATCTACATGAGAGCACTTTAAAATTATGTCCATGATGTCCATTTTGCTGAAACTGACTCTTGGCATTTCATTCAAAATGGCTGACCTATCATTTTATGTTGATATCGATATATATTAGAACTAACAGAAAATGGTATTTTCCTTTTGGATTTATAAAATAGAAGAATAGTGCAAAAAGTCCTATGAAAGAAATATTTGGGTGTTGGTCTTTAACAGTCGTGTAGAGTGTTTCTGAGTAAATATTTGTGACTTACTACCTATAAAAATTGTCTTCTAAGCACTTACCCAAACTGAAGCCATGAGTCTAGCCTTGTGATATATAGTCAATTAGAAGAGGAGCATCAATGCTAATCATTTCTTAGAATCACTCTAAACCCTCAAAAGCGATTATAATTTGATGGATGAGGGTCATGTGTTTCCTTTCTTCTTATGAAACTTGCAAAGTTTGTCAAAAGCCTGTAAATAGTCCTAGACATTTTGTGACAAAGCAAATTTGAACATGTAGTCACCTTATATTATTACCTCTTAGAAGTTGGTATTTTCTCCATGTCTCTTAATAATGAGAGGCGGATACAGGGATTTTTATGCACTGAAAACACCTATGCCCCATATATACACATACACATATAAAACACTCAAATCACAAAATTGCATTCAGAAATTTATATCTTGTAACTCTTGTGTAAAATAAATTTACAGAAAAATATTAAAAGTGAAACCTCACTAATAATTTCTTGAAATATCTTAAATCTGCCAACTAAAAAACCAACAGCCTTCTAACATGTTTTTGAGCAGGTCTTTATAAGCATGAAGAGACAAGAAGAAATCTCTGATATTGTTCATACCTGCCCACTGACATTTAGTTCCAGTTAGACTGTGTAATGCAACACAGTGAAAGATCTATAGAAAATTTGACTTTGATTTATTTTTGTTAAATAAAAAAAGTCTCTTAAAAGGCTTGAAACATGTATCTGTTAATATGAATTTTAAAAGAAAGATTATGAATGCATTAACAAAACAGCCAAGCAAAACATTGCTTGGAGCTGCTGCACAAATAACTCTGATTATAACTGTTATGACCTAGAAAAGAATCATAAAAACATTTTTCTTTTTGGCAAGATATGAGTTGCTGTAGAATTATACCAGTTCTTTGGTCCCACTTTCCAAATAAATAAATATATAATGTAATGTAAACTTAGAATCTTTTATTTATTCATGAGGTTGGATTTAATACTATTATGATTTCTAGGTTTTATGAGTCATATGTTATGCCGTGTTTTTCACTAACTTAGTTGGGTAGCAACCACACTTCACAAATCATAGTTTCGTTCTTCACTGTTTCACTTGCAGTGTACATAGTAATCTCTCTCTCACTGAAAGCACATTCATTTCTCAAATGATAAAGTAATGGAAAGTGAGGCAATTGTGTTAATGTCAAATGATTAGAAGATGCACCAGAAGTAAGAGGTGGGGGCAGGGAAGGGAGAGATAGAAGGACAATTTCAAAACATGATTGTGTTTTAAGCCCATGCATATGGCCACAATTACAGTCACAACATAATTTGGCAACGGTAGCAGAATTAGATTTAAACAAATTGATGTTACACTGCAGTAATTCAGAATGAGCTTGTTGCATTTATAAACCATAACAAGAAGCAGAATGAATTAATAAACCCTTCTTGTCACTAAAAATAAAAAAGGGAATAATTGCTGAGATGGAGTTAACTTAACAGATGACTATAGTCAGCATCCTTTCAGCCTAGATATGGGAAAGTGAAGGTCACCCCCATCTCAGATGACAAAGAGGGAACATTTTGTTGGTAAACAAATTAATCTTTTGAAAGGTCGCCATTTGTTTTAGGTTTTTATCCAGTTCTTGTCATCTGGAATCAGAGATTGACTGTCACTTCACTAGGCAGGGGTGCAGTCGAAGCAGACAAAGCTGCTTCTGTACATATCAGCATTCCTTGACAAAACTCAGTGCCTGATTGTGATGCTATGGGCTGCTGGTTTACAGCTGTCTCCGGACAAGAATGGAGGCCCACCCCTGAATTCCAATAAGATGGGCCTGTATATTCCTCCTGCTGTAAGCTGGCCCTCTGCCCACAAGTAAAATGTATTGTAGTTCAAGCCAGCAATTATCTCTTTTACTTCCTTCTGTGCTGCTTCTGTTCTCTTTTTCCAAAAAACAGATGTGGGTATTCATTCAAGTTCTGCATCTATTCTTTCTCACACCTGCTGGGGCAGAATTTTGACAGAGGTAGAGTTTGGGGAAGCCAGCAGACGACAATCACATGTAATTTCTTTGAGAGCAGCTAAAAAAAAATGTTGATTTTTCAGGATGTGTGGAGTCAGCATCTTGGTCCCCCCCCTTTCTCAGGAGCATTTGGTAAATTAAATTAATTGAACAAAAGCAAATAGCTTTAAGGACATTCTGAAATGCCAGATCCTATTTATGACACACAGTCATTACCCAAGGACTGCGATGACATGTACAACATCCCTGCTTCCTTCATTGAAAGAGAGCTTTCTCTTCAGGTTACTTAGAAAGGGTTTTCAAGAAAAAAAGCGATGACTTCATGTTCCTCCCGATTGACAGACTTTTATAAAAAGCATTCCACCAATATGGTGGTGTATTGCATTTGTATGTTGTTGATGTTCAGAATTTTAATTCTTTATTGTTTTGGAGCAATGGAAATGCTGAAGAGAGTGAGTGATGTTATCATTGGCTGGTGTGTAGTTCTCTCACAAAAACCAGTTATTATGCAGTTTTAAGACAGAATAAACTTGTGAAGTATGTAACAACATGGATGGACCTAGAGAACATTACGCTGAGTGAGACTAGCCAAAAACTAAAGGACAAATACTGTACAGTCTCACTGATATTAACTGACATTAGTGAATAAACTTGGAATATTTCGTTGATAGCAGAGGCCATCAGGAGATAGAAATAGGGTAAGATATTGGGTAACTGGAGCTGAAGGGATACAGACTGTGCAACAGGACTGGATACATAAGCTCAGAAATGGACAGCACAATACTACTTAACTGTAATACAATTATGTTGAAACACTGAATGAAGCTGCATGTGAGAATGATAGAGGCAGGAGGGCTGGGGACATAAATGAAATCAGAAAGAAAGATAGATGTTAAAGATTGAGATGGTATAATCTAGGAATGCCTAGAGTGTACAATATAGTGAAATGTACAATGTACAAATTTTAAAAATGTTTTTGCATGAGGAAGAACAAAGGAATGTCATTATTGCAGGGTGCTGAAAATAAATGGTAATTAATATTTTAAAATGTCACCTTATGTGTGAGACTAAAGCAAAAATTGTTTGTTTGTTACAAAATTTATATTTTGACTAGTGCATTTCCTAATATAACTTATGTAGATAGTTTGATTGAACACCATAAGTACTTGGAATCTCAGGTAGGACATGAGATTTTGTTGGCTTGTCCAGAGTGATGCCCCGATGAATCCCAGAGTGATTTGATCAGTGAGTGGAATAGTATTTGCAAAGCCCGCTTTGGGGAATGGTGAGAACGGGAAGAAATTCAACTTCCCCAAGTTGAATTCTTGATATTCTCACAAGCAGAGTGGACAATCGAAGCTATAGGCTGAGCCCCCAGGATAGGTCAAGTCTACTTAAAATCTGGGCCTGGGAGTCACCCCCAAGAGAGCCTCTTTTGTTGCTCAGATGTGGCCTCTCTCTCCAGCCAACACAACGAGCGGTCTCACCACCCTCCCCCTCTCTGTGTGGGACATGACTCCCAGGGGTGTGGACCTTCCTGGCAACGTGGGACAGAGATCCTGGAATGAGCTGAGACTCAGCATCAAGGGATTGAGAAAAACCCTAGAATGAGCTGAGAATTAACATCAAGGGATTGAGAGAACCTTCTCGACCAAAAGGGGGAAGAGTGAAATGAGACTAAGTGTCAATGGCTGAGAGATTCCAAACAGAGTGGAGAGGTTATCCTGGAGGTTATTCTTACGCATTAAGTAGATATCACCTTGTTGTTCAAGATGTAGTGGAGAGGCTGGAGGGAACTGCCTGAAAATGTAGAGCTGTGTTCCAGTAGCCATGTTTCTTGATGATGATTGAAAAATGACATAGCTTTCACAATGTGACTGTGTGATTGTGAAAACCTTGTGTCTGATGCTCCTTTTATCCACCATATCAACAGACGAGTAGAACATATGGAATAAAAATGAATAATAGGGGGAACAAATGTTAAAATAAATTTAGTTTGAAATGCTAGTGATAAATGAAAGCGAGGGGCAAGGGGTATGGTATGTATAATCTTTTTTTTTTTCTGTTGTCGTTTTATTTCTTTTTCTGTTGTCTTTTTATTTCTTTTTCTGAATCGATGCAAATGTTCTAAGAAATGATGAATATGCAGCTATGTGATGATATTGAGAATTGCTGATTATATATGTAGAATGGAATATGTTAATATTTTTGTTTGTTTGTTGTTAATTTTTTTAATTAATAAAAAAAATGAAAAAAAGAACCCAGTTACTCTAGGAGTGGACAGGGTCAATTAATGTTCATATTAAAAATCTAGCTGTAGTGAGTTCCCCAACTTCTTTAGAATGCCATTATTTCTTTGGCTTCTCTGCTGACATCCTATATGCATTCCCACACCAATCCTATGCTGAACTCAAAAGCACTTTTTAGCTCTTAGTATAACAATTCTGGGTCAGTCTGTGTATTGCAGATTCTTAGTAGACCTCCTAGAAAAAGT
This sequence comes from Tamandua tetradactyla, assembly GCF_023851605.1. NCBI lineage: Eukaryota > Metazoa > Chordata > Mammalia > Pilosa > Myrmecophagidae > Tamandua > Tamandua tetradactyla. The sequence goes on from NC_135340.1 coordinate 84,571,996, forward strand.
CTCCGTTGCTTCATGTGTAAAATAGTGATCATCGTATCTCAAAGGATTTAATGAGATTTAAATGAGATCACACAAAGCAGTCTGTAAAGGTCCAGGTACTTAGGAAGTGCTCTGCAAATGTCACTTAATAATATTCACATATTGTGCCATGCCGTGTTTTATATCGTCTTTAAAACTTACATTGTAGTAGGAGTCAGGGGAGAGAAACAAAATATTGCTGAGCTCTCTTCCGAGGATTCTATTTAATAATAATTCATATGATTATGCCTTCTTTCTCACACAGATATGAAACCAGAGACCTTGCTGTCTATTCTGTTTGTTTCAAATCTCCCACCATAACACACAGTGTTTTGCGCATAATAGGTAATCAGGAGAACACTGATTTGTCCAGTCTCTGCATTGAAGCTATATAGCCTGATTCTGTTTAGAAGTGAAGATTTTTTGCCGGCTCTCCAGTAGGTTCGGTTGCACTGGGTTCATCTAACAGGATTTACCTGGTGAAATATCCTGGCTCCTGGTTTCTTGTTACAATTCTGTCACTAGCTAGCTGTTTCCAGGAGCAAATTACTCTATCCCACTGATTCTCATTTTCCTGGTTTATAAAATGGGGAGAGTCTAAATGGGAGACAGTCTAGTGTGGTGGGCGGTTTGGAACTGAGTAAATTAGAATTTGGGTCTTATCTCCGCCATTGCAAGCTGTTAACCCTAGGTGAGTAAAGGAAGGTCTGGGGTCCTCAGTTTCCTCTTCTATGAAATCAGGATGTGCCTCCTAGGCAAAGGCGTTAAGAGAATTTCTGATAATATATTAACATTTCTGGTCTATAGGACGTGTTTAATAAGGTTCTTGGTTTTCTGAAAAGTGAGTTAATATTAAAAATCCCAGACTTCCTTCTCCATTCTTCATCCCAGGCTTTCAGAAAAGGATCTAATTTGGCCCCTTTTTTACTCCAGTATAATTGAGCAATAGTGCTTAATGCTGTGGTTTTTTAATTGAGCCAGAGAATCCCAGATGAGCTTCAGGGGTTTTGCAAGCATTTAACTAAAATTTCATTTTTTTAATTTCATTTTTATTATATACATTTAAACTATTTTAAAATGTAACGAAGGACAGTACATACATACTTAAGTTAGACACCAAATTTTAATGCACTGGATACCATGAATGGATTAATTTGTTCTCTCAGATTAACTCTATTATATGTGTGTGTGTACTTTTGAATTTCTTTTAAAGATGGTTTTAATTAGATAGGATGTAGCTTTGTACTACTCATATTTTGAAATTCATGTAAGCTCACATGCACTCTCCTAAAAATTGTACAAGGAAATAAGTGAAGATTAAATGAGCTAATACAAGTAAAGTGTTTAAAACAGTGCCTGGCCCCCTAGTAAGCACTCTATAAATGTGTTACAACATGTGTACTACCAGCAAAAGCAAGTTCCCTGGTGCATACTTTTGTCATAGCATAATAGACAACTGTACAATAACAATAATACATGTCACACCGTGATGATATAACATTATAGATAGTTTCAGATCTCATTTTAAGTTTGGCTTGGTTCTACCTGATTTGAAAGGAACTCCACAATCTCCATTTGGCAATGCACAGTTGCAGTGTTACTTTGTTTAACCTGGAGATAAAAGGTCAGCAATAATGCATGATGTTGAAATTTGGACTCAACACGCAAAACAAAATTAGACTGAAAGAGAAGAGTGTTGGAATATTTCAAAAGAAATTTAAATAGGACGTGATTGAACATCTTAAAATGTCACATGACATATTTGAAAACTACTGTTGACATTCACCCTTCATTAATAATAGCATTTATTAAGTAATCAGATACTATTCTAAGTGCTTGATGTATGTTACCTTATTTTACCCTTAAACCTATAATGTGGGTGTCATTACTACCATCATTTACAGATGAAGAAACTGAAATTAAGATTAAGCTACTTGCCTAAGATTATGCAGTCAGTAGGGGGGATAGGAGTCAAATTAATTATGATGTCTACTTGTCAAATTCCCTCAAATTGAGTACTGACAAATTAATCCATAAGTATTAAGGAACATGAGCTGTCGTTGGATATTATTAGTGATTCTATTTTGAAACAAAAAAATTCCTTACTACCTCAATTTTTTTTTTGTATGCAGTATGGCAGAAATCGTATTTCATTATTTTATCATGTGAGTATCCTGTTATTGCAGCACTATTTGTTGAATTTTTGTTTGTTTGTTTGTTTTTTGGAAAATGCATGGACCGGAAATCGAACCCAGGTCTCCCACTTGGCAGGCAAGAATTCTACCAGTGAACTACCCTTGCTCCCCCTACCTTAAATTTTAATTGAAGAAATCCTAAAATGGCATGTGATGTAAGGAATTGTTATCTATTTGAAATTATTTATCTGATTCCATGGGGATTTTCTGCATCTTGTGCAGACAAAATAAAATGTAGAAATAAATTGTATGTTGTGATGGACATAAGGCCACATTTATTATCTATAACTCTTGATTTCATAATGTGCTTCATCAAAACAGCCTCATTGTTTCCAGTGTTGAATTTGTTATATATAAAATTGAACATATAAAAATTATACTAAATTCCTATAAAAACTTGTATTTAGGTATCAGCTTTCTATTTAAGCCTGAATTTGGAAAAAAGGTTCTATTGCTGAAGAGAAATTTCAAAATCTTTGGCATAGAGCATTACCTCTCCCACTGGTATTTGCTTTTTAACAAGAGCAAATCTTCTATTTAATTAAACCAAAGGAGTTAAGCTCTAATAAGGGATTTCAAGCTTGAGTGGACACGAAGAAGAGAGATTTGGGGAAATCCAAGAACAGAATCTTTGCACTGCCCTGACATCATCCCAGGTCAGCGTTTACCTGCTAACAGGTCTAGCTCTGCTCCCTTTTATGATTCCGTTGCTGTTCACTTTGTGACTTGAGTTTTGTGTTATGCATTTTTAAAAATGTCATTCTGAAAAGGGTCCTTAGATTTCACCAGACTATCAAAAAGGGCCATAGTACCCCTTTTTGCCCACCTTCCTCCAAAAATTAGAACTCTCTATGATAGGAGATCTTTTCTTCTATCCAGTGTGGGGGAAAATATGTATCAGGACAGAGAAGTACCCTAAAAACCCTCCTGTATTCTTTATGGATGAAATAGTTGCTTCTCTTAGTTGGTGATATAGAAAACCTACCCAAAAATGGACAATATCTAAACTGCTGCCCCAGATTTTCATAAGAATTCCATCTCCATGAGTGAAAATATAAACACCATGCTTTCACCTAAATACTGTTGCTTTTTTATTGCAAGGAGGAAAATGGAGCAGCTACAAAAATAGTAATGCTTGCAACTTTATATTAAGTGTTTTGTTTAAAACGAAGTAAAAGAAAAATACTATCACAGATAGCACAAAATCATTACCCACAAGAGAAGTGGACCTAATAGAATTGTTTTTATCATAGCCCAGGTTAATTATCTACTGAGAAGTACTTGAGATGAATAAATACTATTGCTGTGTTCTCCAGTATGCTAACCCATTGTACCTTAAACTGTACTTGAATTCAAGTGTACATTCCTAGCCTTTTAAAACCTCTTTGGTAGAGTGAAGTACCCATAGACTAGAGAAACTTATCCCACACTTTCTTTAAAAGCATAGTCTCTGAACAGAATGTGTAATGTAAACCCACAAGGGGTTATTTGGAGAATATCCTTCTTATTAAGCTGTAAAGTTGGGACAAATTGCCCCCCAAATTCAAACTCATAGAGTCTTCTGATTTCCACCTCTGATTTCAATGATGGCCTGAATAAATCTTACAGTTGGCAATGACAGGGTCTGAGAGCAGCCATGTACACTCTACTGGGAAGAGCCATAGATGAGAGGCCGAGGACTTAGGTTTCAATCCTGCCTTTGCCTCTGCTATAGCCAAGTTATCTTAGTTATGTCACTTAATCTCATTATTTTCAATAAAGTCTGAAATTTTTCATTTGTATGCTAAGGAGATTAGTTGGCTTGCCCAAGGCCAGAGCCCTGATCATCATCCAGATCAATGCTGTTCTGGTGCCTTTCAGTGAGACAAAGTAGTGATCAGTGTAACCGAGGGATGGAGGCAGGTCGTAAGGTAGGCCTTAGTGAAAGTGATGGACGTGGCTAAAGTAGAAGGCACTAGACGCAATATAAGCAAAGGCAGAGGCAGAGAATGATGAGAGTAAGGAGGATGACTTGGGGCTTTGCCTAATCATCTTGATTTTTTACAAAGGAAAAAAATACAAGAGATGTGGTTGGATGTGAAGAGCCAATTGATGGATGACCTTGAATGGGTGACTGAAATCTAATTGTATGATCTCAGTCTGGATCATAAAAGGAAGGGCTTAAAACAGACAGCTTCTGAAATTCAAATTTAGAATTCTTCTGAACTATCTCTGTCCCTGGATGTGTTCATTGGTTATTAAATTTTATTTCCTTTTGCTTTGGCTATAAATTGATAGTCCTTTTCTGAATATCTCCTGAACTTGTTAGATGTCCTCTTCACTGCCTAATTGTAGTTCTACAGGCAGCACCTCTCCCTGATCATTTACATACTACTCTCTGTCCTTTTCCTATGAATGGCCACTGTGTTGGATTAAATAATGTTCCCCAATTTAGACACGTTCTTGATCTTTACCCTCATTCCTTTGGGTATGAACCCACTGTAAATAGGATCTCTTGAGGATGTCGTTTTAGTTAAGGCGTGGCCAACCTGAATGATGGTGGACTTTAATCTGTGTTACTGGAGTCCTTTATAAGCAGAAGAAATTCAGACATAGAGAAAGCCACAGGGAGTAGCTAGAGGTCAGAAGTTAATGGAACCCAGAAGAGAAAACAGATATCATCATGTGACAGCCGGAATCAGAGGTACAAGCCAAGGAACCCGAGGATCACTGTCCAGCCATAATGCTTCCGACCCCAGGAGAAAGCAAGCATTCTAGTCACCAACTTGATTTGGACTTCTGGCATCTGAAACTGTTTGAGCCAATAAATTCCCATAGTTTAAGCCAAGCTGGTGTGTGGTATTTGTCGTAGCAGCCTGGAAAACTAAAACGGCCACTGAGAACTAATGAGCTGGATAGCTGGGATTTCCTCTAAACCCTCTTTCTATCCTAATGCTGAATAACCAGGACACTACCTGTGACTTATCCCTAACCCCCACGCCATACCCCTCTCTTCATATCAATCAAAAGCGGGGCTTGTTGGGCCGAGAGTAGTGGTAGCAACAGAGAAATAGGAGTAAATCGTAGCAAATAGGAGTGATTGGCTCTTCCCTCAAAAATACTTTCTGCCCTCTACATCTCCATTGCCAACTCCCTAACTTCAGCTCTAGAAATATGAGTCCTCTCCCCCAATCTCATCCCTTTCCACTTCCTGTCATCTCATCTGCTTATGCAAAGATTTTGTTTGGACACCCAGAGTTGATCAGTGTCTTGGATGCATCTGAACTCACAAGAGACTAATGTATAAACTGAAATGCCATTTTATTTATTCTAAGGAGAGTTCTAATGGTAAAGCAGACCTGAATGTTCAAATCAGCCTGGTGAGCATATTGTATCCCTATCAGAAAGCTACATGGAAAGCCCAGTTAGAAGGCTTTTTAGTAGACAAGGAACTAAGGATAATTAGTTGGATGATCTTCATGGTGTGTAACTCCACACATTTATCATCTGATGCATCCATCTGTGAAGCTGTATCTGCCAAAAAAAAAAAAAAAAAAAAGAAATACAATGAGGAGAAAGAGAAGTAAAAGAAAAGAGGTGAGAGGGAACGTGTACTAATGAGAAGTATTCTTGGGGAATTTTTTGTCAAGATACCCTGTTTTCCTTATCTCCCTGTGTTCCCCAAGTGACTAGTAGCCACTTAGAGCAAAATAATTTCTTTTTTTCCATGTCTGGTTGGTGAGAGCCTCCAATATACTCAATGGTTAGGTTCAGTTATATTAATATCTCACATTAGCTTTCCCTGGAGGCCTAACCACTTTCTTTAATACTGTTCTTAAAAAAAAAGATTTTCCTGGGTTGAGCTGGAATCTGGCATCCAAGGATTGAGAAAGCCTTCTTTACCAAAAGGTAGAAGAGAGAAATGAGACAAAATAAAGTGTCAGTGGCTGAGAGATTTCAAATGAAGTTGAGAGGTTATCCTGGAGGTTATTCTTACACATTATATAGATTTTCCCTTTTTAGTTTATGGTATATTGGAATATTTGGAGGAAAGTACCTGAAACTGTAGAGCTGTGTTCCAGTAGCGTTGTTTCTTGAAGATGATTGTATAATGACATAGCTTTTACATTTTGACTATGGTGATTGTGAAAACCTTGTGTCTGATGCTCTTTTTATCTAGAGTATGGACAGATGAGTAAAAAATATGGATAAAAAATAAACAAATAATGGGGGAACAAAGGTTAAGATAATTGGGTAGATGAAAATACTAGTGGTCAATGAGAGGTAGGGGTAAGTGGTATGGTATGTATAGGTTTTTTATTTCTTTTGCTGGAGTGATGCAAATATTTAAAAAATTGATCACTGTGATGAATACACAACTATTTGATGATATTGTGAGCCATTGATTGTACACCATGTATAGACTGTTTGTATGTCAAGAATGTTTGTATGTTTGTTAAGGTTTTACAATTAAAATATTTTTTAAAAATTTAAAAAAAGGTTTTCTGAGATCCAAAATGCTCTTTTCCATTTCTAACCTAAAAAGGGTTATCAGATGGCTATCAGAAGTTTTAAAGTGAAAACTGGCACTCACCCATGAAAGATAATCAATGACCAAGAAAAACATCGTCCTAACATCCTAGTCTCCAGTCATTTAAAGATGTGAATTCTATCTAATATTCAGTTACTTTAACATGACTATTTTAAGGGGATGGAGGATTGACCTTTTGAGCAATGGATTTTCAAAGCTATAACCCTTTTGCTGATGCAATTATTGCTCCAGTTAAACATTGAAACCCTGAGGGATGGCACCATCTTTCCATAGTGTTGATTTTATCATTCCATTTACCCATAGTTTTAAGTCTGGAATCGAGTCTTTAAGAGAAGGAAATGTAATTCTTCTGCAACCTCCATTTCCTAGTCTTGAACAATTGCAGAACACCTTTCTGTACTTCTGCTCCAGGTCTCACTTTAAAGCTGAAATGTCACGTCACTCATAGCATATCAGGAGAAGTAAGTGGAATATTTTCATTATACTTCCCTGGGAATGTATTTGTGCACAGATGTATCTGGGAATATTTTTTGATAGCCAGGTGAGGTAATTAGCCTTCCAGTGGAGTTGGCATACACCATAGATGAGGAAAGGAAATATAGTCACATTTTAGGATAGGTAGATGAAACTTCAGGATGAATTAGTGAAGGGTGGGGAGTGGAATGAGAAGAGGTTTGAACACTGTAGATCAGATGGAAGCCATCTTGGGGGAAGTGGCCAAGGCCATTACTGTTCAGGAAATACTGCATACGTGTGAAATCATAACTAACATCTCTGAGTGCTTCTCTGTGTTGGGCATGGTGTTAAGCATTCTTTACATGCATTATTTCAAGTATTCTTCACAATAGCCCTATGAGATAGGCACTGTTGCAACTTTCATATAAGGTAGATATATATAAGATAAATTGTAGAAACTGAGGCACAGAGAGGTTAAATAACTTGCCCAAAATTGAAGGGTCTTAATTCAGTCAGTCTGGCTTCCCAGTAGGCATTCTTTTTTGTTTGTTTGTTTTACCCTTTATCTCCCCCTATTATTTATTTATTTTTATCCTTGTTTTTATTTATTTATTATTATTTTTTTTTACTCATCTTTCCATACCCTGGATAAAAGGAGCATCAGACAAAAGTTTTTACAAGCACACAGTCACGTTGGAAAAGCTATATTCTTATACAGTCTTCTTCAAGAATCAAGGCTACTGGAACACAGTTCAACAGCTTCAAGTACTTCCCTCCAGCTACTCCAATACACCATAAACTGAAAAGGGATATTTATATAATGCATAAGAATAACTTCCAGGATAACCTCTCAACCCTGTTTGAAATCTTTAAGCCACTTAAACTTCATTTTGTCTCATTTCTCTCTTCCGCCTTTTGGTCAAGAAGGCTTTCTCAAAACCATGATGCCAGGTAATGGCTCATCTGTGGGAGTCCTGTCCCACATTGCCAGGGAGATTTACACCCCTGGGTGTCATGTCCCATGTAGGGAGGAGGACAGTGAGTTCACCTGCCAAGTTGTCTTAGAGAGAGAGGCCACATCTGAGCAACAAAAGAGGCTCTCTAGGAGTGATTCTTATTCCTCTGCAGGAACAAATTTCATAGGGGCAAGCCCCAAGATTGAGGACTCGGCCTATTTAATTGGTTGTCCCCACTGCTTGCAATACTATCAGGAATTCAAGTGGAGAGGTTGAATATTTCCTCCTTTCTCCCAAGTGTCCCAAGAGGACTTTGCAAATAGTTTTTTATTCTCTTCCCAAATTGCTCTTGAATACATTGGGGTATCACACTAACCTTTACAAACCAACAAGATCTCACGCCCTATTCAGGATTCCATGTAATTATGGTGTTCAAGTAAACTGACCACACAAGTTGAATTAGATGATGTGCTACCCAAAATATAAATTTTGCACCAAATTAACCTCTCTCCCTTTGGTCTCAGACAGAGGTTGAAGTTTGAAAATATGGGCTATATCGTCCTTTACCCCAGTATTCTGATTTACCTTAGGCCTATCCAGATCAATTTCATTCATATCTCTAGAGGAAGTCTGGTCACTTTTTAAAAACTGTTGCTGCATGGGGTAATGCTGAGTTTCATAGCTTCAGCACCTTAATTCTGAATCATAGGTGTCACATAAATACCTGAAGTTTCAGGGAATGACCAGGTTATATACAAATAGCTCAGTATTTCAGAATTTAGAAATATCAGTTACAACTCCTAAGTATATGTGACTACTGTAAGAGTGTATAATCTAAAAACCTTTACAATAGGCCCCAACCTGATAACCCATGCTCTCAACTTCAGTTCTCTGAGTTTGTAAATTTTTGTTAATCCATATGAGTGAGGCATGATAATTTTTGTCTTTTATTTTCTGACAGTTTATTCAACATACTGTCCTTAAGGCACATTCACCTGGTGGCATGCCTCACAACTTCATTCTTTATTGTAGCTGCTTAGTAGTCCATTGTATATAAACACCACACATCTCCCTTCTGCTCCTCAGTCATTATACCCTTAGGCCACCTCCATCCATTAATTACGAACACTGCCGTCATAAACACCACTGTGCAGCCATCCATTTGTCCATTCCTCAGTTCCTCCAGGTACATACCTAGCAAAGGGGTTGCAAGATCATATGGCAACCCCACCCTAGCCTCCTGTGGAACCCCTACATTGCCCTCCGAGGGGCTGCGCCTCTCAGCTTCCCTACTGACAGTGAATAGGTACATCTCTTTCTCCACATTTTCTCTAGCACTTGTTTTCTCTCTGTTCGTTTTTAAATAATTTTATTCACACATCATACAATCAATTCTAAGTAAATAGACGTGACTTTGCCACCCTAATCTGTATGAAGACATTTCCTTTTCTTCTGCATAAAATCCATACCATTCCCCGATGCCGCACCCTCCCTTGTTGACTTTTAATTTTGGCATAATGCCTTTGTTAGATTCAGTAGAAGCATATTACAGTGTTACCGTTGACTATAGAGCCTAGCTTACCTTGATTGTGCCTTTTACTGCATACCATCCATTTGCAGCACCTTGCAGTATTGACATTCATTTGTTCTCCCTCATGCAAAAACTTTTTTAATTTATACATTTAATCACCATCATTGTCCACTCTAGGCATTCCTGAGTTATATCGTCTCAGTCTTTATCCTCTGTCTTTCCTTCTGGTTTCATAGGTTCCCTCTGCCCTTCTCCCTCAACATTCATCTTCATTCAGTGTCCTTACACTACTGTGCTACCGTCAGGTAGGATCGTGCTATCCATTTCTGAATTTTTATAGTCATTCCTGCTGCACAGTCTGTATTCCTTCACTACCATATGTCCAGTAGACATTATTTTATTTTCTTTTTAATTTTTATTGATACAACAACATACAAGCACATACATTCTTAACATACAAACATTCCATACATGGTGTACGATCAATGGCTCACAATATCATCACATAGTTGTATATTCATCACCATGATCACTTTTTAGAACATTTGCATCACTCCAGAAAAAGGAATAAAAAGAAAAAATTCATACATACCATACCCTGTCTTCCTTCCTCTCATTGACCTAGTATTTCCATCTATCCAATATATATATTTTTTAATTTTAACATTTGTTCCCCCTATTAATTATTTTTAATCCATATTTTTTACACAACTGTCAATACTATAGATAAAAGGAGCATCAGACATAAGGTTTTCATAATCACACAGTCACATTGCAAAAACTGTATCATTATACAATCATCTTCAAGAAGCATGACTACTGGAACACAGCTCTACAGTTTCAGACACTTCCCTCTAGCCTAATATACCTTAATCTAAAAAGGGGATATCTATATAATGCATAAGAATAACCTCCAGGATAACCTCTCAACTCTGTTTGAAATCTCTCAGCCACTGACACTTTATTTTGTCTCACTTCCCTCTTCCCTGTTTCAGTCGAGAAGGCTTTCTCAACCCCTTGATGCTGAGTCCCAGCTCATTCTAGGATTTCTGTTCCACGTTGTTGGAGAGGTTTACACCCCTGGGAGTCATGTCCCACATAGAGAGGGGGAGGGGGGTAAGTTTGCTTGCCTGGTTGGCTGAGAGAGAGATACGTCCCAGTAGGCATTCTTAATCCTTATTCTATACTACCTCTCAGGTAGTTTGAAGTCAAGAATTGTGACCTGTGTCTGAGGGGTAGACCTGGGACTCTGAGCCAGAAATTGCTTTCTCACTGACCAAGGAATTTGTTGGAGAAATTTCTGTGTCCTGGTCTGGGAACAGAAGGAAAAGATCAGACTACTTAGTAAGAGGCTGCTGAGTAACCCAAGGACTAGAAGAATAGAAGCTGGTGGCTTTAAGATGGAAACTTCCTTCATCTAGATTGTAAACCCCTTTGAGGGCAGGAATCACATCTCTATTGCCAGGCATTGTGCTGGACCTGGTCAGAATCCAATATCAAATTATGGTGTGAATGTGGTTAATGACTTTGAATAACAACGTATTAAGGAGCTGTGTAATTGAGTTAGGCTGTGTTAAGTAATAAAATATGTACCTCTAATTTGCCTACATTTGTGGAATATTCCTTATTTTGGTCATAAAAACATCTTTGTAGAGGAGGATTGTGGGAAGATGGTAGAGTAGGGGACTCCAGGACTCAGGATTTCCACTTAAACAGCTATTAAACAGGCAGCAACTGTCTGAATCAATTATTTTGAAACTCCAGAGGCCAGGAGAACATACAAGGAGGAGTGGGAGGAAGAGCCTGATAAATTATGGGAGAGAACAGAAAATTGCTCCCTCTGTGAGACTGTTATTTGTGCCCATCTCCCCCTCTTGTGGCAGGCTGCCATAGGTCCGAGCCCCTTGGCTACTTGCTGGTGACAGAGGGACATAAATATCCTTTACACCAAGAACAGGGGTAGGCATGGTGGATCACTGGTCATTGCTTTCAGATAGTGAATTTGGATCACTGGGAGTCCAGCTCTGAGGACAGCCATTGTTTCAACTTGGCCTGGACAAAGATGGTGGCAGCCATTGTTTCAACTTTCCTTGGACAAGAGTCAGCAGCAGAGGAGACTTAAAGACACTGTGCTTCCTCAGTGCTGAGGCAGACGGGGGTTGAAGGGCAGCATTTGCTGGAGACGCTGGGAAAGCTCATCTTTGGGAGCCATGAGAGAAGCTCTAGAAACTCTTATTGATCACCTCCCCAGAACACTTTGGAGCTGTTCTGTGCTCCCTTTGTGGGTCCCTGGTCCTGTTTTTTTTCTGGGAAACATAAATTTATCATTGTGTTTAATGATAACTTTCCCATAACTTGGGAAAGTTGTCTCCATTGTGCCCCTCCTCCCAAGATTTGCTCTCCAGGCAAAGGCAGCTTGAGGCAATGAAAGCAGTGTAAGAAACCATAGAGGGGGACAGTCTGGGGCAAAAACTTGTTGGCTTCAAATACCCAGGAGAGGGAGCTCGGTCTTCTGGGAAACCAAGAGGACAACCAAACTCCTGTAAACAGGGAAATCCAAAACAACTAACCAGCAAATGCCCCAGGAAAAGACTGGGAAAACCTGCACACTGCATTCACCTTGGGCAAACCTTCCTGGTAGAATGGCAGAAGCTCAAAAATCTCTGTCTTATTACCAACTGGGTACAACATCAAGAAACAGACATCACAGGGAATAAAATAAAATATTTTAAAATATTAAAATGTATAGTACAAAAAAATGTATAGTGCACAGCAAAAGATTACAAGACAAACAAGTAGGAAATGATGCCTCATCCAAAGGAAAGGATAAAAATACAGAAAACACAATGAAGAAGATAAGGATGTGAACATCCTGAACAAATCCTTTAAAAAATAATCTTAAAAATACTCAAGGAGACAAAGGAAATGCAGAGAAAGAACTAAAAGGTATCAGGAAAAGAATGAATGGGCAATATGAGAGTCTTAGTAAAGAGATAGAAATTTTAAAAAGGAACCAAACAGAGCTACTGGAGTTGAAGACCACAATAACTGAAATGAAAACTGCACAGGGGGTTTCAAGAGCAGATTGAAGCTGGCAGAAGAAAAAATCAGTGAACTTGAAGACACTTGAAATGAGTCAGACTATGAAGCAGAAAAAAAAGAATGCTTAAAAGCAAAAATACCCTAAGACAGATCTTCAAGTGCACCAAATACACTTTATGGGAGTCCCCAGAAGGAAAAGAAAGAGAGAAAGGGGCAGAAGTTTTATTCAAAGAAATAATGACAGAGAACTTCCCAAAAGTAGCAAAAGACATAAATATGCACATCCAAGAAGCCCAGAGAACATCAAGCAAGATAAACATGAAGAAAAATACACACACATCAAATGCAAAGGACAAGGAGAGTGTTCTGAAAGTTGCAAGAGAAAAGTAATATGTTAAGTACAAGGAAGACCCAATTAGATTGTGTGCTGGTTTCTGATCAGAAACCACGGAGACAAGAAGGCAATGGGTTGAAATAGTTAAAGTGCTGAAAGAAAACAACTGCTAGCAAAGAATTATATACCTGGCGAGACTTTCTTTCAAAACTGAGGGAGGGGGGTGCAAGGGTAGTTCAGTGGTAGAATTCTTACTTGCCATGTGGGAGAACCGGGTTCAATTCCCAGTCCATGCACTTCCCACAAAACAAACAAGCAAAAAACAAACAAAACAAAACAATTCAACAAATGATGCTGCAGTAACAGGATACTCACATAGAAAAATATTGAAATGTGATCCCACCATACAGCATACAAAAAAAAAAAAATGAGGGAGAGATGAAGACATTCTCAGATAAATAAAAGCTGAGGGAGTTCATTGCCACTAGACCTGCCCTAAAGACAATGCTAAAGGGAGTTCTTCAAACTGAAAGGAAAGGGCACAAGATAGTGTATCAAAGATGCATAAATAAATAAAGATTTGTGTTAAAGGTAATCATTTGCGTAATTATAAATGCCAGTATTATTGTAATGTATTGTTTAGTATGTAACTCCACTTATTATTTCCTATGGGTGCTAAGATACAAATGTACAAAATGTAATGATAAATCTATATTTTGGGACATACAGTGTACAAAGATACAAGTGGCTACAAGTACAAAAAATGAAGGGACCGAGGGTGTAGGAAAAGCATATGTGCATGCTATTAAAGTTAAGTTGATATCAAACCATATATGATTGCTGCATATTTAGTATGTTAAATTTTAGCCCTTGGTAACTACAAGAATAGATTAAAAATGTATCCAGATTGAAAAGAGAAGGCATTCAACACAAAAAAAATCAACTAAATATAGAAGTAGGCATTAATGGAAATGAGGGACAAAAGGTATAAGACTTACAAAGACTAAATAGCAAAATGGCAGATTAAACTCCTGTATTAATAGTAGTGACTTTATATTAAATAGATTAAACTATGCAATCAAAAAGCAGAGATTGACAGAATGGATAAAAAAAGCATGATCCAACTATATACTGTCTGCAAGAGATTCACCTTAAATTTGAAGATACAAGTTGGTTGAGGATGAAAGGATGAAAAAATATACCATGCAAGTAGTGAGAGCTGGGTGGCTATACTAATAGTGGATAAAATAGACTTGAAGTAAAAAACAGTATGAGTGACAAAGATGATCATCTACTGATAAAGGGAACAATTCAGGAATATGTAGCAATTATAAATATAAATGCACCTAACGGCAGAGCCCCAAAATATATTAAACAAATATTGACAGATTTGAAGGGACAAATTGATGGCTCTACATTAAGAGGAGGAGACTTCAAGACACTACTCCCAATAATGGATGGACCATCTAGTCAGATGATCAGTAAGGAAATACAGTGCTTAAATGATACTCTAAACCAACTAGAGCTTAATAGATATATTTAGAACACTTCACCAACAAAATAAGAATACATATTCTTCTCAAGTTCATATAGCTCATTCTCTAGATTGGCTGTATGGTTAGTCTCAAAAAGGTCTCAATAAATGCAAAAATATTGAAATCATATAATGCATAGTCTTCACCCACAACAGAATGAAGCTAGAAATTAGTAACAGAGGGAAAAACGGAAAATTTACAAATATGTGGAAATTAACAATATATTCTTAAGCAACCAATGGGTTAAAGCGGAAATCAGAAACAAAATTAGAAAATACGTTGAGGCGAATGAAAATGAAAATATAACATACCAAAACTTATGGGATGCAGCGAAGGTAATGCTGAGAGGGAGATTTATAGCTCTTAAATGAATACATTAAAAATGAAGAAAGAGCTAAAATCAAAGACCTAACCTCAAAATTGGAAAAACTAGAAAAAGAAGAGTAAACTAAGCCTAGAGCAAGTAGAAGGAAGGAAAAAACAAAGATTAGAGATAAATGAAAAAGAAAACAAAAAACAATAGAATCACCAAAACCAAAAATTGATCATTTGAAAAGATCAATAAAGTTGACAAATGTTTAGCTAGAATGACAAAGAAAAGAAAAGAGAGAGAGGATACAAATAACTAAAACCGGAAATGAAAAGGGGAACATTACTACCAACTCCACTGAAATAAAAAGGACTACAAGAGAAAACTATGAACAACTGTATACCAATAAATTAGATAACCTAGATGAAATGGACAAATTCTTAGAAACACACAAACTACCTACATTGACTCAAGAGGAAATAGAAGATTCAACAAACCAATTACTAGTAAAGAGATTGAATCAGTAATCAAAAACTTCCCAATAAAGAAAATCCCAGGACCAGGTGGCTTCACAGGGGAATTCTACCAAATATTCCAAGACTTAACTCCAATTCCGCTCAAACTCTTCCAAAAAAATTGAGTTCATTATATGGGGCCAACATCACCCTCATACCAAAGCCAGATAAAGATACTACAAGAAAAGAAAATGATAGACCAATATCTCTTATGAATATAGATGCAAAAATCCTCAACAAAATATTAGCAAACCACATCCAACAGCATATTAAAAGAATTATATACCATGATCAAGTGAGATTTACCCCTGGTATGCAAGGGTGGTTGAACATAAGAAAATCAATTAATGATTTAACAGCACATTAATGCAATGAAAGAAAAAAACAAATGATCATTTCAATTGTTGTTGAAAACACATTTGACAACATCCAGCACCCCTTTATTGATAAAAACACTTAGAAGATTAGGAATAGAAGGAAACTTCCTCGACATGATAAAAGGCATATTTGAAAAGCCCACAGCTAACATCCTACTTAACAGTGAAAGACTAAAAGCTTTTCCTCTAAGATCAGGAACAAGCCCACTGTCACCACTGTTATACAACATTGCTTAGAAGTTCTTGCCAGAGGAATTAGGTAAGAAAAAGAAAAAAAGCCATCGAAATTAGAAAGAAAGAAAGAAAACTTTTCCTGTTTGCAGTGGACATGATCCTAAATTCAAAAAATCCTGAAAAATCCACAACAAAGTTCCTGTAGCTAATAAATTAATTCTTCAAAGTAGTGAAATACAAGATCAATACCCAAAAATCAATACACACAAACAATGAACAATCAAAAGAAATCAAGAAAAAATTCCACTCACAATAGCAACTAAAAGAATCAAATACCTAGGAATAAATCTAGCACAGAAATAAATCTAATACAGAAAACTACAAAACATTGCAGCTTTAGTTTGCTCATGCTGCTGGAATGTAATATAGCAGAAATGGAATGGCTTTTATAAGGGGGATTTAGTAAATTACAAGATTACAGTTCTAAGGCCATAAAAATGTCCAACTTAGGCATCCAGAGAAAGATAGCTGAATTCAAGAAGGATCAATCTAAGAAGACACATGGCTGGCGTCTGCTGGCCTTTTGGCTTCTGGTTTCACACAGTTTCCTTGGGGGCATTTTTTTCCTGCCTCTCCAAACGTCTCTGTGTCAGCTCTGAAGCTTTTTTCCAAAATGGTTTTCTCTTAAAGAACCCCAGTAAGTGACTCAACTTGAATGGGTGGAGACACATCTTCATGGAAGCCACCTAATCAAAAGGTCCCACCCACAATTGGGTAGGTCACATCTTTATGGAAACAACCTATCAAAAATATCCCAGTCAAGAATATTGAATCAAGATTAAAGAACATGGCTTTTCTGGGTGCATAACAGTTTCAAACCAGCGCAATTACTAAAAAAAATCAAAGAAGATCTAAATAAATGGAAGAGCATTCCATGTTCATGGATTGGAATATTGTTAAGATGTCAAACCCCAAATGGAAGGGCAAAGGGCCCCAAATAGTTAAAGCCATCTTGAAAAAGAAAAATGAAGTTGGAAGACTCACACTTCCCAATCGTAAAACTTACTGTTACAAGGACAGATATATATATATATATATGCTCTTAAATTTATAGCCAACTGATTTTTAACAGGTGCCAAGTCTACTCAATTGAGAAAGAAGAGTATCTTCAACAAATAGTGCTGGGGAAAGTGGGTCTCCGTATGCTAAAAAATAGGACCGTTATCACACAGCATATACAAAAATCAACTCAAAATGGATCAAAGGCCTAAATATAAGAACTAGAACTATCAAACTCCTAGAAGAAAATGTAAGGAAGCCTCTTCAGGACCTTGTGTTAGGCAATGATTTCTTATACCTAACACCCAAAGTACAAGTAACAAAAGAAAAAAATAGATAAATGGGACTTCATCAGAATTAAAAACTTTTGAGTCTCAGAGGAGTTTATTGTGAAAGTAAGACAACCTACACAATGGAATAAATGATATGGAAACTATATATCTGATAAATGTTTACTATCCAAAATATATAAAGAAATCCTTCAACTTAACAACAAAAAGACAAACAGCCCAAATAAAAAATAGACAAAAGACTTGTTCAGATATACAAATGGCCAGAAAGCACATGAGAAGATGTTAATAATGTGGTTTGGAAGTACCAAACCACAGTGAAATACCATTTCATACCCATTAGAATTGCTGCTATATACAAAATGGAAACCAGCAAGTACTGGAGAAGATGCGAAGAAATAGGAATACTTATTCACCACTACATTGCTGGTGGCAACGTAAAATGGTGCAGCCACTGTGGAAGACAATTTGGAGGTTCCTCAGAAAGCTACAAGTATATATTTGAAGTATATATTTTATTGTGATTAAATAGGTGAAATATTAGTTTGTATATGTGGTGGTAACAGAATAAATTTTTTTAAAAAAATCCATGGAACTACACTACGCGAACACTAAACCCTAAATTGGTGATAATGTGGTGCATGGGAATCCTGTATTTTTTTGTATGATTGTCCTGTAGACCCACAAATTCTCTAATAAAGAAAAACAAAAGAGAAAAAAGTCTTCTCAGATATTTTCAGACAGAATTCGTTTTTCTTTCCCTAGATCATCAGAGCATGCTTTTAAAGAACTGGCATGCTCTGCCTTGAATTGGAAGGGATTTTGTTTGTATCCATTGCTAGAGCTCCTCTGTGGTACCTAACAAATGCCTCATGCACAGCAAGTGCTTAATACATGATTAATTTAATATAATCTAATGAAATGAAGAGGAAGATTTCTGAAGAGAAGTGAAAAGGTCTGGGAGAGTCTAGTCCCTTGGACATGATTTTGAGAATTACTTTCCCGCTCCCTTCCCAGGAGGTAATCATGTTTTTCATTTTCCATTTATGCATTTAACACAGCATTCATTGAGTGCTTATTAAGTACCAGATCCTGTCCTACTCATTTTTCCTTATTACTACGTTTAATACTCAGAGCATGTCAGAGATATTGCTGCCAACCAGATCATATAATTAATATGTGGCTCTATAAGAATTGAGATCTATTTTTTCTTTTGAAAATCTGATTTGGAATCAAAGAAAGTTATTCCAAGAGAAATTGTGTTAAAAAATCAAACTCTTCTACACACACACACACCTGTTATCAGATTATCTAATACTCCCTGTGTTCTAGTTTGCTAGCTGCCAGCATGCGATACACCAGAAACAGAACAGCTTTTAAAAGAGGGAATTTATTAAGTTGCAAATTTACAGTTCTAAGGCCATGAAAATGTCCCAATTAAAGTAAGTCTATAAAAATGTCCAAATTAAGGCGCCAACAAGAGGTTTCCTTCACTCAAGAGAGGCCAATGATGTTCAGAGTTTCTCTCTCAACTGGAAAGGCACATAGGAAACATGACAAGACTAGTTTTCTCTCCAGGCTTCTTGTTTCTTAAAGCTCCCCCCGTGAACATTTTTCCTTCTTCATCTCCAAAGGTCTCTGGCTGCGTGGGTTCTTGGCCTCGTGGCTCTTGTGGTTCTGAACCTTTTTCCAAAATGTCTACTCTTTTAAAAGATTCCAGTAAACTAATCAAGACCCAGCAGGAATGGGTGGAGTCACATCTCCCTCTAATCAAAGGTTAATGCCCACAATTGGGTGCATCACATTGTCACAGAGATACTCTAATCAAGTTTCCAACCTGCAGTGCTGAATAGGGATTAAAAGAAACAGCTGCCTCCACAAGATTGAATCAAGACTAAAACATGGCCTTTATAGGGTACATAATCCTTTCAAATCAGCACACCCTACAAATCACTTTCTTTATTAAATGAGTTAATATTGTATTAAAAAAATTTTTGTTATGGTGATATATATATATATATATATATATATATATATATATATATATATACATATATACAACATAAAATGTGCCATTTTGATCACTTTTAAGTATACAATTCAGTGGTATCAACTACATTCACAATTTTGTACTACTATCGCCACCCCATTCATTACCAAAATTCTAAGTGTATTTTTTAAATGGACTTAGTTTGTGTTTGGGGCCGATTGCTTCACTGACTTAAGCAAAAATACCTGAACTGTAAGCACTCCTAGCTTTCCTTCAGGTTTTCTTAGGCATCTCTTTCACAGACTTTACTGATGCAGCATAGAAATTATGGCAAAACCCACGGGAGTCATTGAAGTAAAAGTCTCAATACTGCTCAGGAAGGGATGCCAAATTAAATAAAAAGAGCCCCAGCCGTTCTGTAGCTGCGTGCCAAGTCAACTGCTAGTATGAGGTAAATGAAGACCAAACTTCATTTCACTGATGACCCCAGCCGGTATTTAAACAAAACTGCCTGGAGACTGGCATACAGTTCTAGGGTAAAAATAGCAATAGCAAAAATAAGTATAATAAATGACAAAATAAGCTCATTTACAAAGTCTTCTTTAGTTCTCAACTGAAAAGCCTACCATTTCAGTTCATTTCTATTCATGTGGTCCCTAATAAAGGTTGACACAGTAGATTCTGTATCAGAATCAATTTGTAATATGTTGCCTTAAGTTTACAACTGTCTAAGAAAAATTATATAGTTAGAAGAGGTTACCTCAGTTGTTCATCTCCTTTCCATATCTTGTGACAGTGTTTGAGTGGGGATGTATTATGCTATTGATGACATGTCAAAATCACAAGTAAAAGCAATATGGTCATTCTATTTCTTTTGTTAGATGTAATAGTTATGTAAGTTAAATAGCCAGTACTTTATTATTCTCTAGTGATTACTTTTCCAGATTAAAAATTCTATTGACATGCCGCAACTACATGTTATTCAATATAGGGAGAAATAATAGCAACAGAAATCATTAAAGTTTTATTTCTCAGTCTGAATCCACTAGAAAAGTCCAGTGTGTTCCAAGCTCCTTTGAAAAATGGTATTAATACGTTAAATCAAGGTATCACATATCCTTTAATTTTAAAGAATTGTCTAATATTTATAAATCCTTTTTTTTTTTCCAAAATGCATTCCAAAGAATACTGGTTCCTTGGAATGCAAATATATTCCATGAAAGGAGAGTTTTGTGGTCCCATAAAATCAGGAAATACAAGGTTAAAGAGACTCAGAGTGATTTTTGTAGTGTCAGGTCACCTGGACTCACTAATAGGCAGAGATGTGTATTATTAATTTTTAGGAGAAAGGGGGTACAGTTAGTATGTATTATTTTCTGAACTTCCCCAGAACCCTTTCCTGCAGAGTGGCTCACAGAACTATATTCTGAGGAACACATTTTGGGAAATTTTGCTTAAGTGCTGGATTTTATTTGAACTATTTTTAATGGAAAAATTTCTAGACTATATTACATACTTTCCTTTCTTAGTCATATTTTACTGGAATTTAATATTTTCTTGTAGACTTGGAGGCATCAAAACAAGCACCACTTTTTTTTGAATGATGTGCTGTACCAGGCCTGTTGAGGTGTGCAGATGCATACATCTCAGACTATTATGTGTTCAAAATGGTATGCCTTCTGAAATCCCCTTCATTACCATGTCTCTATTCAATACATTCTTTGAGTCTCTGTTCACAATCTCCATTGCCATTTCTCCCTTTAAGTATCCATTTCTAATTCTAAGACCCCATCAAACTCTAAAAACTATGCTCCCCCCATGTGACTTTTTGAGGAAGAAGGGTGATCTTTTCTCTTTCCCTGAAGCCCTTTCTGCCCTCTAGACCTTGACAACAGTGTAATTTGACTTTTATTAGAAACAGACATTGGAATTTCTGTTTTCTCCAGGTGTTGAAATCAACCAATCCCATTTCACGGAGTTCTCATTTCTATTCACTCATAGAAGAAGTTCCATATTCATATTTATTCTGTACAGTTAGGAGCACCGAATATCTGAAAACTGAATAACTAGAGCATTTCTGTATTATAGTTTTCCAGTCTTGCCTTTTGAATTTATTTTTCTATGTAATGAGATTCCCAAAGGTTTACATTTGCCTTTCTTTTTTGAAATCTATTTCTGTTTTTATTTATAGTACCACATATTTATTGATTTCTGCATAATTTTCCTTTATGCAATACCATGCTACTTAAGCAGTCTAGGGCTATTCACATTTACTTTTTCACCATCTCTCAGTTTTAGCAGTTGTATGTGTTTCAATTTGCCTGTGTCGTCTAATTTGTTGAATGTATTGACATACAAGTTGTCAAAATACTCCCTTTTTATCCTTTTGTCTGTGAAAAACATAAGTACTAGCCCTCTTTTTTCTTTTTTCTGGATCACTCTTGCTAGAGTTTACCCATTTTATTAATCTTTTCTGGAAACCAACTTTTGGCATAATTAATTTTACCTATTATTTGTTTTCTAGGTCACTGAATTTCTCTTCTTGTCTTTTTTATTCCCTTTCTTCTACTTGTTTTGTACTTATTTTTTAAACCTTTTTTCTCATGTAAGTAATGAAACCTATTAAATTTCCCCATCAACAGTGTTTTAGCTGCATCCTACAAATTCTGATATGCTGCATCTTCATTATCATTCAGTTCAAGGTTCCCCTTGGCTTTTTTCTCCACAGTTGTATATGGAAGTATTATTACTCTTCCTACAATGATGAAATTTTTCATATTTGCCATTTTTTAACTTTTTTATTGTGAAATATAACATATATACCAAAAAAAAAAACATATTTCAAAGTACATTGTAGCAAGTGATTATAGAACAAATTTCAGAGTTTGACCTGGGTTACAGTTCCACAACTTTAGATTTTTCTTTCTAGCTGCTCCAAACACTGGAGACTGAAAGAAATGCCAGTATAATGATTCAGCAGTCATACTCATTTGTTAAATCCTTTCTTCTTTGTTGTAATATCTCCTTCTCCTTTGATCCTTCTCCCAGTCTTTAGGGGTATTTGGGCTATGCTCATTTTCATGTTGAAAAGGGCTGTCAATAGTATGGGATGGGGGGACGGAACTAGTTGATGTTCTGGAAAGGCTGGCCCCTCTGGATTTCAGGGCTTATCTGACCTAAGAACCCATCTGGAGGTTGTAGGTTTCTGGAAAGTAATCTTAGTGCATGAAATTTTTGACTCTTTCTTTTTAATTATACTTTGCATTATTTTTAGAAGTCACTCTAGAGATTATAATTTACATCTTTAACTTAAAATATCCTTGGAGTTATATTGTACCAGGACACATAATATGTAAAGAACTTGCAACTATAAAATTCCATTTACCTCCCCAATCCTTTGTACTATTCAATGCCATCATGATGTTCACATAATTATAAACTGTACAATGTGATGTAATTTTTTTTTTTGCTTTAAATAACTGGTTGTCTTCTAGAAGAATTAAAGCAAGAAAAAATATATATGGCCTTCTATGTTTACCATGTAGATAGATATGAGTCTCCATCTTATGTCATTTTCCATCATCCTGAAGAATTTCCTTTAAGCATTTCTCATAGCTCAGCTCTGCCGGTGACTCATTCAGTCTTTATTTTGCCTTCACTTTTTTTTTGGGGGGGGGGGGTCAATAGTCCGGGAACTATTTTGCCTTCACTTTTGAAAGATATTTTCATTGGATATAGAATTCTGGATTACCAAGAATTTTTCTTCTTCAATCTTTAAAGTTACATTGCTTATGATGATAAGTCAACCATCATTTGTATCATTGATCCCCTCTATGTAATGTCTTTTTTTTTTTTCTGGCTGCTATTCAAGATTTTCTCCTTGTCTTTAGCTTCCAGCCGTTTGATTATGATGTGCCTAGGAATGGTTGTCTTCTTGTTTATCCTTTGTGTTTATCCATTGAGCTTCCTAGATTTGTAAACTCATGTTTTTCACCAAACTGGGAAACATTTTGGCTACTATTTCCTTAAATATTATTTTCCACAATTTTGTCTCTCCTCTCCTTCTGGAACTTCAATTACATACAACTTATACAGCATAATATTGTCCCACAGACCACTCAGGATTTTTCAAAAAATTTTTTTCTTTCTGCCTTTCAGTTTGGGTAATATCTTTTGGTTGCTCTTCATGTTTACTAACTCTCTCTTCTGCCCACCCCAATCTGCTATAAAATATATACAGTGAATTTTTCATTACAGATATTTTACCTTTCAGTTCTAGGATTTCCATGTGGTTCTTTTAAATAGATATTTTACTTTTTAGTTCTAGGATTTCCATGTGGTTCTTTTTTATAGTCTTCACTTCTCTGCCAAGATTTTTCATCTAACTCATTGTGACAATATTTTCCTTTATGTTCTTATGCATATTTATAAGAGCATTCTTTAAAATCTTTATCTGCTAATTCCAATCCTGAACCATCTTGACTGCTTTATCTCTTTTAAAATGTTGTTTTTATTAGAGAGGTTGTAGGTTTACAGGAAAATCTTGCATAAAATACAGAACTCCTATATACCATCCTATTATTAACACCTTGCTTTAGTGTCGTATATTTGTTACAATAGATGAAACAATATTATAATTGTAGTATTAACTATAATCCATAGTTTACATTAGGGTTCACTGTGTGGCATAGTTCTTTTTAAAACTTTTTATTGCAGCAACATATATACAACCTAAAATTCCCACTTTGTAACACATTCAAATATATAATTCAGTGGTATTAATTACATTCACAATTTGTACTACCATCGCCATCATCCATTACCAACACTTTTCCATCACCCCAAATAGAAATTCTGTGCAATTTAAGCATTAACTCCCCATTTTCTATGCCCACCCTGACCTCTGGTAAATTATGTTCTAGTTTCTGGCTCTGTGAATTTGCTTATTCTAATTATTTCATATCGGTGAGATTATGCAATGTTTGTCCTTTTGTGTCTGGCTTATTTCACTCAACATAATGTCTTCAAGGTTCATCCATGTTGTCTAATGTATCAGGACTTCATCCCTTTTTAAGGCTGAATAATATTCCATTATATTTATATATTATAGTTTGTTTAGCCATTCATCAGTTGATGAGTACTTGGATTGCTTCTGTCTTTTGTCTATTGGTAATAATGCAGCTATGAACATTAGAGTGCAAAAATCTGCTAGAATCTCTGCTTTCAATTACTTGGAGTTTATATTGAGTAGAGGTATTGCTGGGCCATGTAGTAATTCTATACTTAGCTTTCTGAGGAACTGTCAAACTGTCTTCCACAGCAGCTGCACCATTTTACATTCCACCTACAATGAACAAGTGTTTTTATTTCTCCACATCCTCTCCAACACTTGTAATTTTCCATTTTTTAAATAGTAGCCAGTCTTGTGGGTATGAGGCAGTATCTCATTGTGGCTTTGATTTGCATTTTCCTAATGGCTAATAATGTTGAACATCTTTTATGAACTTTTTGGCCATTTGAATATCTTCTTTGGAGAAATGTATATCCAAGTCATTTGACCAATTTTTAAAATTGGTGTGTCTTTTTGTTGTTGAGTGTAGGTTTCTTTATATATTTTGGATATTAAACACTTATCGGATTGTGGTTTCCAAGTATTTTCTCCTATTGTATAAGTTGTCTTTTTACTTTCCTGATGAAGTCCTGTGATGCACAGACATTTTTCATTTTTATGGGGTTCTATTTATCTATTCTTTGTTGTTACTTGTGTTTTGGGTATAAAGTCTAAGAAACTATTGCCTGACTCAAGGGTCTGAGGACACTCCCCTATGTTTTCTCCCAGGAGTTTTATAGTTCTGATTCTTGTATTTAGGTCTTTAATCTATTTTGAGTTGATTTTTGTATATTGTGTGACATATGAGTCCACCTTCATTCTTTTGCATATGGACATCCAGTTTTCCCAGCACCATTTGTTGAAAAAACTATTCTTTCCCAATTGAATGTATTTGGTACCCATATCAAAAATCAGTTGGCCATGAATGGAAGAGTTGATTTCTGAACTCTCAGTTCAGTTCATTGGTCTATATATCCTTGTGCTAATACCATACTGTTTTGATTACTGAGGATTTTTAAATAAGTTTTAAGATCAGGGAATGTGAGTCCTCTGATTTTGTTCTTTTTCAAAATAGCTTGGGCTAGCATGAGTCCAGCCCTGGCACTGTGGCATCAACAATGACATCCTGACCAAAAGGCCAACAGAAAATGTAACTAATAAAGTAATCAGTAGCTGAAAGAATTCAGAGTTGAGAGGTTCTCTGGAGGTCACTCTTAACGCAAGCTTTAGTTAGACATTGCTACCTATCATAACTTGCTAACCCCCAACCAAAACCATTCCAGTCAACCCTATAGCACACCTAAGTTAATATATAAGATTCTAAAAGGTTCCATGCTCTAGGGTAACTTTCCAGAAACCTAAAACCTCCAGATGGGTCTCTGGACCAGATAAGCCTTGAAACCTAGAGGGGCCAGCCTCTCCTGAACATCAACTAGTTCCATCTCCCTACCCCATATTACTGTCAGCCCCTTCCAACATGAAAAAGTTAGAATGACCATCACCCAAATACCCCTAAAGAGTGAGCTAAGAAGATCAAAGGTGATGCTGGAGTTATACAGAGAAGGTAGGGTTTAACAAACAACTATGATTGCTGAATCATTAAATTGATATCTCTCTTCGTCTCCAGCATCTTAGAGCAGTTAGAAGTAACAACCTAACATTGTGGAATTGTAATCCATGCCAAAACTAATTGCTGTACTGTGCTTTGAAATTTATTGGTTTTTTTCGAGTCCCGGTGCCTGCCCATGCAAAAAAAAAAAAAAAAAAATTATTGCTTTTCGAAACATATTATTTTTCACAAAAAAGAAGAAAAAAAGGCTGATTGTGATGATAAAAAAATATTTATTCCTTCTAGCCTCCTATGCTCTGGAGCAGATAGAGGAAAAAATCTGAGAGGATGATATGGTAGCTCATGACAAACTCTGGGATGTGTCCTGTAACTACTTTTTGAAGAGTGCTTTGAAAACTATTGGTTTTTTTTCTTTGCTTTGTATATATGTTATATTATACAATTAAAAAAGTAGAAAAAAAATGGCTTGGGTTATCGAAAGCCCCTTACCTTTTCATATGAATTTGATGATTGGCTTTTCCATTTCTGCAAAGGAGGCTGCTGGAATTTTTATCGTGATCGTGTTGAATCTGTAAATTGCTTTGGGTAAAATTAACATCTTAACAATGTTTAGTCTTCCAATCCATGAACATGGAGTGTCCTTCCAT
Source organism: Tamandua tetradactyla (assembly GCF_023851605.1). NCBI lineage: Eukaryota > Metazoa > Chordata > Mammalia > Pilosa > Myrmecophagidae > Tamandua > Tamandua tetradactyla. Next base: position 84,598,636 of record NC_135340.1, read on the forward strand.
TTCTTTAGATCTTTGATTTCTTTTAACAATGTTTTGTAGTTTTCTGTGTACAAATCTTTTAGATCCTTGGTTAGATTTATCCCTGGATATTTGATTATTTTAGTTGCTATTGTACATAGAATTTTTTGTCTTGATTTCTTCTTCAGATTGTTTAGTACTAAAGTATAAAAACAATATTAATTTTTGGGTCTTGATCTTGTACTCTGCCACTATGATGTGTTCATTTTTTAGTTCTCATAGCTTTGTTGTGGATTTTTAAGGATATTCTGTATATGGAATCATGTCATTTGCCAATAAAGAAAGTTTCACTTCTTCCTTTTCAATTTGGATACCTTTCTCTTGCTACTTGCTCTAGCTAGAACTTCCAGTACAATGTTGAAAACTGGTTTCTGTGGGCATCCTCAGGGAAGAAGTCCAAGGCTATCAGGGTCATTCAAGTTTTGGCTCCTTCTATCTTCCTGATCCATAATCTCCTCATTCCAGTGATTGGAGGACATTCTCATTGCAATAGTTGGAGCTGCTCCTCCCCATACCCACATTTCAGCCCACAGGAAGGATAAAGATTGCTCAGGATAAGCACTTTAAAGAGATGACCTAGACGTTCTTCTACTTGTAGCCAGTTGGCCTGAATTTGGATATGCGTACACATTTAGCCACAGGGAAGCTGAAAAATGTAGCCTGTAACTGGGTAGATATGTGCTCAGCTAAAACTCAGGGTGTTCTATTCTAAAAGGAACCAGGAGAGAATTTGTAGTTAGGAACCACAATATAAAAGCTAAAGATGAAACAACATTTAAGGACACTTGGTATCTGTAAAATAGAGAACACTGCAAATGGATGAGAAGATGTATTCAAACGATACATCTAAATGATACAAATAAAAAATTCCAATGTGAAGAAATAACTACATCTGCAGGTGGAAAGGAAATACTGAATCCTTGGAAAATTTTATTTAGCATATTTATTGTAGACGTATCTCCTAGTTAAATATCTGAACTTTAAAGACAAAAAAATTCAGACGTGGAGGCAGAAAGAAAGAAAATCACCTACAAGGGAGCAAAATCAGACTGGCTTCAGATTTCACAGAAATATTTATTATAGACAACAATGGTGCAGTGTCTGCAATGTTTTGAGGAAAAAAGGATGACCTCAGATGCAATCCAAGTATAATGGCATGAGGAAATTACCCATGAACACTTGCAGAAAAGAACTGCTTGATAATGAAAGTTGACCAATTAAGAGATCAATCAAAATACAGAATTCAAGTATTGGGTATACTATCCAAGATAAAATAACGTGGTAAAAAAAAAAAAGTAAATGTTTTTTCACAACCATATTTATTTAACTATAGAGCAGGGGTTGCAAACTACTACTTGAGGAGTGGCCACCTGTTTTTTGTTTGTTTGTTTGTTTGTTTGCAAGGGCAAGCACCAGGAATCAAACCTGGGTCTCCAGCATAGCAGGTGAGAATTCTGCCACTGAGCCACTGTCCCACTGCCCTGGCCACCTGTTTTTGTAATTAAAGTTTCATTGGAACACAGCTATAATCATTTGTTTACTTATTGTCTATGGTTGCTTTCATGCTACAATGACAGACTTGAACAGAGGCTGTAAAGTCTAAAATATTTACTGTCTGACGCTTTAAGAAAAATTTACCAATTCCTGCAGAGGAATCTTTTTTTAACTTATGATCTTGTGGTAAAATATTTATTTATTTATTTGAGGCTTAATAATGTGTTGGTTTTAATTCAACCTTTTCTCTCATTAAATTCTTGTAAAATTGCATGCAATAATGTAATATAAATTTTTTTCCATAAAATTATATATCAATCATTCCAAAGATATCAGGGATGATTCATCACCTGAAAATACTTGGCAGGATTTCTTAAACTTTCACCTTTGTGTTTTCTACCTTGCTTGAAATGTTGATAATGAGCACATATCATTTTTACTAAAATAAGGAATCTTTTTTCTATTTGAAAACACTCATGGTTAATTCTGTCTGATGAGAATATGATTACTGTTTTCTTCTTTAAGATTTTCTATATTTTTGAAATTGCCAAAAATTTTAAGCTATTTTAGAAGGTTTATGCATAAAATAAAGTTCTGAATTAGAGTTTAGTTTTGGAAATGTAATGAAGGACCAGATATAAGGGACATTGTTCTATTTATATATGATTTTATTATAATCTGATATTTAGTACTCCATTATACAAAGCAAAACATGGTTCCAATGCAAAATATGATATGAAGTATGACATAAAGGAGAAACCAGAAGCAGATGATATTAGAATTCTGTTATGCAATCAGCACATTCCTAAAGCTGACTTCTTTATTTGCATTAATCTCAACCTACCTTTCCAGCCTCATCCCCCAACCTACCCTACCCCATTCATATAGGACTATTCACCTTGGGTAAAATCTTCATGCATTTCTTTGACGCCACCATTCTTTTTACCTATAATTGCATCCTCTTCTGCATCTGATATAATTCAGTGCTTCCTTTAAAACACAATTCTACTGCAGACATCTCAATGTTGGCTGCACATTAGAATGCTCTGGGGAGCTTTATAAAAATCCTGAGGTCCAGGCCCCAGCCCAGCTATTCTGACTTAATTGCCAAGGTTGGAGCCCAGGCAGCGGTATTTTTATTAAGCTCCCTGAGTGATTTTAACATACAGACAGGGCTGAGAGTCACTGATCTATTGTAAAACCTCTTCAGTACCTGTAGACAGAGTTCATGACTCCCTCTTCTGTACTTTCATAGCTCAACTTTTTCATTGCTCATGAAATTTAATGCTCATTGTATTAAAGTTCATGTTATATAGTAAGTGCTCAGTAAATGCTGAAGGTTGTTAAATTCCCTTTCCTTTCAAACAAGCATGTGCAGAAGTGGCTGTCTTTACCATGGCAATGGAACAGCAGATTGGACTGATATTTATATCTAGTGACACTGTCTTTGGGCTTTTTTTCTGTAAGATCTTAAGGAGCTCACCTCCTGAGGATAACTCTCCTTTTTTGCCAGTACATACATGCGTATATGTGCGCGCGCACACACACATGCACACACACCATCACTCCCTTTGTGTTATGGTCCTTGGGTTTGGTTTTTACACTGTTGAGATTAATGCAAATTAAAGAAAGCAGCATTATGAATGTGCTAATTGCTTGACAGAATACAAATAATATTTGTATTATCTGCTTCTGGTTTCCCCTTTGTGTCATACCTTACATTATGTTTTATGTCGTTTCTGCTACTTTAGCTTTCAAGAGCAGGCTGTCAGGTGTACTTTGTCAAAGGCTTTTGGAAAATCCAGATAAGTTATTCTGTATGCCCTGAAACTGCTAAACTGGTATTTTATATCTTCACAGTACTTGACAATTTTATTTAAGTTGAACCTTTCTTACGTGCTCTGACTCACCTTTGCCTCACTCATCCTGACATAAAGCAGATAAGTGGAGACCCTGCATTTTTGATATGGGCTGTTCTCAGCTATGTATATGTCATCTCTGGAGTACAGTATGTTGGGGTGATTGCCTCAGCTTCCCTAATTAGTAGGAGATCCTGGAAGCTACTCAGTGTTTGGAGGTGAGGTAGGGGACAGGAAAGCAGCGGATGAGGGAAAGAGATCAAAGTAGATTAGCAAGACCTGAGTTTCATAATGATACCATCTGCATATGAATTCCTCACTATTATTTAAGGTATGACATGTAGCCTTTCTTCTTTCCCCTTTGACTCTCCTTGAAGATAACAAATTGCACTCACAGTCTACTCTTTCCTGTTAAAAATACTATTTGTGATTATTTCAAATAATTATCACCAATATTAGAGGGTTCAGTGTTCATGGGGTAGGGTGGTAGCTGTATTGTAGATTCCATTTTAAGTACTACATCCTGTCAGTGGGGAGCCTACCACTTTGTTCACACATATTTCTCAGCTAATACATACTTGTTTTGTAAAGTGACTTTCAACCCCTAATCTTGAAACTTTCTCCCTTCTTTTCTGTTAAAGTCACCATGACCTTAATGAGCAATTAAGTTTGGTACAATTGAGTACAGTTGCAAATTTCACTAATGTAAAGTCAGATGAATCTTAAAATTGAAACCCTGTGTATATTTACTATATTGTGTGGCCTGAAACAAATCTATTAACCTTTCTGTCTCAGTTTCTTTATTAGTTAAATAGCAAATTGTTACCTAATTCCCTTGGAAGTTATACAGATTAATTAATGTTCGGAAAATGTCTTGAAAATTTAAATCAGTCTATAAATACCAAACAGTAGCATCTTCCCTGCTGAGTGAGCCCAGGTAATTCATAGCCTCCTATAATAAAGGTAAAAATAGTATACTTGGACTATACAATTAAATGTGATTTATATGTAATACATATCATCTTTAAAATCTAAAAACTGTTTAATAGAAACAATTCATATTTCATAACTATAATAAGAGCATTGTATGACTTTAGTAAAACTAATCATCTACTGTGATGATCTAGGGCCTGTGTTTTTAGCCATTTCTAAGATCTTCAAAAGGGTCTGCCCAGAATTCATCTGCTGATTTATTTATCTTTAAATTCTCTTACAGCAAAGAAAGAGGGGTTTATTTTGTCCAAAACCTAAATTTTTTGTTGGTTTGTTTTATTCTCATTTTTTAATTGGGCCTCAAATTTCTCATCTGTCCTTTGACCAGGGTCACTATTATGTTAGGTTAAACTACAGACTTCAATCCAAAAACCCCCTTTATACCCCAACTATTGTCTCTTCAATGTAATTTTTAAAGAGACTGAAGTTGGGGTTATTTTGCAGGAATCAAACTTAGCATCTGGCTCAGGTACTGGTCCTTTTACTCGAGTGTAGTGGGTCCAGCCCTTCCCTGCTGTCTGGACGGCTGTCTAAGTTGTTACCAGAACTTGGTAGGGTCCTTCCCAGGATGTTGGGAGTTTGGACTTTTTTCACAATTTGATGAGGACCCAACTGCAGGGCTGGTGTTGATGGACAGAGGTGCAGCCTGGGCCAGCAAGCCACGGTGCCTATTTATTGAACATCTGCCTACTGTCCGGGAGGACCCATCTGCCATGACTGTCTGGGCTTGCTCCCAATTGTTCCAGTTCCTTTATTTCCTTCTCAGAGAATACAGGGACCTCAAATTCTCTTGGTCCATGCAAAGAGCTGCCTGGTCACTTCCTCTTTCTCATTCACAATCAGTGGATTCAAGTTTCTGATCTCTGGTCTCTCTGGCTGTGAGAAGCAGGCACCCAGCAGTAGAGTTTGAGACCACTTAATCAGTGGGGCGCGCCTTCCTGTTGTCCTCCCCTGGGGCCCTCCTCTGAAGCCTTGGACCCTGGACGAGCCCCCAAATTTGTTAGAAAGAAGGCCGTACCTGAAGGATAACAAATGCCTATCTGATTGTGGAGGAGAAAACAATTTATTCACGCTCTTGCAGGAATGGGTGTCTAGCCGAACACAAAATGGTGGTTGTCTGGCTGGCACCCCAAACCTAAGTTTTTTGTAGCACATAATCTAACTCAGCATGTCCAGAGAGCTCATTTCAACAACCCAACACATGAAGCCCAGAAAGGAAATGGGGGCTTGTAATTCTGTATAGCTAAATGTAATATTGGATACATGCCAGAGTATATTAGGCAGATATTGAAAAAGTATTGGCGAAGTCCCTTGAGGGACTGGAAAAAAATATGGAACTATTAAACTTTACCACCATGGGGATACCTCATATTGTCTCAAACATTAGAAACTCCCAAGTGCATAGGCAAAGTCCTTGATCTTGAGGTTTGCTGTTATGAAGCTTATTTCTGCAGTGGAGAAGCCAAGCCTCCCCATAGTTATGCCTAAGAATTACTTCGAAAAAACCTCTTTTGTTTCTCAGGTGTGGCCTCTCTCTCTATCTAAACCCAACTCTGCAAGGAAAATCTTTACCCTCCCTCCTATGTGGGACATAACAGCCAGGGTGAAAGTCTCCCTGGCAATGTGGGACATGACTCCCAGGGTAAGCCTGGCTCTGGCATCATGAGACCACCAACGCCTTTCTGACCAAAAGGAGGAAAAGAAGCGTAACAAAATAAGGTATCATGGCTAAGGGAGTTCAAATAGAGTCAAGAGGCAATTCTACAGGCTACTCTTACTCGAGCTTCAGCTAGATATTGCTATTTACCATGGTTTGCCAACCCCCAACCAAACCATTCCTGTTAACCCTAAAGAGCACCCAGGGCTCTGTCTGAGATGCTACAAAAGTTTTGTATACTATGATAACTTTCCAGAAACCTACAAATTCCAGATGGTTCCTAGGCCAGATAAGTCCTGAAACACAGAAGGGACATCTTCTCCAAGAACATCAACTAGTTCCATCCTCCTATCCCATATTATCAACAGTCCTTTCCAACATGGAATAGTTAGAATGGATATAACCCAGATACCCCTAATGGTTGGGAGAAGGATCAAAGGAGAAGGAGGAGTTATAATGAGAAGGTAGGATTTAACAAATGAGTATGACTATTGAATCATTATATTAATATTTCTTTTAGTCTCCGGTGTCTTGAATCATCTAGAAGGCAAAACCTGATGTGGAGCTACATGTAACCCACACGAAACTCTGAAATCTGTTTTATAACTACTTGTTACAATGTAATTTGAAATTTGTTGTTTTTTTGTACATATGTTCTATTTCATAATAAAAAATTTCTCCTAGTTGTTTTTTTACCACAAAACTCTAGTATTCATTTCCTAGAAAATTTGTTTGTACAAAACTTTGCAGTATTCAAAACCTCCTCTGTCAAGATTTAGCACTTTTATATTATAGTCATTAAAATTGAACAAAATCTTAATAGTTCTTTTATTAACTACTATACTGATTTTGCATAGTGGAAATCACAACATGTTAATTGGATTTAATTAACTATTTTAAATTACACTAACTCATGACAGTAGACAATAGCACAGGGTACTCATGAGCATGGAGCTGATATTGCTACTCTATTAAACCTTAATGAAACTATTCATAATCTTATTTATTCTTTACAAGAAGAAAACTGTGTTTATTATGAAAGCACAATTGTCTTCTGAAAACGAATTTTTGATCTTCTAGGTGAAGGTTCAGAAGGTAATAAAAGGGTCCACCATTTCCAACCTTACTGTTCTGCCACCTTCTCACCGCATGGATCCCTATTTCACCCCTATACCAGTCTTACAATCAGATGCCAGTAAAGGTTAGTGATTCAATTACTATTTTATGTGTTTAGGAATGTAAGGGAAATAGCATTAAGTTGGGATTCAGGGCCTGAGTTTGAATTTTGACTCAGCCACTAATTCTCCCGTGTGACTTCAGGCAAACAAATCACTCACCTGAGTTTCTTTTTTTATAAATCAGAAGGTTGGACTAGACATTGCTAGATTCCCTTCCACCTCTAAAATCCATCATTCTATGAATTAAATATTGATTTAGGTGTTGGTTTTATTAGGGATTAAAATTGTTGTCTTTATATGATATTAGACTTTATCAAGCACCTGAGCAGATAGTTTCTTATGCTATTCTGGTTGCATATTTTTAAAATTTTTAATGCAATTTTATTGATATATATTATTTATTCACATACGATGTAATCATCCAAAGTATACTATCAGTGGTTTACAGTATCATCATATAGCTGTGTGTTTATCATCACAACTGACTTTTAAAAACTTTTTTGTAAAAAATAACATATATGCAAAAAAACAATGACTATAAAAGCACACCACTACAGTTAGTTGTAGAACAGATTTCAGAGTTTGGCAGTGGTCACAATTCCACAATTCTGGATTTTTATTACTACTCCAAGACACTGGAGACTAAACGAAATATCAATATAATGATTCAGCAATCATACTCATTTGTTAAACCCTGCCTTCTTAGTATAACAGAAAGAATGACTAAGGACTGGATGTCATAAGTGTAATCCTCTCTATTTTTCCCTGCTACTTAATTTAATTATGGAAAGTCTTATAGAATACCTAAATGAGTCCCCTGTCCTATCTCAAATTTAATCATGTGAGTGGTCCTCTTATTCATATCTCACTATCTATCTGTATTTTGGATTATTTGGGGTCTAGGGTTGCATCCCATTGGGATTCTGGTACTTGGAGATTCAAAATCCCCCATCTTTTAATTACTGTATCCTCTCAGTGTCTGCTGAGCTGTTGGTAGAAGTATGGCAAAACTCAACAGAACCCAGGATCATTAATTTGTAAGCTTTGTAATTATTACCTTCCTACCATTATACAAAAATATTTGTAACATATACTTTATATTAAAAGACACATAAACACAGACTATAACTAGCAAAATAAATAATTTGTATTGCAATTTTTGCTAGTTTTGTTCATCTGCATAATATTTATTCTCTGGAAATACTGAATAACAGCATCAGTGTTTCTATTTCTTGTTTTAGTACCACCTTACATTCTTCCTGAATAGACTCGGGAAGAATGAATGAATCCAGAATCAATCAGTTACTTTCTCAGACACTAGGAACTCCCAAGTTAATAGGCCAAATCTCTGATCCTGGGGCTTGCTCTTCTTAAACTTATTTCTGCGGTGGAAAATCTAAGCTTACCTATAAATATGCCTAGAAGTAACTTCCAGAAAAATTCTTTTGTTGCTCAGATGTGGCCTCTCTCTCTCTCTAAGCGCAACTCTGCAAGGAATATCATCAACTTCCCCCCTATTTGGGACATGATGTCTAGGGGTATGAGTCTCCTTGGCAATGTGGGACATGACTTCCAGGGAAACCTGGCCCTGGCACAATGGGATCGATAATGCCTTCCTGACCAAAAAAGAAAAAAAAATGTACCAAAATAAGATATCGGTGGCTAAGAGAATCCAAATACAGTCAAGAGGCTATTCTGGAGGCTACTCTTATGCAAATGTGATGGTTGGTTTCAGGTGTCAACTTAGCCAAGTGTGGGTGTCCAGTTGTCTGGTCAGGCAAGCACTGGCCACTTACTACAACAATATTTTGTGGCTGCCTGACAAACCAGAAGGTTGGTTATTAAATCATCAGTTGATTGTATCTGTGACTAATTACACCTGCTATCAACTAAAAGTGTGTCTTCCACAAATGAGAGAATCCAGTCAGTTGGATTTGATCCAATCAGTTGACTTTTAAGGGAGAAGAGAATTTTCACTGCTTCTTCAGCCATCCGGTCTCTCTTGTGGAGTTCATCAGGATCCTTCATTGAAGTTGCCAGCCCTGTGGCCTGCCCTACAGATTTTGGAATCTTGCACCCCCATGGTTGCATGAGACACTTTTATAAATCTCATATTTATAGATATCTCCTGTTGGTTCTGTTTCTCTAGAGAACCCTAATACAGCAAGCTTCAGCAAGATATTGCTAATGGACACAGTTTGCCAAATCCCAACCAACGTCATTCTTCCTAACCCTAAAGGACACCCAGGGCTCTATCTGAGCTCCTACAAAAGTTGTATACAAGAAGTTTACTTTTCAGAAACCTGAAACTTTCAGATGGTTCCTAGGCCAGATAAGTCCTGAAACCCAGAAGTATCAGGCTCTCTAAGAACATCAGCCAATTCCATCTCCTTATCCCATAATGTCAACACCCCTTTTTAACACAAAAAAAAATTGGAATGGGCATAACCCAAATATTCCTAGAGATTGGGAGAAGGATCAAAGGAGATGGAGGAGTTAAAACAGGGATGTTAGGATTTAACAAGTGTGTATGACTGCTGAATCATTGTATTGATATTTCTTTTTAGTCTCCAGTGTCTTGGAGCAGCTAGAAGGAAAAACTTGGAATTTTGGAACTGTAACCCATGCCAAACTCTGAAGTCTGTTCTATAACTACTTGTTAAAATGTACTTCAAAGTACATTTATTGCTTTTTTGTATATATATTTCACAAAAAAAAAAAGAATCAATCAATCAATCCTTGCTTTAGCAGTAGACACAATAAAAAATTCCTACAAAGCAAAGATAAATCTAGGATCATGGCAACTTGACCCCTTACAAAAAAATCACATTTTCATCTTTAAATTATCTTACAGAGAACACATGGCCTATCATAATATTTGTAATTAATCAACCAATTAATCAACAAATAATTATTGAGTTCTTGCCATATGTCATAATATGAGTGTCAGGAAGGCATGAGCCATAGAATTGTAGACAGCTTCTAGAATTCTTTAGGTGTGCTCAATTCCCTTAAATGTGATTTAAGCCTCACCCCAAGTCTACAAAAGTCCAGCATGGAGTGAAAGATTAATAACCACCAGAAAAGACAATCATTTTAGAAAATGCAGGGTAACCTCTACTTTTTTGTGAATTCTCTGGCTAAATCCAAAAAAGGAAGCTTTTTAAGTTGTTTTTGCCCCCAAAATGCTGAAAAATGCAAGTTTCACAGTATACAGACCAAAGTTTAAATGCTGGTTCTGTATAACCTTGGCCAAGTTGCTCTCTGATCATGGAATAAATTCTAAACTCCATAAACACGGCACGCCAGACTTGACCTCAGCGTCATCATCATTCTCATCTCACACCGCTCTCCTTCTGACTCGACGCTCCAGCCACAAAGGTCTTCTTGTCAGACCACCCATGGCCTCACATCAAGTCCTTTCACCTTCTGCCTGTAGAAGTCACATCAAGTCCTTTCACCTTCTGCCTGTAAAAGTCACTTCTTCCAGAACCTGCTTTTTCCTTCATAGACGATCACGATCTGTAGGTACATATTCATATATGAGTTTATTTAATGTCTTCTCCGCCATTAGAGGTTTCCTAGGGTCTCTTTGGTTCACTACTGTATATACAGCCCCCAGAACAATTCATGGTATTAAAAAGGCACTAAACAAACATTTGTTGAATGAGTGACAGAATAAATGAGCTTCCATTTCCAAATAAGCCAACCTGATAAAATTATTAGGAGAAAGTAATGAGATAGTGGTATTAAAGCATAATTTTAAAAAAACAGGTAAGTCATGACTCTCATACGAATAAAATGAACAAATGTCAAAGATTTTATTCGACTCAATTAAATGCAGGAATTTGCAAGTTGTTATAACCAGTTCAAAGGACAATCCAAAGAACATATTTATAGGTAAGTACATTTTTAGATAAGGAATTTTGAAACAAATTATCAAATAGAAGCAAAATTGGCTTTTCTATGGAGAGGAGATTCCCTTTATCAGACAGAATTTATTCGCATATTTAAAGATAAGAATCATTTGCATTATCAGGTTTTTTTTACATATTAATCTTGATCTCTACAGAGTTATAAAATAGCCTACTTAAAGACCCTCCTTATAGGTGTTGCGCGAAAAGAGGGACAAGGCTTTAAACCTCCTGGAATATTATATAGAAATAAAATAAACCAAGTTGAGGCTCCAAAGTTTCAGGAAGTAGGTTTTATTTTCTGTGGCCATAGGGCACAGCTGAGTAGCCTCTGAAAGTCTGAGCCCCGAACAAAAGGCAACCTTAACTTTTATAGACTGTATTACATGCTAGAGGTAAGGTAAGCTTAATATGGCAACTGGCAATGTTAAAGGACAAAGAATTGGTCAGTTTAAGGAGCAAGCAGGTTACAGAAGCAAATGAGCTGTTAGGGGAGGGCTCCCATCCCAGGTGTCTTACCTCAGTTGCCTGCAGTTTTACCCATTCCTGAAGGTCAGGAGAGGGGGTTTGGGGCTTTTCCACAGAGAAGGCAGCTGAACCAGAAGAAAAAGGGAGGGGGGGGGGGGAGCAGCCTGCCTGCTTAAAAGCCTGCTTGCTACATTTCCCCCCTTTGATGCTTACCCCGACTTATAGGGACAGGTTATAGCATCTTTTATATTTCGTTCATTTTTTTTTTTTTTTTTTTGCTGGTATGTCCTGATCTGAGCTGGGCATGGCAAACAATGTAGCCATGCAGGGTTTAGGCCCCTTTAAAATTGGAGGCGGGGTGAGGGTTTGTGCCCCTAGTCTGTTGGCCTCAAGTTTTCTCCTGATGGCCCCTTTGCGACTGTGCCTGTCTTAGGTTGTTCCTTTCCTGAGGAACCTTACCTGTCTTTGGCTAACCAGCCATCTTCTGGGGCCAAGTAAGGTGATGTGAGGTGTGCAAGTGAAGGAGGGGCAGTGTCCCCTGAGAGGGTCCATTCTGTCTCTTTGACAGTTTATGCCCCTGGCCTCTATGCCCAACACCTGCTTTGGGATTCCTTCACCTGCTGGTGGAACATTAGCTTTGGTCAAATGTTTTCGGGAATGCAGGGTTTTTTTGTTTGTTTGTTTTTGTTTTAGTGAGGGATTAGCTCATAGCTTTGGGCAAGAGATAAAGTTAGCACCAGCTCCAGGAGGTCTTCACAGTTTTGTCATCCTAGAGTAGTGAAAACAGCATTATTGAACCTGGCAAGGTGGGATTATGGTATACTGGGGGAGCTTTCTTTAGGGTGCATACAGAATACTTCAAGTTTGAGAACTGCCCTGGCATGAATACTGGTTATAGTTTTTACCTTTTTCCAACATAGGTAGTCTTGAGGCATGCCTGGCATGCATTATTTCCCTTGGAAGTGCTTATGACTGTGCCAAGCAGAAATAGAGGAGTGAGGCAAATGGTGCTTGTTATGGGAAGTGCCACAACACGAATGTACAATTAGCCTCAGGGAAGGAATGGAGACACATACTCTGGGCAGCAGCTAGGAAGGGGGGAAGTTACCTGGGTAAGAGGGATTCCATCAAATTAGAGTAAAGTTGGTTTTTGGGAAGAATTCCAGGAGACCTGTTTCCAGGATGGCTGAAACTGCTAAACGAAAGACAAATGCAAAGAGCAAGAAAAGACAATCCATCCACAGACCTGGCAGGCCAGGATATCCATGGGTTGATTTTTTAAATTTTCGGCCGTGCTTCGATCAGTCAGCTGCCAGGTAACTGAGGCAGGGCTCTGAGGTCTCCCCAGGCTCCAGCCGTGCATTGACTAGCTGCTTCTGGTGAGCTAGAGCAGGGCAGTGATGGTCACTCCGGCCTCAGTCGTGGGCTGGTCAGCTGATCTCACCTGCAATGGAGAAGGGTGCAGTGGCTCTTAGAGGAGGATGCGTCTCGGGTGTTCAGGGTCAGGGGCGCACTCCCAGGAGTGGTCTGCAGTGGCCCTTTTGACCTGAGAGTGGTGAATTTGTAGGATGATCTTCACGGCTTTGACGGCTGTTGGGGTTACTAAAACAACATGGTAAGGACCTTTCTATTAAGACTGGAGGGAGCCTCTCTTTTTTTCTTCAGGTTTTTACCCATACCATGTTTCCTGGCTCAACCTCAGTAAGGGAGGGTAGATGCTAAAGAGTTTGGGTACCGTTTTTGATACCTTTCCTTTTAGTTCCTTTAAAACTTTTCTTAACTTTGACCATAATTTCCCCTCCTCAAACCTTTGATAACTTATTATATTCGTTCAGGCTTAATCCCACATTTTTCATTCTGCAACAGCCATTCATTTTATGTTAGGACAAAACTATTCTCTTTTTCCTCTCAGTGAAAATATATCCTTTATATCCTTCAAACTCAAGTCACCACCTCAACCAAACATTTCATCACACACAATTATTATCAAAATCAAATTTGTTAGAATAATATTCAATACCCAAAACACTCCAGTTAATGCACATCCAAAATTCCAATATACAAAATTTTTTTTGCTTTATTTTGGCTTTTCCTTTCCCTGTATTCCAGTCTCCCATGTTTTCCAGCTTTGCCATTTTATGAAGTGTACCAGAGTCAATTATTTTGTGGCCACATAGTGTCAGCAGGGCATTGCTTATTACACTTTTGTGCAACCAATGCCAGAAAGATAGAACTTTTTCCAGTTTGTTGATTATACTTTTAAAAAGCAGTCTATATGAAGGGGTTGATGCTAATTCTTATAAATTTCATGCAATCTGCATAGTCCAGCACCACTCCCCCAGCCCCTGAATCAGCAATTTTGACCATCCAGATAATTAATGGCAATTTTGACCATCTAGATAATTAATGGCTTACCAAGTTTTTTTTTCTGACAAACCTTTTAAAATATTTTCATTTTTTCCATTATCTGCTTTATTCTATACATTATCATCCCACTTATCAGGGTTTTGATCAGCAGTGGCAGTGGTCAATACCACATGTACTTTTCCTTTGTTTAGTTTACCTCATCTTTTTTATATTTATAGTGGGTTATACGGACTGTGGCCCTCTCAGCTATTGATTGATAATTAAATCAATTTCTTCAAAACAAAATTTTGATTCTGCAGTATGGACAGTTTTTCCTGTAATTCTGCCAATTCTTTTTCATAATTCAATTTTCTTTTTTCAGAGATTGCTCGATTTTTCTGTTCATATACATTTCTATATTATATTAACATAGCCTATCCTTTTTTTATACATTCCAGTTATTTTTTCCCTTTTTCTAATGGTATGCTTTCAAGACACAGAACAACCCAAATAGGCTTTTCCTGTTTAATTTTATTTTCCCAATTTTTACAAGGTCCTGTGCATTTTGCTCATTCCTCATTATCCCATCCTGGAATTTCTTGGTTCTTTATTTTGAGCTTAGAGGACCTTTTTTCCTAAAAAAAAAAAGACATTATTTCTTAATCTGTGTTTAAAGCTTATGGATTATTGTTAATTTACTTTAAGTAAATTTTGAAGAGGGGCTATTGACTTAAAAATTCCCAAATGTCTTAAAGCATTAGAAAGTATAACCCAGGAAGACAAAATATTTAAATTTAAAACATTCTGTATATAAAAAGATAAGAAACAGGCAACTTTAAATTTATCAAGAATGGTCCTAATTGTATTTAGAATAACATACTACACATTTTCTGCACAAATTTTTAAAGCATGTCTTGTTGACCTTTATCACTATGAAGCCATGCTGAAATGCGAATCCTGCCCCCAGTGCCAATTTTGTGCATAAAAGACAACGTGATATTTGAGGCCATTTAATTTATAGGTTCAGATTCGTGGACAACACTGACTTCAGTGATATAAAAACAGATTTTATCAGTAAAGTAATTAAAGAAAAGAAAAGATGGCCAGTAAAAGAGTCTTCAGAAATAGAGCATAGTTACATCACCAGATAAGATGGCATTACCACCTGAAGAGAAGTGCTGGAGAATTTCAGAAGCAGCATTTTAACTGTCAATAGTAAAAATCCGTAGCAATTTTGGGGACAGCATTCAGAGTCTCCTTAGTTAAGATACATAGCAGAGCATAAGATTTTTGATGCGGTGCTGTCCCTCTCTCATAAGACTTTTTTTCTCTTTCCTCTTTTTATCATATCTTCACATAATAATGGACATATTCCAATTAGCTTATGTGAATGGGCCCAGTTTGGTCCTCTGGGAACTGGCTAGGGACCAAGAGGAGCTTCCTGGGACCTAGATATTTTTTTTTAAGTACACCTCCTTCTGGGAGGATAGCCAGTCCTCCCAGCTAGGGTGCACATTTTAACTTTCGTTTGTTTGTTTTACCAAGGTCATGCAATGGCAACATTAATTGTACAGAACAGATTCTTTTCATGAGATCAATTTTAAAACCCTTATGCAGATGTTTTCCTCTTACTCTGAAACGTGAAAAATTTAATTTAAAAGACAGAGTAATGATAAGCTGTAATACAAGAAAATTTCTTCTTTTTATTCTTCCTAAAAGTGGTCCACTTTAATTCATACAGTTTCCTAAGTCAGTCAGGGATCGGCTTGATTCCCGTCGTTAGTAAGAGCTTTCTTAAAATTAGAAATCATGCACTGCAATGGTGTCTCACTGACTTCCCCTCTCACTTCTGTGGCACCAGTGATTAGTGGGAGGGCTTACATACAAACAGCAGAGGCTTTTGAATAAACTGTGGCTTCCTTCGTCCTGGCTGCTCCCCTATGGGGACATTGGGCACCTAAACCCCGGCCAGCCCCCCTTTTAGGATTGCTCACCCTGAGCCATATGAGGATTGCCACAAACTTGCAGAATCCAAACTCACTCGTGGCCTGGTGCACAGCCCAGGACTTCTTTTCATTCACACAATTCCACACACAAACACGACAACATCCCTCCTGCACCGCCCTTCCAGACCTGAACCTGAAGACTTCCGTTTTCCCTGGCCCTCCAACTGGAGAATGGTACTCGGAGAGTCTGTGGGAGTTCCACTCAGGCTCCCCCAGCCTTTTACGAGTGGGCTGAAACTGATACACGCGGGTGCTTACCAGTCAGATGGGCGGTGCTCCCAGAAACCTGGTTCCAGAAACTGTCCCGGATCCGTCGCCGCTCCGGTGGTGACAGGCACCCCTCCCGGGGATGCTAGGAATCCAAGAGACGGGGAAATGCCCCGCTGCTGGCACTGGATTCCGTCGGGTGTCCGGTCGAGGCGCTGCCACCGCTGTGGGTGAGGGAGGTGAGAATACACCCGCCTCATATCCTGGACGAGCCCCCAGAAATGTTGTGCGAAAAAAGGGACAAGGCTTTAAGCCTCCTGGAATATTATATAGAAATAAAATAAACCAGACTGAGGCTCCAAAGTTTCAGGAAGTAGGTTTTATTTTCTATGGCCATAGGGCTCAGCCGAGTAGCCTCTGAAAGTCTGAGCCCCAAACAAAAGGCAACCTTAGCTTTTATAGACTGTGTTACATGCTAGAGATAAGGTAAGCTTAATGTGGTGACCAGCAATGTTAAAGGACAGACAATTGGTCAGTTTAAGGAGCAAAGCAGATTACAGAAGCAGATGAGCTGTTAGGGCAGGGTCCCCATCCCTGGTGTCTTATCTCACTTGCCTGCAGTTTTACCCGTTCCTGAAGGTCGGGAGAGGGGGGTTGGGGATTTTCCACAGAGAAGGCAGCTGAACCAGAAGAAGAGGGGGGCGGGGGCGGCCTGCCTGCTTAAAAGCCTACTTGCTGCATAGGTTCAGATAATCAATGGAGACTCCAGCATTCCATTGAAAGGATATCCAGCAATCTCTCTTGCTTATTCCAGAGTCATAATTTTTTTCCTATAGTCCTCTCCCTTTTCATCAAAATAATTTAAAAAATATATTTTATTCTTAATCACAAAATAAAACTAGTCTCATTAGGTTTGCCTTGATTATTTATATAGGTACAGCAAGAATCTTAAGTTTGCTTTAACTTAAAGTGCTTATATGAATCTCAGACTAAACTTTTATAAACTTCTGTAATTTGCTATCCTGAGGCTAGGAAATTAAGCCAAAGAAACTGTCTCCACCAGGTTTCACCTGCAGTACCTAAAAATTTGGGTGAATTCCTCACTTCTTGAATGCCCCAAATATTCTAAGATTATTGGACTTGCCAGGAAATAGTTGTTTTTACTATGTGTAAGAATAAGAATTCTATAAACCATGTACCAGGCCAATTTTCCTGGGAGGGCTTTGTAAACATAAATCGCAAAATCAACTTTAGTTCCTTAAAAGTGACTTGTCAAACCTGATTAAATAAGTATTGTTCTCAAATATGACATTCCAGGCAAGGCCTTGGTTATATAACCTACTGTTGTAATTATACTGTGGTAAAAAAAAAGGAGAACAGATCCTTTTTGAACCTATGTAAATAACTATACTTCCATGAAAAGTAAGGAGACTCAATGAGAGTTTCTGAATTTGAGAGCTGATGGGAATACATTTAAAGTATTAAAAGTTCAATGCCCTATTTTCTGGGAATTTTAGGAGTATTGAATTTATATGTACCATAAATAAATTCATATTTATCTTTATAAACGATTCAGAATAGAGTTCTCTAATTTAAGAGAATTTACAGTTTAATTTAATACCATCTGGAGACAAAAATTACATGCCCGCAATAAAAGGTCAAGGCCTTTCTAAATTACAGATGCATAAATGTACAGATTCAGAAAAAGCATATAGTCTCAATTCTACAGTATCATTTAGAGGTCAAGAATAAACATAGAAACCCAAAAATTTACCTGTCCAGATATCAAAGAGCTGTTATCCTTCCTTGTGTACATAAAATCCCTAATTGAATTTGATCTCAAAAAATAGACAAATGGACAAACAAAAGATTAACCAATGAAATTCTCTATTTTCTCATCCATCAGAGATTAGATTGCTATAAACCATTAATCCATTAATAGAGATCACCAAATGGTTGGACTGTAAAACCAAATTTTCAATTAGCTGCCAACAAGGAATAAATTATTGGCCATAAATGAACCAAAATCAAAAGTAATAGAGTAAAATTAAACTTAGAAAAAACAGAGTCAGCAAAGTTCTGTTGTCACTTTGGATTCATCTGGGAGCCAAGAAAAGATGCTCTTGAGTTTAAGCTGTCTGTGAGTTGCTCCATTTCTGGTGATGAAGTTTATCCAACTCTGCCTGGTGAAGCCCCTGGAAATCATGGTGGGACCTCTAAAACTGTTAAGGAGTAATTTTTTTTTCAATAGTCATATAAAATGAACATGTCATAGAGCTCATTAATTAAATGAGGCAACAGATAAGATGGTTACAATTGCATTAAGGGATAATCCAAAGAACAGACACATTTATAAAAAAAAATGTTTGAAATAAATTTGGAAACAAATGCAAAGCCTGCTTTCTGGAGTTAGGGTGGAGTGGAGGAAGGGCTGCCCCTCCATTGTACAGAATTTCTTTGTACGTCTATAGACAAGAATGATTTGAATTGCTATCAGTTTTCTGTAATTAACCTTAATCTTTAAAGAGTTGTAAAGTAACCTAATCAGAGACAAAGTTTTATAGTCCTATAGCGTCAAATAATGCCCAAACGTTCCAGTATTCCAATGAAAAGATATCTAGTAATCTCTTTTGCTTATTTCAAAGTTTAAACTTTTTCCTTACAGTGGTAAATGCACACACAGGAGTATGTCTAAAATTAAACAAATATCTTCAATCAGTATGAAAGCAAGGATTTAAAAGGATGCTTGTATTCTGTAGAATTCTTAGACAATGAAATTGACCCTGGAAGTGGAAATATATTGAATTATAAGGAGACTATGGTTTTCAAATCTGCAAGACAGAGATATTTCTTAATATTTTAAAGTAGTTAAGTGTAGCAGGCTTGACCTGTTGTGTTCTGAATCAGTAGTTCTTAAATTTTAGTTGACCTGGACTACTTACTTAAAATACAGATTACTAGGCCCCACCTCTAAGGGTTCTTAAACTTGAATGCACATAAATAATGCAGGGAGCTTCAATAATGCAGATTCCCAGGCCTTGAGCTTAGGGGGTTGAAAGATCTGGGTAAGCCCAGGCATCCACATTTTTTAATAAGAAACTCTCCCCAAAATGATTTTGCAGTAGGTAAACTGCAGATCTCTGTTTGTAATCGTTTCACAAGTATTCTTCTGTTCTTCAGTCCCTCAGCGTTCATTCTTCTGAATTCCTGTAGCACTAGACTTTGGCATCCTTGGTAGCAACACGATATAGTCATAGTGGCCATAAGGCAAGTGGAAATAATATTGTGTACTCTTAGAATGTGTGCCAACATTTTCAACTTAGTCCAGCCTTAGTACACAGTTTTTATACTAGGATTTCCTAGAAACCCAGAATTTTTTCCCTGCTCTTACAATATATGGGAGCAACAAGAAGCTGAAGCCCTGTCACAAGTTTATTCCAAGTACTTCCCCAAATTTCAGGGTTTCTGGCTTTAACACAATAGATCTACCTTAATGAAAGTTTTGCCTTTAAAAGCAGGCTTTGTTAAATCATTCATTCATTCATTCATTTACTGATTGATTCATTATTTTATATATTTAATAATATCTCTTAATCCTTAAAGCATGTCACCATCATTCTGACACATGCATTCTAGCAATTATTAATTAGTTGTATTAATATAAACTATGTTGCCTAGTTATACAAAAATAATCTTTTTTGGGCAACACACATTTTTCAGTGATATGAAAAATGTTTAAAAATAATTCCTTCTTCTATATATAAAACATGAGAACTTATAACTCAGAAGTTATATAACATGAGGCATGGCTTCCAGTACACAAATTTTCTTTCTTTCGAAAAGAGGACCTCCTAATTATTACGAATACATATCTTATGTCTCTGAATTTGAAAAAGAATAACAATAGTATTAATTGAAAATGACATAAACATAAAGAAGTAGTTTGTCTTGAAATTATGCAATGCCATGTTTCCTTGGGTTAGAATACAAAGCTTAAATGAATACATGCTGTAGCTACTTTTTGTGCGTTCAAAAGATTAAAGGGACTATATGTAACCTCACAAATAAAGTGATGAATAGAGTAGGATATACTTGTGAAGTCTATATAGCTCAGATTTTGTGGAAATACTGGGAGTTAAACTCATTCTGTTAACCTTCCTTTTTAGGGATTTTAAGTATGATGGAACGAGGATTGATTCCACCAACAGCTAGGATTACCTTTCAGAATCCACCCATTAGACCCAGACCAGCTCCTCTACACAGTTTTAATGAAGCACATAAGATTTCAGCCTCAGGTAAGACACTCTTGTTTATAAGCTTAGTTGGTGATACACTTAACTAAGTAAACTAAATTATTGCACTCCTGAACCTAGCCTTCTAGTATCCAAATTTTATCTTCCGTAATAGGACAAAATGAAAGTTGTAATGATCCTGAGTTTGACTTCACTGAAAAAAGTAACTTTAGCCATCTTTGTAAAATATTTATTGAAGGTTTGTGCTCTGTGTGTTCTTAGAATATTGGTGTTTTCAAGGGGCTTACAGTTTGATTGGGCATCATGTCAGATATAATAAAGATACATAACAATACAAAGTAGCATAGAATAAAAGCAAAATGAATGTTAAAAGTCTAGTGCTAGTTGTTCAGAGGAATGGCTGCTGAAGGGGAAGATGGGAGACTTCAGAGAGGAGGCTGGATAAGATGGGGTGTGCTATATAGAAAAACCCTAGAATCTGTTAACTAGTTACAGAACCTCAGAGAAGCCTTTTACTTTCTCTGGACTAGCTTTCCCAGTTATGAAATGACAGGTTCAGGCTAAATTAAGTCATCAATTCAACAAATATTTGTTCAATGCTTGCTTTATCCAAGACACCATTTAGATGCTGGGGATCCAGAGAACAAGGCAGAAAACATTTCTGGTCTCATGGTGCTTATACTCTAGTGGGAGACATAGATAATAAGCAAGAATAATGAGAATTAAATAAATGAGAATTAAAGGTTACAAATGAAATAAAATGGGTTAGAGTCTGGAGGAGGGTCAGAGACTGTCTCAGAAGAGGTATGATGCTTAAGCTGAGATTCAATTAATGAGAAGTAGCTAGTCACATAAAGCTCCATGGAAGAGCATTCCAGATATAAGACAGTACCAGCACACAGACACTGAGGACTAAGGAGCAAGAAGGCCAGTGTGGCTGGAAGGCCATGAGCAAGGAAAGAGAGGGAGGAAATGAGGCTCAAGAAATAGAGGGATAGCATGACGTAAGCTGGAGCAGAGATTTGAGTTGCCTGCAATGTTTGTTCATCCCTATATACATAGAAATAGAGTTTTTGACAGGCACATGGCAACTCAGCTGAAGACATTTCCCAGACTTCTTTGCAGTTAGGTGTGGCACGTGACCAGGTTTGAGATGATAGGAACTTAAGCAGAAGTGGAGAGGGAAACTTCTGGGTTGGCCCGTTAAGAGATAAGGAGAATGGCCTCCCTTTTTTCTTTGCTCTCTCTGGCTAGCTGGGAAGCAGATGTGATGAGGAACTCTGGGGCAGTCACTTTGGGGCCAGAGATGGAACTCCACGTTGAGTCTGGCAGAGCTGTCCTGCCAATGCTAGCCTATTCCCTTTGGACTGTTGCACAAAAGAGAAATAGACTCTTAATTTATTTAAACCAATATATCTTAGGAACTTTCTTTTAAAATGTCTTAGACTATGCCAGAACCAGCATGACAACCTTTCAAATCATGGAAAAGTATTAGATTTTTTTATAACTACATAAAGAATTCACTGAAAAGTGAAACAAGAGGGTGAGGTGATCTGATTTATGCTTTAAAAAGACCATTCTGACTGCTTTGAAAATAATCAGCCATAGCGTAGCATGAGTGGAAACAGGAAGACTAGTTGAAAGTCTGTTGAAATAAACCAGGTGAGAAATGATGATAGATCTGAGAAAGATGGAGTCAGTGGAGATGAAGAACAGTGAACCAAATTCAGATTATGTTTTGGAGTGGAGCCATGAGGACTAGCTGATGCATAGGGAGTAAGGAAAAAAGAGGCATCAATGATGAGTATGTATGAATGTACAAATGGAGATGTATGAATAAGCCACAATTTTGTATCTATTCTACTGTTGATGGGAATTTCAGTGGTTTTTATTATGAAGCTATTATGAATAATACTGCTAAGAACATTCATTCTTATACATGTCTTTTAATACACGTATGTATGTGTTTCTCCTGAGTACATATCAAAAAGTAGATTTCTGGATCACAGGCTATAAATATGCTCAGGTTTAGTTGATACTGCCAAACAGTTCTGCAAAATAGTTATACCGATTTATGTTCCCACTAGATGCAATTTGAGAGTTCCAGAATGTGTTGACATCTTTGCCAACATTTAGTATTTCCATTTAAAAATTTTTAGCCATTCTGAAGAGTCTGTAGTGGTATCTCTTTGCGGGTTTAATTCCTATTTCCCTGATGATCAAAAGGTTGAACAGTTTTTTAGTATGTGTATTGGTCATTTGTGTGTCCTCTTTGGGAGAAATGATGTAAGAATTTAATATATATTTTTTTAAGTTGGATCGTCCATCCTTTTCTTAGCTATTTCTATATTCTGGATGCTAAGGTTTTATCAGCTTTGTGTATTGTAAATACTTTTTTCAACTCTGTCACTTGGCATTTCACTCTCTTAATGGTCTTTTTAAATGAAACCTTTTATTTTGAGATAATTGAAGATCCATATGCAGTTCTAAGAAATAATACAGAGATATCCTATGTGTTCATTATTCAGTTATCCCCAAGGGTAACATCAGGAAAAACTATATACAGTATCACAATGAGGATATAGATACAGTCAAGAAACAGAACATTTCTGTCACCACAAGGATCCCACATCTGCTTCCCTCACATCCCACACCCCTTTAACCTCTAATCAGTTCTCCACTTCTATAATTTCGTCATTTCAAGAATTTTATATAAGTGGAATCATGCAGTATTTAACCATTTGAGGTTGGCTTTTTTCACTTGGCATAATTCATTCAGGTAGTTTATCAATAGTTTGTTGCTTTTTATTGCTGAATAATATTACATGGTATGGATTACCACAGTTGTTTAACCTATTCCTCAGTTGAAGGGTATCTGGGATGTTTCAGTTTGGGGCTGTTATGAATAAAGCAGCATAAACAATTATGTACAAAGTTTTTATGTGAACGTTATATTTTCATTTCTCTAGGATAAATGCCTAAGAGTACAATTTCTGGGTCATATAATAGTAGCATGTTTTAGTTTCTCTTTAAGAAGCCACCATACTATTTTTAGAGTGGCAGTACCCTTTTTATATTCCCACCATCAATGTATAAGTGATCCAGTTTCTCTGCATCATTGCCAGCATTTCATATTGTCACTATTTTTTATTTTAGACATTCTGATAGGTTTATAGCAATATCTCATTGTGGTTTTAATTTGTATTTTTCTAATGGCTAATGATGTTGATCATCTTTTCTTGTGCTTATTTGCCATCTGTATATCCTCTGGTGAAATATTTCTTCATGTCTTTGCCCATTTTCTAATGGGACTGTTTATTTTTTACTGTTGTGTTTTGAGAGTTCTTTAAATGTTCTCGATACTAGTCATTTCTTGGATATATAGTTTACAGATATTTTCTTCCAGTCTGGATCTTGTATTTGATCCTTTTCAAAGAGTCTTCACAGAGCAGTAGTTTTTAATTCTCATGAAGGCCAATATATCACTTTTTCTTTTATGAATCATGCTTTTGGTGTCAAGCCTAAAAACTCTTTGCTTAGTCCTAGATCCCAAAGATTTTCTCCTATGCTTTCAAAAATAATAATTTTAAGAGCAGTTTGAGGTTTACAGAAAAATTGCACAGAAAGTACAGGAACGTTCCCTATACCTTCCACACATATATGGTGATTTAGTTTGCAAAAGCTGCTAGAGTGCAGTATACCAGAAATGGAACGACTTTTAAAAAGGGGCATTTATTAAGTTGCAAGTTTATAGTTCTAAAGCCTTGAAAATGTCCAAACTAAGGCATCTACGGAAAGGTAACTTGAGTCAAGAAAGGCTGATGGGTCCAGAACAGCTCTGTCAGCTGGAAATGCACATGGTAATGTCTGCTAGCTTTCTCTGCTGGCTTCTCATATCACAGGAATTCCTGGGGGGTCTTCTCCTTCTGCATCGTAAAGGATCTCTGGCTGTGTGGGCTCTGTTGGCTCTAAAGCTTTTTCCAAAACGGTTCCCTCTTAAAAGGCTCCAGTAAGCAACCCCACCTTGACGGCGTAGAGACACATTTCCATGAAAACTACCTTATCAAAGTAAACACACACAATTGGGTGTGTCACATCTCCATGGAAACAATAAAAAAGATCTTACCTGGCAATACTGAATGAATATTAAAGAACTTGGCTTTTCTGGGGTGTATAACAAATTCAAACTGGCACACATAGTTTCCCCTATTATTAACATCTCGCATTAGTGTAGTACATTTGTCATAATCAATGAACCAATACTGATACTCTATTATTAACTAAACTCTATAGTTTGCATTAGGATTCACTCTTTGTGTTGTACGGTTCTATTAGTTTTGACAAATGCATAATTTCCTGTATCTACTTTTACAGTATCAAACAGAATAGTTTTACTACCCTAAAAATGCCCTATACTCCATGTATTCATCACCATGCCCAGCCCCCCAAGCATGTGGCAACTATTGATCTTTTCACTGTCTCTATAGTTTTGCTTTTTCCAGAATATCATGTATTTGGAACACTATAGTATGTAGGCTTTTCAGACTGGTTTCTTTTACCTAGGAATGTGCACTTAAGGTTCCTTTGGGTCATTTAGTAATGTTTTGGGTTATTTCTTTTTATCACTGAAAAATATTCCATGATGTGAATGTGCTAGAACTTTTATACCTATTGAAAGGCATGTTGGCTGCTTCCAATTTTTAGTAATTATGAATATAGCTGCTATAAATGTCCATGTGTAGGTTCTTGTGTGTGAACATAATTTTTCAACTCCTTTGGATAAATACCTAGAAGTGCAGTTGCACTTACCATGTGGGAAGCCTATGTTTAGCTTTTAAGAAACTGCCAAAATCTCTTCCAAAGTTGCTTACCATTTTATATTCCCATCAGCAATGAATGAAAGTTCCTGTTACTTCCTATGCTTTTTCTAAACATTTTATTGTTTTATATTTTAAATTTAAACCATGATCATTTCGAGATAAGTTTTGCATAAGGTATGAAAGGTCAAGGTTCTTTTTTCAGAGTTCACTGTTGTGCTGGTATGAAAGGATTAGTGCACCATAGAAAAGCCATGCTGTAATCCTAATGCAATCTTGTGGGTACAACTGTTTCTCTTAAACCCTATTCAGCACTCTATGGTGGAAACTTGATTAGATTATCTCCACAAAGATGTGACTTGAGCAATTGTGGATATTAAGTTTTGGATAGAGAGAGATGTGACTTCACCCATTCCATGTGGGTCTTGATTAATTTACTGGAATCCTTTAAAAGAGGAAACATTTTAGAGAAGAGTCCTTTTTTTAGAATGATGAGAGTGCCATGAGGCCGAAAGCCCATGCAGCCAGAGACCTTTGGAGATGAAGAAGGAAAACGCCCCTGGGGGAACTTCATGAAACAAGAAGCCTGGAGAGAAAGCTAGCAGAAGTCGCCATGTTCACCATGTGCCTTTCCAGTTGAGAGAGAAACCCTGAACTTCATCAGCCTTTCTTGAGTGGTGCCTTAATTTGGACATTTTTATAGACATGATTTAATGGGGACATTTGTATGGCCTTAGAACTGTAAACTTGCAACTTATTAAATTCCCCTCTTGAAAGCCATTCTGGGATGGTGTGATGATGGTTCAGTGGCAGATTCTTGCCTGCCATGCCGGAGACCTGGGTTCAATTCCTGGTGCCTGCCCATGCAGAAAAAAAAAAGCCATTCCATTCCTGGTATATTGCATTCTGGCAGCTAGCCAACTAGAAAACGGTCCTGTTAATCTGTCCCTTTACCAATACCATAAGGTCTTGATTACTGTGGCTACATAATAAGTCTTGAAATTGGGCAGACTGATTTCTCCCACTTTATTTTGCTTTTTCAAAACTGTTTTAGATATTCTAGTTCCTTTGCCTTTCCATGTAAATTTCCATATAAATCTTGTCTATATGTACAAAAAATTTTGCCAGGATTTTAATAGCAATTATTTAAAATCTGTATGTCAATTTGGGAAGAAATGACATCTTTACTATCTGGAGTTGATCCTTAAGTATGGTATTTCTCTTCAATTATTTAGATATTCCTTGATTTCTATCAATAGCATTGTATAGTTTTGAACATAGAAGTCCTGAACATATTACATTTATCCCTATTTCATTATTTTGAGTGATTATAAATAATACTGTACATTTCATTTTGGTGCCCAAATGTTTGTCGCTAATATATAGACATACCATTGACTTTGTATGTTTATTTTTTATCATGTAACCTACTGAATTAACTTGTTAATTATAGCAGTTTTTGGTAGATTCTTTAGGATTGTCCACATAGACCATCATATCATCTGTAAATAAGGACAGTTTTATTTTTTCCTTTCAATATGGATGCCTCTAATTTCCTTTTTTTTTTTGCCTTGCTACACTGGCTAGAACATCCAGCAGTGTGTTGAATAAAAGTGGTGAAGGCAGACAACCTTGCCTTGTTCCTGATCTTATGGAGAAAGCATTCTGTTTTTCACCCTTGAATATAATATTATCTATAGTTTTTTCATAAATGGCCTTTATCAAGTTGAGGAAGTTCAGCTGCATCCCTATTTTTATGAAACATTTTATTATGAAT
The DNA here is from genome assembly GCF_023851605.1 of Tamandua tetradactyla. Classification (NCBI taxonomy): domain Eukaryota; kingdom Metazoa; phylum Chordata; class Mammalia; order Pilosa; family Myrmecophagidae; genus Tamandua; species Tamandua tetradactyla. The sequence goes on from NC_135340.1 coordinate 84,625,623, forward strand.
GGATGTTGAATTTTGTCAAATATTTTTTCTGTATCAATTGAAATAGGCAATTTTTCTTAGACAGTTTGACTATAATGTGTCTTGGTATTGCTTGAAGTTCATTTAAATATATAGATTCACATCTTTCATCAAATTTGGGAAGTTTTTAGCCATTATATCTTTCTGTTCCCCCCTCTCTCTCTTCTCCTTCTCAGACATCCATAATGCATATATTGGTCTGCTCTCAGGTCCCTTATGCTCTGTTCACTTTTCTTTATTCTTTTTTGTTGTTGTGGTTCCTAAGACTGTATATTTTCAATTGTCCTATCTTCAAGTGCTCTGACTCTTTCGGCTGCTACCCAAATCTGGCTGTTGAACCCATCTAATGAATTTCTGTCATTTCAATTATTGTAATTTAACTCCAGAATTTCTATCTGATTTCTTTGTATAATTTCTATTTCTTTATTGATATTCTCATATTGTACATCCATCATTTTCCTGATTTCCTTTAGTTCTTTGTACATGGTTTCCTTTTGCTCTTTCAGAATTTTTAAAACAGTTGATCTAAAGTCTTTCTCTAGTTAAGTCCAGTGCTTCCTCAGGAATTATTTCTGTCCATTTTTTTTCCTTTCAATGTGTCTTACTTTCCTATTTCTTTGTATGCCTTGCGAATTTTTTCATTGAAACTAGACATTTAAATATTGCAATGTGGTAACTGGAAATCAAATTTTACCCATTCCTCAGTGTTTGCTGTACTTGATTGCTGAAGGCTTTTCTTGTGTTCAGCTAGTGTTTTGCAGAGATTTCCTTAAACATTGAGAACGTCACCTGTATTTCCTGCATGCTCTTAGCATAGAGATCAGCCACTGATGAAAGCTTAGGGTCTTCTCAGGACTTTTCTGAGCATGTATCCTACACTGAGAATGTATGTGGCCTTCTAAGTTCCCCAGTATACACAGGTTCTGTTGATTTCCCTAATGTCTAGAAGAGCTATCTCCCAAACTTTTCCTCCCAGGCCTTAGACAGTTTATTGTATGTCTCAGGTGGCTGTGAGTTTTTCATTTGCCTTATAAGGTTTTGAGCAATACCCACCACTTTTCCACTCAAAGTGGGTTCTGAATTAGGTGAAACCATTAGGATCACCTGTATCTGTCCTTAAGCTAACCCTCAGACCAATTACAATAGAGAAACACAATATTTTGCAAATAAGGTCTGCTCTTTTCCTTCTAGAACCGGGGATTAGAATTCCACACTGGGAATGCCAGTTACCATTTCAAGACTGCCAAAGAGCTGGGGAAAGGGTGGGGCAAGGAAAAGTAAAACTGCCAGTTTTCCTATAACTTTATTTTTAAACTTTTTAGATTGTAAAATATAACATAAATACAAAGCAAAGAAAGAAAAAAGCAATAATTTTCAAAGCACACTTCAACAAGTAGTTACAGAATGGATCCCAGAATTTGTCATGGGCTACCATTCTGTCATCTCAGATTTCTCCTTCTATCTGCTTCAAAATGCTGGAGGCTAGAAGGAATATTAATATAGTGATTCAGCAGCCATACTCATTTTCAAATCCCATTTTCTCTGATACACCTCCTCCTTTTCCTTTAATCATTCTCCCCTTTGGGCAATCCTATTATGACTTTTTCATGTTGAGAAGGAGTGTCCACAGTAGAGAACAGGGAGATGTAATTAACTGAAAAACCTGGAGAGGCTGGTCCCTCTGAGTTTCAGGATTTGTCTGACCTAGGAATCCTCTGGGAATTATATGTTCCAGGAAGGTAAACCTAGTGCATGAAACCTTTATAGAGTCTCAGTTCAAGCCCTAGACTCTTAAGAACTTAAGAGTCAATGGGAGTGCTGTTGATCGGGGTTAACAAACCATGGCAACTAGCAATATCTAACTGAAGACTGCATAAGAGCAGCCTTCAAAATAGCCTCTTGACTCCATTTGATCTCTCTTAGCCACTATGCCTTATTTTATTATACTTCTTTGTCCCCTTCTGGTCAGGAAAGCATTGTCAATCCCATAGTGCCAGGGCCAGACTCACCTCCAAGAATCATGCCCCACTTCACCTCTGAATGGCTTGTACCATATGGGGGGAGGGCAAAGATTTTCATTGCAGAGTTGGGCTTAGAGAGAGAGAGAGGCCACATCTGAGCAACAATGAAGCTTCCTGGAAGCAACTGTTAGGCCTCATTATGGCCTACCACTTAATTTTAACTTTTATTGTGGAATACATAACATAAAATGTATTTTATAAAATTATGAAATTTTGTAAAATTGGCCATTATAATCATTTTTAAATGTACAGTTCAGCATACTTTTACAATATTATGCTACCATCACCAATATCCATTACTAAATCTTTTCCCTCACCCCAAACACAAACTTGATACCTATTGAGCAACAACTCCTCGTTTCTTCCTTCTCCAGCCTGTAGTTACTTCTAATTTATTTTCTCTTTCTGTGAATCTGCACCTTCCATATATTTCCTATAAGTTGAATCATACAATATATGTCATTTTATGTCTGGCTTATTTAATTTAGCATAATGTTTTCAAAGTGCATCCATATTGTAGCACATGTCAGCATTTCATTCATTATTTATGGCTGAATAATATTCCACTTTATATATAGCCACATTTTGTTAATCCGTTCTTCTGTTGATGGGCAGTTGGATTGTTTTCATCTTTTGATTCCTGTGACTAATGCCTCTATGAACATTGCTGTACAAATACCTGTTTCAGATCCTGTTTTCAATTATTTTGGTTTTCCATAATTTTTAAGTTGTCTCTGTCTTTACTCAGTATTTGTTTAGTTGCTGTAAATCTTTGACTATCTTCTAGCATTCTAGAAAAGTTGGTTCTGTTAGTTTCTGCTTCTTTTTAGGTGTTTTTATGCAGGGATAGGAATTTGGAGCTGCCAACTCCACCATTTTGCTGACCTCTTTCTTTGTTATTATCCTTTTGATGTTGACAGGATCTGGAGCAATATCTTATTTCATTTCTATATTAGCAATTTGTGTCTCCTCTCTTTTTATTTGTCAGATTTACTAAAGGTTTGTAAATATTACTGATCATTAAAAAAAAAAACAGCTCCAGTGTATCATTGATTTTCCCTGTGTGATTCTATTTTTCAATTTCATTAATTTCTTCTCTTACCTTTATTATTTCCTTCATTATACTTACTTTGGATTTATCTTGCTTTTCATTGTCTAGGTTCTTGGGAAGATGCTTAGATTATTGATTTGGAACTTTTCCTCTTTTCTCATTTAGTATTATAAATGCCCTCTCTCGACACTGCTTTAGTGGTGTCCCATAAATTTGAATCTGTTGTTATAATGGTTTGAAACTGTTATTTACCCCAGAATACATGTTCTTAAAGCTAATCCATTCTTGTGGGTGTAAATCTATTGTAAGTAGGATCTTAAGATGAGGTTATATAGTTAAGGGGAAGCCCAGGGTAGGTCTTAATCCTTTTAATGGAGTCCTTTATAAATAGGATGAACAGAGAGGGGGGAGAGGGAGCCATAGTACCAAGAAGTTGAAATAAACAAAAACTGGAAGAGAAGGGAGAGACCAACAAATGCCACCCTGTGCTTTGCCATATGGCAGAGACACCTAGGATTGCCAGCAGCTAGTTGTCAAGAAGAAAGTGTCACCTCAATGCTGTCTTGATTTGGACATTTTCCCAGACTAACTGTAACTGAATAAATTCCCATTGTTCAAGCTGAACCATTTCATGGTATGCTACTTTCAGCAGCCTAGGAAACTAAAACAGATTTTGGTAACAGGTGGGGGTGTTGCTATGGCAAATACAAAAAAAAAAATGTGGAAATGACTTTCTAATTGGGCAATGGGTAGAGGCTGAAAGAATTGTGGGGTGCTTGATAGAAAAGACAGATTTCTTTGCAGAAACTGTTGGTATAAATATGGATGCTAAAATATTTCCAGTGAAATGATGAAGACATCATTGCAAACTGGAAGAAAGGCAACCCTTCTTTTAAAGTGGCAGAGAACTTGGCAAAATTGAGTCCTGATATCAAATGGAAGGCAGAATTGAAAGTGATGAGTTTGGATATTTAGCTGTGGAGATTTCCAAACTAAAGTGGAAACTGCAACTTGGTTTCTCTTTGTACTAATAGTAAAATGCAAGAGGAAAGGGATAAACTGAGAACTGAACTCCTGGGCACACAAACAAACAGAAATCGATGCTTTGGAAAATGCTGAGCTTCTGGAAAGCGAGTCCCCAGAGAATAGTGCTCCATATGAAGGTTTGACTGAACGTGGATCCAACCAGCCATTTCGGTGCAAGTCAGGGTCAGAAATGCAGTTACCCAGAAGGATCTGTGGAAAGTACTACTGTCCGATGGCTTAGACCCCTGTGTATACATGCAAACGAGCAAGTTTTTTATGAGAACTTTTTGAACTGAATCACTGCCAACCTGGACTAAGAGGGACAGATTGAAGAAAAAATTATTTCAAAAATAGAACCATGGAAGCTGAGATCTGGATAAAGACATCTCCTTGGTCTAAATGAGCAAGCCCACCCATGTGTGTGGAAAGGGTGAATATGCCCCAGTATTTGGAAAGGGTAAACCTTCCACCCTGTTGTTCAGAAGGAATGCTACTACCCCAGTTTTCTCAAATGCCACGGAGAATGCAGAGAGTCTAGCCACCACCCGTGTTTGATGAGGGTGGAGCCTGGAGTCTGGCCACTACTCTGAGCCTTGATAAGAGTGGGGCCTAGAGCCTGGTCACCATCCTGATAATGTAATCTTCACCCCAGTATTCAGGGAGAGCAATGTTGAATGAGCTAGAGATAACAGATAGTATCAACTCATTCCCAAACTTTCAAAATCACCCACTATTAGTGATGTTTACTGCTGGTTTTCTGTAGACTCACTCCAGCAGGTTGTTTTCTATTCCTAGTTCACTAAAAGATTTTCCTTTGTTTGTTGCATCTTGGTTTTAATTACAAATGAGCGTTGAGTTTTTCTAAATGCTTTTTTTTCACCTACTAAGATTATTGTATATCTTTTCTCTTTTAATTTGTTAATGAATAGAATAACACTGATTGATTTTTTCTTGTATAGATTGACATGTTTTTTTTTAACTTTTTAATATAATATGTATAATATAACATATATACAAAGCAAAGAAAGAAAAAAGCGATAGTTTTCAAAGTGCTCTTCAACAAGTAGTTACAGGACAGATCCCAGAGACTGTCATGGGCTACCATACAGTCCTCTCAGATTTTCCCTTCTAGCTGCTCCAGAATACAGGAGGGTAGAAGGAATAAATATTTATCATCACAATCGACTTTCTGCATGTGAAAAATAGCATCTATACAAAAAAGCAATAAATTTCCAAGCACAGCATAACAATTAGTTTTAGAACAGATTTCAGAGTTTGGTATACAATTCCACAATTTTAGGTTTTTGCTTCTACCTGCTCTAAGATACTGAAGACTAAAAGAAATATCAATTTAATGATTCAATAATCATATTAGTTTATTAAACCCTACCTTCTCTGTACAACTCCACCATCATCTTTGATCTTTCTATCCTACTCCTTAGGGGTATTTGGACTACACCCATTCTAACTTTTTCATGTTGGGAAGGGCAGTCGATAATATGGGATGGGGGATAGAACTAGCTGATGTTCTGACAAGGCTGGGCCCTCTAGGTTTCAGGACTTATTTGGTTCAGGGACCCATCTGAAGGTTGTAAGTTTCTGGAAAGTTACCCTAGTGCATAAAACTTTTGTAGAATCTTATATATTAGCCTAGGTGTGCTATAGGATTTGCTGGAATGGTTTTGGTAGGGGGTTGGCAAGTTATGATAGGTAACAATGTCTAACTGAAGCTTGCATAAGCGTGACCTCCAGAGTAGCCTCTCGACTCTATTTGAATTCTTTCAGCCACTGATAGTTTATTAGTTACACTTCTTTTCCCCCTTTTGGTCAGGATGGAATTGTTGATCCCACTGTGTCAGGGCTGGATTCATCGCTGGGAGTCATGTCCCACACCGCCAGGGAGACTTTCACCCCTGGATGTTATGTCTCATGTAGGGGGGAGGGCAATGGTTTCACTTACAGAGTTGGGCTTAGAGAGAGTGAGGCCACATCTGAGCAACAACAGAGGTCCTCCAGAAGTAATTGCTGGGCATACCTATAGGAGTCTAAGCTTCTCTGCTACCTGTATAAGCAGAGATTTCCCTGTAAAATGCCTAAGTTAGATTTACCTCAGTTTCTTCTGCTTAGGACTCTCACTGTGTTTCTTGAATCTGAGGCTTCAGATCTTTTGGTCATTGTGGAAAATTCTCCTCCATTATTTCTATTTCTTTGAATAATATATCTACCCTTTTGTCTCTATTCTTTCCTTCTGGAAATAGTATCAGAAATGTTATAGATCTTCTAATTCTGTCCTTTCATAGTTACCATTTCTTTATCTCTTTCTGTTTTCCCCTGAGTAATTTCCTCAGATTTATTTTCGGTTTCACAAATTTCCCATTAAGTTTTAAATTTTAATAACCGTATTTTCCATTTCTGGAAGTTCTGTTTGATTCTTTATTAAAGCAGCTTGTATTTTTCCATATTGTCTCTTCCTTTGTTATACTTTAAATAATTTTAAACATACCTATAATGTAGTTTCTTTGAGATAGCTGTTTTATCTCAAATTCTGGGATATATTTCTGCTCTTTGTTGTAGTCTCTGTTGACTTGTTCAAGGTAGATTGTCTCACCTTGAATTTTTTAATTCAATATTTATATAAATTTTAATACAATTAAATATTGAATTTTAATATTTATATAAATTCAATATATATTTTAAATATCTGAATTGTTGATCATCTTTGGTGTGAATTTCTTCCCTGATATGCCCTTGTGGTCTTGACTTTAAGGTAGGTGACTTTCCAATGTAGTTTTGCATTTGTTTCTGTTAGAGGCCCAGGATATCACCTTGGTTTAGGACAAATTTTCATGTCATTTTCTCAGCTTGGGGTTTCTGACACAGATGAGTAAGGTAAATTTTAACTTTAAACTGCATAAAGCACCACTCTAGAGTTTTGAATTCTTAAGAGATTTTACCACCGCAATAAAAATGGAGTCTGGCAAAGATTGACAAGCTTCCTTGTTATCCTCCTGAGCTACTGGGTAAAAGTCTTCCCAGGCCAATGTTCACTGGGAAAAGTCCCACTTTTTGCAGGGGTCCTAAGGTCTTATTTCATGTTCATTAGTGAACATTAAAACCCATATCTCTAGCTTAACAGAGACTGGCAATATCCCTAAGCTGGCCACAGAATCAGATCACGCGTTAAATTTCTACTTCATTTCTGGACCCAGGGATTTCCTTTTCATTCTTGTTTATATGGCCAGAACCACCACTGCAGCAACATTTCTAACAGTGAAAGTGGAAGAAAAATAAAAGCTAAATAAGGGAATGGATAAATGAAAACATGGTGTACTCATACCTTGGAATGTTGTATAGTAGTGAATTCACGTAGATCTGTAGATACTAAGATAGCTCTCAAAAACATTATTTTAAGGAAAAAGAGCAAGTTGCAAAATGTTCCACATAATATAACATTTAGTAAAAATTATAAAACTCACAATATTTGATATTAGGTTCTCAGGCTTAGAATATAAAACAACAATGTTATATATTTCAAAAAAATAAAGGAGACACTCAGAAATATGAGTCAAAGGCAAGAAAATTTGAAAAGGAACTAAAATGGCCTGTGAAATTGAAATGTAGAAATTGAAAATGTAATATACAGTTTACAGATACCTGTAAATGAAGCAAATATTAAAATAATGGATTGAAAGACTACCTTTCAAATTCATTATAATGGTTGCCTTTGGGGAGTTAGGACTGGGAGAAGACAAGTTTATTTGAAATGTTCTACAAATATTAACATTTGTTTGTCTGGGTTGGTAAGTATTTGCTTTATTGTTTTTGAAACTCTTTTATAGTTTCAACATTTAAAATCATATTGCGTAGTTCTTAGTCGAGATGATGGAACAAGCACACTAAACATTTCTCCCTCTTTTTAGACTCATAAAAATGTAAGACAAACTATTTTTATAAAAAACACAGAGTTCCTCAAAAATAAAAAGAAAATATCTATAGAGTAGAAAGTGATAAGAAATCCAGAACAAAGAGTGGGAGCTGAAGCTTGGGGGTTCATGGAATACAAGACAAGATCCCATTAGTGTACATGGAAGGTTTCAATGCTTGCTCCACAATAGGGCTCAGCTCACCCACTTATGGGAGGAAACCAGAATCAGGCTCCCTTGAAGACCAATACTCTTATCCCCTGAACATGAGTTGAAATAGTTCAGTCTAACCACCTGGGATTATGCTGATTATACATGGCTAGAGAAGGAGATAGAAGCAAGTGCCACAAGACACTGGAAACTGGCTAGTACCACACATAGGTGTGGCTTCTGGAATTGAATTAAATTTGTTGGTGAAGTGATCAGAACAGGTAACATAAGGTCTAGTTAAAGTTGTACATCCCTAAGAGCTAGGCTGAAGCAACTTCAAAATGAGTTAATTTATTGGGGAGTAGGACACTTAGAATAAATCCCTAAGCTATATATATATATATACTTTCAAACAAAATTACACACAGACATTTATGTGATAATTGATAGACTCAGTGGTTGGAGGTGGGGGAAATAGGAAAGTCACATCTGAGGAAATTATGATAACAGAGCAATCTAAAAAGGTCATTAAAATTAGTATTTTAAAACCCCCAAAGATATTTTTAAAAGGGACTAGCATCTATAAATCAAGACCAGTAGATTTTGAAACAAGAACCAAATATTAAAAAATAATAATACACAAATATTAGAAATAAAAAACCATTATTGAATAAGAATTCTTACCTGATAGATAGTTGATTGGAAATGCAGAAGAATTTATAAACTGAAATACTGAGAACCAGAAAAACAGATAAAGAAATGTAAAATATGAAAGATAAGTTAAGAGAGATGAAAAGTAGATCAAGAAATTCAGCATACATCTAAAAAGTTTCCAAAAGGAAAACCTAGACTGGATAATTGCTTACTGAGATAATTGCTTAGAATTTTACATAGATGAGAAAATTGGATTGAAAGCTAGTTTTAAAAATAAATTCACATCAAAGCACAATATACTGAAGCTACAGACATCAAACATAAAGAGAAAAGTCTATAAGATTAAACCAGAGAGAAAAGGCACCTTACCTACAAAGACAGTAAGATTTATAGCATTTTTATCAATAGCAACAAGAGATGTCAAAAACAGTTGTGGTTGGATTACATGGTATGTGCATATATCTCAATGAGAATTGCAGGGAAAAACCACTTGTTTGTTGGAGGGAAAATAACTGTAATCTTAGAATTTGGTTCTAGCTTAATTTGTCTTTCAAGGTTGAAAATTAAATAATGTTATTTCCAGGCATATAAAGACTAAAAAGTTTCATCTCCATTTACCCTTGCTGGAAGAATCCCTTCACCAAGAAGGAAAAAAATGTTTTAATAAATTTAAATAAGTATTGACTATGCATATGATAAAAATTGTATATTAAAAGAGCTGAAACCTAAATTCTAACAACAGCAGAGAAATTGGGAGGAGTTGTTCAAAGGAAACTTAGAATCCACCAATGTCTGTGACTTATCTAGACAAGGGTAGAGATACTAACTGTGCCAGTTGGAAACTCTTATGTACCTCAGAAAAGCCATGATTTAATCCTGATCCAATCTTGTGGGGTAGCCCTTTCTCTTAATCCTATTTTAATATTGTAGGCTGGGAACCCCTTTGATTAGATTATCTCCACAGAAATGTGATGCTCCCAGTTGTCAGCGTGGCCTTTTGATGAGATTATCTCCATGAAGATGTGGCATGCCCAACTGTGAGTGAGGCCTTTTGGTTATATGGAGATGCAACTTGATTAGTTTACTGGAATCCTTTAAAAGAGGGAACATTTTGGAGAAAGCTCAGAGCTGATGTTGACATTTGGGGATCGAGACAGAAATAGCTCAGATGCTAACTAAGCAAGGACTCAAAGAAATAGCCAGAACCTGAAGGGAAGAAATCTCCAGCCCTGGCAGATGCTAAGCTAAGAGATGAAATCCAGCGTTTTGCCTTTGAGCAGCTAAGTGAATGCCCATAGATGCTTAGAGAGGAAACCCTGGTATCAGAAGCGGGAAGCAATGTACCCAGGAATAAGGACTAGCAGACGCCAGTCATCTGCCTTCCCAGATCACCTTTCCTCAGGCCAAGGTATCTTTCTCTGGATGTCTTAGTTAGGACATGTTTATGTAACTAAATAAATCCCGCTTATAAAAGCTGATCCATTTCTGGTATATTGCAATCTGGCAACTTAACAAACTAATATACACTGACTAACCCTTGACTTGTCTAGAAAAATTTAAATTTAAAATGCATGCCAAACACTTAGGGGTAAAAAAAAAAAAAAGAAAAAAAGAAACAAACAGAAATTTAGCATGTAGCAGTAACCACCAAAAGAATAGAAATACAATGTATGCTTTCCAAGTTAATGAAGGGGAAAAGGAAGGATGGTTATACTAAAAAAACTGATCAATATAACACAAGGCAGAAATGGAGAAAATATACAAAATAAAAAACATGGCATATAGAAAATAAAATGATAGAGACAGATAGAAAGTTATCAGTTATTACAATAAATGCAAGTGGATTAACCTCATATATTAAAATACAGAGACTCACAGATTTCATTTTAAATCTAGTGATATGCTATTTAAAAGAAATACATCTAGGGTGCACGGGTAGTTTAGTGGTTAGAATGCCCACCTTTCATGTGGGAGACCCGTGTTTGATTCCCAGACCATGCACCCCCCCCAAAAAACCAAAGAAACACATGTAAAATAAAACAGCACAGAAAGGATAAAGAAAAGAGAAAGATGTACCAAACAAACACCAAACCAAAAGTTATGTAGTGTGAGAAATAATGATATCAATCTAATTAAATTCAAGATAAAAGCCTTACTAGGAGATATATTACATATTGATAAAAGAAATAATCCACAAGGGAGCTATCATAATTATAAATATGGTATATATCTAACAACAAAACTTCAAATTATATAAATACAAAACTGACTGAATTTCAAGGAACAATTAAAAAATCCTCAGTCATAGAAGGAACTTTCAACATACTTCTCTCAGAAGGTGATAGATCAAGGACCCAAACTGAGAAGAAGGACCTTCAAACACAACTGACAATCTTAATCTACTGGACTAGAAATAACTGCAATCAATAACAGTATACACTTTCTTTTCAAGCACACAAAGTATATTTACAAACGTCGTGGTTCAAAATCCCAAAGAATTCCCATACACAGACCATATTCTGTGACCACAGTAGAATTATCAATAGAAATGACTGTATACTGAAACTGAAAACCTCACTTTTTAAGTAATGTATGGGTTAGAGAAGAAGTCTAGAGGTGAAATTCTGAAGTGCTTTGAACCAAATTACAGCTAAAGTATTGCATATCAAAATTTGTGGTATGTTATTAAAGCAGAACTTAGAAAGAGACATACTTTTACATGCATTTAATAGGGAATAAGAAAAATTGAAACTGATTTAAGCTTAGCTAAAGTCAAAAAGCTAGAAAAGAAAAAGAGAGAACTGCAAAAAGTGAAAGAAAGGAATTAATGAAGATAAAAATAAACATTAAAAAAACAAAAGCAGTAAAATAGTCCCTCCAAGAGTGAAAGCCTTACAGCTGCTCAGAATAGGCTTTCAGTTAGTAGGTATCCATGGCCCAAATGGAGCAAACTAGGCAGGATTGTTCAAGGCTGTGTAATCATGCCTCCAAAATTCTCCTCGAAGGCAGCAACATGGGAAGGAAACTGGGATAACGTTGCTTCTGCCTACCTCCCTCCTCAGACACACATCTTATTTCCCAGTTGGGAAAATGACCCAGAATCTGCCCAGCACACTGTCTGTTGTATGGGCAGTCGGTGCCAATTTGCCCCCACCCTTACACAGAACTGCTTTCGGACATTCACGTTGTGCCATCACACAGCCCAGAGAGGAAAGGATCAACTTTTGTACTCAAGCTATGGAGTCGAAGTTCATTCCATTCTTGCCAGACTGTTGTAGAATGACATTAGATGACATTGACTTGTGCCATTCCTCACCAGGAACCACCAACACTAAATCCCTTCTCCTGGTGCTGCTGCCTCTACCTTGAGTCTCACCAAGCCCAAAGTCCAGGCCCAGGGACCTCATTTCCTACAAATTAAGATAACTCATGTCTTAGGCTTCTTTGTGGTCTCTTTTCCCATGCTGGGGGTGATTTCCATCTTTTGGATCTCAACTCTCCTGTCACTTGACTTTTGTCAGAGCAATCCTAATTTATCCTGCATTTTTTAAGAACATGAAACCTGAAAGGGGAGGCAGTTCTGCTGACTTGTATGTATAACAAAGTATTTAAAATAAGACCTCCCCTGTTTCCTGAGTGCTGGCTAAGGCTTTAGAGCTTAGAACAAAAGATTTTTGATGTCCAACTATGCTGAGGAGAGGTAACTTGCTGAAGGGATTACCGGAATTGGTGTGGTAGTCCTGTGCCTTTCACCCACATCTCAGGTATCTAAAAGAATCCTATGCATTGAAGAGGAAAGAAAGGATTTCCTCAAAGGGAATTTTTGGTTTGCAGAAATGTTTATTCTCCCCCTACCCATGCTTTCTCTTCATTTCAAGCATGTAGGAAGGGCTTTAGAGCTAACCTATGACCCTTGGGCTTTGGGGAGGATACTTAATGACACAAGACAGCACATTCATTATCTCACAGTTCTGTAGGTCAGAAGGACAGTTATCAAAAGTGTCGGCAGGGCTGTGTTCCCTTCTGGAAGCTCTAGGGAACAGTCTGTTTCCAGGTCATTCAGGTGGTTGTCAGAGTTCAGTTCCATTTGGGTGCTGGATGGAAGTCCCTGTTTCCTTGACAGTTGTCAACTGGGGGCTGTCTGTGGCACCTAGAGACCTCTCTCCAGCCCTTAAGAGTTCAGAATGGCAATGGTGCGTGAACTCCTTTTCAAGCTGCCACATTTCTTGGCTTCAGTGGGGAAATATTCTTCACTTTAAGGGCTGATGTGATTAAACTGGGCCCACCTGGATAATCCAGCGTAACCTCTCCATCTCAAGGTCCATGCCCTTAATTGCACCTGCACAGTTTATTTTGTTGTGTAAGATAAACTATGTTCAGATTTTAGGGGGTAGACATCTTTTGGGAGCCAATATTTATCCTAACACATAGAGACTGTGTGCTGGTTTAAAACTGTTGTGTACCCTATAAAAGGCTATGTTTTCTTAATCCATCCCTGTGGGGGCAGACCAATAGTTGGGTGGGAGCTTAAGATTAGGTTGTTTCCGAAGAGGTGTGACCCAGCCCATTCAAGAACTTCCCTTGTTGGAGTCCTCTATGAGAGAATAAAACTCAGAGAAACACACAGACATTTGGAGGCAGCCATTGAAACCAGAACCAGAAGAGAAGTACCAGCAGACATCGCCATGTGCCTTGTCATGTGATAGAGGAACATCAGATGCCAGCAGCCTTTTCTCAGAGAAGGAGGCATCTTCCTCTTGATGCTGTAATTTGGACATTTTCATGGTCTTAGAACTAAATTTGTAACCTAATAAAACCCCATTGAAAAAGCAAAAAAAATAATAATAATAATCCCTCAAAATAAGAAAAAGTAGTTTCTTGGAAATAATAATAAAATAGGCAAATGTCTGGCAATAGTGATGAAAACAGGAAGAGAGAAGGCAAAAAACAACCAATACTAAAATGAGAAAAGACATATAACTACAGATAAAGTCACATTTCAAAAAATATTTATGCCAATACATTTTTAATTAAAAATGTAGTTTTATTTTTATTTCCTTCTGATTCATTACATTGATTTCATACAATACAGGCACTTTTGTTGATCTCTGTATTCTCAGAAGCTCGGTGAATGTGTGAAGAATAAAGTGAATCAATGATTGATAATGTTCAAAATAATCCATGAAATTTTTTCCCATAAACCACACTATTTATTAACACCCTTTATTAGTGTCATACATTTGTTACAATTCATGAAAGAACACTTTTATAATTTTATTATTAACTATATAGCCCATCATTTACAATTGGGTTCACTATTTGTGTTATACAGCCTTATGCTGGTTTTTTTTTTTTGAGAAATCTTCACACACATACAGTCCATACATGGTATACAATCAGTGGCTCACAATATCATCACAAGTTGTATATTCATCGCCATGATCATTTTTAGAGCATTTGCATCACTCCAGAAAAAGAAATAAAAAGAAAAAAATTCATACATCCTATACCCCTTACCCCTCCCTCTCATTGGCCATTAGTATGTCAATCTACCTAATTTTTTACCCTTTGCCTCCCTATTATTTATTTATTTTTTATCCTTATTTTTTTATTCATCTGTCCTTACCCTGGATAAAAGAAGCATCAAACACAAGGTTTTCACAATCACAGTCACATTGTTAAAGCTATATCGTTATACAATCATCTTTAAGAATCAAGGCTACTGGAGCACAGCTCAACATTTTCAGGGACTTCCCTTCAGCCACTCCAATACATCACAAAATAAAAAAGGATATATATATATATATATATATATATATATATATATATGCATAAGCATAACCTCCAGGATAACCTGTCTACTGTTTGAAATCTCTCAGCCACTGAAACTTTGTCTCATTTCTCTCTTTCCCCTTTTGGTCATGAAGGTTTTCTCAATCCCATAATGCTGGGTCCTGGCTCATTCCAGGAGTCCTCTCCCACGTTGCCAGGGAGAATTATAACCCTGAGAGTAATGTCCCATATCGGGGGGGGAGGGCAGTGAGTTCACTTGCTGGTTTGGCTTAGAGGCAGAGGCCACATCTGAGTAACAAAAGAGGTTCTCTGGGCTAACTCTTAGGCACAATTATAAGTAAGCTTATCTTCTTTGCAGGAATAAGTTTCAAAGTGGCAAACCTCAAAATTGAGGACTCAGCATGTTGAATTAATTGTCCCCACTGCTTTATGTCAATACTTTCTTAACTAATAGATTTTATTTTTTAGAACACTTTTAGATTTATGGAAAAACTAAACAGATAGTACAGATAGTTCCCATATACCCTCTGAAGTAATACCCCCCTCCCATACACAGTGTTTTTTTTTTTTTTTGGTTGTTAATATCTTGCATTATTGTGGCACATTTGAGTTAATAGATGAACCAATATTGATACATTATTATTAACTAAAGTCTATAGTTTACATTAGGATTCATTGCTGGTGGTGTACAGTTCTTGGGTTTTGACAAATGTATGTTGTTTATGTACCATTACAGTATCATACAGAATAGCTTACCACCCTAAAAATCTCGTGTTCTACCTATTCATCCCTCTCTCTCTACCCTGAGCCCTTGGCTGCCACTGATCATTTTACTGCCTCTATAGTTTTACCTTTTCCAAAACATTATATAGTTGGAACCACACAGGATGTAGCCTTTTCGCACTGGCTTCTTTCTAGATCTTAGCAACATGCGTTTAAGTTTCCTCCATGTCTTTTTGAGGCTGAATAGCTTATTTCTTTTTATTGCTGAATAATATTCCATTGTATAGCTATTGCTAAAATATGCAATGAAAATTTTCCTGCAAAAGATCTATATTACCAAAATTAACTCAAAAAATAGAAAACTTAAAACAATACCATTAAACAATTTGAATTGAACACATATATACATATGTGCACACATAAACACACACAAACATATACCAGAGGAAAGAAGGCCTCAGGCCTTTCATAGGCTAGTTTTATGGACAAACTTTAAAGGGTCAATTAATTCTTATTTTATACTATTCCACAGAACAGGAAAAGAGGGAAAGCTTACCAACTGATTTTATGAAGCTAGTGTAACTTTGGTACCAAAACTGGAGAAGGTCAGTACAAGAAAAAATATACACAAAGCAATCTCACCTAGGGACATAGATACAAAGAGTCTAAATAAAAGTTAGCAGCATTTTTTAGTATTGATCATGATCAAAAAGGAATGTAAGGAAAATTCAACATTAGAAAAATCTGATGATATAATTCAACATATTAAAAGATTAAAGAACAGACTTCCGGAGAAGATGGCGGCTTAGTAAGACGCGCGGGTCTTAGTTCCTCCTCCAGAAAAGCAACTAAAGAAACAGAAACAATACGAAACAGCTCCCGGAGTCACGACAGAGACCAAAAAGACAGCGTACCCCATTCTGGAACAGCTGAACGGGCAGGGAGAATCTGCTGCGGTGAGCTACCCGAGGGGCGCGCGTTTTCCCGGCCGGGTCGGCTGGCGACTGGGGTCCCCTACACGCACGTGGCTCCCCGGTCTGACTGGGAACGTTGGATAGCGGGGCCCTCCCGTCACGCTTGGCGTTTCGGGCCAGCTGGGCAATTAGGACCGGCACTCTCCCAAGCCGTGGCGGCCAGCGACCCCCACCTCCACGCGCGGTTTCCTGGGCTGACTGCTGTGCAGACAGACGAGCGCCACGAGCGCCACCTACTGGGCAGGAAAAGAAAAACAGAGCCCAGAGATTTCACAGAAAAAGCTTTCAACCAGCTGGGTCCCACACCCAGGGAAATCTGATCAAATGCCCAGACACCAGCAGAAAATAATGGATGACGCTCGGAAAATTGAAGATATGGCCCAGTCAAAGGAACAAACCAATAGTTCAAATGAGATACAGGAGCTGAGACAACTAATGCTGAATATACGAACAGAAATGGAAAAATTCTTCAAAAACCAAATCAATAAATTGAGGGAGGACATGAAGAAGACATGGGCTGAACAAAAAGAAGAAATAGAAAATCTGAAAAAACAAATCACAGAACTTATGGGAGTGAAGAACAAAGAAGAAAAAATGGAAAAAACAATGGATACCTACAATGGTAGATCTAAAGAGACAGAAGCTACAATTAGTGAACTGGAGGATGGAACATCTGAATTCCAAAAAGAAACAGAAACTATAGGGAAAAGAATGGAAAAACTTGAGCAGGGGATCAGGGAACTGAATGACAATATGAAGCGCACAAATATACGTGTTGTGGGTGTCCCAGAAGGAGAAGAGAAGGGAAAAGGAGGAGAAAAACTAATGGAAGAAATTATCACTGAAAATTTCCCAACTCTTATGAAAGACCTAAATTTGCAGATCCAAGAAGTGCAGCGCACCCCAAAGAGAATAGACCCAAATAGGCGTTCTCCAA
Source organism: Tamandua tetradactyla (assembly GCF_023851605.1). Classification (NCBI taxonomy): domain Eukaryota; kingdom Metazoa; phylum Chordata; class Mammalia; order Pilosa; family Myrmecophagidae; genus Tamandua; species Tamandua tetradactyla. Next base: position 84,642,893 of record NC_135340.1, read on the forward strand.
GACACTTACTAGTTAGAATGTCAGAGGTCAAAGAGAAAGAGAGGATCTTGAAAGCAGCAAGAGAAAAACAATCTGTCACATACAAGGGAAACCCAATAAGACTATGTGTAGATTTCTCAGCAGAAACCATGGAAGCTAGAAGACAGTGGGATGATATATTTAAATCACTAAAAGAGAAAAACTGCCAACCAAGACTCCTATATCCAGCAAAATTGTCCTTCAAAAATGAAGGAGAAATTAAAACATTTATAGACAAAAAGTCACTGAGAGAATTTGTGACCAGCTCTGCAAGAAATACTAAAGGGAGCACTAGAGTCAGATACGAAAAGACAGAAGAGAGAGGTATGGAGTAAAGTATAGAAAGAAGGAAAATCAGATATGATATATATAATACAAAAGCCAAAATGGTAGAGGAAAATATTATCCAAACAGTAATAATACTAAAAGTTAATGGACTGAATTTCCCAATCAAAAGACATAGAATGGCAGAATGGATTACGACCCAGCAATACCACTGCTAGGTATCTACTCAAAGGACTTAAGGGCAAAGACACAGACGGACATTTGCACACCAGTGTTTATAGCAGCATTATCTACAATTGCAAAGAGATGGAAACAGCCAAAATGCTCATCAACAGACGAGTGGCTAAACAAACTGTGGCGTATACCTACGATGGAATATTATGCAGCTTTAAGACAGACTAAACTTATGAAGCATGTAATAACATGGATGGACCTAGAGAACATTATGCTGAGTGAGTCTAGCCAAAAACTAAAAGACAAATACTGTATGGTCCCACTGATGTGAATCGACATTCGAGAATAAACTTGGAATATGTCATTGGTAACAGAGTTCAGCAGGAGTTAGAAACAGGGTAAGATAATGGGTAATTGGAGCTGAAGGGATACAGACTGTGCAACAGGACTAGATACAAAAACTCAAAAATGGACAGCACAATAATACCTAAGTGTAATGTAACTAGGTTGGAACACTGAATGAAGCTGCACCTGAAATATGGTTTTTTGTTTGTTTGTGTGTTTGTATCTTTTGTTTTTGTTTTTTTTTTCTTTTTCCTTTATATATATATATATATATATTATTAGTATTATTATTTTAATTCTCTTCTCTATATTAACATTCTATATTTTTTTCTGCTGTTTTGCTAGTTCTTTTCCTAAATCGATGCAAATGTACTAAGAAATGATGATCATACATCCATGTGATGATACTAAGAATTACTGAGTGCATTTGTAGAATGGAATGATTTCTAAATGTTGTGTTAATTTCTTTTCTTTTTTTTGATTAATAAAAAAATTAAAAAAAAAAAAAAAAAAAGATTAAAGAACAAAAACTCCACAATCTCAATATAGGCCCTAAAAATCGTTCAATACAAAACAACATTAATAAGAAAAACCCTCTGGGCAAAGTAGAACATTTTCTGAACTGATAATATCAATCCAAACCCCAGAGCAAACAATATTCTTAGTAGGGAAACTTTAGAAGCATTCCATTTCTCTATTAAAAGCAGGAACAATAATGGATGATCACTGTTGCCACCATTATTTGACATTGGATCTGAGGCCCTAACACAAAGGATGGAAAGAAGGAAAGTAGGGAGGGAAAAGGGAAGGGAGGAAGGGAGGGAATGAAAGAAGGAAGACCAGTCAGAAATGCATGTGGCTTCAAATATCTGGAAACCTAACTACTGTGGCCTAAACAATGAGGAATCTATTTGTCTTACTTGCAAGAAATCTAGATGTAGGGGTCTAGGGCTGGTGCTATTATGGAGGGTCATCAGGGAGCACTTTCAGCTTCCCTCTTTAGCTTTCCCTCATGTTTGCCTTCTTAAAAGGTGGCTCCTGCAGCCCTGGATCTTAGGTAAACATCACAGGCAAGAGGAGGGGGAAAGATATGTTGCCAGTTTCCTCCCATGGGTGGAATTCCCTTACGTCTCCCGGGTCACATGGCCAATGTTAGCTGTAAAGAAGAATGGGAAAGTGAATATGCAGATGTAGGTTTAGCGTTAGTACTAGGGACATACTCATACTAATACTTAGTAAGAGAAGTGATGCTTGATCTAAAACACTTTTGAAAATTCTGTTCCTCTTGCACATTATATAGATTTGATATTTGAGACATACTAAAGTAGTTATTTATTTGAAATTCAAATTTAAATGGGTGTCTTTAATTTATTTTTTATTTTATTTTATTTTTTTGCTAAATCTTGGAAACCTTAGGACCTAGGCATATGGTCACCCTGAAAAAATTGGAGTTTTATTAGCAAGAAAGAAAAGGGGATGGTTACTTGGCAGGCACGTATCGATAGTACCACAAGCAAACAAGTTGACCAGAAAGACAAGTTTTTTTTTCCCCTGACATTAATTCTGGCAAAATTTATCATAGATTTTTCCAGAAGGATAATCAGCTAGCAAAATAGGCAGTGCCTTAGAATACAGTTTTGTAAATGATGCAGTCATATTCTTTAAACGTATGTACACCGTAAAATTCAAGGCTACATGAAGGTATAATTTAGTGATAGTATTTCTGTAGGAAACTAAGAAAATATCATCCAATTATCTTACTTTATTAACTTTTTTCAAAGGTTAATAAGAGGTAATTAACTATGGATTATACATGTGAAATTACAAATCTTTGTGCTCTCTATCCTGTTACACCTTACTAAATTTATTAAATGTTATTAGAATTTTATTAAAAATCTTTAGAGTTTATTTCTACTTGAAAATTGTCATCTGCTATTTTGTTTCAACACAGGGATTTAACCATATATCTCACTTGTCTGTAGGAATCTGAAAGTTAAACAACAAACATACAAGGTCTGGGGACAATAGAAATAGGTTTTCCTGGTGAGTCTGTGGGTTCAAAGCATCCTGGATGCAGGATGTAGGCCAGTCCCCAGAAGAGAGAGAACGAAGTCCCAAATGGACAGCAGGGTTGGGCCACTTAGAAGTCAAGGCAAAAATGTCTAGGCTTAAAATTGGGTCTTCACCCACTATAGTAAACTGGCTGGACTTTGGGAGGGTGATATATGACAAGCCACAGGCAGTCTCAGTCAGGTGGTCAAACTTGATTGGTCAGATGCAACAGCTGACAACTGGTGGAGGTACTTCATTGATAAGACTCTGATATTTCTGATACTTCTAAAGAGGTGACTGAAAATATGCCTGCAGCCCATTTGAGGCACTCTGAGAGGGACTGAGTCCTCAAGGTGAGATTCGAAATTGTGTACTAATATCCTTTATAAACATCTGTCAGTTCTTTCTAGATTGTTAATATAGAACTGACAGAAAGGGGGTGTATAATTTGCCCCAAACCTAAGATTTTTTAGCTCTTGGGTAAGTGATTGTGTAACATTACTTCCATAGGCTATATGTAGATTATTCTAATTTACAAGGGGGTAAAAACAAAAGGGGAGTTTAAAGAAGGCTCACGTCTTTTATTGAATTAATTATAGTTTTTATACTCTTTCTTGGAAGAAGTAGTGTAATCATTCTTTTTCCCTTGGAATGTCAGTCTTTAGTTGATGCTGCCTCCCAAGTGTTGGCTAGCATTAGATCCACCCCTCTGTGGACTACGATATCCTCCAGAAGTTGCTGTTTATAGATTTAATTAATTTCGAAAATAATCTTTACAGTATTTTTCACTTGTGTCATTCCCCCAAGTCATTTAAATTCTTTAGAATTGTCTTTTAATCACTATACAATATATTTTTCATCATATATAGCTATATTAATTACCTTTTAAATGAACTTGGGTATCTATTTAAAGAAATCTTATAGCAAAACATTTTTTTTTTTTTTTTTTAAAGGAAAGACAGAGAGAAGGAAGGAAGGATAGAAGGAAGGAAGAAAGGGAAACATCTTTAAACATTTTCTTGTTTTATTGTATTCTGTTTCTCCGTTTTTGTTACATGGTCTGGGGCCGGGAATCGAACCGAGGTCCTCCGGCATAGCAGGCAAGCACCTTGCCCGCTGAGCCACCGCGGCCCGCCCAGCAAAACATTTTGTAAGACAAATATTACTCTCAAATTTGCCTACTTTAAAAATTTGCCTTTTCAGGTAGGCAATTTGCGTAAGGTAGGTTGACCTTATATTCTAATGGAACTGTTGCCCCCCGTGCTCTTGACCTAGAAATCCTTTCCTTCGGAAAGCAGTGATCACAGTTGTTTCATTGAATTGATACAGGAAAAACTAATAGTGAACTATCAGTTTGACAGATACCATTTGACAGAACCATTTGACTCTCAAGGTGTAAACCCAATAGTGGGTGGATCCCCCTGACTCAGCCTCTCTTGTTGAGAGAGGTAACGTTGCATCACCTCCATCCACAGCACCTTTTGTTACATCTCAGAAACCACCATCAGCAGAAGTGAAGAAGGGCCCTTCCAAGAAACGAAGACCAAAGGTATTCATATTTCTAGTGAAAGAAAATTGTTATTTACAATATTTTCAGTGAGATTTTTTGTAACACTCCCATATTATAGAGTTGTAATGTTCACGTAGAAATAAATAATATTTCAGCTGCCATTGGGATGCATTTGCTTTTTAAAGGGAGTTTGTTGTAAAAGTTAACTAATGACACCTTCATAACATCAGTGGGATCTAAAACAAATTGAATCATGTGGCATCATTGTGAGGTTAACGAAATGACTAGGCAAATCTAGCTAGTCAGGACTCCAGGATTTGGGGATGCAATAGCTATTTCTTTATATCCATATTTGTGTTATATAGGGTATGTGTTATAGTGAGGCTTTACAATATTTCATTTGTCTTTAAATCTAGGATAAAAGGGTAAGACCTCTAATATTGAACAGAATACCTTAATGAGAAAGAGAAGGAATTCTGAATTATCTAACATTAGGACTTCTCAGCGCAATATAATTTACTCTCATGGAGATTCCCCATTTAAAGCTAGCAGACTTGTGTAGCTTGGTGTTACTTTCTTGTGTTTATGGGCCATAGACAGACTTGTGATAATTGCAACTTTTCACCATAGAAAGGAGACAGCTGGCAGTGTCTTTTTCTGGGCTTACCCTGTGCAGACATCGTGTTTGCAGCTGCTCCCAAAAGAAAGAAATGTTGAAAAGTGGCACTGAAGAAATTAATGCTACTGTGTCTACATAAGTAGACTGTTACCTGGTCTTGCAGACCCTTGAGCTTTTAACGCCTCAGTCTTCCAAAAGATGTTTTCACTGCCTTTTCAGCACTGGTGGGCTGTTTCCCTTTAAGAGATTTTCCAGGCTGTTTATTTAGCAGCATGTCTTGTGACCCCCTCCAAGTTGCCATGGCAAATATTTGTGTTTCACGAAAATGTGGGTGAAAAAAAATCAATGTAAATGGCCAAATCCCAAGACAGACAGCCCTTCAGGCAAGTGTTTGGCCTACACCGTTCGTTATTGTTTCAAATCCAGCTGTTTAACAGGCTGTGAGAAGGCTATGTGCACAATGGGAGCAGTCCGAGGCACCTGTTTTGTTTCTCACTGTTCAGTGCTCTCAGGTCCTAAAGTTTTATAGATAACAGATCTATAGATAACACACATATTATGACTAAGTTTTAGCCAGTAAGTGGCCTACCTCAGAAAAAAAAAAATTTATTTTTTAAATAGTGACCTATTTTCTGAGGACGAATTAGCCCTGGCTTTAATTTCCTCTCTGTTGAGTTCACAAAGCTTTCCCCTACGCTACAAGCAGTGATATTTAAAGGCCATCTCTTGTGGTCCCCGATTGAAACAACATTTCTGAATTCATTCTTCAGTGGTAAATGTAATTATTCATATAGTTTTTGAAAACTATACTGGGCAGAGAAGTTAAAAGACCCAGAGACTGGCTGCAAAATGCCTACCCGCGTGATCCAACCAGTACAAACCTCAGTCAGTCTCCACCACCAGACTGTGTGGTGCCTCCAGAGAAGCCCTTTCTTGTTCATCCTTCTTCAAGTGTCCCCTAGAACTGTGACTTGGCATCCTATTATATTCATTTTGTAAATATTTTGTGACATTCCTTATTCAAAACAAACTGGACTGTTGACAAGCAGAATGTCATCGTCTGGGTGTGAGAAAGGTCTTTCTAATTATTAGCTCCTGTGTGCATGGAAGGAGGGAACAGGCTGACCCAGTGGGGGAAGCAAAGGAAAACTCGGCCCCTTCTATTTGTTTTGTAAATTTGCCCATGAGAGTCATTTTGATTTAAACTGTGTCTCCTTCTTCATTGTAGGGGAAAGGCAAAAGGTCAAGAGGACATCCTGATAGGAAGGTCTGTAATGTGTGTGACTAGTTGAAATTTGGGGTCTGTCACCTGATGTCCCTTCCTTTTTCTGCAGGGCAAAAGTATGGGAGGTGGGTTTGACAGCTGGAAACTGCAATGAAAGTTCTTTTGCTCTTCCTTTATAAAGGAAATTAGATCATGTTTTCAGAAAAAAAGTGAAAAAACATTTTTTTGCCCCCTGTTGGAAGTGAATTACTTCCCAGGCTTTGGTCCAAAAAGGTGACTTAATATCCTCGAAAATTGGCTGAATAACTTCAGCTTACACCCTCCATCTAAGATTTCCATCTTTTACAAGTATATTTAAAAAGAAATAGAATGTGGGGCAGTGCAACAGTGGCTCAGTGGCAGAACTCTTGCCTGCCATGCCAGAGATCTGGGTTCATTCCTGGAGCCTGCCCATGCAAAAAAACGAAAAGAAAAAGAAAAAGAAATAGAATGTGAAACATAAATTCTCTTGTCCCCCAGCATGTGCTTGTCTATGTGTGCACATACATGCACACACATGCACACATCAAATGTGGGATGTAGTAGATAAGGGTATGGGATTTGGAATGAAGTTGATCACAACAAATAAAGTAGCAAAAAAAGTTGGAAAAAATGAGATGGTCCCCACAATATGACAGAATCATGCCAGCAAGAAACATTCCGTAGGTCCATGTGCGGGTAATAAAAGCCCTGAACTTGAAGCAGGAATGCACTGAATTCTCCTCTAATTAGTACTTTGAGAAAGTCACTTAAATTCTCTGCACCTTAGTTTCCTCCGCTGACAAATAAGTATAATGTCTTTCTTCTCACAGGGCCGCTGTCAGGATTCAAAGAGTTAGTCTGTGTGAATGTACTGTGAGAACTAGAAAGCACTTGTTATTGTAACTCATCCATCATTTTTCAGAGCATTTTCTGGGCCTCCCTTTTTCAGTGGTCTTACCATAAGAATTTCAGAGGGTGCTTAACCACCCCCTTACAAGAAAAAATAGCCCACATTTTGCATTCCTTATACTTCCGCAGAGTTGTGCCTGCCATGCCTGTATATACAGCAATGATTGCGCACAGTCCTTCTGAACCTAGACAAATTGCTCTTTGTTAAAAACCCAGCAATGAAATTAGGTCCGTCCTCTCACATCCCTTTACTTGCTTACTGTGAGGAAATAGTGAGCTTGCTTCTGCATTTAAAAAACAGAATATGCTTTAAGAACCCTAGGTATTATTTATCTGGAATATTTATGGCAGCTTATATTGACTGAGCATATCCTGTGTGCATGGAACTGAGGACCTTCCATACCCACTGAACCCTCCCAACAGCCCCAGACCTCTGTACTGTTGTTGCCCCCGCAGTCCAGCAGGTAAATGGGTGGGGAGGATCCTGCTGGCCGAGTGGGACCCCAGAATCTGTGCCCTTTCCCACATACGAGCCCAGGAATTCTTCCACATGGACAAGTTTTCCAAACACTGCTATTACCACTACTGGCTAACATGTATTGAGTGCTTACTCTGTACTGGGTTCCTGTGCTTTAAGTATATTATCTCACCTCATCTTCACATCTCTATGTTGTATGTATTAGTATTATCCCCATTTTACCAGAGGAACTGGATACAGAGAGGCTAAGGTTATCCAACTAGTAAATGACAGAGCCAGAATACAAAACTAATCACATGACTACCAAAGCCCCAAAGCATTAGAAAATTTTTATAATCTCAATCATTTTTGATGGGGATCTTTTAAAAATATATTACCTCTCTGCCTTCCTAATGTAATTTAGAATTTTCTCTAATCATTATCATGTATAACATGCAATTTCTGTATCTTTTTGTTTATTTCCTTCAATATCAAGACATCACTTGGCACCTTTGCTTGTCTGGCATGTCTGCTTTAATTGGCTCTAACTCACTTCTAGATCAGTTAACCAAATAACCAAAGCTCCAGAAGTTAAGTTCAAATCAGTCAGGCTGTGCATAAGAGAAAAATAATAAACCAAAGTGAAGTTTATAGTAGATATTTCAGGAAATCTGAGACTTTTATCTTCAGGAATCTAGTTCAAAGTTTTGAAATTGGTAAAATTGCCTCCCTCAGCAAATAAATCTTATTATCACAAGACAGATATAATAACAACCATGTTAAGATCCACTTAAATATTTTTTTGCATGGGCAGGCCGGGAATCGAACCCGGGTCTCCAGCATGGCAGGTGAGAACTCTGCCTGCTGAGCCACTGTGGCCCACCTGATCCACTTAATATTTTGACAATAAAAAGCTATTTTCGTGGGTAAAACAAGAACTAAACAAATATTTATTGGACTATAAAGGTATAGATTAAATTCATAAGGGTGTTTGATTCTGAGAAGGGAGAGGACGAGAAATGGGGCTGAGAAGAAATGCAGAGAGGACTTCAATTTTACCTAATATGTAGTCTCTTTCCTTTAAAAAGCAAAAATCAGAAGCAAAGAAGAAAAGGTTGACGTGCCCATGGTAGCTTTTTATATTATTCTCTATGCTTTTTTGTGTTTTCAAATTTTTTCCAAATTAAAAAAGAAAAAACTCTCCCTATTAAAGAAGAAAAAAATTAAAAACCCTATTTTCTAAACCATACCTTTATTATAGACCTCCATTATAAAATTTTCTTTGGAATAGAAAGAATAGGTTTGGGTGATAACATTTTTTTATTATCATTATTTTATTTATTTATTTATTTATTTGGAGGTGATAACATTTTCATCTCAAATTTGGGGTCTCACTTCTCTTAGTCACTTTGGATGTTGTTACTTTCTTTAGTATTTTCCCAATATAAACTCTTGCTCCACTTCTTAGAAAACTGTGATTATTTTACAGGTGAATCAGCTGAAATACTTGAATCAAGTACCATGTATGGCATTGAGCAAATCACTGCCTCTATTTGGTCTCGTATCCCCCCATCTGTATAAGAAGGAGACTGAACCACAGGAGTGTTTGCAAGAAGCTTCCCTATCCCGACAATGCTCGTCCCAGCCCCCTACCCCATCCAGGGAAGAGAGAGAAGTGGGAGTTCCCAGCAGGTGGGGCTCTAGGCCCTTCACATGCAGAGAAGCTATGTTGTCTATTTTACCATCAGGTTACATTGTGTTTAAATAAAGTGTTCCATGCTTAAAAATAAAAACTTGGAAAAGCAATAGGTGATATCGAGCAGCAGTTTTGGCATTAACTTGTTACATCACATGGGGGAATGAGTTTGCTTTGTGAAGAATGCAAGCTGTCTCCCTGGTCGGCTTTGTGCTTTTAGTACACCTTTTTTGTCTTGTCCTAAAGGGTTAAAGAAAATGTGGGTCTTATTTTGACAAGAATTAGAGCTCTGCTACCTGGAGATACATGAGAAACAAAAAGCAATCTAAGGCTATTTTTTCCTCTCTTTTAGGCTTGTTTTCCTTCATGAAACTTCATTTGACTTACAATCTTTCCAAGCCTATCACATATGAAAGAATAATAGGTCAAGGCCAGCAGTTCTCAGTTGTAGTAGGCTATAATAAAGAAAGCTGAGCAAGGAGACAACGGCTTAATAAGGGGCTACGTAGGGAGTTCTGTGTAGATAGGGCTGTGGGCATTGGTGAGGCAGAGGTGGCACCAGGCAAGGTATAGAAAACAGCAAAAGGGAAGAGAAGGACCAGATAACAAAGACAAACTTCATCCAGTATACTTCTCCTCCTTCCCTTTAGTTGTATATAGATTTGGGATATTTGGAGGCAAGATTTTGTTTGATAGCAACAAAATTCTATAGTAGAAGTTAAGACCCATCAGTTAGCAGTTTGACCTTGGGCAAGTTGCCTAATTGCTCTGAGCCTCAGTTTCCTCATCTGTGGTAATCAGACCAACTAGGAGGCAGGCACTGAGAAAAGATCTTTACATGTGTTATCTTCAGTCTTCACAGCAACACTGCAGGGACTTCTCATTTTTACAGATGAGAAAATTTAGATTAAAAAAGAATGAGAATTTGCCCAAGAGTATGCAGTAAATAGTGCCAGCGCTTGGACTTGAACCCAGGTTAGTCAGACTTTAGAGCCAAGGCTTGTTTCTCTGGGCCAGTAACAGCCTATTGATGAAAAAGGCAAGGCCAAGTGTCCTGCAAGTTCCCTCATACTCTAAAATTCAGATCTGGATTATGCTGAATCCCTGAACCCCAATCAGGTTAGCTATTGTCTCTGAATATTGTATGGCTCTTTTGAACAATTCTAGCCAGCTGAGGTCCTGATGTCTAATCTGTACAAACCTCAACACATCAGGGACCTTCAAAAAATATTAAAACCAGGGTTAGACAAATGGTATCCCTTGTCTTCAGGGAATAATGAAGACTCCATCTCTGAAGGCAATCCATTTATATTCTGAATCTAAGCTCTCATTTAAAGTCAAAAGTAAGTTAAAGGAAATTACTCTTTTTTTCTTTTTTCAAATGAAATTTTCTGGGCTAATTACCAATGGATACATTTGGGTGTTTGAGAAACTGAATATCAGCTCATAGATTCTAAAGTAATTTAGTTTATACTTCTAGGCAGAGAATGGCTATCATTCTCTAATGATGATATCCATGTTGGATTATCCTAAGCAGGAGGATTATAATCCATTTACCACCAGGCATTCTTTATAAAAAAAAAAAATTTTTATAAAGACATTCAGCTTAAGGATAGTTTCTTTTTTTTTCC